>NC_091394.1:10888000-11533000 GCF_032191515.1 Phaenicophaeus curvirostris
ATACATTTGAGATATTTGCCAGAGCTCTGATAACAATATGATGATGTGAAAGCTGCAGAGCTTGTGCTGTCTGTCATTTGGAAACTCTCAATTGTATGGGCAGTGACCTTTTCATATTGGGTGCCTACTTCCTTTTATCTACCTTTGGGCACAAGTGCTTTAGTTTTCTATCCTGGATAATGTTTTCACTTTTCCCCCCGCTCCCTCCGGATGTATCTTCTCATGTTTTATTTACCTGTTTTGTATATTAAAAAATACCCAGGAACTTTTTCTTGCTATTCAGAAATCTTTTCCAACTGAAATAATTAAAATGGGTCCTCAATTAGACTCGACTGTATCACATTTCTGACTGCATTTTTTGCAAAAGCCCTCTCAAAAGACTTCTTTTCCTTTGTTGGTGTTTTCCTCATTCCCCACACAAACATGCCCCTGCACTTGTTTGCTTAACTCTCAGTCTTTTCTAGCCAATTCTGCAGGGCACATCGGAATTATTTATGTGAAAAATGCTATAATTGACAGAGCTGCTGCTGCCCTTTGCCTGGCAGCTCTACTGGGAGAGCAAAGCCTTGACCTACTTAGTGCTGAGCTGCAATAAAATGTTCTCCTTTTTCCCCTCCTCATTTGCACTAGCCAGAGAAACAGCTTTCCCTGTTGAGGAAATGAACAGTATGTGTTTAGGAAATGAGGGGTATGGAGATCTCTGTGAAAGCAGCTTCAGATCTCCTTTCAAGAATAAGAAGTTAAATACATTTGAAGTTAAATATATTTTAAGTAATATAGTACTACAGCCTATGGTTCTTCCGACCTAAGTGTTGGAGTAACTAATTCAACATTTGATAAGGTTTCCTAGATGCTGGGATGCAATGAGGCATGCTGTAATCATCCTTGGCAGCCTGATCTTAAAGTTCTTTTCCAACCTGAACAATTCTGTGATTCTGAGTTGCTCTGTGGCTGCATCTGTCTTGAAAAAGCTGTATGCACATCTTGGCCATACCATAGCTCCAGGCTCAGTTTCAAGATGCAGACACATAGGAGCTTTCTGTACCCTAAAGTCTGTGGAAAATACTAGTGATATGCCCCACAGGTACTCAGCCAGGGTAGTAAGGGGAGCCAGGACCCCAAGCTAAACACAAATACAGACCTTAGTAGAGTAGAGATGCAGGTTGCAGCAATAGTCTCACATCATTAAGGATGCTACTTACTTGCACTGCCAAACCCTCTGTTTTCTTATGAGGATAAAGCGGTAAATATGAATTACCGGTTCCCTAAGAGGAGAGGTGGCCAGAGGGCAGCCTGAAGCCCTGAATGCAGCAACAACTTGGGGCCAGCCCCTTTCTTTCACTTTCAAGTTAAGAGAGAATTGGAAGCTGTGACTGCGGTGCTTCAGCAGATTCAAAGAAGGAGCTGAATGGCTCAAGCAGAGCGGCAGGGCAGGATGAGGCATCTCTCTGGGCCAGCTCTCCAGTCTCTCTTTTTAATGCAAGTTGTCACGCTCCCTTGCAGCTGCTGGGCTGGTTTCCTGGCAGGGCAAAAGGTCTAGAAGCTTCCTCACAGAACAGTGCTGCCGGGAATGGGAAAATATGAAGGGACTTAGCAATAATGTACTCAGCACTTAAGTTTGGTATTGTTTTTCTTTCCACAGTATCTGATCTTAAAATCAGTGTGGGAAACCACCAGGATCATAGAATAGTTTGGGTTGGAAGGGACCTTAAAGATCATACAGTTCCAACCCCCATCATCTAGTTCCAACCCCCAACCAGAGACTGATACAAACCAGTGTCAAATACCAGATACAAATTCTGTCCTTTCTATGCAGTGTGAGAAGTTCTCCAAGAGCAACTTTGTTAAAAAAATAAGGTATGGCAGAAATAAATGCTTACTCCCCTAATTACACGATCTGGCTCCATCTAATCATGACAAGACTCATCATCCCTGACAATGGTCTCATGTACTTTCTAACGTTGCCAGCATTGCACAGTTATAACACTCTCTTCCCAATGAGCACTGGGACCTTAAGCGTGATAATATGAAACCTTTAATCATTAATGAAAACAAGCAATTTGTCTATGATCTTAGTTTGACAATCCATAAAATAGTGTTTCTCAAATGACAAATTAGCAACTTGGTTACAAAGAACAAAGTTTAAACAACACAACAGTTGTATGCACAAAGCTACCACGTCTCTTTTTTTTTTTTAAATCAGGAAAAAAATTTATTTATAAAAACGTCTTATTTAATTTACTGTTGAGTCTCTAGCTGAATACAGTGGTTTAGAACACTAATGGCCCATGCTTTCATACAGATTAGCCAAAGCATGAACATCAATGAAAATTAACCCCCAAAAATAACTTTGCTTTATGTTAGGAGCCACAACAGTGTTAAAACTGGAACAGTAATGAAAGCAACACAAGAGTTAGGAAGCACAGTTGCTTAAAGAGTAAAGAAAGTATTTTCTTTTGATGTGTCAGAATAATAAGAAAGTTAGAAATGGCAGAAACTCCTCTGTAGGTTAGTCCATAGAAAGCTTTGTCTCATGGGGCTTTGGAAAAGTCCTGTCTGGTGGCTAATGCACTAGGGCATGATGAGATACATTACAGAGCCCCCAGGCCAGTAACTTCTGAAGACAGCCTAAAATGTAGGAACAAAAATGAGGAAAAGAAAAGGAGAAAAAAAAAAAAGGCAAAAAAAGAAAAAAAAAATCTTCTCACTATTAAAAAAATAACACTTGAGTACAACCAGCATAGAACAGCATTTCAATGCAGGCAAGTTTTCTCACACAGAGGTTGGTGCTTTGTTGTTTTTTTTTTGTTTTTAAAATGTCAGTTATTGAAAGAGTTACAGTAGTCCAGAACAATTTTACAGCAGTTTTCTAGAGCTGTTAAATAGCTGAGGTACCTTGACATTGTTTCCAGTCTCTCCTTCATTATATACATATGACCAAAAAAAAAAAAAAGCCCCACAAACAACAAAACCAACCAAAACCCCCACTTGGATAAGTGCAAACTGTAACAGCGGCAGTTCTACAAAGGGTTACAGTGACAAAGCTTAGTGCAAAGGTACTAAGGTGAGGAAAAGCCCACAGAATACAGAAATGACACAAAATACTGAGATCGTACTTAGCCCTATACAATAATAATAACACATTTTGAAATACCATGTTTTAAAAAGTATTGCATTTGCATTCTGATTTTAGTTTATATTAAAATGCACTGAATACAGTTTAATTGTTAAAGCTTTGTGTCCAAGGAGTGCAAGGTGGATGAACATGGTGGGCTAATGGGATTCTGGATTTGGAAGCTGTGAGGAAAACAATATTGCATTACTGAGTTATGCAACAGAAAATAAAAAGAAGGTGGATGGACAAACGGGAGATGCAGTTAAAAACTAGTTCCAACAGCTAGCAACCAGTCAGTTACATCACCCAGCTCTCTTCGGTTTGGCAGCAGTTAGGTGTCTGGTTTTAGTTAACCTGAACATCATTGAGTTCTTGTTAAAGGGATGTTATCTGGCCAGGCAGCAAAACCTTTGAATGTCCTTTGCTAAGCACTAGATTTTATGCATAATTACAATACAACCCAGTTGCATGACTAGTGGTGAGTTAAACAGGGCTGTATTTTGTACAGAAACCTAACAAAAAATGATCATTTTGTCTGAACAAAATATACGTGGGAGAGGATACCAGTATAGTGACTGTGGGTCTGATTTGTTCCTGCTATTAAGTACTTGGAGACCTAAGTATTTCGTCAATATAGAGGAGTAAAACATCTGTGTGCAAAAGGAAGGAGCCTGCTCTCTCTCTCTGTCTCAAGTAGAGTTGAAATCAGAGTTTTTCCAAACCAGAATAAAATTGTTGCACCGTTTAAAAGATTAAAGTGGAGAGGCACAGGTGCCTGATATTTTTTCTCTTGTTGTCATCCAATCATTTTAATTTGGCCATTTTTTTCAGACCAGCAAGCTTCATTAGTTGTAACCAGAAGTACCTGAGGTCTGGTACTTTCTGTCCCCATCTCCTGCTTGCAGAAGCACAGAAGATGGGAATCTTCAGGCTATGAATGAGGGGCCAGCACTTCATGTGGGATTTCAGGGGCGCCAGCAATCATCAGAACTGCCAGCTTCGCAGTCTCCAGCAACAGAAAAATCATTAGAGTTGCCAATTTGGCATAAAAAAAATTGTTCTGCAGCTGGAGGGATCTCTTCAAATGGATGTGAGTGTATTTATATGCCAGGCAGTAGTGCTGGAGCAAGACCTGGCTGAAAAAATTGTGCCTTGTTTATGTTTTTTTTTTTCCTAGATGTCTCCTTGCTGGAATGGGGGCGACCCTGCCGGGGGAAAGCGAGTCCCAGTGCTGGTGCCCACCTGCTGTTGGAACTAGTTGGTAGGTGGTGCCCGGGTGTTAGTCGTTATGGAGAGCGGAAGTCGACTCGAATTGGAAACAGTTAACACTAGCAATTTAACAGAAAATAAAAAGATGCCGTATTGTTTCCTTGATAACTAGGATCTACCACAGACACTTGGTAGAGCTGGCAAAGCTTGCTTTGTGTCTCATCCCTTCAATATGGAGCAAACTTCTGGCGGTCAGATTTCTTAACCCCGCTCGTCGAAGGAATTTTGGCAGTGTAAGCGGACAAACTCCCCGTGGCCCCCGCGGCGGCCGCGGCATTTAGTGCCAGGAGTGGGACAGTTTTCATGCCAAGCAGACTGGAGACAGGAACGGCATAGTGGGTGGTTGGCAGAGTTGGTAGGGGAGGGGGGGTACTGACGGTAACGGCGGAGGCGGCCGCCAGCACGGCCATGGAGGTGGGGGTGGAGGTAGGGGTGGCAGACTGAGAGAGGTTCATGTTGAGGTCAACAGGGGTCGTGACGGAAGCGGTCTGGGTGCTGACTTTAGCCATCTCTAAGCTGCAAACGAAGAGAGGAAGAGGAACAAACAGGTTGGGAAGGTCCAGCCAGGGTGGTGGGGCCAGGAGGAGGAAGGAGGAGGAAGGGAGGGACGGACAGAGGGACAGCAACCACAAAAGGGCAGGATTAGATCGGTGGTCGAGGGGGACAGACGAGAGGGAGGGATAGGGAGGAGAGAGAGAAAAAAAGGGAAAATGAGGGTCAAAGGAGGAACATGTTATGTGTTAAAGAAGAGAAATAACAAAAGGGTTTTTCATGATTTGATGGTGAAAACATTACTGAGAATCTAAGGTTCTTTCCAAAAAATTAAAAAAAAATAAGAGGTTGGGAGGGGTAGGGGTCTGCTAGTTCATTTTATAGATGAAAAAAGAAATCCAAGGAATGCAGGTAATGGCAAAAAGATGGAAAAAAACGAAACTTAAAAGAAAACTTAAAATAACTATGAAGTTTACTCCCCAGCACTGATATGGTGAATTTTGCTTTTCAAAATTAACGGTATTTTTGAAAGGGGGACGCGGGGGGTTTTCGTAATTTTTTCAATTTGTCAATTTTGTCATGTAAATAGTACCCTTTGTCATTTTGCCAGGATGAGAGGAGAATGAGCAATGAGTTGCTGCTGCCATCTAAGGCATAAAGTTTTGGTTTGGTTTGTTTGGGTTTTGGTTTTTTTTTTTTTTCAGAAAGTTAGTTTTTCATTTAATTCACTGTGAGGTCAATGTGCATTTTTCATATAAAACAAACCTGATTAGCCAGTGTGTTCCCCAGACACTTTGTTTTTTTTTTTTCCTAAAACACAGCAAAATATTTATGCAATCTAATTAAAGGAAATTAGTAAAAAAGGAAGACTGAAAAACATCCCACAGCAGTGGTATCTGAGCTTGTGGCAGTGGTTACAGTGAACATAAAAGAGCTTAACAGCTGACAGACAAGGTTCTACATAGATACAACATACACATCGTCAGACAGACCCCGCCAGCACAAACAAGTTCAGATTGACCCAACCTCTTAGCCCAAGGCAGTTATGGGCTTTTTGGAGGATGTAGGTACCAAATCACCTTCACTTTCACTCCAGCCATCAGCAGGCAAGGTAAGTTTGCCCCGTGTACTTAGGCTTTTCTGTACATGATTAGGCATCAAAATACAATAATTCCAAAGACACATTTTTTTTCAGATAACAAGATGTTTACCTTGGTAAGTCCTCCATTTGCCGATTGTTGCAGCTTGTGCACTGGGTTTTGGGTTGTCAAACAACCAAAATACTAACTTTAGGAGGCATTTTGCTGTGACCAGCTGGGAGTTATGGCAGCCTGGCATAAATTTAGGACTAGGGCTTAGAAAATCTTTGCTAGCTATGGTTATATGTGTATTAATTCCAAGTTTGGGGTTTTTTTTCAGTCATTACGAACTTGTAAGGCTCCTGGGCTTTCTCCTGAGGCGAGCTGAGGAGCTGCAGCAGCTTTTCCCTCCTGGAGTGGAGCATCAGCGACTGACCTGCCAACCACGCAGAGGATCTGCCTGGCAGAGGATCTGATGCTTTCTTATCAAATCCTATCAGGCCTGGGACAGCTTCCTACCACATGGTTTGTGCTGGTCCCTGTTGGCGCTAGTGGCTGCGTGTGCAGGCTTTGAGAGCAGCTGTAGCCAGGGCTACAGGTTGGGAAGAGAGCATGGTCACCCTACTCAGGGCTTGGAGGAGCCTTAAACTTAGATACGGTTTTGAGAGCAACAGCCCCTGGTCTATTCAAGAGAAAGGCAATGACCAGAAGGCCTGCCCGCTTTGTGCAAGGGCACAGATGGAAGTGATCAGCTAGTGCTACAGGAGGAGATCTGGGCTAGGGCTTCCCAAATCGTGGCTGCTGCTGAGTCTAAAGGACACCTGAGGTGGGGAGAGGAATGTGGAGGAGAGAAGGAAACACTTAAGCTCCGAGCTCTTCTCTTTCCAAGGAGGCAAAGAGGGCTCTCGAGTATTAACTTTTGCTTTTGCTGGGGAGTTGGATGGTGCATGAGGGGCTGGGAGGGAAGCAGGGCAAGTGTGTGCAAAGCAGGCCTGTTCGTGGGAGGCAAAGCTTTGGTTTCCCTACCCCATGGTGTTTATCTGGCCCCAGGGATAAGCAGCAGCTCAGAATTTTTCTAAACCTCGCAGCGGAATTGTTGTTTGCAGGCACAAGAGCATCTTTGTGCTGTTAGCCATGCTACTTGCAATCTACTCACAATCTACTCACATGGTGGGATTTTTACATCAACAACACTGAATCAATGGCTCCAACTCCAGTGAACACCTTTGACTTGGGGTACGAGGTGATCCCTTAGTAGGTTCTGAAAAACTCAGTTTATACAGTTGGATTTTTTTTGTGTTCCTAAGTCAGTATTATTCTGGGAGAGAGGCATCTAAAAAGATAATGTAGGACTCAGTGTTTCAGTGACTCCAAGTCTGCCTACCTTGTACTTAAGAAAACAAAAAATCCTTGCTGATATGGGGGTATTTGAGCCTGAGCTTTTCCCTCCACCAGCAGGGAGAATAGATCCCACAGGCTAAATGCTGTTGGTAGCAGCCACTCAAAGTCCGTCTCTGGTGCACTCGCACAGGCACAATTAAAGGTTTGTTTTGCCCTGCTTCATGTTTATTACTGGTGGTAATAAATAAGGTAAAAATACTTCAGGTTAACTACCAGCTGTCCTGTGACAGTGGCTGTTTCCCAAACCAATGGCAGATGCAACAATATTGAATGTGAAAAGTGGAAGAGGCAGTCTGCATATAGAATTTCATGGTGCCAATTTTACACAGCCCCTTGGAAGTACTATGTTTTATGAATATTTATGCATTACCTGGAACTGGTGAAAGGAATAGAGCTCGAGTGTAGTTTTGGTGGCCCTGTTAGGTCTCTGAATTAACCTTTCATCAAAATGGCAGTGAAAAATACCTTCAGGGAACTTCAACAAGGAGAAAGTGCTGCTGGCTACAATTCAAAGTAAAATATTACACAGGAAAACTAAACTGCCGTTCATTCTTAATAAAAGCTAGACTGTGGCATTGGATAATGACAATCGAGTTACTACAGTGGAGACCAGTTAAGAGACAAAAGATTTTACAGGAATAAGACACTTCTACTGCAAACAAGCTGGGACACATTCTACTTGTACAGAGGTCAGCGCTCGGGTAATCAATACAGAATCAAACCAATACTTTAGAAATATTTAAATCTCTGTCTTGAAGTATCGATGCACTTACATGGCTATAATTTAGTGTATACTATGTACATATTCAACACCAATTGCAATAGAAGTCTTAAAACAACTTGATAAGTTATTCTGTAGATGGCAGCCTTGGTTGGAGGATAGTTTAAAGACACCCACAGATTGTTTCAGGAATACAGTGGATTGGATAGATACTTTTTCTTACAGCTATGCTGCTGTAAGACACTGATTTATGCCGAAATACTGGCCCTGGAAACCAAAACCATAAGAATGACAGATCTTGCAGGGAGAGGAAAAAAAAAGTCCACCTTACCCTGAATGCTTATATGGCTTTTATTTACTATTGTTATTATTATTTTGGCATACCAGGCTATATCTTGGGTACTGTTCTCAGCTCTTCCCCAACACTGTTTATTTCATGCCATCATCTTTAAAAGAGACAGAAGTACTTGTGCAGGTTTAGGACTGACAAACACTGAAATTGGCTCCCAGTGTGTACAGATAGCGGCAGCCGAGATCTGCCTCTCAAAAACCTGCCTGAGCACCTAAGCCCCAGCTAGAGCAGACCTTCCGCTTGCTCGAAAGCTTCTCAGTTCTTAGAATCATAGAATGGTTTGGGTTGGAAAGGACCTTAAAGATCACCAGTCCCAACCTCTTGCCGTGGGCAGAGGCACCTTCACTGGACCAGGCTGCTCAAAGCCCCATCCAACTTAGCCTTGAACACCTACAAACTCACATTGCTGCTGTGGTGGCACCCAACTGAAGAGGAATTTCTCTTGGAAAAAGAGAAATCTAGAACAGTGCCACTTTTAAAAATGAAAGAAGCCGCCTTAATGTCCTGTGTTGCCTTAGAGCTTAATTTATTACACATTATTTAAAGAGTCTTCATTTACAAGCGGTCACTTCATCTAAATACAGTTCCAACACATGGTACATAAGAATATATGATGGTTTATTGTAGATGATGATAACAAATGACTTCTATCTAGAAATTCAACAGGAAGAAAATATTTTGTTTCTGGTTTCACAGGGTATAGATAGAGTATCCATAGTATATGACTGCTGAGAAGTTTTCTTCTTTGCAAAAGCATATTAAAAGACCTCATATATATCCCATTCCATCAAAAGAACTATTAAACAGTAATAAACAGAAGCGTGAGAGTTCACAGGCTTTTCTAAAGTGAGTCAAACAGAGGTTTGTTCACTAGAGTTTCTTTCTCTGGTGAGCAGCTCACTGCAACTCCATTAATAAGTGCATTATTTTATTTGCATGCTTTAGCTGTCTTGAAGATCTTAAATTGTTATCTTCTGAGATCCAGATGCATGCCATATGGTGTTTGTGCAACTAAAAATGAAGGGGTCTATTCTCGTCTCGATGTGTGGGGAATCCCTGAACACCAAGAGAAGAACATATCCTTAAGGGTTAAAGGAGGGAACACATTTTTATTTGATTACAGGGCTTATGGAAGTGACTTATATTTGCTACAAAGATTATAAAACAAAAGAGTTGTAGGCTGTTTTAGGATTCTGGATAACGGCTTATCTTAGGCTTCACCATGCCACCCCTCAGTATATCTTTCCCTGGGAAACTACTTTCAAACTGAATTACAAAAAGTATTATTTTTGCTTGCGTTAACACCGAGCTGCAGTTTGTTTCCCTCCATTAAACCATTTACAGTGACTTGCAGTGGTGCAATTAGAACTGGGCAGGAGAGGAGGCTGCACCATAGGAGACTGTAGCCCTGCTACAACTACAGCCCCCACCTCCCAGTATAAATCACATACTTTTCTACTACCTCAACAGCAAACATAGTTAAACACAAAGCTGGGTTTTTATCACAGTGTCTTGGGTGGGGGAAAAAAGAAAAGAGGGGAAAAAAAAAAAGAGCAATAAAATATGTAGATACTCCCCCATCCCACAATATATTGCCTTGGTCCACCATTTACAAGCAGATCTATGAGACAACACTACATCCATTGCGCTATCTTCCCAAGATAATTGCAAATAAAGGCGATATCCATTTTAATATTTTTCTAAATAATCATATAAAAACTGATAGAGACTTAAGCTGTCGCAATGGCTTAGCTAAACAGCCAGCACTTTCATTAATTCTGGCACCGAGAAGTGGAGAAGCAGATAGTCTCGCCCTGTCTCATTAGGGAATGCTTTTTACAAATTTGTGATGCTGTCTCTGAAAAAATAAATCCCATACCCCTTCAGCAACCAAATGTCAGTTTAATATCAGCTCTGAGTGGCAATTTCCAGTTAGTAAATTAAATCTATTTGGCAATCTGTTTCACTATATTTGCCATTTAGGATAGCAAAATGGGTCTGTGAAAAGTATTTTCTTGTAAAGAATTTGTAATTGTCATTTAACTTCTCTGCCTGTATTTTAGGCAGACACCAATGTGAGCATTTTTGAGCTTTTGTCGTTCCACATGTACCTGGAATTGCACCAGATTAAGCTGCCTTCCATTTAAACCAACCGCAAACACAGGTTCTAATGATACAGAATTTACAAATCATTAGGAATCGAATAACACTGTGCAAAATGGACACTGCAAAGAAACTTTCTGGATCTATCCAGGACAGACATTTGCTGGAGAGCAGACAGAGCAATCTTGCAGAAGCATAATCACTTACAAAGCAAACTTACCTTGCATTAATGAGGTACTGTGCTAAGCTGATGTTTGCAGGGGATCCTGTGATTGTAACTTGTCGTTCTGCGGAGCCTTCTGTGGCATTAGCAATCTTGATCTGCGCTCCTGACATCTGCCTGATTTCATTTATCTTACTGCCTTGTCTGCCAATAATGCAGCCTATTAACTGGAGCGGGACAAAGACTGAGATTAGTGTCACAGACACAAGCAAAAACCACTTAACTGCAATTTGTAGTATTACTAAAAACACGGTTATGAAAGACTTAAGAGCAAAACAAAAGATTTTTGCTGTGCTGTTTGGAAGGAATAACTCCTGCAGACTGTTTGCTCTATGGTCCTGTGTCTCTCAATCAAGTTTCGCTGCTACGTGGTTATTAGCTCGATATCAGATTATTTAACTGGCTTCCATGGTAGAAAATGAATAAAGGAATAAAAACCACAGCCCAGCCTGACTTGCCAGTGGCAGTAGTGAACCAAGAGCAGCAGCTGGAGGTCTGACTAACTATCCGAAGTTCTCGCTGTGTGGCCCTGCACCGTCCTGGTGTGTCTGCTAGTCCTAGATCTCCCTGGGCATACGTGGTCCTTGCTTGGCCAAGGGCTGCGCTATTAAAGCCAGAGGGATTTACAGCTCTGCAGGCAGAAGCAGGCATTGGAAGAGCCTCAAATCTGTCTGCATTCCTTTACAGAAACTCACAAAACCTGGTATTGTGTAAATAAAACAGAGCTTCAGGTTTGTGTATGTATCCCTAGATTCCCTCACTTTTTTTTTTTTTTTTTCATAAAATTGCACTGATGTTAGCTTCAGTTAATGGTATTTAAATGGTCTTGGTGGAGTCACAAGCTTTTGGAAGCTGTATGCAAGACCTCGAGCCAGAGTTTAGCAGCACACGTAAGCGCTGCAGCTGCAGCTTGGGTAGGGGAGCATGACAACTGTGCCAGGATATTGCTCCTCTGGCACACAGAGCTCCCAAGAGCAAGTGGGCACCAAGCAGCAGGCAGCTGAGCCTGAGATGTTTAGGCTCCCGCAAGGGTGAGGAAGCAGACTTTAGTTTTGTGTTAAAGAAGGATGGGTGCTGAGACCTTCAGCAATGGCCACAATAGGTAGAAAACAGAAACTTCACTCTACGGGTCTGTCGACACTGGGATGATGTTGCCACTTTGGCAGAAGGATGTGCCAAGATGCAGAAACGGCTTTCCCTTCCCACTGCTTCAGACTGATGTGTTATTCTTTCTGGTACTGTACTGCTTGGAGTATCTTACCAGAAATGGATTCACATTGTCCAGATGTTTTCTCAAAAGAAGCTTCCTCCCTACCCGCCCCCCCCATAATCCTTGCTTCATGCTCAGGGATGAAGCACAGGAGTACGCATGAGGAGAAAAAAAAACGGATTTTCAGGAAATGCACACAGAATTTCCCATCCTGTTCAACAGGAGGTCCTTGCTGGGCTCTCTGTCCCTATCCCGAGTACCTGCCTCTTAGTGTGTGACTGCACCTGCCACCACAGAGGACCTACATGAGCATCACCAAGAAGCCTCCAGCCTGTCTCTGTGTGCACACAAACATGCCTGCATATTCCAGCTGCTAGTGGTGCCCTAGGTGTCTGCTTCCTATAACTCAGTCTCACTGGCCTCCACGGTCCACAGGTAGTGAAGGTGAAGCAGGAGAGAGGAACGCTCAGAGCACAGGTGGTAGCACCAGAGCCAGCTGGCAGGGCTGTTGTTTTTTAACACAATATGCCATCCTTGCAATGAAAGCAAAGGCAGTCCTACCACAGCATCACTGTACAGCAAAGCCAGCAGCACTAGGTCCACTCCCATCTATTACAACCCGGTCGTGGACATCATTAAGTTCCCATGAATGATTTGCATGCCACACTGCAGCTATAATTTACTCAGCTCTGGTCAAACACACTCACTACTGCTGAAGAAGAATGGAGTACAGAGCAGGGAAAAACCTTGGGCCATCTTTACTGCTACCCAGAGCCGTGCCCCCAGATTCCAGCGGCTTGAAATGGCCAACAGGAATGTAGGCTCTTGGTATTTCCTTCTGCCACAATAAGTATCTCATAATTTCTGTCATGGTGACCTGGAAGTGGCTGGTCAAGGATCTGTCTGTCGCTACAGTTGATTTTATGAAGCAGCGACCAGGATTTAAGTTCTATGAAACAGCTGTTACAGTGCTGGTCATGTCTTCAGATTCCTCAGATACTTCTCACTCAATGTGCAGATCTGAACATGCTTCTGGTTGTGATACAAAAAGTAGTTACTACTACAAAAAGTGGAACATTCTGATTTAAGCTAAAGTAGAATTAAGTTCACCCAATTAACTGTACTTTTGAAAGTTAGACAGGATGTCCCTCTGATAGCATGTTTTTTTACAGCATCTTTTGTTAAATTGTGTTTCTCCAGATGCTGTTGTGTTTTGTGTGAAGTATGATGTGTGCCAAACAGATATCTCTTCTGTAGTCACTTCTGTTTGCAGTCTCTCCCTGTCTCCGATGCAAAGTCAAGCAGAGCTGGGACCAGCTCAGTTAGCAAGAGATTTGACTGTTGTGAAGTTCATAATAACATTAAAATTAGTCCTTGGAAAGTAGCAGAATATGCATAAGATTTCTGGGGAAATTTATATCTATGCATGTAAGTGAGAAATACATTCTGTAACCAGCTCTTGTCTTGCTGCACATGGTTGATGGAGATCACTCCCTTGTGTTGCCCAGGCCTGATAAAGGATGCTCGCTTTCTAAAACTCCGAAATGAGTCTTAGAGGTTATTCGCTGGCATTTTCAGTATCAGTGGCTTTAATAATTATGTCCTAAGATGTAGACTGCACATTTTCCCTCAGCCTGTGCAAAGCAGACAAGCCACTTAAGTGTGCCAGGGGTCCTCCAAGGAGGCTTTAACCGAGGTGGGTCAGTACAAAGAATGTGCCATCTCCTAGCTGACCTTGAGTTAGGTAGCAAGGAATCATTGCAGACCAATTGAGGATACTGTTGATGCAAGCATCTGGAAGAGAGCTTTGGTCTGAAGCTCTCCAAAGTCATCCTTTGTTGCTGTGACAATGGGCTGCTTGAAGATAATCTGCAAGCCATGACATGACCTGTAGCTCATGTAGAATACACTTATACATTTGCTGTGTGCGGAGGACAGTAGAGCTGGGGTGCTTGGGATCCCTCTGGGGTGCCTTTCCCAGTGCGTATTACTTACACTGAAATTTGTCCAGTATCTGCATATTCAAGACCTGATGGGTTCTGGAAGAAGTTCAAGGGACTAGTTTTCATCTACAAAGCTTTGATCAATCATGGCATGGCCACCTGGTTTTACATAAAAACACCTGCCCTGCCTTGCTCTGAGATGAAGCCATGTCAAATTGCATCTAAATACGTATCTCTTTTTCAAGACTGACCTTTCCAACGCCTTCAGCTGCCCCCTTGTTGTTCTGTAGCTGGCCAATTCACATGACTTGGCAGACTACGTGTAATTCAGTCCCACAAAACTCCCTCACCACAAAAGCAAACTTCCCCAGGCTTTGAAAGCTGCTACCTTGCATGTAATGCTGCGTGTTTCACAGGTGTGGGTTTGCTCCTTTTCCAAGATCAGTAGATGGAACTAGGGAACGTGGAGGACAGTAAACATAGACCCGTTTTTAAGGACTTTAGGTGCTGCATTTTTTATGCTCACCTGCGTGCCCAACATACAGTGAGACTTACTCTCACTTCTGGAATAAATTAAAAGAAAATTCTCTAGAAAATAAGTGATAAACTTGGCCCACTTGAGAAAGGAGCTAAACTTTCCATAGACTATGCCAAGCCTACTACGCACTATAGTATCATATATAAACCATAAAAAAAAAAAGTATAGTATATATTTATAGCATAGCACATATACTATAAATATATACATATGTATAATACATACAATATACACATAAGTACATACAAACACACACACACGTGCCTAATATGTGCATGTGTATGACTTGAGAGGAATAGACCAGATCAGATGTGCACCTAGCCCAGAAGCCTGCCTCTGACTGTGGCAGGAACACATGCTTAAAAAAAAGGATAAAAACAGTGTGAGGTATAAAAAAAAAGTTTCCACTGGTATCCCAAATTGCCACCTAAGTCTTACAGACTACTTGAGCAGCAGCCGGTATTGCTGCCTCTGTGCTCCATAGTCCACGTGTCTGACAGTTTCTTTTTGAGCCCGTTTTTCTTTCTGCTGGTGGAAGAGGCAGCGCCACACGGACCTCCTTGGAGCATCATGTGGAGATGATGCTGGATTTCACTGAGGGATCCTCCAAGAGCATTTTCCACATGTGGAAACCACTCTGTGGTTTGTAGAGAAGCATTTCTGACTCCATGGGGAGATAAAGATGGTTCTTCCCTATGCCATTTCCAATTTGGATGGATTAACATGTCTGTTTCTCGAGTACAAGATCAGACTTACAGCTTTCTTAAAACACTGGTGTTTTCTGAGGGGGAAGTTGTTTTCCTGCTACTTGCCTCTGCCTGTCTCTTTCACATATATGCAAAATATACATAATTTTTAATAAGACAGAATTTTTTATTGGTTTGTTCATTTGTTCTCAAGGGCCATTTTGGAGGATTGGATCACAAAATCTGAAAGCATACATCATCTGTGCCCAAATTAGTTACACCCAGTTATACCATTCCTTTCATTCCCTTCAGGACCTGCCACTGTTAAGCACTTTATTCTGGGATTTGTGTGAAATGTGCTTACATTGTGTAACTTTGGTAGCAGCAGCAGGTCAGGCAAGAGCCCAGCAAGGAAACCAGATGTCCCTACAAGAGGCTTTTATGAGGAAAAGGTGATACTAGATAAGGATCATAGTCACTTCTGAGAGGGATTGGGAGAAATGTGACCTCTGTGCTCTTTTTTTTGGGTACATAGAAGTTATAAGAAAATCTAGAAAGAAAAATCTTCTGAATTTCCTATTAGGAGAGGAAGCTCAGGCTTTTTAGGATATGGAAAACAGCTTTCTGTAAAATGCACTTCTCTGTTGCCTGATATCACTTTTTGCTATTTAACCAACAGGTTAGCTGCAATTATCAGCATATCGTATGAAGAAAGCAGCATGATGTTGTTACAGTAATCATTAATAATAACAGAAAAAAAAATCTATTACTGCATTAACGCCAGAGGGAGTAATGGAAACTTATTTTAATAGGAAGCTATGGAAATTGTAAATGGCTATTAGTATCTACTTTCTGCAGAGTAGGCTAAAGTCTAAGATGCTTATTCTCTTTATATCTGATTTTGCCCCATCAGAGATTTACTAAGGCTTTGGCTTTTTATACTTCTTATGTTGGTTTATAAATATAAGTGTAACACTCACAGAGATACACACGGAGTTCTGTGGTAGCTGCAGAGCATGTGGATATTTGCATCCTCATGTTCTCCTCACATGCACTGGACTTGTGCACACATAAGCACAGATGATGAGAAAGCTGCAGGACTCATGCAGGGCAGGGGATCCCTGAAGTCGGAGCAGACAGCAAACTGGCCTTGGGCTGTGCCACAGCCCTGTGTGAGGGCCTGCAGCTTCCTTCACTTCCAACCAGATATATAATCCCTGCGCCACACTGACTGCCAGTCTATCAAATCTGTGACTCGGAGGTGCTTACCGAGAAAGTGAAGTCAAACTCCCAGTGCAGGGTTTGCTGCGCAGCTGCTGTTGCCTCTCCCACCCTGACCTCCCTCTGTGCCCAGCAGGTGACTGACGGAGCACACAAGGAACAGGTGCTGGTGACTCCTCACTCGGCTCCCTCTCTGCCCTGCATCCCTCTGTCTCCCTCGCCTCCTCATTTCTAGCCATGAGGCTGCCCACAGAGCAGCCTTGCTGCCAACAGCCTGAGGCACAGGCAGAGCAAACACCTCCAGGAGATCATAGAATCAAATCATAGAATCACCAGGTTGGAAAAGACCCACCGGATCATCGAGTCCAATCCTTCCTATCAAACACTAAACCATGCCCCTCAGCACCTCGTCCACCCGTGCCTTAAACATCTCCAGGGAAGGTGACTCAACCACCTCCCTGGGCAGCCTCTGACAGTGCCCAATGACCCTTTCTGTGAAAAATATTTTCCTAATGTTCAGCCTAAATCTCCCCTGGCAGAGC
Organism: Phaenicophaeus curvirostris; assembly: GCF_032191515.1. Taxonomy (NCBI): domain Eukaryota; kingdom Metazoa; phylum Chordata; class Aves; order Cuculiformes; family Cuculidae; genus Phaenicophaeus; species Phaenicophaeus curvirostris. The sequence continues at coordinate 10,904,896 of NC_091394.1, forward strand.
TTGAGGCCATTCCCTCTCGTCCTGTCTCCTGTCACTTCGGAGAAGAGGCCAGCTCCCTCCTCTCCACAACCTCCTTTCAGGTAGTTGTAGAGAGCAATGAGGTCTCCCCTCAGCCTCCTCTTCTCCAGGCTAAACACCCCCAGCTCTCTCAGCCGCTCCTCATAAGGCCTGTTCTCCAGCCCCCTCACCAGCTTTGTTGCTCTTCTCTGGACTCGCTCCAGAGCCTCAACATCCTTCCTGTGGTGAGGGGCCCAGAACTGAACACAGGATTCGAGGAGCGGTCTCACCAGTGCCGAGTCCAGAGGGAGAATAACCTCCCTGGACCTGCTGGTCACGCTGTTTCTGATACAAGCCAAGATGCAGAGGGAAATAGTTTTCACCCTTGCAAAATACTCAAGAAGCCCTTCATGCCTGGTGGGGTGCAAGAGCCCTTCCTCCCCCCTTCACTGGCTGCACACACACACACACACACACACACACACACAAAATGCACGCCCGCAGCGCACACGGGCAGCACTAATGCCTTTTGGTCCCTTAATGCACACCCTGACACCATAGGAACATCAGAACTCCCTTTCATCACGAGCAGAGCCCCTGGGGGCTGTTGTGAAGCCTAATCCCATTTTGGTCTTGGTTTTGCTCTTTCAGGAACAAGTGAGACACACACTGTGTAGCCAGAAAAAACCTTCTCTTCTATTGGAAGCAGTGCAAGATGTGTGTTTGCTTCTCAGAGGACAGAGCATTTCACACCTCCTAGATGAGAAACACGGATTTTTCAAATTTCCTATTGCACTACAGGACACAAAGCCAACTTTCTCCCTCTCTTTCTCTGCTATGAACCCTGAAAGAAGTGAAGTCAGAAGAATTACCTTGGATTTATATCACTGATGGCAAGAACAACATCTGCCTGAAAGCGAGATAAAGAAACTTGCACTGCAAGGATAAACACAGTGCTCCCATAAAATTCTCAACATACAATAAATTGGGTTATATAGGTATGGACAAATCAGCAGAACATCTTTTAAGTAACAAAAAGCTCACAAAATCACAGCACTCATAAAAGATTTACCTTTGCTTCTTTGCTATTTTGTATTGTTTTCATACTGTAAATCACTGCCACTGAATTTAATAGGGCTTACACAATATTGAAAGTATCTCTTAAGTAATATAATTGCTGTTTGTGATTCTACTCATGCTTGAGAGCTTTTTTCACTGGAGGGGAAATCTTCCATTTTCCAGGTAATTCATTTGAAATGAAAACTGAAAATAAAACCCCATTTGCAATGAAGATGAAAAAACGGGAAGGCACTTTTATATGACATGCAGCATATCAGTTGGGCATTTTGAGTAGCTGTTTTAAGATTCAGCACCGCATTGCTCATGGAAACTGGGTCTGTCGATCACAGCCGGTCCAGAGTTGCTGAAGCAGGAATGTTTTTAGCCCTTGTTTTTCAAACAAACCCTTATATTGCACTTCTACATAACCAAGGCAGCTTTTTTTTGTTGGAAAAAAATGCAGTCTTGGATGATGCAAAGCCATTGCAGTGCAGGCTCTCTCCCCCCTAGCACAGAGGACTCCAGCCCAAGACACAGCACATGGGGCTGCACGTTTTTCCACCCTATTTAAGTGCTTGTGCCACCCGAGAGAGGAATCTTGGTTGCTCATCTAATTCCACTGCAACCAGCAGGCACCCAGGCTTTAACAAAGCTGGTGAAGCACCATGGAACTGGTGCCGTCGCTCAACTAAACTGGCAACGCTAGAGGCCTGACACGAGAGGGGTTAGTTGCTCTTGTCCAGCATTTCAATAGCCCCTAATACCTTTCCCTAACAGACTAATTGCTGTGCAGTTTACTTTAAAGACTAATATTCAGAAATCAGTTGAAGATGAGAGGTTTCCCCTCCGGTGTCAGAGGAGCGAGAGAAGAGAAAGTGATAGACTATTGGTCCACTTACATCATTGGGAATAGTAAGTTCATGGGAACTGGTTGGAGTAGTGGCATCCAGTCCTATTCAGGGGACAGAGGGAAAATGTTACACCAGTTGTTTGCACAAAGGGCAAGACACAAGAAATGATATTTTAAAGAAGGAAGCAGACAGAAAGAAAGAAAAATGGAAAAAAAAGAGAGGAGCAAAGGAAAATAGAGAACTGCTAATGAAGCAGAAATAAAAGCAAGAGATGCAAAACTCAGCGGGCTGGACTTATTTTAAACAAGTCTTCTTTTAATTAACTTTTAACCCACCAAAGCAACAAGTGTCACATGAGATTCCACAGGGTCATAAAAAGCTTCCAGAAAATTAAGGGGTTTCCCCTAAAAATAGTCCCTGAAGTTTGTTCTAAACACATCAATTAAGAAATTAACCAATGGCTGAAATTTGACCTGTCTACCAGGAGTTCTAGAATACGGACAACGACAGTCAAGCAAACAATTAGCATGAAAAAGAAAAATTAATAAATTAAAATAAGGATGAGGAAATTAACCTACGAAAATTTGGAAATTATATGTGGGATTAGTTCCAGAAGAAACTTTGGGAAGGGTAATTTTTGAAGGAAAATGTACAAAATACTCTAAGCTGCATACATTTGTTTGTAAATTGGGTGGACAAAAGGAAAAAGCTCAGGAAAAATGGAATTGCTGCTCTAACACACAGTAACATTGCAGAAACTTACATCTCACAAATATAATCAGGAAAAGATTAAGAAGCAGCATGTTAATGACAAGAATAAGGGAAATACAAAGGGAGGAAAGGTGATTTAGTATTACTTGTGCATATTTTATCAGATACATCATGAAGAAAAAAGTGTATTTTGGATGTCATGTCTCTTTCTCTCATTTTTGCTTTTTTTCGGTGTTTATCATTATCATTATTATCTGTGAAGACATGCCAAAAATACTCTTTTCCAACTAGAAAAGACGGAAAAGAAACACTCTTACAAAAATGTGGCTCACCTACATTTTACTTACGTTCAATTTTTCAATTTTACGTTCATTTTACGTTTACGTTCAATTAAGAGTTGCATATGTTTACTTTACATTGAATATAAAGCAATCGAGTTGCTCACAGAATTTGATGTAAGTGATAAAATGTTATTTGCCACACAAAGCATGTACCAGTACGTATGTATTTCTGTTCTATAAACTTTCCAGATTCCAAGCATGTAGGTAGTGAAGTACAGTAAAAATGATTTATTGCAGTGTTGACTGACTTCTCACTCTTAAATCAAGCATTCAGCTTCTGTATTTAACTACATTTTCATTTCATTTTGTAGCTATATCTGCATAGCCATAGGAAGAGAGGCACTTGTCGCAGCAGTGATGATTACAGACACTTGGGTTGACAAGGACTTCGAGGTTCTGCGTGCTGTAATTTCTTTAATCAGTATTTTTGTACTGCAATTATATACAGTTTTCCTATGCTTTCTTCTTTCTGAACCGAACTGGAAATTTGACAAGATGCACACTCAAGTATTTCACTCGGGACCAACTGGTACATACTGTATGGCCATAATAACTTTACAAGGACCGAACAAAAGAAACTCGGGTCTTTTAGCCAATGGCACAAATGAAGCAGGTTTTATGACATAAACATAACAAACAAAGCATGTTTTAGTAATGATGAAAGGAACTGTAACAAAGGCACAGAGGAGGGAGGGGAAGAAAAGAGATTAATGTGTGAAAACAGAAGGATCGCTGGTCATTGACGACATTCATTATTAAAATGATGTAATGACCACGGGAAACAAAGCTGTTAAGAAGAAGGACATCCTCAGGGGGTCATGGGTACGTACCAGGGAAACCAGGGGTGGTCTGCCCAAGGGGAGTAAAGGGGGGATGCTGCATAGCCAACTGGTGAAGCTTGGTCAACTGCAGGGCAGGATGGGAAATTAGAACTAACCAATCAAATGGAATTATTTCAGAGCAGAGAAACTATCTTAAATGTTCTAAAACCGGATTAATTAAAATTATATTGGAAAAAAAAAAGGTTTAACCATTCATTCTAATCTACCATAGAGAAAAAAAAAAGGCAAACTGGTTATAAATGACATATCTACTGTTATTACATGTAATGGCTATTGTTAATATTAACTAATTACTGTAGAATTACATATTAAAAGAACTCAAATATATCACATGCAAAAAAAAGACCAAGATAGATAACTGTCATTTGTTCCTGGGCCATTGTACTTTCTAGCAATTATTACATAAGTTCAGAGAGGCAGCTGAGCTAACATTAGGTTCTACAGCGTGTTGTTCAGGAAAGGTGTCCTTAGGCTGTCTCTTTACTGCTAACTGTAGAAAGCAAATGTTGCCCAGAACAAATAAGAGGGAGAGAAAGAAAAAGCGAGTAATTTACATGACCAAGACTCACGTCTGGATGAGGGATGGCATACTGCCCCTGAATCGTGAATGCCTGAAAACAACAAGCAGAGTTAAGACACAGGTCAGTCAGGTGGGACAAGCAGCGTTCCTGTTTTTCATCAGAAAATCTCCTTCTAGCTCCCCAGGTGAATGCCACTTGCATTGCTTCCAATGCTGAGCAATGTTTAATTGTCTTGTGCTGCTTGATAATGCTTGACATGGGACAGAAAGATCTTACTTGGGCTGCCCACACACCCCTTCAGGGCAGGGGATGCCAACTGCCACTGCCTGAGCTCTGGTGACCCCGTTCCTCAGGATCCCTCTTCAACCCAGTGCATCTGCCTGAAGCAAAGCCGGGGACATCATGGGAATTGAGGAGCATGGGGGGTGGCCCCTTCCCCTCCCTGCAGCCCCATCCACCCAGTGCCACTGATGCACAGGGGGAGGTGCTGATCTAGGGCAGCAATAATAGGACAAACCTGCCTGGGGGTGGCAAAAAACCCCATGTGAGTGAGGAGGAATACGGTGGAATGCCTGGCACTAGTTAGCATGGCCCTTTGTTTCTTCTGTTGTCTCTGTTCAGCTTTCTGCAATGACCTACAAATAAAAAACTACAGAGAGTTTATAATTTCCTATTATATTCAGCAGGGCTTTTCTGAATGCAACAGTGTGTCAGGAGAATTTTATGTGCTTGTGCTTTCACAGGCAGGAAAGCAGAAGGAAAAATTATGAAGTATAAATATTTGTAGTGGGAGAATTATAAACAGGAACAGAGCTGATTAGCTTAGTTTTCAAAATGCTTATTTGACAAAAGGCCTCTTAGAAAGTAATGAATCCTTTGCAAATGATAAAACAATTCATTTAATGGAGTTAGGATATTAAAACCTTTAATGCTCCAACTGCTTAATGCATGTTTCTGTGGCAAAATTTCCCTTCTGGAGAAGAAACATTTCATTTAGTTTTAAAATTAGTTATAAAGCAAGGCTGCAATCTGGTAAACATTATGCACATGAGCAGTTTTCTGGCAGAAGTATGTGTGACTGGGCTCAGTGGGAGGTTCATAGGTAAACATACTCAGGTGTGTCTACAGGGGATGGCCATGACACACGCTTCATAAATGACAAGAAATGACTCTAATTCACAAAAAATAGGATCAATGCCATCACTGAGTCTTAAACAGGGATGGACTCAAACAAGAAAAGCATGTGTTTAAGTGTTTTAGCAAGTGAGGACAACCTTAAGTAAATGTTATGATGCTTTGCTGAGTGAGGGTTCCATGCAGAGCCAAGCACAGGAGCAGCCTCAGGGATGTTATAGCTGGAAACAGCGCTGGGCAGGGGCCTGGGTCCATGAGCAAAGTGCAGGTTTGGAAACCACGCTTTGGACTCAGCCTCTGTGCTGGATCACAAGTGTCCTTTCTGATCTTGGCTTCACTTCAAACCCAGCTGAGAGAACATCTTTTACATGCTTCCAAAGCAGTGGTCTGCAAACCAGCAAGTAACCGCTGCAAAAAAAGTCAATAGCAAACCTAATAGAAGTCTCCCCCGTCCTCATCACCCTACTCATTCATACTTCCATCTATACACAGAAGGAAGCAAACAAACTGGAGAAATAACAAAACTAATGAACATTCAGAGCTTATCCTAGCTTTTATTTGTCAATGAAAATCATCAAAGCAGCATGGACAAGATGGGTATTGAATTTTCTTTCCCCGGGGAAAAAATAAAAATAAAAAAGCTCTTCCTTTCTTAGGATCCCCAAAAAATCATTTGATTGATTTAGTTTTTTCCCCTTGGCAGACGGCACTGGTCTCTTCTGTGGCAAGGCCAGACTGAGTTCAAGCTTGGTAGAGGCTACTGAAGCATCTGTACTGCAACGTTTCACTAAGGACAGGAGCTACAGGTCTGCTTCCATGAACGTTAAAGGCAACTTTCCTACTGATGTACTGAGAGTAGTAACAGCAGGAATGACCTGGTCTACAAATTTTCTTCAATTTAAAACATAAAACTCCTGTAAGACATAAAGCAAAGCGGTACCCTGGGAATACCCATCTAAACACCAATGTGGCACAGTGGGTAGAAATTTCCAATTTGTTTCAATCAGGCAGTTGTGCTGGATTTATTTATTTTTTTTAACCACTGTATGTGCTAAATATTGGTAAGGGCCAGAGCAGGGCAGGACAGTGTTCAGCTTCCTTTTAATTCTGTCATGCAATACAGTATCCAAAAAGCACAAGAGATTTAAAAGCAATATGTAAAGCAGAAGAACCCATACTTGTTAAGAAAAACTAGAAATTTGATTTAGCTAGTGTTGTCTGATATGCAAGCATTAAATAAACCAAAACCTTTCAAAATAGCCATCATGTAATTTAGAACGAACAAATAACTTCTGATAGTGTAGCCAAAAAGTTAGATGGAATTAACACTGCTATAAAAAAATTATTTTCAGTATTAATTTCCACTTATAAAACCTGGTTAACGCGTCTTTCCATACCAAGTCTGCTTAGTTGGCAATCACAGAAATTCAAAGCACAGAGAAAGCATCCGTTCCGCTCTTTCTCACATCAACAGGTTGTGTTAGAAAAGTGGGAATACTTTTTTAACTGATAAAACTGAAGATGACAAGAGCTAGTTGACTTTAAAATAGGACACTCAATTATTTATATAAACTCCTCAGAGCACTCTGGCAAATGGTACCAATACTTTAAAGTGATCATATACAGAGACAGTCTTTGAACATGGTGGCAATTATAAAATTTGTAACATGGGATGCTGCGTAGATACACACAAATTTCTTGAAGGAAAACACTGCAGTGTAAACATAAATATGGAGTAAATAATTCATTTCAGTCATAGACCTATTTTTGGCAAATTATTTGAAATTTCAATTCAACTTTGATCACTAAGGTAGTAGATTTCTTATTCTGAGTACAAGTAAGAGTGCTGGGCTTGAACACCAAGAATTGAAAGCTATTACATGCAGATTATGAACATCTGGATATACATCAGAACATATCATTATAGAGTAGAAGGTAAAACTCTAAAATTCAGAGAAAGCTTATTACAAGGGCCTGTCAGAAGCAATGGTGCTTTGGTGTATGTTTGAGATGTGCACAAGCTTCCTTACAAACTGGCTGATCATAGCGGCAAGGGTCATCATACCAATACCAGCAGCACCTTGTGCTGCCCCCTGTCCTACCAGGAACCCCGTGTATGGCTTGTCACATCACCTCCAAATCACCTGCTGGCATGAGACATGGTCTCCAGGAGACCATGACAGGGTGATGACCTGGGCTGGACTAATGGGACTGGATCTACCTGCAGATGTTACACCACGCAGGCGAGTGGCTTTTCCCACTAGGTAAACTTAAAAAGGGGCCTTGCTCTTATCATGGGGAAAAGATTTGGGTAGGTTGGGGTGCCTTACTGCCAGAGAGGCTTCACATACATGAATTGTAAGTAGAGAGATAGCTGCCTTTCTAGGCCAGACTTGGGAGTTCAGTTTCCCCTTGAGTTGGGTAGGGCTTGCAGCATCTCACTCCACCACCACTGCACATACCCCGAGCAGTGCTGCTCTTAGCCTGTTGGGTCATCTTGTGAGCCTTCTATAGTATTTTTAGGGTACATGTCAGTTGTGTTTGTTGCTCATCAGTTACTACACTGGCATTACCCTTCAACAGATGATGGAAGAGTAAATTCCTGCCCTGTCTCAGAGGCACATTGCAGACCTGTGTCAGTGCACTATCAAAACACACGGAAATGTCACATGGCATACAGGGTTTTAAAGGCAGATGAGAACCCTGACTAATACAGCTTAAGATGAAGGGGGAAGAGTTAAAACTCCATTATATAAAAAAGAAAGAGGAAAGATCTGTGTTATCTGTAAGGCTGTTGCACACCATGGTTAGGAAGGTCTACCTCAGAACTCCATTGCTACTTGGTCTTGTTGGACTATAAGCAGCAGCAACTACACCTGTATAAATTTTTATTGCAAAATGCACTATTTGGTCCTAAAAAATGTGAAAACATTGAGAGCAAGATTATGCCTTTCATAAGCAGAGATATCCTGCTGTTTGATCACCTCGGAAATTTGACAAAATTGTTTATACTGCTAGTGGAGCTGTAAGTGAATCATAGAATCACAGAATCATAGAATCACTGAGAAAGTGAAGTCAAATTCCCAATGCAGGGTTTGCGGCGCAACTGCTGTTGCCTCTCCCACCCTGACCTCCCTCTGCGCCCAGCAGGTGACTGATGGAGCACAAATGAAACAGGTGCTGGTGCCTCCTCACTCAGCTCCCTCTCTGCCCTGCATCCCTCTGTCTCCTTCGCCTCCTCATTTCTAGCCATGAGGCTGCCCACAGAGCAGCCTTGCTGCCAACAGCCTGGGGCATAGGCAGAGCAAACACCTCCAGGAGATCATAGAATCAAATCATAGAATCATAGAATCACCAGGTTGGAAAAGACCCACAGGATCATCGAGTCCAACCATTCCTATCAAACACTAAACCATGTCCCTCAGCACCTCGTCCACCCGTGCCTTAAACATCTCCAGGGAAGGTGAATCAACCACCTCCCTGGGCAGCCTGTTCCAGTGCCCAGTGACCCTTTCTGTGAAAAATATTTTCCTAATGTTCAGCCTGAACCTCCCCTGGCGGAGCTTGAGGCCATTCCCTCTTGTCCTGTCCCCTGCCACTTGGGAGAAGAGGCCATCACTCTCTTCTCTACAACCTCCTTTCAGGTAGTTATAGAGAGCAATGAGGTCTCCCCTCAGCCTCCTCTTCTCCAGGCTAACAACCCCAGCCCTCTCAGCCACTCCTCAGAAGGCCTGTTCTCCAGCCCCTTCACCAGCTTCGTTGCTCTTCTCTGGACTCGCTCCAGAGCCTCAACATCCTTCTTGTGGTGAGGGGCCCAGAACTGAACACAGTCTTCAAGGTACCTTCCCTCCTCCCCTACCCCCCAGTAAGCAATTTTGTCCCACTCAGGCAGCATCTGATTTGGAAACCTCTCAATTAGCAGAAGGGCAACGTTTTCTTAATTACACAAGTTAATTTTAAACATTGGTAAAATACCAGTCATCACAATTCTGCGTTGTTTGCAATGCAGTGTTCTCCTTCCCTGCAAACCGTGAGCACACACAGCAGACAAAGCACAACAATACTATACCGGGTGAAAAAGAGTAAAAGTTGAAAACTAACAGGCGCTGGCTGAGGTTGGGCCAAGACGGTGTGGTTTCCAGCTGAAGCCAAAATGGTGTCTGCTCTTACCTGGCCACCTGCAAAAATGATAGGTGCAGAGGCAGGTTTGGGACGGTAGGGGATGGTGGCACCTTTGGGTGGGGACTGCAGACAAAAACACAAAGCGATCAAAATGCAGAATGAAGCAGAGCTCGTATTAAAACACCACTCCCTCCCTTAGTCACCTCAGACAACAAGGCACGCGCCTAACCTAGCCCAGCCCACCCCATCCTGCCTTCCACCCCACCAGCAAAAAGGCAAGCTAGAGGCCACTTGTTTGGGCTTCCAGACGAAGAGAGGAGTTCCTGGCTGCACGGCCAAACCAGGCAGCACTGACACTCACGGCTTCATTGCCGACATCATTGGTTGAAGCTATGAAGCTTCATCAAGCATGTCAAGGCATTTCGGGAGATTAACACAGAGCACATCTTCTGCTTTATCATCTCTCTTACGCTGCTAAACATCAAGGTTTTTTTGTTTACCAACTCAATTTAATCAGCTGCTCCGTTGCAAATAACCATCCTGTTCCTGCCTTTTGTCTGGTTTAGCTGGAAGGCTGGAGAAAAAGCCTCCCGGTTTCAGCAGGAGCATAACCATGGCCTTTGTAATTTATGGAAAGGGAGGTTTGCTCCCTGCAGCCCAACCCAAGGACCTAAAGGGAAAACCTGGGGTCCAAGGCTAACTTTCTCCTCATGAATAAAGCAGGAGAGTGCATCTGTAAAAAAAAGGCTTCAACCTGTCTGTGCAACACCTAGCAGAATGGCGACGTGATTTCAGTGCATTAAATACAACTAAGGAAGTTAACCACGTATCACTTCCACTAATTAATATCACATATTAGCTACATCATGTCAATGAAACTGTCTGTTGCCTAATTAAATATATGCTGCAAATCAGAGAACATTCATTTTCTTAAATATTTGAAGCAGTAAACCGTAGAAGCCAGTGTCAGTCTACTTGCAATTTGCCTGATGCTAAAATTAAGTACTTCTTATGTCAAAGTGGTTGTTTAAAATATGGCTCTACCAGTAGGAAAATGGGGCTGTATCTCTCATTTTGACAAGTGACTTCTCTTATCTTCTTTAGCAAATAACTATTTATTCCATGAATGTCACTTGGACAATAGACTAAACTTTGTATTCACAAGGCTGATAACTATTGCCATCACGTACACCAGCTCTCACAAACTAAAATTATTTTTTAATACTATCTTTCTGTTCTCTGGCATTTCTATAAAGAAATTCCTTCTTCACAGTAGTTCAGCAAAAACTGAAGCAAGAACTCACTTTTCCCCAGGAAAACACTGGGGATTTATTAGTTTTTGATGCTTTATTTGCATTAGGCTGTATGACATTCTGATGCATCGCATACTTCTGAACAGCCAACAGCTGCAGTGCTGTCTCAAATACTACACTGTTTCTGCCTTTTCTAAGGAAGAACAGAACAGCAGGGTGTCAGAGATCATCATGAGACAGCCCTTGACTAGAACTTAAGTAAAAAAAAAAACAAACCAAAACACCACAGAAAAATTTCTGGCTGAAATTGTGATAAAAGCAGAAATGTTTCATGATCCTTTTCAAAAAATATGGTTATTAGGTCAAAATATTTAATTTTGATTTGCTGAAATATTTTTTTTTCCAAAATTCTATTCAACTTAATCAGTTGAGAAATGTACTTGCACGAAATCACAGGCATTTTCAGCAAGGGTTAACATGTCCAGATTTTTATATAAATTCATTCTGCATCACCTAATTTAAGAGCTAAAAAATTGTTGTTAAAATTAAACGTTCTGGTCTTAAGCAATGACCTGACCCCAAGGCAGCAAAAAGTCCTGGTAAATCTAAATTACACTAGTCAAAATTATTTCTATTTAAAACAAGACCTAAATCTTTTCTGCTCTATTCTGCATCAGAATAAAATGCTTTTCTCTTAGAACAGTCTGTAGCCCCGTGCTGGACTTGGTTTGTGGTTTGACAGTGTCATGATAGTCCTGGTCTTTGATTACTAAACCCTGCTGGGAAACGTTCTCAAACACAGTCTAACAGTCTCGAAATCCTGGTCACGGAAAGGGCTGGCAGCACCTCTTCAAAATTAATAATGTGTTTGAGCATCTCCTGAGTGAGAAATGATTTACCAAGCACTCACTTACCTCCAGCATAACCACGCATATTTGTTTCACGCACTGGATAATGGCATCAGGAGTACCCGAGATAGTCACTGCGCGCTCCGTTGAGTTTGGCAGCATGTCCCCTGCTACTTGCACCTGGGCTCCTGTGGACTTAAGCACAGACAAAGCAAAGAGAGAGTCATCATGGTTGGGCAGGCAACAGCCCCTCTCAAACCTATGATTCACTGATGTGATGGAGGGTAAGCAACTCGAAACTTTTTGTCTTTTCTTTGCTAGATATGTGGTAGAGCGTCTATGTAAACTCGTGCCCAGAGAGGGTAATTGGGGTCTGGTAGGACATGGATTTGCCTGTTCAAGCTGATTTGCAAACAATCCCATCCTAGGAAGATCAGTCCTTAGTAGCTGTTAATGAATCAAACTGTAACCTGAATTGCAGGACAAGTCTTTTAACCTCCTCAAAGACTGACAGCTGCAATACTGACTGAAAAAAGAAAAAGGTGAAACAAAATGCTTTTCAGTAATTAAAAAAAAAGGAAAAAAAAATGCTCATAACCAAAGAAGGTCTGCTAATCAAACGAGTTGCAGATAAAAGGCTCCTTAATCCACTGATGGCTGACTCGTGTCTCTTGATGAAATCTGGGGCTGCTTTATACTCTGGTATGTCTCAGAACAGTAGAGAATCACTTCTAATTTATAATTAGTGTTGATTAAATAACAGCACATCATCAACTTTTAGCTCATTAATGAACCTAAGGAGGTAATGAGCCAGTTTTGGTTTATTTTTTTTTATATTCAATCCTGGGCCTAACTAATGTATCTAAATTAACCAAAATAAGTAAAAAAAACCCCGAAATAAGAAAAAATACATGAGGCCAAAAGAATCCCTAGCATTATTTCACAAACATCCTCAAAGGCATTTTCAGTCAACAGAAAAAAGCCCAACTATTCTGAATTGATTCAGTACTTTCACAAATTACAAACAAAATCTATTCCTGACTGTAATTGCAATGCAATATTTTGGGCTTTTTTTAAAAAAAAGTATTTTTAGTAACCATTGACTATGTGTCAGCCAGCAAAGGGTTAATTTGTTTTCCTGCTGGTTACATGCAACACATGTTATTCTTCTTCCAAAGACTGATTAAATTACTGATTGCATCTTCTGTTCACTAGTGCTGTTTAAGGCCAGAATATCAATTCCTTGCTCTGTAACAGGCTTTGGAATTTTGCCATAATTTGATCAATCAGTCATGACTTTCTTTGCTTTTGTTTTGTAATCTTATCTTGAAAATAGTACAACAACCCTACGTGTTCTTGGGTACAGGAATGAGCACAAAAGTCCACCCTTCATGCAATTGCTTCTCAGTGTGTTGTGTGGTGACAAAATTAGACTACATCTTGAGCTGGATGCTCCTTTTTTTTCCATTTGATCGTGTTTGCTGTTTAACTTCAGTTCTGAGTATCTGTACATCTAAAACTCTGCCAAATACTGCAATCATATATGCATTTAATTCCAGTGCTAATCTTGTTTATTCTTTGACTTTGGTCATGTGCCAGTAATGAAAAAGTGAGCAATATTTTGTTCTTTACCCTTACACTTAAGAAAATGTGCAGTGTGACATCTTGCAACACTAGCCTTATCAAAAGACCTATTTGGCTAAACACTATCCTTTGCCTTCCCTGTATCAGACTAGTAGGCAATTGACTCTGAAACTATGCTCACCAGAATAATCACCTAAGTAACTTAATGTACCCAAACCAGCAGACTAATTTCCCCTTTAAAACATCCTAATTTCACTCCCTATGTCCTAAAAGCAAGGCAAACTGAACACCTTCCTTCCACCCAGGAAGTGCACTCCAACACACAAGTATCTTTTCCCATCTATACAAAGTTCTCTGACAGAAAACATGTTTTATTTCCCCTAGTGTCATCAAGTGACTCCTTTCTCCCACCTCTCAAAAGCTCCTTTGAGAATAAGGACTGCTGCAGAGGCACAGCTCCTGGACTCTTTGAGGAAAAAGAAAGTAATAGCATGCCACAAAAAAAAAAATCTGCTTTGTAAGTACCTTTTATTTGCAGGTCTCAGTACGCAGAGACCCCTTCAAATGGCAGGGTTGTGAAGTGTTTTTCTGCAAGTTTAAAGCAGACAACCTACGCATGTTTTCATCAACGTGGTTTACAAAGTAAGAGGCACATGGCTAAACAACATGTAGTTGGCATGTAGTAGCAGCAAGAACTCCGGAAGAGCTTTGGGCAGCGCTCTCAGCTAATGGAAGTGGTTCATGTTGCTTTCGCTTCCCTGTATACAAGGGCAGAAAAGACCCTTTCAGTAGCAACCAAATCCTAAAAGGTGAAGATAAGCCTTCAGAGGGAACTTTGTTAAAAAAGTCCTGGGACAATCAAATTGGAGTTTGAAATTTGAAAGTCAACACGATCACCACCTTTCCCTCCAAGGCTACCACAGACTAAGATTTCACTGCAAATACTGGATATTTTGATGAAAGGGTTTTCCACTCCTTTTTTGAAATTTTTAAAAATCTTATTTGCTAAAAAAAAATCCATTAATTTTTATTTTCACATTTGAAAAGAAACTTAAAAGCTCAGTGAAACCTACTCTCTTGAATCTACATTTTAGATAAAAAAAGGAAGTTTCATTTTGATAAAGCCTGTCAAGCGGGAGTGCAGTGATAGGATGAGGGGGAATGGTTTTAAGCTGAAAGAGGGGAGATGTAGATTAGATATTAGGTATTAGGAAGGAACTTTTCCTTTGAGGGTGGCGAGGCACTGGAACAGGTTGCCCAGAGAAGTCATGGAAGCCCCATTCCTGGAGGTGTTCAAGGCCAGGTTGGATGGGGCCTTGGGCAGGCTGATCCAGCAGAAGGTGTCCCTGCCCATGGCAGGGGGCTGGAAACTGGATGGTCCTTAAGGTCCCTTCCAACTCAAACCATTCTATGATTCTATGAAATGAAAAAAATTGTTCTGTGTGTTATCTTTATATTCAACATCTCATACCATGTTAGGATGAATATATAGGTAGAAGGAGTATTGTCACTTTATCCAGAATAAAAATCATTTTTACTGAAATGACCTATTCAGATTTTCTCTACATGAACTTAGCATCTACCAAATTTTCTTGTTTGACTGGTTAAAAATATTGGATCCTTGGCTTGGCATGTGCTATGTTGTTGCAGTCATGCATGGAAGAATCAAAACTGGCACCTTATGATAATTTTTGCATTTTCTGATTAGAGAAAAAAGTGGCTGCTAGCACAGAACATTGATTGAATATTGTTAGAGAAATTCTGGATTAAAAAAAAAATCAATATGAAGCACATGAAATCAGGTCACCTGTGGCACAGTGAGATTAGGGAGAAAAAGGAAAGCAGCATGAAAGTAACTCTCTTCTAAAAAAGTGGATTAAGCGTTTAACCCACTAACTTGGACTCCCCATTGCTACTTGGGCCTTTCCATGGTCGCAAAGGTGGTAACTGATTCGGAAACGGCTGCAGTGTTTGAAACTGGGATCACCTGCGTATTGCTGGGGAGAGGGCTATGCCTGAAGAGCAACTGGACGAGATGTTTCTGTCACTGAATTGTTGCTTCCCTAAATTGTAGAAACTAATACATTGTAAAGCTATTTCTTTACATCACACATGGTCTTTAGCTTCAAGGGAGGCAGAAGGGTACATCTGTGTAAGATCCCTGCTTACCCCAGAGCAAGACTTTTCCAGGCTTTTCACTCAACACGTGCTCACGTTTGTGCAATGGGCAAATTGTAGTGGACAACGCTGGCAGGACACGCTGTGGTAGGACGCTAAGCTAGCCAGTGTCCCTGGCCCAAGACTTACCTCCCTGATTTCTTTGATTTTGGAGCCTCCTTTTCCTATAAGGGATCCACACTGACTTGCTGGGACCACGAGCCGCAGTGTTACAGGCGGTTTGCTTGTCACTGTGCTGTTTGTCATTGAAGCGTTTATGTCCTGTAATCATAACATGAGTGAGAATTAGCAGAGGATTTGTCATTCCTGACAAGCACTGAAGGATTCAGAGCAAATGCCTCAGCTGTTCGTGGAGACCGGGCGAGCATGCAACCAGTCATGGTTTGTTTCTGTTGCAGGTAAAGCTGCTGGCTTTAAAATCATAGAATCACCACCAGGTTGGAAAAGACCCACCGGATCATAGAGTCCAACCATTCCTACCAATCACTAAACCATGCCCCTCAGCACCTCGTCCACCCGTCCCTTAAACATCTCCAGGGAAGGTGAATCAACCCCCTCCCTGAGCAGCTTTCACTGTCTGGTATTGCAGGTACCAGAAGAGAGTCCCTGAGACAGGACTAGGAAATGGAGGTGGTATCTGTCATTAGACCATCCAAAGCAGATGGAAAAGACAAAGAGGCTTTTGAGTTCACAGGCCCCTGAATCCTGATTTGGTCTCTTTTCTACCATGTCAACAGAACGCTTCCACTAAACAAAATATCTTTACATTTCAGGAAATTTCTTGTCAGGATTTGATACAAAGAAAAAAGGTTAAAAAAGCAAAGTACAAAAAAAAATGTGAATAATCTGAGCAGAGAAAATCAGATTGTTTTGATAAATATTTTGCTGTACCCCCCAGGTATAATTTCTCTTTTGTAGCAGATCTATAAGTATTTGTACTGTTACATAACTCCTAAACTCTTTTCCATCAAAGTTATATGACCAGAGTACAAAGAGCTCAGCAGAACAGCAATTAGCCATATCCAGGTAATGTAACCTGTATCTCTGTATTTCATTATCCAATGAGACTATACCACACACATACATGAGTATTCCAATATACTTCTTGTTGCAAGGTTTACATTGCTTTACACATATTTTGTTTGTTCAAAATCTTCTAAGCAAGACAAAGCAACACCTCTAAAGTCTTCATCACAGAGGAAAAGATAAAGCTTATCTTTCCACTGATCAGTGAGATGCTGCTGAGGGCACTTAGGATCACACAAAAAAGCCACAAGATACGTGGCAGTTGTCCAATGACTCATGAGAATCTTGATGTAGTTTGCTAACATTAGCTGTGAGCTGAAAAAACCATCTCATCCATTTGTGAGGTGGCATGGTGCAGCTATCACAGAATCACAGAATCACAGAATAACCAGGTTGGAAAAGACCCACCGGATCACCGAGTCCAACCGTTCCTACCAAACACTAAACCATATCCCTCAGCACCTCGTCCACCCGTGCCTTAAACACCTCCAGGGAAGGTGACTCAACCACCTCCCTGGGCAGCCTGTTCCAGTGCCCAATGACCCTTTCTGTAAAGAATTTTTTCCTAACGTCTAGCCTAAACCTCCCCTGTCGGAGCTTGAGGCCATTCCCTCTTGTCCTGTCCCCTGTCACTTGGGAGAAGAGGCCAGCACCCTCCTCTCCACAACCTCCTTTCAGGTAGTTGTAGAGAGCAATGAGGTCACCCCTCAGCCTCCTCTTCTCCAGGCTAAACAACCCCAGCTCTCTCAGCCGCTCCTCATAAGGCCTGTTCTCCAGCCCTTTCACCAGCTTTGTTGCTCTTCTCTGTACTCTCTCCAGAGCCTCAACATCCTTCTTGTGGTGAGGGGCCCAGAACTGAACACAGGATTCGAGGAGCGGTCTCACCAGTGCCGAGTACAGAGGGAGGATAACCTCCCTGGACCTGCTGGTCACGCCGTTTCTGATACAAGCCAAGATGCCATTGGCCTTCTTGGCCACCTGGGCACACTGCTGGCTCATGTTCAGTCGGCTGTCAACCAACACCCCCAGGTCCCTCTCCTCCAGGCAGCTTTCTAGACAGACTTCTCCCAGTCTGTAGCACTGCATAGGGTTGTTGTGCCCCAAGTGAAGGACCCGGCATTTGGCCTTGTTAAACCTCATGCCATTGGACTCTGCCCAGCGGTCCAGCCTGTTCAGATCCCTTTGCAGAGCCTCCCGACCCTCCAGCAGATCGACACTTCCACCCAGCTTAGTGTCGTCCGCAAACTTGCTAAGGGTGCATTCGATGCCTTCATCCAGGTCATTGATGAAGACATTGAACAGGGCTGGACCTAGCACTGAGCCCTGGGGAACCCCACTTGTCACTGGCCTCCAGCTGGATTTCACACCATTTCCCACCACTCTCTGGGCCCGGCCATCCAACCAGTTTTCCACCCAGGAGAGTGTGCGCCTGTCCAGCCCAGAGGCTGACAGTTTCTCAAGCAGAATGCTGTGGGAAACTGTGTCAAAGGCTTTGCTGAAGTCCAGGAAGACCACATCCACAGCCTTTCCCTCATCCAGTAGCCGGGTCACTTTGTCATAGAAGGCGATCAGGTTAGTCTGGCAAGACCTGCCTTTTGTGAACCCATGTTGACTGGGCCTGATCACCCGGTTCTCTTGCATGTGCTTCATGATAGCACTCAAGATCACCTGTTCCATGACTTTCCCTGGCACTGAGGTCAGACTGACAGGCCTGTAGTTTCCTGGGTCCTCCCTGCGGCCCTTTTTGTAGATGGGCACAACATCAGCCAGCCTCCAGTCCAGTGGGACTTCCCCAGTCTTCCAGGACTGTTGGAAGATGATGGAAAGGGGTTTGGCCAGCACATCCGCCAGCTCCTTCAGTACCCTAGGGTGAATCCCGTCTGGCCCCATAGACTATTACACAGTTCACAGAAATGCTACCTAAAAGATTAGGACAGGAGGGAGAGAAAACATGCATTCCATATTCATTTAACTCATTTATGACGTAGCATGAGTTACAGCACACAGAACTGATGTAATTCCCTACATTCTCACTTATCATAGAATCATAGAATCACCAAGTTGGAAAAGACCCATTGGATCATTGAGTCCAACCACCAAGACTATGACTTGCTGAAAAAAAAAGTGTGTATGATCATTACCCCAAACTAAAAAAAAAAAAAGTACTTTAAACAACTCTGCACACCTTGTTGAACCTGTGCGGGAGCTCAGTGACATCAGCACTGATTCCTACAGTACTCCACATTTGTGACGGCAGCATTTTTCCATCCAAGAAATGGCTCTGTGTGACCTTGCTTAGCTTAAAAAAGAAGAAAAAAATCTTGAACAGAATGAGGCATCACTGCATGCCACAAGACAGCTATCAAATCATTCCTCTGCCAGACAGTAGCTCACATTTTGTTTGATGCCTGTGTCAGTGAGAGACTGAAATCCAAAATAAACTAAGAGGGATAACAGAACTTAGCGGCACCTATATATCTGAAACAAAGCACAAGCCAGGCCAATTTTTCAGATGGAAGATGCCAGCTCACTATAGCACTTTTGTGTCAGGTGGAGGCACAATCATCCAGATGTAGATAAACACCCCTCCTCAGCCACCCAACATGACCCTGATAATGTCTCCCATTTTCTTAACATATGTGACCTGTCCTCAAAGCTTTCACTGCACTTATTGCCTTCAGAAGCACTTCACAAAAAATCTCCTCCAAAACTGGGGGCTCCCAAGTAGCGCTGGCTGGACACCTTCTCACACAACAGCTGCCTTTCAAATTAGGAGAGTCTTACTTCTTTAACCTCTAGCTTTCTGTGGCACTGCATCTGTTTCATAGAATCATAGAATCATAGAATCATAGAATCACCAGGTTGGAAGGGACCCACTGGATCATTGAGTTCAACCATTCCTACCAAATACTAAACCATGACCCTCAGAACCTCATCCACCCGTCCCTTAAACACCTCCAGGGAAGGTGACTCAACATGTTCCAGTGCCCAATGACCCTTTCTGTGAAAAAATTTTTCCTAATGTCCAGCCTAAACCTCCCCTGGTGGAGCTTGAGGCCATTCCCTCTTGTCCTGTGCCCTGTCACTTGGGAGAAGAGGCCAGCTCCCTCCTCTCCACAACCTCTTTTCAGGTAGTTGCAGAGGGCAATGAGGTCTCCCCTCAGCCTCCTCTTCTCCAGGCTAAACAATCCCAGCTCTCTCAGCCATTCCTCATAAGGCCTGGAGCCTTGGGGCTCTGGCAGACACTAGAGATGGACATGGATTTCTGCCTGCCTGCTGGAGCTACTCCTCAGGCAGGATGGGCTAACTGCGAGCCGGGAAGTGGTGGGGAAGCCAGCTCACAATGCTGAAATGTGGCGTCCCTAGCTCCTGGCATCCCACAGTCACAGTGTCTAAGGCTTCCCAAGGCAAGCAAACCTGACAGCTCAGAAGTCTACCAAGTCTCCAGGGAAAAACATATCAAAATTCTACTTCACTGTTTTTTAAATGAAATGTTAAAGCTGCCAATTTCCACAGCAAGCGCAAGTCTGTGAGATGGCTCCTCACTTGGTAATGACCACCACAGGATTTACTTTAGTTGTAGCAGCAGGAGTTAGGATTTGTCAAAAAAGCATCATCTCAATTGCTTTTACCATATCGCCTTTCTCTCCTCCTTATTCCTAGAGTGAAGCCATTTCTTCATAAATGTTTGCAAATGAACAAGGATTCTGCCATCCTCTTCCTTATTTATTTGGAGACGGTCTGAACACTGAGCTCTGTCTGCTGTTTTTTCCAGCACTGAACTACCACGTGCTTCCAGTGGATTATACATATTTATACCCAAAAGCAGAGCTGTCCCACTCACCAGTGAACTTATAGTTGCATTTCTTGGCCTCCAGTCTGGAAAAGTACTCTCTAAAATGCTCCCTCTTGCAACTCCAGTGATCTGCCTGGGTTAGTGCCATGTTTTAATGTCACGTTTTAACAACCCTTCCTCCTCAGCAGAGAATACTTCAGTTGCTTATGCAATGACCTACCTAGCTTGTAAATTCAACATCAGGCTGCTAGAAAATCAACTTTTATTAAGAAGGTTGTCAAAACAGAGTCATATAAGTCTGCAGAGCAACCACACAGAGAACACTCCTCCAGATCTTTCTTTTTCTTCTATCTACCTGATGCTTTTTCAGATTTCTGCTAAGATTACAAAAGCATTCCAGGGCTCCCATGTCTTCTGAGATCTGCTTATCCCCAGCTGTACAGCTGTAGGGTTGAAATTTCAAGGGCTTCATATCAAAACGCTTCATATGGGCATGCATAACAAATACTAAAAAATCTCTCGAACCATAAATCTCACAAATGTATCTGTTTTTTTCTTTTCTCTTTCAAGGTAGGTGTGATAACCACAGCTGGGACAGGCACTGTCTGCTCTGTGATTTTCAGTTTTTTAAATGGCTGAAGAAATCTCCAACAAAAAGATATGCATGAAAAATAACATTTGGTAGTTAGTTCATTTGTAGCTGCTGAACCATTACTTTATTTTGCCTCCAGAGAGTAAATTACCTCATTTTATTGACAGAAATAATTAAAGGAAACCTAACTGATTCTATGAGATATTTTCCTTACCACTGTTCTTTTAAATATACCAGAAACCAACTACATTTAAACTAAATACAGATATTTCAGAATATAACCACAGTACCTTATCTGCAGGGAGTGCCAATCTCCCTTTGCTAATAGCCACATGAATAGTCCAGACTACCCTCTAAAATCTATAAGGGTAAATAACCATATAATCCAGTCAGATGCCTGAATTTCAGATTTCTTTGTGTGTTGCTAACTACAACACTTTCAAAGACAACGTGGTGTTGGATGTCAGGGTGGGGACCTGATGCTGTATTCAATGTTTTTATGAGAAATGCTGTTATTTCCACTGGGTACTCATTTGGTGGGAACTGACAGGGATTATCTCTGTTAATAATTCCCTCAGCATTTCTCAGAGTAAGGCCTTAAGCAGAGCATGTTTTTCATGTAGAAAGCAGAGTGACCGCACTCTCCATTTCTTCATGGATTGGAGGATATCGTGCCACGTACAAAGCTGCCTCTTAGCCTAGAAGAAACAGGGAGTGATATGAGATGGGTAGGAGATAAAACTGAGGAGGAGATGACAACAGGTGGTTTTAAAATTGGGCTGAAGCAAATTACTTTTGTGGTTCTGCAGGATCCAACCTCAAAATCATTGTTATTGAATTAATAATTGGTGAGGAAAAAAAAAAGCATTCTCATAAAATATACCATGCCACAAAACCAAGGTGCCTCATCAACTTATTGGAAGACAGGAATATGACACAGGTATACTTGAAAACCCACAAAGGATTGGAGAAACCTAAGTAGGATTAACATTTGCAGTATAAAATAACAGATCATTTGTCTGGGGGATGACAAGAATTGAGACCTGAGAGGTTCCCAGTGGAAACTCCTGAGCAGGAACTGGGGATACCTGTCAGGCACAGCATGTCTGTGTGTAAAACATTACACTAGCAGGAGGTGAGGCATTTGCAGCAGCAGCAGAGATATGTTAGTGTGATAGCCGGACAGGGGACTGTTAATGCCACTAAATCAAGCTTGTGTGGAACTTGATTTGCAACCTCTCCACACTTAACACATACAGTTAATAGAAACTAGCTAGGAAAAAGTAGAAAGGGACTGCTAGAGTTTTGAGAGGAATGGGGAATGCATCCTCTGAAAAACTGAGCTTGGCTCACTTACTCCGGCAAAGGCAAAGGCATGAAGGAATAAAACTGGTTTGTAAGGTATGTCTAGAGGGTGGAATCCTCAGGGATGGAAAGGCAATAATTAAACTAATGGCCAGTACTGGCACAGGAACGAAGCTGTATAAACTGGCCATGAATAAATTTAGGTAAGGAATGAAAAGAATGTGTCTAATTATCAGAAAACGGAGTTTGTGGATCCAATTTCAGGAAAAAGTAGGAAAAACTCTAACTAGATGATCATCACGCTGTGAAGGAGGTTACAAGACATACTGCTTATGCTAGATGACAAAATCTGATGACCCACAAGCTCTCTTCTAGTCCTGTTACTCTAAATGTGAACAATCACCACGGATAAATAAAGGTAAACACTGATGTTTCTGATTGATGCCAGCATCTCCTGGCAGTATGAGAAGGTGTGGATACTAACTTCATTGATTTGAAGAGATAAGCACGTAGAAGAAGAGGATTCAAATCCCTTTAGTTTAATTACTGATGGAGAGACACAGCCCCTTTCTCCTGCTGCTGGTGATTCAGTCCATCTACCTGCAGGCTCTTCCTTTAGCAGAAGGTAAATTTCCTTCTGCAGGGACCTCTGTCTCTCCACACAGGACAGGACAGATGCCTGGACTGGACATCTGATTTTCCAAAGTTGAGAGAGTTAAATCCTCTCCCGAGTGACCAGGGTTCATCTTCTGTAGCTTGCTGCCTTTTCTGTGAGGCTTCCCACTAAAGGGTGACAATATCTAATCATCACTGGTCCATGAAACTTGAAGAGATCCCAGGACTTTAGGTATGTATCTGCACAGAACTGTAAATCTACAGTAAATTGAGTGTTCTCTTGCCTCACTTCCTTTTAGAGCCTTTATTTTAATTAATTTTAAAAGCCAAGCTTTAACTATGGTAACTGGTAATCATATAGTTTGTTTTTAAAATAAAATTTTCTTGTTGAGTGAGTTATATATTCATTTTGACATATATAAAATTTCATCAATACCAAATGGAGTAATATAGAAACAGCTAAAAGTTACGCATTAATCTTTTCAAATCAAACCCACAATGGGACCAGAAATTTTCCAAGACATTTTTCCCACCATTAGAGCACATTACTAGAAGCAATTGCTTTTCCCTGAAGCCTCCAAAAAGCAGAAATGAAAAAAACAGCTTGCAAATTGACCTATTATTTTTCTTCAGCATTACTGCCAAAAGCATTTATAAAAATACAACCGCTTTCATTGCTGTTAAATAGAACATTAAACAAATCATATTTAACATTAAAGCAAACATGAGAAAATTCAAGCAGTGTTTGTTTTTCAGCTTGAAGAGAGAAAAACCCATATTTTATTTGCTTACCTCTTCAAATTTTAGTGCAATCATAGAAAAAGCTTTAAAAATTGCATCTGTTGGGCCTGTTATGGTCACAATTCTCTCTGGACAGGAGCCTTCTGAAATATTGATTCGAGCACCACTCTGTCAAAAAGAACAAACATTTTTTGAATTTATACTTCCCAGGGAGTAAACTGAGTAGGATTAGGGATATAGTTTGGGAAGGAATAGCTTGAAGCATGTAATTCCCTCCCCTACAACTGCAGCCCCAACATCATATAATTTCAGCATGAACTGATCATATTCCAAAAATTCATCTAACTGTGGGAAGATGAAATCTGTCTGGGTAAATACTTTTACACATAGTACGCTAGAGCAGTACGCAAATAGTACCTCCGTAACCCAAAG
This sequence comes from Phaenicophaeus curvirostris, assembly GCF_032191515.1. Classification (NCBI taxonomy): domain Eukaryota; kingdom Metazoa; phylum Chordata; class Aves; order Cuculiformes; family Cuculidae; genus Phaenicophaeus; species Phaenicophaeus curvirostris. Next base: position 10,928,844 of record NC_091394.1, read on the forward strand.
TTGTAAGTAAGTGCATAATCAAGTCTTTCCCCTTCCCTCTTTCAGGGTCAACCTTAAGCAGGATCAGAGCTGCAGGATTTCAGACAAAGTCGTCGTCTCCAGGGAGCATCAACACCTCCCAGGAAACATGCACCTCTCTGGTTTGGAGGTCCAAATGCAGGGCTTGACCTGCCTAGCTGAGGCATTGCTTTGCACCTAGAAAGTTCCTCATAGACATGTCTTACGAGAAGGCAGTCAATTAACATGCACTGAATAAGCCTTTAAAGGAGTAAGCAGCAGGACAGCAAACAGTAAAGGCAAGGAGCCTGTTGGAATGGGTTAGAAAGCCATAAGAGAGAAGCCAGGATGGTTCTCAGGTACACTTAGCGCCCTTTATGCCACTGCTGCAGTGGAGAGAAAACTCCTAAACCAGATGTAAATATATGTAAAAGGATCTTGGTGCAGATAACAATCAAATCCAGTCCAGGTAGGACCCACCCTACATTTTCCCTGAGGTTTCAGGCACGGAAATGTGTTAATGCAGCCTAACAAGTCAGTGGAGCCTCAACTCATCCACAGGCACCGACCTTCTCTAGGATGTGGGCCTGGAGGAAACATGAGATAATCTGGGTTAATTTGTCCCTTTGCCTTCAGGTTCACCACGAATCAGCTGATGTGTCTGAGCCCTTATTCGCATGCATCCTGCTACTCAACAGCAAGATATCTTATTTCCTCATATGACAGCAATCAAACACAACAGGAAAAAAAAAACCCAACACCTCAATAGAAAATCTTGCTGCCTCAGGTTTTTGGTTTTAAAAACCAAACCAAACAAATAAAGCCTCTTGTGACATGTAAATCAAAATAGGTTTTCAAGAGTGGAAGATGAACATTTGATATTTATCTTGAAAAACTAACCAGGGATCATAACTCTTCTCTAAGATGTTTAACTCACAAGTCAGGAGCACTCTGCAATGATGGCTCCCCTTTTGTTCATGTACTTTATATGCATAGATATTTGCTCATATCATAATTAATAATTAAACTAAAATGTGTTTGATCAACTGTCAGGATTACCTGATACATTGGAAACTTTTTTTCTTGTTTGCTTTTTTAAGTCTTAGCAAATGTAGTTATGTGTGAAAATATGGGTGAAAGCTCTTATCATCAAAAAAGGAGCTCTGAACTCTGTCAGGCTGACAATGAATTCCCTATTGTGTACATTTAAAGATGGATCTCAGCAATTTTCTTTACTACAAATACTTCGAGATTTCCCTGTCACAGACCTGCTATCAGTGTGTAAAACAACAAAGCAGCTAACATTGTAACATACTGGAGATTTACCAGAACCAAATCAACTTTGCTTGAGGCATCCTCTATCCACTCCGAAATCCTAAAGTCTTAAATAGTAGGATTTGTCTTTGACTTATGCTTTTAACACTTGCTTCAAAGAAGGAAAATTGCATCTGTCTCCAGGGAAGATGTGATGCCTTGCAGGACAAGTGGGGATCTGTAACCTCCACATCGGCACAATGATCTGAAGACAGTGCAGCCTGCAAACACTGGGGAGACTGAGGTTTATGCAGAGTAATGTTTTAGCTTGTCTTTTTGTGTTTATGTGAGTGGGGAGCGTGGTCTACCTTGTCCACATCCTACTCACAGCTGCAAAACGAAAGTTAAGGCTCTGCCAAGCCATGGCAGAGGGATACACTGGCTTATACAAGTCTGGCTCCAGCTCTGCTGCAACTTGTGCCTTCCCTCAACTTTACGCAGCATCAGTCTAATGCTTGGTTTCAGATTTTGGAAGCTCTTTACCAGGAGTCCCAAGCTACGTGCAGGACCAGTGCTGATACGCTAAAGAAAGACGCCGTGGTTTTGATGCATAGAATCCTGCTGGCTAAGCTCTTCCTGAGATAAGACAGCAGTAGGCATATTGCTAAGGGAACTAAAGACTCCAGACCCCTGTGGGATAGGGTGACATTAACAATAATGTTTAATTTAGGCCAGCACGTTCAGACACCAGTACTTGCAAAGAGTGGTGATGTTGTATTAGCTGCCCACTTGATGGCAGCGTCGGTCTACATGAGATGAATTTTCCCTGTTCTCTAAGCTGGAAAGAAAGGCAAGTGAAGACATCAAGGCTTGTCTTACCTCCTCTCTCATCTTCTTAACTGTCTCACCTTTCTGTTAAAGAAAAAGGAAAAAAGTTAGCCTGGGCTGATGAAGTGAACTGATATACAATATTTTGACATGAAAATAAAGAGAGAAAGTAATTTCCTCACCTTTCCGATGATGCTTCCAACCTCCTGAAACAGAAAACAAAAGACAGTGTGAATGATACAATTCACTACAGAAGAGCGTTTGCTCTGCTCCTAGCCTATTTCACTATCATTTATTTCAAACCTGCACTGTGAAGTGCAGCCCTCCTCCATTGTTGCTCTATACAAACATATCATGTTAGACACAAGGTGGTGGTCTAAAAATGGGTCTTTGCAGCTTATTCATGGTGCAGAAAAAATACCTTTAACAGAAACTGATTTTGTAGCTACAGATCAATCCTGCTACTACAAACATAGATAAACCCCTATCATAAAATGGAAAGTTCACAAATAATAGAGCTGCACAATCTGCTAGAGAACATGGGATATAATACAAGCATCAGAACAATTACTGATCTCTCTGAGGACAGGCATTTACCCTCTTTACACCATGTAATAGAGCTGAATTTCCATGCTACCGAGTGTTATTGCATAAACACCTGGTGGCCTGTCCTAATCTCCCTGTTAAGCGCTTACAGAACAATAACCACTAATCACTTTTCAGGGATTTGGGAATTGCTACTGGGCTCCCACAATCTTCCATGCAGGGACAGAAAACATTGAGATATATCACTGTGAACGTACAACGTGGCAACAATTTGGCAGTTCTAGCAACATCCCAAAGGTTAAAAGCTTGGGGCGAAAAAAAAAACAGGTAGCAGAAATTAAGCTAATAACTCTGAAATGAATAGTCTGGATATGTTACACATCACACAGGTGTGACATCAGACTGGAAATCATCTGACAGAGAAGATCAGCTAAAGGAAAACAAACTCCTGTCCTTTACTCAATGGTTAAAGACTGTCCCACACGGCTGATCTGTCCCAGACATATGTTATACAACTTCACCTGCTCCACAGTCAGTATACTTAAGTATACAGCCTGAAACAAAGTTTGAAGTGTATGATTTAAGAAATTGTCCTCCATTGCTCAATCCAATGATGTACTCATGATGAAGTGGTGTAACACTGACTTCACCTTGCAGGAGAGGACTACCTGCAGTGCCTTTGAGAACTATTTCATATTATGAGAAGTTCATAATGCGAAACTACTTGTGCTTGCAAATTCTCACATCCTGCTCAGAAGACATAAAGACTTGTCAGTGAGAACATCCATCTCAACGGAGAACTTCAGCACATAGTTCCTTTACACTCTCTGCAAGTCTGCACATAATACTAACCCGGGGGGAACAGTCACTACACTGTCAGACAAGGCTGCTATTTGGAGTCACCTAGACAAGCTGGTGAAATGGGCTGAGAGAAACTTCAAGGAGTGCATTAAAGTCAAAGGAAAAGTCTCATGTCTGGTACGGAACAAGCCTATGCAGCATGACAAGCTGGGCAAAAAGTTGCTACATACAAACTGGCTTTGCAGAAAAAGTCCTTTGCAGAAAAAGCACAACTCCCAAAGTGAGTATGAGTACATCAGCAGTACATCCCTAACCAACCAAATGATGGGCAAGAGTGTAGCTAGCAGGCTGGAGCAAATAATACTTGCCTTCTTCTCGTGTTTGTGAGACCACATCTGGAGTACTGCGTCCTATTTTGGGCTCCTAGTACAAGGCAGACATGGACACACTGAAGTGAATCCAATGCAGGGCCAGGGGACTGAAGCACGGGACACATGGTGAGAGGCTGAGAACTGTGTTTGTTTTCCCTCTTAGGGAGGGAGAACTTGAGAGGGTCTTATAGCAGTGTACAACAAGGAAAGCAAATTCCAACATCAAACTCCTACTCAATATGAAGAAAAAATGTTTTACCATGGGAAGGGCTGGACACTGGAAGAAGCATCCAGAGAAGCTATGGAGTCTCCATCCTTTAAGGTGTTCAAACCCAGCCTGGGCAAGGTCCTGAGCAACCTGTTCCAATGGGGTCTGCTTGATTCAGGAGATGAGACCAAAGACCTCTGGCGGTCCCTTCCAACCTCCATAGGTCTGTGATTCTTCAAGCATAGAGTTATCCCCATTGAAGTCAATGCGTAACTAGCCACAAAGCTCCTCAACCCAGTGAGGCCCCTTCTCAGGTTTCTTTTTAAATTTTACTTTCCCCATTTCCCTTTTTTATTTCCTTTCCTACTTCTCTTCCAAGATGGGATTCTGCTGTCTCATATATACTGACCAGAGAGCATACAGTCCAGACAGGCATTGCAAATCTTCCAGGGGTTCCTGCTTTGCAAACCTATAGTTCTGCTGGCTGATGTACAGTAGACTTTTTACATGCCACACAGCTGTGCGACTGTCCTTGCTAAAGCTTCCTGTGTCCATCTGGAACTGTGAGACGTTTGTACATCTGTACATACAATGCAAAGAAACAGCTCTACCAGAAGAGGGATGAATGAAGCGGACTCGCTGCAGTTTTGCATCTTGTGACTGAATTATCCTGTGTCTTCTCCTATGTGGGTCTAGGTCATGCCTTTTCCTGTGGCTGAGACAGCCGTGCCAGCATGTGTAGGCTCACTAATGAGGCGCAGCTTTTTTTGTTAGCAGTGAAACAAATTTAGGATACCCACAAAACTTTTAAGATCTTGCTGTTTTCTTATATGGTCACTGTAACTCTGCCAACATGCCTCTAACTTTGAATGGGATTCGAGGGAGTAAGACTCTCAGCGATGATAAGCCTTCTGAACACCTCATGTCTAGAAGTTCCTATCTGTCTACTCAGCACTTTCAGCAGTTTCTTTGGTAAAACAGATTCTTAGGAGGTAGAAGGACGTTTTGCTGTGGGTGAGCATATTGTGTTTCACTTGCTATGGGTCATCATGTTTCAGTCCAAGGTATACCTTCATTTTTTTTATATCTGAAGTTTCATTAGAAGCTGCAGGCCTGGTCCTGAACTTTCAAGGCTCTTGCTAGTATGAAATCAGCCTCAATTAATTTGATTATCCTGGGTCTTAATATCACACACCATTCTTTCAGAAATGTAGGGGTGAGTACAAAGATATCTTCCTTGGAAATAGGAAAAGATACTCCTGCTTAGGAAACAGAAAAGGCTACTCTTTGTAGCCCTAGGAAAAAAAGATGCTCCATTTCAAACAAGGAAATTGGGAGTATTTTAACAAGCAGAGTAGAGCCCAAAATATTAGGATTGTCAAACTGCTTGTTTTACTGAAGTCTGTGGGAGTTTTCCTATTGATTTCAGTGGGGAGAGGAATTCTAACTGACTGATCACCACCTTGTTATTACCAAAGAGCACAAGCTGCTGAAGAACTGAGCAAATGAACAGTCAGAATCCCACTGAGAAAAAAAAAATTCAATATGACTGGTGACCAGTTCCTTGCAATATGCTAGCAAATGCCATTGTAATGCTATGGGGTACATCAAACCTTCCCCTCCTCAGAGGGAGAATTCAAAGCTTATTCTGTAAGGAGGCAGTTTCAAAACATCCAAGGAAGCACCACTTCTCCCCCTGCACTGGAAGCTGGGATTCTGCTAGGAGATGTGAAGGAAAGGTGCAGCAGAAGAGAGAAACATTAAATTCATATGGATATTCCTGATTTTTCCAGAATTTTTGATCTATACAAATTACTAAAAAAAATAATTACCTAGAATGGTTCTAAATGGGTCACTTGCAACTTTTTTTTGGCCTTACCTCTTTCTACCAAGTCTGATTTGCACATAAGTAGTAACAAGGATTGTGCCTTTAGTAATGATGAGAACAGAAGATTCTTTTTGCTTCATTCTCTAAACTACCAATGCTACTTCAATGAACCTTTAATATTTCTTTTTACAGTTCAATATTTGTTTCATATAAATTCTTGTATCACCCTAAATTACACTTAATGAGATCCCTAATGTAATTTTTATGACAATCCAGTGTTATCAATATTTCTAGCCAAGGTTACTTTGAGGGCTTTATCTTTAGAAAATGTTTCTAATCTGCCAGACAGCAAACTGTGCAGTAGTTAACTGCACAAGACTGAAGGGGTGGGGTGTCTGTCACCTACATCAGTTCATTAAAAGTTGGAGTCCAGTCTAAGCCAGGCACACAGCCTTCTCTTGCAGTCTAGGGACAGAGATAATGGAGGATGTCTTGTTCTACAAGAGGAATGAAGAAGTGCACTCCTGAGGGTTTTGTCTTTCTTCATCTGCAGCAGACACAGGGTGGACTGACACCAAGATACCTGGTTTGGTAAGAGGAATCCTACAGTTGATGTCAAATTCAGCCTCAGTGCAGGTCAGACAGGAGTTTGATTTAGCTGTCCTAGCAAATAATTGCCTACCAGAATACAGTAATAGCTCCTGAACGATTTGCTGTTTTCCAGTGCTCAGGAATATAAGCGAAAGGCAAATATTTATCAAGAATTTCAAATTGATTTGTTGACTAACCATCTGTGTGTAAACATAGTGGGAAAATAGATTACATGATAACAATTACTGGGTTTCACACAATCACATTTCAACAGCTGATCGAAAAGTAGCGCACAACAATAAATGACAAATGGGGGAACTAAAGCTCAGAGGAAGGAAGACAGGTCCAAGGCTCTCTGGCAGTCTTATGCCAGAGCTAAAAGTATTACCCGAACTCTTTGGTCTCAGCATATAAATACCCACCCATCAGAAGCAGATATGCCACAGCAACCGTGCTGGATGAATAGGATGCCTCTGAAAAGTTGCAAGAATGTCTGCGCCTACATCTACCAATACATATCCACACACAACCCACACAAACATTTATATATTTGTGTATGCAGTCAATATATACAGGCACCGAAGAGATAGATACAAACTTTTCTTTTCTTTGAGAAATGGCAGTAACGTGGGGAGCCTATCTTGAGATTGATCAAAGAGGCCTGAGTTTTGGATGGTGCAGAGTATCCAGCCCACATAATGCCTTCCGAAAAGCATATCCCCAGGTGGCAGTATTTCAAGCAGAACAGTCTCGCACTTGGGCTCCCACAGTGTCATTTTGGAAAACATCAGGAAAATTTGCAATGTACATGCTGATTTCAGATAGCCTGAAGCAAATTCTTTAGCCTGGGGGGCTGAGTTGATTTATCCCCATGATTCTTTGTAGTATGTAATTTCTAATAAAACAGATAAAATGACAAGAAGTAAACCTCACCAACAAGCACTGGAAGACTGCTCAGTATCAATAAAGTATCTTGCTAGCCAACCCCCCAATTCATTACAGATAACATGAGGAAAGTAAACGATAAAGACAGAGGATGCTTTATTTCATGCTGAAATGCAGCACATTATGTTATTTGCACATTGCACTCACACAATGGGATGCGTTTTAGTCTTTATGAACACTTGGGGAGCAGTGGGCTCATCACAGTGCAGAAAGCTCTTTCTGCAGTTTTTGCATCATCTGTGGTCACCTAAGGGCAAGACAGCATCAGCAAGGCAGAAGGTGACAGCAGATAATTCTGTGATACAAGACGCACAAGAGCAAGGCTCTTGATGATGCAAAAAACTAAACAAAGATATAAAATAGGTTATAGGAGAAACCTATTCCCTACTCCATTTTCTGATATGCCTTTTCAATAATAAGAGAAAGAAACTAGTCATGTTAAGAAAACAAGAGGCTTAACAAATGGCAACGCACCTTGGTATAAAGATTAACCTTTGATCTGTAAACATAATGTGTAAAATTCCATCATCTCTTTCTACGTGTGAGGTTAGTTTAATAATTACTGTGGCCTAGGAAGTCAAAACAAAACAGCTAGCTATTCCAAGACCATGTAAAAGCACAGATCTTGTTCTGTTACTGTAGGGCATGCCGCTTCTATTATAAAGGCCACAGGGCAAATAGAACGCTAATCTCACAGGAACCCTGAGAGAAAGTCACCTCTAGAAAGAAAAAAACATTCAAGAAATAATACAAGAACATATAATTTCACTCCAAAGCATCTGACAAAGAACAGATCACATCTTAAAGCCTGAAATTCATTGACGCAATGCTTTGATTGCCTAAGTCTACCTGCTTTCTATGAGCAAGGGTAAGGTAGAACCAGTAGGACTGGAATCTACAAACAAAAAACCTGCTTGGAAAGCACTGAAAAAAAGGAAATACAGCCATCCATTGTGGAGAAGCACATCCTTGTAAGACAAAGAGGGATCCTGACAACAGCAAACACCACCTACACTGATATAGTTTTCTAGACCAGCACCAACTGTCCTTCTCCTATCCATAAAGAGGCATAACACAACACAACTCTTTCTCTTTGCCTAGTTCTGAGTATACAGTTCCCGATATTTGTAGAAGCTCATGAAGACAGTTGCATGGAAGACCTTAGGAATATGTTCCATGAAGATGTTCGGAACAATGTGTTTGTATGGAGCACATGAGGCATCAGCGTTTTTTAAAGGCTGGGAATAAAGCCTTAGTCAGTTTTGGGAAACATTATGTAACACATCTACTTCAGGGAACAAACGGCTGCCTCGGATAAATTGAGAGTCTGATTTGTCCTCTGGGATTATGTGGAATCAGTCTCACTGACACAGGAGATCTCATATTCCTAGGTAGTCACCATCGGATGCTAACAGCCCTAATTTAGGAGTACACTGCAGTTCAAGCCTTTACTGAGACAGATACCATGCTGACAAATGTGATGGAGAGGTCAGTGTCATGTATGTTCCACAGGTTCATCTATTATTTTTTGGCCAGCTGTGCCAACAGGCATTTCTCATTTGCTTTTGTATAGCAGATGAGTAACCAATTCATATTCAGTTTCACAGCAAACCTCCCACATTTCCTTCAAAAAAACAAACCACAAACTGGTTCTGTCCCTTTGCTTATTCCTCCACCTGTGATGGTGAAACAGCAGCACTGAGTATGTTGTGCGCCTTCTGCAACCTCATTTCATTGTAGCTGTGCACCAAAGATGATATTCTGTTTGACAAAAGTGGGAAAATTCAGTGTTGGAGATTGGTTTTGGGGTCATACAGTGCCCAGAGGCTGGAGGAAGAGACCTCTGTCCTTGCTCTTGATTTTTTTTAGGCTAAGGAGAAATTCTCAGCTCTTACTACAGACACACCAAGAGAAGACCCATCTCCTGTTGTGGATTTGCATGCAGAGTTTTGTTGCACAACTAAAGCTCTTAGGTACCACAGTAATGCAAACAAACAAAACAAGAACTATAACAGCAGTGGGCAGGACAGTCAATCCTCATAATACCCTGACAGTGTTCGTGGAAACCAGAAAGAACAGAACAAACATTGGCTTGGTTGACATTTTAAGTCTTGGATTAAATTACTGACAAGGTGATTCTTAAAGCTACTTTGTTGTACTTCATGCTTTAATAAGTAAAAAATAAAAGAAAAAATGGGGAAGGAGAAGGGCATTACCTACAAGATGAGGAAAAATTATTTCTGTGCTTGTTTTACAGTCTTTCAGGGGGCATTTAAGCAGCTACAGCAAAGTGGCCACAAAAACCAAGTCCCCAGTGCTAAAACTATATAATAGATACTGAGTAAAATATCAATTTTCTCAATGACTTTATTCTGTCTATGTTTGAACTGCTAAGAGCAATTACCTTAATGTGTCTAAATGTTCTTTCATTCTTGTAAAAAAAAAAGTTATATATAGCATCACAAAATAATCACCAACACGTCTGAAAATCACTACTGAAGCTGGATGTAAATTTGCAGTAGCCAGTCCTTCCAGTGCCACTCACTGATCCTGCTGAAACCATTGGGAGGTAGAGTTCCACAGGCCATTTGAAATTAAGCTGTAAATACCAGTAATTTAAAAATCAAGGCACTTGTAGGGTTTTGTCCAAACTTGAACCTTTGACTACAGGTACAGTTTTCTAAATCACTGCTGCAGAAACCATGAGAACCATATCATTGAGGAGATGGTATTGAGGAAGGAAAAACTCCACTCAGTCATCTTATCTTTCCTTCCTCAATGCAGGTTATACATTCTATGTAGTACATGTGCTGCTCTTCCCCAGACATGCTTAAAATCTGCTTAGGAGACTTCCAGAACCTTATGAAAATCTCAATACTAGGAATTTCTCTTGGGATTCCCTTATTAGGATTTATTTTAAAAAATATATTTTATCCCATTATTTCCAGCCATAAGCACTTGTACCATTCAAAATAACGACACTCCTTTATGCAGGTATTTATGACAATGTCTGAAGAAAGCCAGACGCAGTCTCCTCAGCCTCCTAAAACTTTGTTATTTTTCTGCAAATTCCCCCTCTGCTGAGTCTCCAACATAATTCACACACACGGCACCTGCTGCTGAGCACAGAACCGCAGGTGCGATTTTGCCAGAAGAACAGTAAGGTAATTACCGCCTCTTTGCCCCGTGATGCACCAACTCTATACATCCAAAACTGCATATGCTTTTGTTGCAATAACTTTTCTCTCCAACCCAGCACATCCCAAATGTGCTACTCTCTAGACACAGCCACATCTGATGCTTTTCAGCCTTTTATGTTTTCCAGATTTCCTTCTCTCGCTGAACATGTATCTTGTAAATGATCTTCTCCACTTAATTGCCTTAACTCTTCAATTTACACCTCTCGGCATTTGGCAAGAGTCCTACTTCCCCGCCAGTTTTCCCTTCCCTCCTTTATCCTACCTGTAAATTATTCCCTTGTTCTTCCTAACCATCTAACTTTAATAATCCATTTTGTTTTCTATTTCTGCACTCCTTCCCTTTTCTTTAAAAGATTCCTCAGACTCAATATATTACTATATTCTACTTTGGTTTCTTGCAGACTTCACTGCACCCAATATGGTTTCACCGATGCATACCTTCACGCAGTGCTTTTAGAAATAATACATTTTTTTCTTCTGCAGGTTTGTACTGAGGGGAGGAAGAAAAGACTCCTGCACTATCGTTATGAGATGGAGACCAAGTGGATTTGTGACCCTGCTGCCCTTTTCCATGAAGGCACATTGAACATTTTCTCCCATTCCACTTCATGTACTCAACTTTTAAATCTCCATTAAGCTGCTTTCCTGAAACGTACCATCTTTCTACTAGCACAGTCTCTTTACCATCCACATTTAAAATTAACCTTTAATGGTGAGCTTCCAGGGTCTTAACCAGCCTGTTAATACTGGTTGTGTACAAACCACTCAGAATCATGTAATCATTATCCAGTATCGCCAAAGTAGGTGCTTTTTCAAGAGTTAATTCTTTCTGGGCATGAACTGACCAAAAGTAGAAAGAGTACTGCAGATGTCAGGTAGTAAGGTCTGTTGGCAGAGATGACTGGGCCAAGTTATGACTTTCCAGTCTTCCAACCTCATCACCTATGGCAATAAGCAAGAAAAAAACCCCAGCTATGAGTCATGGGGATAAAAAATTCAGCAAAAGGTGAGCAAGGAATGGTAAGAGACAAACACTGATTTCCATCAAAGATCCTATAACAACATAACCCTATAACTCATGATGCCATAACAAAGACCCTATAACCCAAATGGGGTTGATTTTGACAAAAACTGAAAAAAAACACGAAAAAGTGAAAGGCAAGTTTCTTTTGGAGCCCGAGTTCTGCCTTTCCTTATAGTGGGCTCTGATGCCTGGGGGCTGTTTGCGCACGAATGCACACACACTCGATTTGTGTTCCATAAGCCCTTCAAAAATGTCAATTTGATCTGATGCTGTCATTTTTACTTTCATTGGAAGCAGAAATCTTGCAATCCCTGAACTACTCCAACCCTGTCCAGAAACTCTATTTTAAAACAAAACAAAGGTACTAAAGTAACTGTAGCCATTTATGTATCTACCCTACACAGCGATTTTATTTATTTTCCTTCAAGAAACACTAGGGTTTAGATGGAAAATATGGAAGCAGGGCAATATAAACAGCCCCAGCCCATATTCCTTGTTCTTCCCTACTGAAATGCATGAAACAGCTTTATCCCTTAGTGTGTTGCATTTTTCTCATTAATAAAAGATGAAAATGCATATCTGCATTACTTAATATACTCCATATATCCAACTCCTGCACATGTTTCAAAAGCCTTTTCAGTTCCTGCCCTCTCCAGAGCAGCATTCAGGTAACTCAGTCGAAAAGATCCCAGGCAGCAGAGGCTACAGGGCCACGGCAGCTTTACAGAATGCGTTCCTGTATGTTTAACTTCTCCTTAAAAACCTCCAGTGATGGATGCTGCAACATGTCCAGGCATCCTCCTCCCCTCCTCACACCTCCGCATAAGAAGTTTTTCCTAATTTTGCTTTTAAAATTCCCTGTAAACAGAGACAATTGCTTCTCTGTGGAAACAAAGAACATCTCAGCACTGCTCTTGTAGCTTACTCCCTAACACCTGTCCTCGAAGTCATTGCAAGAAAGACGAAATATTTTGTGTTGCTCTGGGTTTCTCTTCGGGGCTATCACACTACCATAACATTTTTACTGATGTAAGACAGCGCAAATTGAAAATTAGGCCTTCCATCTCATATCATCACACACCCTCTGAAGTCTTGGCTCAGGAGGACACCATTCATATCAAGCCTTGGAAATATTTACCCTGAGGTTAACCTTTTGTACCTCACAGTGGTTAGCTTTTTGCTGGGTTCGTACAAGCCTTTTTGCTATTTCCACAGATAAAAATAGTACTGTCCTCCCTTAACATCGCTTTTTCTGCACTGAGAAGACTAAGGCTGCTACCATATCTTGCTATGCTGCAGACGAGTGGCAGAGCTGGTCTTCCAAGCAGCCATCCCAGCCTCTTTGGTAGGAGGTTGCACAAAGCCCTGGAGGAGTTCAGCTGGACCTACAGCCACATCTTTCCTCAAAGCAAGATAAAGTAAAGGAACTCATAAGAGGTGTCCTACCTGCGGGGATGCATGGGCCCTGGGTTCTTGAGAACTTCAGGAATGTTCCCCTGTGTTTTCCTTTCACCAGACACTAATATTAGTTTTGAATTTTGCTAATTGTTTCTTGTTGTTAAAGATGCTTTAATCCTTACCCTTTCACAGAGGTCTGCCCGTTCATACAAATCCTGCTTTTTCTGTCTGTAGGTACAGAATTTAGCTTAATTGTGTAATTAAAATGACCATCCTTGACTTAAAGCTCCTAAACAAATCACATGAAAAATACACACCAACAATCTCCTAAGCCTGCAGAATTTACAGCCAAGAAAACGAAGCACAGTAGCACAAGTTATGGACTTCCATTCAAGCTGAATGCAAATACTACAAAGCACGTAGATCTTCCCTATGCAAAGGTACACTGGTAACAGAGGTTTAGAGACAGAAATGAGGTTAGTAGGGAGATACTCTCATATCTTCATGAAGCACATTAATAAATAAATAACTTTAAAATGATCTTATTCTAAAATTATCTGACTGAATGCAGTTTGCTACTGTTACTTTAAAAAAACCCCTTTTTATTCCCCTCTTCTCTTTCAAGTTATTTACAGCCCAATTTCAGCTTCAGTTAATTGTTTTGTCTAGAAATACTAATTAGAGATCAGCAGTTTCCACTGATGTCACTACCACAACAAATCTTAAGGAAAAGCCTAGTAACACATTTCTTCTTTTTCAGAGCCACATGTAGCTTTCAGTGACCTTCTCACACTGAGTTCATATTGACTTAGGCATCCTTCATTCCTCTATATTAGCATTTCTAAATCAGAGATGACATCAAAGAAACCATAAGGGTCTGACTTCTATCACCTAAATAAATTCTGATTTAATGTCCTCTTTGCAATATTTAGGCACAATAGGATACATGATTAGAACATAGTAGTAGTATAGTATACCCATTGCGCCTTGTGAACTGAGGATTCATAATATACTCCCACTAAAAATTTGAACTTTGTAGCTTTTATGGGTTTAATTTAGACCTTTGGAGGTATATGTGCATTTAAGATTAGACATAATATCCTTTACTGTTAGAAGTGGTTGCATACACAGTCTTCGGTGCTTAACACAGAAAATTAGCTTTTTACAATTTAATTTCTGATTACTCATCTTCTACTTCAAAATAACTCTAGCCCACGGTTTAAGTAAAATGTCCCGAAAATGATAAATCATAAAATCACAGAATGGTTGGGGTTGGAAGCGACCTCTGGAGACCATCTGGTCCAACCCTCACCCCCGCTAAAGCAGGTTCACCTAGAGCAAGTTGCACAGGAATGCATCCAAGTAGGTTTTGAATGTCTCCAGAGAAGGAGACTCCACAACCACTCCAGGAGGCCTGTACCAGTGCTCCATTATCCTCACAATAATGAAGGTTTTCCTCATGTTAAGGTGGAAATTCCTGTGTTTCAGTTTGTACCCGTTTCCCTTGTCCTGTTGCTGGGTACTGTTGAGGAGAGTCTGGCCCCATAGTCTTGACACCTGCCCCTTAGATATTTATAAGCATTGATAAGATCCCCTCTCAGTCTTCTTTTCTCCAGCCTAAACAGACCCAGGTGTCTCAGCCTCTCCTCACAAGAGAGATGCTCCAGTCTCTTAATCCTCTTTGTGGCCCTCCAGTGGACTCTATCCAGTACTTCCTTGTCTTTCTTGAGTTGCAGAGCTCAGAACTGGACTTAGTACTCCAGAAATGGCCCCACTAGGACAGGGTAGAGGAGGAGAATCTACTGGCCACACTCTTCTTAACGCATCCCAGGACACCATTTGCCTTATTGGCCACCAGGGCACATTGCTGGCTCAATGGTTACTGGTTTTATTTGGGATATTTTTCTACTTGATATGGGGTTTTTTATATCTTATTTGGGATGTTTTAGGATTTACCGCTTGGGCTTTAATGGCATGATTCTGAAAGAAGCAGAGCCCAAGCATACCTAGGTACATGGGAATTTGACTGAAACAGTAGGGCTATTTATACCCACCAGGATAAGTATGTATTCAAATGCTTTTCTGGATTGGGATCAGAACGCAGTAGAATCAACCCCTAAAACCTAATTTTCAGTGCAGACATGCACACAGATTTTAGGTGGGTTTGGTAAGATAGTCTGTTATTAAATTTGTTTGACAGATCCTTACTTAAGATGCAGATTTTACACACCAGATGCCTGCCTGAAGCTGAATATTTCAGGGGGGTGAAAAATCAAACAAAATGGTTGGATCATTTATGAGAAAATACATAACTTAATCTGGCATAACCCAACTTCTGAGTTATCTAATTTGCAAACTTAAACCATGCCACCTCATACTTCTAAGCCACTCCATTGGTAAAACACAGAGATACCTTAGCTTCCAATTTGTGCTACAGGTATATCCTGTGTGTGTTCATGTTATAGGTTGAAAGTATGCACTGTTTTAAAATGTAACTGTATTTTTAGTTATTACATTAGATTTCAGGAGTAAAAATAGTTTTAAATTTCTATATACAAATTTCATCTCCAGAATTTTATATTTACATATATACTGTCAGTATCCTTTATTAGAGAAGAGCGAAACCCACCTCCTTTATATAACATTCATTCATTACGCCTAAAAATGTCTGGTGTTGCCTGACGTAAGCAACACAAACAAAGCTATGAAATGTGGTTTTCTAATTAACAGCCCACTTCGTGACCTCACAATGTGAAAGAAACAGCTATCAGACTGTTAAGTCTGACAATACTGAATTAGCACTTTGTCTATGGCACAGATTTCACACTTATCTGTATGCTTTAGTGGTGCACTGGACAGAAACAAAATAACAGTCAACCTTCCAAAACAAACCCGCAGAGGACCTGAACGAATGCTTGGTATATAAGGGGGTTCACTTTAATAAGATGCTACATCAGAATAATGAAGAACTATCGCATTTGCATTCAACAGAAATAAGACAGTAGTTCTGTGGCAATTACTTCACCCTTGTCAATGTTCTGGTATCTTAAAAATACCCTGCAAAATCCAGCAAATAATGAGGCAGGCGAGCTGTATGCAGGTCAGCTTTGCTCAGGGCCTGCCTAATTTGGCTAACTAGCAATGGAAGAACTCTATTTTTTGCCGCTGGATCTGCTCAAAAGCAGCGTTTGTTCCAATGAACTCAAGCTGCAGTGCAAACTTAAGTCTGATGCCTTGAAAGGCAGAGGGTGATTTTACGGTCATGGCAGTGCTGCTTGTGACTCAAGCCAGAGGGGGAGGAACAGACCCTCTGCCAATGCCACTGTCAGGCTCTGATGTGCACACACTCGCTCAATAAACAGGCAACTGCTGTGGCAACAGTAGAAGTTTCACCTTGCCATGCATGAGAAGGCGTATGGTAAGTGTGACATTGAGACCTCCTTCAGACACTTTTCCGTCCCTCGTGTTCATCCTGGCCTTGTATCTTCAATACTCGAAAGGAGCTTCGTTTTTCTTTTTTTTTTTTTTCCTATTCACTTAATCAACCTATGAAGACAGAGAGAGAGAAAAAGAAAAAGTACCATTGAGTGGTTGCGGGTACTCTGAACTGAGAATATCATGTTGTACAAACCAATTAACATTCCTCCCTTTGATTTTCTGGACTACAGTTTAGTGCTGAAAAGGTTCCTTTGATCAGCATCGTTCCCCAACCAACTCTTTAGCCCTCCACCAATTACAAGACAAACTCCTTTTGAAACCTTAAACATTCTCTTAACTTCCTGTATTTCAAAACCGAAGCACAGAGCACAACAGAGTGAAATGCGATGTTTTCTTCCCAACAGAGCTTTCTATTAACCTTTGCAGTATGTATAATATATGCAACACATACATATATGCATTTTTACATACGCCTGGTGCTGTTTTCATTTCTCTGTTATTATGCCTTTCTCTTTCTGTTACTTTTGCAGAAGAGATATTTTTGTATTCTCTCCAGCAAAAGACAAATTAATTCTGAGCCTAAACACTGATCCCTACCAGCAACAGCAGATGACACATTAGCAAAGATAACTGAGTAACTAAAAGCCACTTGCTGCTGTAAATCTGGGCACTGTCTGATTTTATTTTTGTCTACCAGGCCCAGAGGTGGCTCAGTACCTCAAAGGCCAAAGCTGAGCTCCAGCCCTAAGTAGAAGGAAGATTTTTTCTTAATTCCAAATGACAAATTGCAGATTTTCAGTCATTTACAAAGCCATAAATATCTCCAAATGCTAATGAAAGCTGCAAGGTCTCAATTTGAAGGGATAAACATGATGCATTATGAGTTTATTAATGCAAAGACATTTAACAGTACAAACAAAAGTGGGGGCAGGGAGGAATATTACTAAGGGCAAGCAAATTCCACAGTACAAAAAGCTTATAGACTCTTTATTTGGTTTTGACCTTTTCAGGCCTATCTTACAGAGCATAAAATCCTCCAACAGACATCATGTCTCTCAGTAACCACCTCTTACTAATGACAACCCTATTAGCTTCCCATCTTGGAACTTTCCAAAAATTTGGCTAGCTTGGGCCCTGGCTAATGAGCATCCCTGGGGAACACCATTTTATGGCTCAGATCGTTCAACAGCATCTCACCGGAGTGGGAGGCTGCTCAGGCATGGGACCAAACTGCTGCAGGGACCTATGAGATCATTCCCCTAAAAATGCAGGAGGTAGTATCACGCACACTGTGTCATCAACTGATTAAGCACCATCTTAAGAGCCACTAAACACTGATATACTAGGTCAAAGTAAAGCCCATCTTAGCTGAGCATGTGTGAGAGAACTCAAATGCAAAGCTTAAAGAAAGAGCACAAGAAATGTGTATGGTCCTTAGAATCATAGAATCACCAGGTTGGAAGAGACCCACCAGATCATCGAGTCCAACCATTCCTATCATACACTAAACCATGCCCCTCAGCACCTCGTCCACCCGTCCCTTAAACACCTCCAGGGAAGGTGACTCAACCCCCTCCCTGGGCAGCCTCTGCCAGTGCCCAGTGACCCTTTCTATGAAAATTTTTTTCGTAATGTTCAGCCTAAATCTCCCCTGGCAGAGCTTGAGGCCATTCCCTCTTGTCCTGTCCCCTGTCACTTGGGAGAAGAGGCTTGGCCTTTGCGAAGAAAGGTTGGACCAGATGATTCTTTAGGTTGTTTCCAACCTGGGAAGGGACCTAAATATTAATTGTTGGTGTGGAAAAAAGTGCTCCATTTTATCTCATCTTAAATCTCCTGACCATCATTTTCCCTTGTAAGGCATTTTGCCCTCTGTGTATTATCTGAAGACCATCTGAGAAAGTCACTCCTCTCCTGGCTGACACTTCTCACTTCAGCCTGAGCCTGTTAGTGGCCAAGCCACTCCTCATGTGTTTTGCTGCTGGGAAATAGTCTGGAAAACGCAGAGTTTTTACTCAAGTCTCTGCAGGAGTACTTAGGATCATAGAGAGCTGCTGTGCCTCTGGTGACTGTAAGAATAAGAGGAGGAGAAGTGAAAGCAAAGAGGGAGAAAGAGCAAATTCATTAGTCACTATCACAGGGCAGCTCCTGTCTACCTGCTCCACTGATGACACAGACTTACAGTTGCCATGGGCTTTTAGTGCTGTGATGCTACAGCAGAACGCTCATATTGGGAAAAAAATTTGGAGGAAAGCCTTTTCCCAGACAACAAACCAACCCCTATCCAAGCCTGACCTTTTCCAGATAAAACCTTAAAAAAAAAAATTCTGCATTTTTAGCTAATGCCTTTTGGATTCATTTTAAAGACAGAGGTAAAAAAATAAAATTCCACTGCAAATATTGTTCAAAATATCACTGCCATCTTATTTTTTTTGCAGGATTTTGTCTTTGCCTCACCTTCCAACAAGCTCAAACTCTGGCACCTGGTATTGAGAGGCAGAACAGATGTCTGGGGGAGGGCTGAGAGCATGTGTGCCTGCACGGAGTTAGGCAGCTGTGTGAGTTACAAAGGGAATGAATTAAAAAAGGTGACCTCACATGATATGGAAGAATACATGAAACCTATACGTATACCATGAAAAGAGAAGAGTGTTTAGGATGCCAGGTCATTTACAACACCCCAGTTGTCCTGAGAGTCCAAGTGTTCTGGTAAAACACTTACGGCTTTATAAAGTAAACCTACAGGACTGTTAATTTCCTGCGTATTTCAGTTGTAAAGGCAGATTAAAATAAAATGCATTGTTGTACTTTATTAACTAATTAAAGTAAATTTTTTCTGCAGGCATTGTCACAAACACATGCTGATCTAGACCTCTGTCTGCATGGGGATGTTTGATCATGGCACAAGGAAGTAAATGTTTTCTTCTACAAAGCCTTCAACCAGTCTGCAATACGTCCATGGTTTTATAAACCCACTGCTATAATATAACCTACAAACACACAATGACTATTTAATCAGTAAAATAATATCCCTCTCCTTTGCAAAATCAGCATTTTGGACAATTTACTACGTTTTTGGCTCACACATGCCACTCTCTGTGAGCAAAGAGAAGGCTAAATATATAAGGCTTTCCTTTGTCAAGCTCTCTGTGATAAGGTGGCATGGCTACTCTGGGGGTTGGGAGAGTTGAGTCTCAGGCTATGAAAAAATCAGCGTGTCACACTTTTCCTGATGTCAGAGGAAAGTCAGGGACTATACAAGTGAGTAGAGAGCATCATGCAGGCAGCTACAATCAATGCAGTGGCTAAATGTTAAGAGTCAGGTTTTATGCATTTTCCCCTGCCTTCAGCAGAAAGCTGGCAGTGACAGGAGGGTGGCTGGACAACTTTCTCCTTATGACCTTGGGACCCGTATATTGGGTTTCTGTGCAAAATTTTGGTAGTGGAGAGGGGACCCCCATGCTGGAGCAGAGTAAGACTGTGGGGAGTCCTTCCCCTGAGAAGCAAGGAGCAGCAGAAACAACGTGTGATGAACTGACTGCAACCTCCATTCCTCATCCCCCTGCCTTACTTGGATGGAGGAAGTAGAGAATTTGGGAGTAAAGTTGAGCCCAGGAAGAAGGGAAGGATTAGGGGAAGGTGTTTAAAAATTAGGTTTTATTTCTCATTATCCTACTCTGATTTGGTTGATAATGAATTAAACTAATTTCCTCAGGTCGAGCTTGTTTTGCCTGTGACAGTAATTGGTGAGTGATTTCTCCCTGTCCTTATCACAACCCATGACCTTTTAATTATATTTTCTCTCCTCTGTCCAGCTGAGGAAGAGAGTGATAAAGTAGCTTTCATGGGCACCTGGCATCCAGCCAGGGTCAACCCATCACAGCCAGAATGCGCAAAATCCAGCATCCTGTGCTCTGCAGCTCCAGGTAACAAGCAAAAGAAATCATGCCCAGGAAACAAAGGAAAGTAGATCACATCCAATAGTTCCCACGAAACAGCAGATCTTTGCTTTCTGCGGGGATAACTGTGAACTTTTTACACGATAAACAGCAGTGGAAATGTCCTCAAAAGTGAAAATACTGCTTTAGGTAGTAATAGGCACCCAAATGCATTAAAAAAGGCTTTTGAAAACTCCAATAACACAGATAATGTAATGCCATGCAAATGCCTTTTATGTGTAAGTATGTGTTTCTACACATTTTCAATATCAATTATCTCAAGTTTGTATACAATTACATGTCCTATATGCTCACTATTCATTACAAAAGAACCATCAAATTTCTGACATGGCTTTTCAATAATTGTTGATAGGTTAAATGACTAAAACAACAAGCAGCTAAGCCACCTGTTCATCAGACTATTACAAAGAACAACATAGCTCCTCGAGTATTTCACTGAATTAATAAAAGCAACAGGATTAACTACACAGCCAAAGGGCAGTGACACAACTCCACACCCACCCCAGACACATTTGGGTGTCCACATAGCCAAGGGGATAGAGTGAGATGGCTGCCTGAAGCCTGAGACCTGAAAAGTCAACTTCATGACCTTGTTTCTTTCTACCCATCAAGCCTAATACTCTCCCAAGAAAATATGCAGACCATTGCAGAGAATATGGCTGCACAGTGCTGAAAAAAATTTAAATATATATATTTTTCAAATCTCTAAGGTGACCACTTCAAGCATGCAGGAGAAGAAAGCTTTTGACTCCGTAGTAGGCAAGGATGCCAAAGATGAATAAAGTCACCATAGTACCAAGTCAGACATCAGCCAACTGATCTCCGAGTTTAAAGCTACAATAAATTATTTGACATCCGTGAATCTGCCAAGAAAGCTACTCATCTGGAAGATCAGAGGAATGAGAGGGAGGAAGAAAGATTGTGCACAGGATGGAATGGAACAGAGCTGCACAGTCATAGAGGTCTGCTGGAAAGGAAAGAGATGCAGAGAGGAGAGAATAAGAAAGGCAGGGAAAGAGATGAAGCTTCAGGTGGCTGATACAGAGAATAGTGTGAGAAGAATCAATGTGGAAGTAATAACTGCCTGAAAACATTCAAGGAGCAAGCCTGCTATGGGATGTGAAATCTTGATCAAATAGTTGCTAAATCTGAGTGTGCCAGGAAAGATGAAACTAGTCAGAGCACCTAGCAAAGCATTCCCCAGGCTTCAGCCTTGAAAGGAATGCTTGAACCTAATCATGGTGCTTTCACAGAATCATAGAATCATAGAACCACTAGGTTGGAAGAGACCCACCGGATCATCGAGTCCAACCATTCCTATCAAACACTAAACCATGCCCCTTAGAACCTCATCCACCCATGCCTTAAACACGTCCAGGGAAGGTGACTTAACCACCTCCCTGGGCAGCCTGTTCCAGTGCCCAATGACCCTTTCCGTGAAAAATTTATCACTATCAACAGAAAGATGTAATTACGTAAAAAGCAAGAAAGAATCTACCAATAAAATTAAAAAGAACAAATTCCAGTCGTACTACTGGAAGAAAAAATATAACAAAAGAGAAAGAATGGGGGAAATTACAGGGACATTCAGCAGAAGCCATGTCTATTTTAGATGAGTACACTTAAACTCAGTCATAAAGTTCTCATGTATCTGTAGGCTTAGAAAAAGAAAACTTCTGTACAGGGAAACTAAGAACATCCAGTTTCTCACACAGTAAATCGGTCACTTGCATAATATACAGAAACATCCCAAAGGACTGGTAGCTAAGCAGGTGATCAAGCCACAGGAATGGAGGCAGGGAAAGACAGGGTCTGAACAAGGAGATGAAGACATGAGCAGAGTAACCTGAACACAAATAAGGAGAATTATCATGAGCTATGAAGAACTGGAAGTTGGATAGTAACACAGTGATGTTATGAAGAAATAGTTCAGAGTTTGGTTTATCTAGCAAGAACTCTTTAAAAAAGTGTTATTACAAAGAAAAAAGAAAGAATAAAGGTAGTAAGACTGAACAAAGAAGAACGGAGAAAACTGAGACGTGGGAAGCTATGAAAAGGCTGTAGCTAAGTCCTCTTGATCAGAAGTCTCCATGTGGAGGGAGACCTACAGGGAATTGGAAGAAGCTCACTGCCAGGTATCATGACGAGAAGAAAGGACCAGTGCTTTCAGCAGAGAATAGTTCTTCAGGGACAGATTTATGCTACTCACATGATTTTAGTCTTTCATTTAAACTGGATGGAATATCAGAAAGGAGAAAGAGACTTAAACTTAAAATTATTACAGGACAAGGACTGATGGCATTACCAATAGAAATTAACATATTCAGCCACATATGTAAGGTTTAAAATTAAAAATAAGCTGTCTGCCACAGAAAGATTCATGCTATCAAATGAAGAAATAACTACTTTGCTTTCAAGTTCTTTGATACTCCAGTTATCCTCTATGACTTTTGACTTGAAAGTAACATATCTGGATGTCAAAGGATGTCAAAGCAGCATAATCAAACTCTTTCCCCCCCAACCCAAAGGGAATCAAAAGCAAAACCAGCTCATTGTATTAATTAGGATCACTAATTAATTAGGAAGTTATTTTCAGGAGTAGTGAAAACTGATAATGATCAGCAGCTATTTATGGTGTCAGCTGAAGAAAAAGAAGTAGTCTGGACATTTGCTAAACATACGCTTTTTCAGTTTCTGTGCCAACAGAAGGAAGAAGACGTCTACTGTTACTAAACCATATCATTGTGAGGTTACTGAGAACAAAAGGCTCACAGGATACCACAATAACATAACAGTAATAACAATGATAACTCTTCCAAGGATTTCTCTCCCAATAATAACTATTTAGAAAAGGAGAATTCATGCTTTGAAGCACTCCAGTTTTATACAGAAGCCTCACCAGGAGAATCTGATTAAAAAACAATAGAAAGGGAAGCAGGTACAGTATTAACCTTTCTACTTTACCAGTTCCATCTCTAGAGAGAAATGTACACAATGGAATGAGATTATACATTTTATTCACACCCTTATCATTTATATCCCAAAATAGATTCAATGATAATCTCTAACTCTTTGGTGAAGTGAACAAGACCTGCAGATCCTGGCGCCATTACATCATCATATCATGGCCCATTTTAAGTAAGTTGATAGTTGAGATGGATCCAAAATGAGAAAATTAATTCTTTGTGTTAGCAGAACAAAGCAAGTGCTTGTGTCAGTTGGTAAAATGTGTTTTCACTAGAAAGATAAGATAAGATTAAGGAATAGCTCAAGAATGGAATTTAAACACTAGAGAGAACAAGGCTTCAGGACATTCATAAAGCACATAGAGATCTAAAAACAATTAACTAATATGAAAGTAAATATGGGCCACTGAAAAAGCAGCAGTTGAATATACAAACAGATACAAAAAATATCTTTTTACCAAAAAGTTGTAAAATATCATTTCAAAAGTCAAAGGGCATTATAGAGCAGAATATTATTCCACAATTTAACAGCTACTGACAAAAGACAGTGACATACCTTAGCAAGCCATCTTTTGCTAATTACAGTAAAAATCTTTATCTCTCTGATATGCTAAGCTCCGTAGTTACTACAGATATCTGGAAGTAGCAGATATACCACAGATGTGATACTGATAAGGAAGTAACAGATTGAAAATATAACAGAACAACTTTTAAAGGCAATAGCAAATATCAAAAGTGGCAAGACTCCAAGAGTGCTGCTTCTTAAATGTAACTGTAGGAACTATGACAAGTGGTACTAGATTTTTGTATCCTATCTATAGAAGAAGCTGTATTTGTATTCTCCCTAAAACTAGAAATATTCTTACTCTATATGACTAATATATTTAGGTCTATTTTGCTGAAGATGACTAGATGGCGTTATGTCATATTTAGGAGATGTCATATTTAGAAGAAATAATCTTTGACGAGAACAGCAAATGATTAGACTTATTGTGGGAGTGACGCCAAGTGTATGGAAGATTAATTTTGGGACTAAGATAAAGCATGAAGCTGGTGCCAAGCGTATTAGAATAAACATTATTAAAAAGACCAGGTGTTCCGAACTAGACACACAGGATAATGAATCTTGAATTTATGAGAAGGCCAGGTTGGAAAAATATGTTTGGGAATAAGTGGACTGAAGATGTGACTGAAAACACTCATGAGAGTGTGGAATAGGCAAAAAACCCCCCCATCCTGGGGTTCAGCCAATGGCACTGCTTGTTTCCCTGTTAATTTATTAAAGGAAATGAACAGCAATGTATTCATTGACTCTTCTAACATTTTCTGTAGAGCCTTCTGCGTAAACAATATGTCATTATGAATTTATTACAGGAGGAGAACTCACAGAAGCACAATAAAGACTATCATCTCTTTGTTCACAAAACTATTTCTAATATCAATTATATATTTCTAATATTCAGTTATGAATTACTTATCTAATACAAATTAGTACCAAAATATTATGTTGTTTGCAAACATACAGCTACGCACTTTGCAAAAACATGGAAAGTTATCCCTTCAGAAAATGACTTATGTCAAAAGGTAATAAATGCTACCAAATGCCTGGAAATCAAGTCTGAGGACATCTAGAAATCTGCACAATGGTCTTCAGCCATAGCCAAACAGATCTGGGATTTTGTGGGTAGTAAGTAATTTTCAGGCTATGGAAAAAAACAGTGATTCTTTAGTCAAAGATACCTTTCCAGGTTGTTGTGCTTGGTTTTTTTTTTCTTCTTTCTGTAATTATTCCAGAAAAAAAAATCCTGGCAGGAATGCGGAGAGCATCTTTCCAGTTTGCCATGAACTAAAAAAAGCACTAGAGTGCGCATATCAATACTTTGTACAGATCCACTACCCAACTTGCTCTTCCATGTATGTGAAAAAGCCAGGCAGCTAAAAATCTCTTGTAGACGGAAGCTGCTACACTACTCTAATGAAACATAAACTCCTCCACAAATATGCAGTTTGTGGCAGCCAACTGTAAATTACTCTGTACACATATTCCCCAGGAGGATTCAACGAGTTCAGGATGGATCAGAAGGTGCTTTCTTTCCTTTCCTAATGACTCACAATGTAATTAAATGTAAGCTTTGTCATGGACCTGGCACTTTGTAAGATCAGGGAAGACAATATACACATAGGGTAGACCAGTTATTTATTAACAAATAATGCCTCATCATAGCTTTGAGCACAAAACCAGCTTTATCTGCCACTTTATCCTGTGGCTCCAAAACTGTCAAGTTAAGCATCGTGTTTCTCAAATCTTTGTGAGTTATGTTGCTCAAGTTTTAAATAAGTTTTTCTTGACTTCCTTAATTTCAACTAAGAAACAGATACTCCAACTAACTTTCATTCATCATTCCATATGGTCCATGATAATTAATCCAATAAAAAATGTGCATATAAGCCATAGTGAAGGCCGGGGAAAAACTGAACAGACCACTATCAACGGTAGCAGAGTGGCCTCTCCAGCACAGACACAAAAATCGCCTACCATATAAAAAGAGATTTTCAGTCCACACCTGTTCCTGAAACACTCTAGATTCTGATGATCTGAACATTATGAATGTGTGGTATATTTCTTAAATTATCTCTGCCCCATAAAGTCAAATATATGACTCTGACGCTTCATTAATTAAATATTTTTATTTTGAAATAATGTTTCAATTGCAATTTCACCTTAATTTAATTCAAAGCACAAAATACAACTAAAAATATTCTGGAGCATACAAACATTACTTGTTGATTTAAAAATCAATGCACTTGCACCAAACAAAAGAGAGTCAAGCCTACACAGATGCTGTTTGTTACATTTTTCAAAATCTCTAAGAGAATACAGGAACTGTTCACATGACCTATTTCCAAGATATTTTCAGTGAGCAAAATTTATGTACATATATAAAAAGATATATTTTAATATATGCAAAGAGCATGGTAAAATGTTAGAAAGTAAGCAATGTATGTGGGGACAAATGTTAAAAGATTGCTGGGGCATAATCTAATAAGCAAGTATTAAGAATAGCATGACTTTTGAAATGACATTTTTATCTTTAGTAAAAACAGTCTCACAGACATGAAGAAGAATTATAATATTCTTTTCCAGTACATACAAGAGTATAGAGAGCTTCTTATTGATCAAAGGAAAAAGATGCTCCAAATTAGCAGAATAATCCAAGAAATACGGGAGCTTCTTTAATGGGAAACATTAATGCATTGAGTACGTTCCCACTGGGTACAGAATAAACAGATATTTAAATATATTCATATTTTTATAATCCCATCAATGCCGCTATGACATCTGCCTTAGACTGGAGGCTGGTAGATGTTACACCCATTTACAAGAAGGGCTGGAGGGAGGATATGGGAAACTATAGACCTGTCAGTCTGACCTCAGTGCCAGGGAAGGTCATAGAACAGATCATCTTGGGTGCTAACACACAGCACAGGCAATACAACTGGCTGATCTGCCCAGTCAACATGGGTTTATGAAGGCAGGTCCTGCCAAGCTAACCTGATTGCCTTCTAGGACAAGGTGACCTGTTTAATGGATGAGGGAAAGGCTGTGGATATAGTGTACCTGGACTACAGTAAAGCCTTTGACACAGTTTCTCCCAGTATTCTCCTTGAGAAACTATTTTCCACTGGCCTGGACAGATGCACACTCTGCTGGGTAAAAAACTGGTTGGATGGCGGAGCCCAGAGAGTGGTGGGAAATGGAGTTAAATCCAGCTGGAGGCCAGTGACAAGTGGTGTCCCTAGGGCTCAGTGCTGGGTCCAGCCCTGTCCAATGTCTTTATCAATGACCTGGATGAGGGGATTAAGTGCACCCTTAGCAAGTTCATGGATGATACTAAGCTGGGTGGAAGCATGGATCTGATGGAGGGCAGGGAGGCTCCAATGGGATCTGAACAGGCTGGACCACTGGGCAGAGTCCAATGGCATGAGGTTTAACAAAGCCAAATGCCGAGTCCTGCACTTGGGGCACAACAACCCTATGCAGTGCTACAGACTAGGAGAAGTCTGTCTAGAAAGCTGCCTGGAGGAGAGGGACCTGGGGGTGTTGGTTGACAGTGACTGAACAGGAGCCAGCAGTGGCCCAGGTGGCCAAGAAGGCCAATGGCATCTTGGCTTGGATCAGAAACGGCGTGACCAGCAGGTCCAGGGAAATGATTCTACCTCTGTACTCGGCATTGGTGAGATCACACCTCAAATCCTGTGTTCAGTTCTGGGTCCCTCACCACAAGAAGGATGTTGAGGCTCTGGAGCGAGTCCAGAGAAGAGCAACAAAGCTGGTGAAGGGGCTGGAGAACAGGCCTTATGAGGAGCGGCTGAGAGAGCTGGGGTTGTTTAGCCTGGAGAAGAGGAGGCTGAGGGGAGACCTCATTGCTCTCTATAACTACCTGAAAGGAGGTTGCAGAGAGGTGTGTTGTTCTCTTCTCCCAAGTGACAGGTGATAGTCTGAGAGGGAATGGTCTCAAGCTGCACCAAGGGAGGTTCAGAAAAAAATTCTTCACTGAAAGGGTTATCAGTCACTGTAACAGGCTGCCCAGGGAGGTGACTGAATCACCATCTCTGGAGGTATTTAAAAGACTGGCAGATGAAGTGCTTAGGGATATGATTTAGTAGTGGACAGGTATGGTTGGACTTGATGATCTCAAAGATCTCTTCCAACCTAGGGATTCTATGATTCCATCATTTGTCCAACCTATCTGTAAAGTAAATATTTTGTAGACATATCCGGTTTGATAAATATAAGTCAGTTGATTCACTCAATCCAGTATAAAACACGGCTTCTTGTTAGGGAAAAGAGGCTAAATATAATATCACATTTCACCTTATTAAGGATAAAAATAATATATATTGATATAATTGAATCTCTGACACCAACAAGCAAAAGTATCATTTTTGTAATCACCTTAATTAGATTATTTACAAGGCTTTGATTTGAAAATACATTCAAGCTCCCTAGATGAATAAAATAAATACTCATTAAAAAAAAAAAGAATTCATATAGCATCTAAGACAGGAAGGAGGCTGAACTCCTACCCTTCTGTCACAAGGGATTGGTACCAGCCTCTGGGATGTTAGTCATGGGCTCCCTTTTGAGACACCACAATTGTGCTTGCTTGAGGCAAGGATGGATTAGGAATTGTCTGAGAAACTGGTCCAAAAGGATCACAGCTGTAACAGCTGTAACAGCTGCAACTATGACTGAGCCCTGTGAAGACTCAATCATTCATGGAGATAA
The DNA here is from genome assembly GCF_032191515.1 of Phaenicophaeus curvirostris. Classification (NCBI taxonomy): domain Eukaryota; kingdom Metazoa; phylum Chordata; class Aves; order Cuculiformes; family Cuculidae; genus Phaenicophaeus; species Phaenicophaeus curvirostris. The sequence continues at coordinate 10,957,485 of NC_091394.1, forward strand.
AAGGGTAAACAAAAAGCACCACTGCAATTTCCTGCCAGGTTGCTGGAATTGGTATCATCTAAAGTCATGCGCACAAGATGAATAGTTAAGCTCTTGATCACTGGTTGTTAGTCAAAACTTAGAGCATTACAAGAATTCCACCATGATTATGCAGTGGGTATAAAATCCAGTAAGTTCCCAGATTTTCATTTGAAACTACATTCAACAAAAAAAAAAACCAAAACAAACCCCCCAAACCCCAAATCACAACAACAACAAAACCCAAAACCAACAATGACAAACCTAACAACTAGCCCATATTAAATGACTCTTTTATGGACAGTCAATACTCAGACTAGAGAACCAAACACATACTAAGATTTAAGACACTTAAATCAATATTTTTGTCACTGATTTAAACCAGGAGAATCTTTAAAACACAAAGGGAAGTCTAATTGATGAAGTATTCAAAAGTGAAGAAAAATCAGTTTATTAATAATGACTTCAAAGTGCTAGGTGTAAAGTAATCACTATGTCTTTCTTCTGCATTGGGATAAAAAGCAGTGCCAAAGCTGTCCATTTGCTACTTCTGTGCAGCTTTTACAAAGAAAAGTGCCCAATTTTGCATAAACAACTCATTTGGTTCACAAAGCCACTGAACTGAAACTGCTACATGAAGTATCTGTACTTTTATTCTATCCTTCAGCCCTTTTCCTTACAAATACATGCATACACACCTACCTATATACACATATGCATCTGTAAGTTCCTTGACCAATTTCAAGATTTCAAAGAGATACAGGGATGTCCAGTGTTTCCAGTCCCCACAAGTTTCATGGAGTCACAGCCTAACTAGAGGCACAAAGTCATGGTTCCACTGCAGGAAAAGCTTTGGTCTGATCGCTGCAGTGAAGGTCTTCCAGTAGGGGTGGGAACCTGTGGGTCAGCAGATGTACGCTGGTCGCTCAACAGCCCACAGCCAGCCACAACATGCACTCTGCTAATAGTGAGCATCACAAGAGAGAAAAGCGGGAAGAAGGGGCTCTGGAAATGAACTAACACAATTACTAAAAAAGCCCTCACTTTGAGAGGAACTCCCTCCAAAGAGTGTTTTAAACAGACATAGGATACCTGCTTGAATTTTACTCCTGTCACTCCAGTAGCTTTGTTACTCATATACAGCTCCACACTGCCTTTAAAGGAGTTTCACAGACATAACTGGATGTGGAATTTGGTTCTACGTTCTTATGAAAACAAAACAGGACCTGGGCTAACGTGAAGGATTTGATGCTGCCCTTACCTTACCTTACTCTGGCTTGGGAACACAAAGCAGTCCATTTGCTCAACAGAAGGAAAAAGTGTAAAGATCAAGAGAAAGTAATTTTTCACTCATTGCAGAGCCTCCGGAGAAATACTGAGGAATACATTACTATTTAAAAAAAAAAAAAAAGAAGAAGAGAAAGAAAAGCATTTCTAAAGTTTTGGTAATATTTCACAGAATCACAAGGTTGGAAAAGACCCCCAGGATCATCGAGTTCCAACCATTCCTATCAAACACTAACCCATGCCCCTCAGCACCTCATTCACCCATCCCTTAAACGCCTCCAGGGAGGGTGACTCAGCCACTTCCCTGGGCAGCCTCTGCCAGTGCCCAATGACCCCTTCCATAAAAATTTTTTTTCTGAGGTCCAGCCTGAACCTCTCCTGGTGGAGCTTGAGGCCATTCCCTCTTGTCCTGTCCCCTGTCACTTTGCATCCAATAGGGACTGAATATTCTCCCTGGTCCTCCTTTTATTGTTAATGTATTTACAGGAAGATTTTTTGTTAACTTTCATCAACTTACATCACTAATTGGAAGAGCACATTAGCAGGACATTAATGACATTGTTAGATGATACTCAGTTGGAAGGACTGCGAGCATTATAAAGGACAAGAGCTCAAATATAAGCAAGAATATAACACCTTGAGAAGAAACACAGCAAAGAAACATAATATGATACAACTAGGGAAAACCAGTTCTTCATAGTGAGTCAAATCCTGAAGGCACCAATGATACAAACGGCTTGAGATGACATAAGGCTGCAAATTAGAAGTTGAAAACGTCTTCTTTGGAGCAGGAAAAGAGAAAGCAACCATGTTCACATAAAAATAACCTGTTTCATATTTGAATCTGGACACTCCACAACCACAGAAAAAAAGAAGAAAAAGCTGCAGTTCATGAAGAGGAGAGTGGAAAAGAACCACTGACAGAGAAAATTATACTAAGACATGGGTGGAGCTTAGCTGGTAACAAATGAGGCAGTATTCAAAAAAGGCTACTAATACTGCAGGAAAATTGGAAAAAGGAGAGAAATTAAGATCCTGCAAATGCAGTTGGCTAGTGCAAGGGCAACTTAACTGCATAGACAGGGAAGCAATTAAAGCTAAATTTCTGTCCCCAAAACCTGTTTGGGTCATCCCTCAGACCGTACGACATTCTCCAGAAGTGGCTGTGCCTCCAACATTTCCATGTAGAAAAGTCACATAGAACTACCTGGGAGCGATATAAGAAATACACTGAAGTCAGCTGAGACTCAGCACTAGCAATGCTGGATCAGGCCTCAAACAGAATTCAGACACAAATTGCCTATTTTATAGGAAATTCCACCTTGCAAAGTTTGCTTTCACTCCAAATTGAACCAAAACATCAAATTAGTTTGTGCACTGTGTGTTTGTGCATGTTTTAATATTTTTTGTTGATCCAAAGAAGTTATTTTTCTACAACTAAATTTTTGTACAGACTTCAACTTCCTGATTTTATATGCTATGAAGTATAAAATATCCCAAAGAATAAATATCTGTTTGAAACATAAACCCCAAATGGCACAATTTTACAACCTTGTGAAGGTAGTATGGACAGTACTTATCAAAGCCCTCTCTATAACTACCTGAAAGAAGGTTGTAGAGAGGAGGGTGCTGGCCTCTTCTCCCAAGTGACAGGGGACAGGACGAGAGGGAATGGCCTCAAGCTCCACCAGGGGAGGTTTAGGCTGAACATTAGGAAAAAGTTTTCATGGAAAGGGTCATTGGGCACTGGAACAGGCTGCCCAGGGAGGTGGTTGAGTCACCTTCCCTGGAGGTGTTTAAGGCACGGGTGGACGAGGTGCTGCGGGGCATGGTTTAGTGTTTGATAGGAATGGTTGGACTCAATGATACTGTGGGTCTCTTCCAACCTGGTTTTTCTATGATTCTATGATTTAATTGTTTTTAATAACAAAATCAACACATTCCTACAGAGAATTTAGATATTGACAATTAGAAAAAGATATTTGAAAAATTTCTATCTGCTCTTCTACAGAAATATTTTGTAATGGAAAGGACACAGTCATGAATGGATGAATGAGTTTTTCCGAATCTCCAGTTTCCAAGACTTTTAATGTTTTCTGTCTCTTTTCCATTTTTATAAGAGACGTGGTGTCATCTTTGTTGAAGTTAGGGAGAGGGGGTATGTTCTAGAGATTTTTTTACTATTAATTAGTCGCTGAGTAAGTTAACTTGGTAAGAGAAAAATGAGGTCACATAGTATTCAAAAAGATACAATACTTGTTTTCTTCTTTCCCCTCCAGCACTCTGTACTGAAAACTGAAGAGCCCTGTTTCATATTCTGCACTTTGCTATTGCACACGTAATAATAAGACACACTGGCCTTTGATACAATTCTTTTCAGAGAACAAAAGCTTCCTTTGGCACAACTACAGCCACTGCTTGTTGTAGGTTACACATGTCTTTCCAGTCAAGCATGATTAATAACTGTTAAAAAAAATGCTCATGACCCATGGCAAGTATTCTTTCAACTATAATACCAGCATTATGGTCTCTGAATCTCAGTAATTTTAAAATGTGCTTCTACAATGGAACTATAATTTAATTACTTTTTCTGCAGCCTGTTCCATTTTGTTTCATCACTTTGATTGCACCATGCGCTTGGCAGCTTATGGAAGACTGCATCTGCCTCCAGGATTATTTCACTGGGGTCTTTCGACATCTGTTTCTGAAAATGACTTTATTTGCAGTGGCATAAAGTATAATCAGAGACTTGTTTAATCCAGATAAATTGGAAAAGAGAGAGAGACAGAGGCAGAGTTGGAGGGAGGGAAGGGATGGGGAAAAGGAGAAAACAAATCTATGCTGCATGCTGCAGAAGATATCAAGATAATCTGACATGTTCCTGTGCTTCAGAAAATGCTGTTATCTAATGGGTGATATGATACATGAAATGATGAGTCACTAAGTCAGTTCCTTTTTCCATTTGGGTGGAGTTTATAGATGTAATACATAAGACATTCTAGCTAAATCTTCATGTTGTGCTTGATCGGTTTAATATATTTTTCATGAACTACATTTGCAACCTCATCCCCTGAGAATGACAAAGCACTCTGAAATGATCTGTAGCAGTTGACAAAAGTCCCTATAATAAATGAGCTAAACCCAGGCTTCAGCGTGACCTGACCTCCTTCCAAACACAGCTACAGCCAACACCTGTTGCAGAGAGCCACAGCACAGACCTCTGAGCACACGGTGCTCCTGTGAGAAGTGACCCTGAGAGAAAACTCCCCGCATATTAGCAGACGTGCACTGGGTCGCCTGTGCATTAGACGAGCAAGTACAAGGCATCTATAACATGCCTGTGCCTGTCTCGGCTTGTGTTCAACACAATGGAAATCACCACTGGCAACTGCAATTTGTTTTTGTGTTATGGATGGGTTTGTTAACCCACAAACCATCATAAGCATTTAAAGAAGTTCTCTCTAACAGGTCACAGGTGTTGACCAGGTTTTGTTTTGTTCTTTGTTATTTGTGTTTATTTTTTGCAGGGGGTAAACAGATATTTGTCATGAAGCATCCACTGCCTTAATAAGGAAGCACTGCAGGAAGGCTCTCCTGGCAACAGAAGAAGAATAACGACTGAACAAGCCATACAATGTGGCTTTAGGGACTAGGGCCACTAGAATCAAAGCAACAGCATAGGTAGACCATAACAACAACAAGCAAAAAAAATTCCCAACATGCTATTATGTTTTGAGAGTTCAAAATCTTGTTGCTTCTTCCCTTTTGAGATTTTTCATCTGTGTTACTTGCTGGTCTTGTGCTCTGCTGCTGTAAGAAGCACATCAGGAATAGTCACATTGAACAGATTAACCAGCTGGTTTGACGCATGTATTTTGCTAGGAATTACGTAAGAACAATCCAAGACAAGGCCATAAAGTTCTCAGAACAATAATGAAAAAAAAAATAAAAATCATTGCCCCCAAAAGTAATAGGTACAATGCAAACACAACAGCTGAACCAAAACAACTTTGTAATAGCCTAGTTCCCATAGTCACGCAGCCTTAACTAACTGTCATGAGAATGTGGGCTTTCCTTTCCCATGTGGCCAGACTCACTCTTGTCCAGTTAAAAGTGCTTCCAGCTCTCTGGGATTTCACCCATCCAGGGCACTTAACTACCTGCACCCCCGAAGATGTGCTCTTAGAGGTGCTCATGCTCTGTGCTGCTGTCCCTGTGGGAAGGCAATAAAAAGGAAAGAAAAAAAAAAAAATCTTTCTCTTCCGTATTTCACCGCCACACCTTTTCTGAGCAAAATAAAGGAGCTGAGGACCTTGGAAAGCTCAAAGCTTCCATATTGCTGATCTACTTACAGGCAACGTGAGAAGCAAAACTCCGCTGGCAGCCTGCATGTCTAGTAACTTGGCAAGCTTGACAAACTGCGTTTGGAAGCTTGGTTATTTTCATAAAAGACAAAATCCCAAAAGCAAACAACTCAAACTTTTGGAAGGCAACACAGAGCAAAACAAAAATAAACAGCTAATGAAAACAGTCATCAGTGTAGAGTATTTCACTGATGAACCACCTGAAACCCAGGAGAATAAGGTTCCCTTCTCTCCTTCCTAACCAACCCCCTCAATATCTATTTGATGTCTGAAGATGAGGTGAAGATTTGATAAAAGATATTGTCTGTTCAAGATGGTTTCTATTTGGTTAAAACAGACAGGGAAAATGCCCTGAACAGAGATATTAAAGTGGCAGGTCATGCCTGTGAAAATCTTAAGAGTTTATTAATAATTATTTTCTTTCTTTTCTTTTATTTTTAGTTTAGATAAATTCACTTCCTCCCCTCATTTTTGACCTCACAAGTGAGGGTTGATGGCCTTCCAAAGAAGTTACTGACTGCTTCTCTAGAGCTTCAAAGCAAACTGTGCACTGCATAAGAGATGCAGAGGGTTATTACGTTTTCATAAAGCTTTGTTGTCTTGCCAGTATTACCAAAGAACAAAACCCGTCAAGCTTAACTGGAAATTCTCCCTGAAAAATTTATTGCTTAACAGCAAAGATGAAAATAAGCTTGCCCCTATAATACCAGCTAGTGACCACTGTTGGACAACGACCTGATGTCTGTACTGTACTGCTGGTCAGATGTGGCTTAGTAGCACATCTGTCCCCAGTTTGTTTCATAAAAAGTGTCCTTAAAGACAGGATAAGTGTTTGAATGTATGGATGTTTACCTTCACTTGGTCACATGAACTTGGAAAGAAGCTTTCAGACTGCTGGTGGCCTGACCCAGTAATGTCACCCCTTAAGCACTGATAATAAAAGCAGTTTGTAAGGTCAGGGTCAGGGTCAAGTCTGGACAGGATAGCACAGAGGAAGTGGCTCTTTACTGATGTTACTTAAGAGAGGAACATAGTCGTAAGCTTTTTGCCTGTACTGATGCCACTTTGGATGCTGGTGCTAGGACCTGTTCAGATGTTCAGAGGTTGGCTACGTGCTTTGGTAAGGAACTGAGCCAGTATCACATGAAGTCTCTAGATGCTCGCAGATCCTCACTTAAGTAAGTGCAGATGACTATCCAACTGGGTGACTTAGGCCCCTTAATCCAAGCACATGGAGGATCTTGGAACCTGCTGAGTGTGGGCACAGTGCAGCCAAACCACCACGCCACCAAATCTAGTTACCATGAAACAAATGAAGTTTGTCATCATTCTCTCTTAAAAACAAAGCAAAACAAAAAAAATCATAAATGTTGGACAGTTCTCCCCCAAGCATATATGCATAGACTGTCCAAGACTGCCGGGAGTCAACTAGTTACATCTAACGATGCATCTGAAGTGCTAACCTGCACAACAGAATTGCTCTTAGGTCAGAAAAGAGGAAGACCACACTATAGTGTATCAGCTGTACTTCCTCCTTTCCTCTAACATGCTCCATACAAACTAACCATTTTTCTTGCAGCATTTAAAGAAATCTACTTATAAACTGCTTTCTGACAGCCCATTTCTCAACTATGTAATTGATTTTCATTTACAACTTATATGCATGTCCTTGAAGTGAAATCAGTTAAGAGCAGCTGAAATGAAAATTAACCCTGTCTGTAATGGGCAGCTCTAGTTCTTGTCTGTAGCTATTCTCTACCTTAACAGGGGAAGTGCTAAGATACAGAAGGAAAATAATCCATGTGGGTGGCTTCACTTTCTCCATTTAATTAACTGCTGTTTAATATGTGGAACGTGCAGCAGTGTGCACCTTCATGTCCTCACATATACTTACATGTAAAATCAATGCATACTGGTAAAAGGTTTGATATATTTTCTATAAATTGGGATGTGACACCAAAACATTGCCAAGAAGGACTAGTCTGCATTAATTTATAAAACAAGTCAAGATTTTCCCAGTCTGCAACACAGAATCATAGAATGGTTTGGGTTGGTAGAGACCTTAAAGATCATCCAGTTTCAAGCCTCCCTGCCATGGGCAGGGACACCTCACAGTAGATCAAGTTGATCAGCATGTCTGAGCCTGTTTAATATCAAGTTCATGAGCCGTATCTTTTTCTTCAGGAACTAACTCTTCAATCGCTACCTTAAAGGTGAAGCTCTGTCTTTGCAACAGCATTCTGTTAAACTATCTAGAGTCTTCCCAACCTGTACTGTAAGTTAAAATCAAGATAATTGAGAGATCAGCCATGCAGTACACATTTACGTATATATATTTTATTCTGATGGAGTCCTACATGCATAAAACCACGTGTATTAGCCTCAACACTCCCTCAGCATTCAGAGATAATATTCTGATCACATAAAATGCAGCAGCAACCACTGCTTTATCACACAGTCGTTCTATACACAAATGTCAGATTATGTATTGTTCTTGCCAATGCAAATGTCAGTTTGGATCATTCATACGCTACAGACATGCCCCAGGTTACCCTGGGTACCCTGTGGAGCTGAGGCATGAATTCTCAGCATCTCTCAGGAAGAAAGACCATTGCTGTAGTGATGGGCAAGGATACATTAGTCCTGTCTTACTGGCATGAGAAGGGCCCAAATAAACTGTTGAGTTCCTGCACTTCTGACCCTTAAAATGCAGCATCAAAGAAAAGCAGAGCAGGACAGCTTCTGTGGATATGAAAAATTAATGATCCAGCTTCTCTGATCTGGGAGCACAGGTGAACATGGAGTTGGGAGGTCACAGGTGGGGCTCTTCTGTGCACAAACTGGACCTTATAGGAGGGAGGTGAAGCATCTAAAACTCAGGGAGAGAAGAAAAACACAATGCCTAGTGGGTGACCAACAGATAACCACTCCTTTACTGTTTCTACAGCAACCTATTGATTATATATGGCTGCTGGTGAATATCTGTAATATAAGAGGGTGAAAAAGAGGGCATTTCAGGGAAAGGAAATGTCAGACACACATGGTGTGTTAAGTGTTTCCCTCTCTTTTCTTTGTCTTCCCTGTGCTCCAAAAAGGAAAGGTGGTGAACCACTCTGAAGGATTCCCTGGGCTTTACCAATAGTGTTCAAACGGCTCTATTTTACCATTTCTCACCATGACAGATATGGTTAATGGCAAAATTGATGAATAAAGATGTAGACAACCTGAAAACACTGGACCAAATAATTTTGTGTGTAGGGTTTTTTTTTTGTGTTAAAATCTGAGAAACACAAATTCTGCTGAAGTATTAAGAACTTCGAGAATTACACAGGTAATTTGTTGCTACGGCTAGCTGAATAACACCCCCCCAAACCTCCAACAACACATCGCTGCCTTCCAGAGTATTTCTTCAAAGATTAAGTTTCAAATGCTATACAAAGCCTAAGGCATCATGTTTTATATGAGGTGTGTATGTTCTAACAGAGGGAGATCTGTCATACCCTCAAGCCCTAAGCAAACTAAGTGTCTCTCCTCCCTCCAAGCCTTGCTGCCTGCTTCTATCCCTGCATCAGGTCTCTGCCAGCTAGTTCAAGAAACTCAAACTCAATTATTCTGAATTTCTGCAAGCTATTTTGTTAAGAAATCCTAAATGAGAAACTAGTCGAAAAGTCCTATTTCTGTTACCTAAATGGCCCTAAACATTTGTCAAATATCATCCATTTCCAGATTTTTTTGCTGTTGAAAACCAATGGAAGCCAGCTCTCCCAGGAGTACAGATAAACAAGGTAACCACAGTTCTGAAACGTTTCTGTACTCTTATAGTGCTTGGGAAGACCAGCAGAAATAATGGCAAAACAACAAAAAAGTTGTAACTATGAAATACAAAGACTACTAAATACTTAAGCAGTACCTTTCAGGTCATGCAAATACATAATGCAAGTCATTCACTTTGTACTCCATGAACCATAGAAGCTGATATAGAGGAATGGTTGAAGCTACACGCTCCCTTCCCCTGCACCTGCCTGTCCACACACACACTCTACAGTTGCTGACATCCAAGCATTTCTGAAAATGGCTGTTTTTCCATTCACCTTTTCGAAATATATATTGCAAATTCAGTACATCTTACCTCCTCCCTACTGATGGAGTATTAATACTAGCTAGCTTGACTTTACATGCAGATGGAATATACTAACAGCTGCACTCTTTCATAAAATGAGATACAGAGTTATTAATTTTGCCACCAAAGTCATCAGACTAGAGTTTCTTACTCACGGCCATGAAATTCATTTCAGATGACATACTTCAAAACCAGAAAAAAAAATAAATTAAGAATTCACAGAGAGGAGGATAAAATGTGTCATATTTTAGCAAAACATAGGCTTGCAACTCTTAAGACACATAGGTTTGGCAGGAAGCAAATTTGTACACAGCCTACTACGAAAAGCATCTTGTTGGTCTTACCCACAAATGCATAAGTAAATGACAGGCTACTTGAAAAACTTTCACAAAACCAACATTTTTCATGGCAAAATTGTTCTGTTGTTGGGTTGGTTGTATTTTTTCTTTTTAATTTTAAACAGAGTGTTGTCTTTTTCACATGAAGGACATTCCAAATTCCACTTTCCAACTTTAATCACAATGGTCTTCCCTGGGAGAAGTCTTTGCTGGATGAACTGGCAGCTGACAGATGCCATGTAGCTGCTACAATATCCAAGTGTGAACCCACTGGTCAGGCTGTCTCCCTTTCTACTTTTCAGATCTTGGTTAAAGCAGTCACAGTCTGAGCTTTGAGAGAAGACTCTCTTTCCTTATCCCATTCTTTCATGCTTGAATGTGAATGCACTTCTCTGGAGTGTGATCAGGAACAAGGATTTCTGTCTCAGCACGGAAGAGGGACACTGCTGTCCTATGTCTGCCGACTCCACAGAGGAGCAGGTCAACATGAGCAACGAAACACAAGGATGGGGGGATGGCTGGAATAAAAATACTAGCAATGTCAAAAGACAGGCATGAAGCCCTACACGTGCCCTACAGAAAATGGCAGAGGTATCCTGAAGTCTAGATTCAGATGGGTGAAACTCCCTGTGCCCAGTATTTTGTACTGGATAGACTCTTCTGGGGGGTGCAGCCAGAATATACACAAACTGAGTCCAAGGTTTCAGGTGCAATTAAAGGTATCTGAATCCAACCATCTATGCCATTTCCTACACCGCAGTCATCTCCTACTTCCTGCAGTAATTCTGACTGAGCACAGCTTCTCTATTTAGACCTATACATCCTAAAATTGTGACTTCAAGACTCACAAACTTTCAGACCTCATCACTATCAAAATGATGCAACAAATTCTGCAAATACATAAGACAGTAACATCCCACAGACTATCTGTGGACTTACCTAGCTCAGAGCAAGGAGGCAAAAGCCCTCCCCCCTCATTGCAGGTAGGTGATAATTACAACAGCTACGCAGGACCAACACAAATGATAAGAACATCTAGTTCTGTATGGAGGATTAACTATGACAGCATTAGTCTGAACCACAGGCTTTCTAGTAAAGGCTAACTAGATCTATTCTACAAATTTCTGCCAGCACAGGCTTTAAAGGGAGAAGATGTAATTTTTGGGTACGGAAGCTCTTTAGATACAATCTTCCAGGACAATTACGGTCAAACCCATGGACCTACCATTGGTAGTTTACTGTGCTTTGAGATTGTGTTCACTTGCCAGCCCAAGCTGTAAACACACAGTGGTGCGCTGGTGACAGGGTACTGCAGGTTTGCAAAGCCATGGTAGTATTTGCATCACCTGATGTAAATACGCTTAATTTTACTAGGACTATTTAAGTGATTGAAGGTGTGCAGGACTGGGCCTTATCCTTACACTGGTAACATTACCTTGAACTCTTGCAAGGTGAACGGCCATTTACATCTTTAGTAGATAAAAAGTGTCGGCTTCATTTGAGTTTGTTTTTCAAACAGATTTAATTTGGAGATTTTGAGTCCCTTTTGTTCTTGGTATGTAAAAAGCTAATCCACTTACTGTGGTACATGTCCCTGCTTTAAGATGCTTTATGACTGCACATTTTTTTTGTGACAGATTTACAATTTATCATATGCTGGCTGAAGGAGATTAAATCCAAAATCTTGCAATACTGTGGCAGTTAAGTGATCACTATGAACACAGGAGCTAGTTCAACCACTGCCTGTCAACAGTTTGATAAATACAGTGTTTTTATCCTGCTGGTAAATTGTCTGTAAAGAAAATAAAGCTTTTCTAAGTGTGTTTGCCATTTTCAGGTGTGCTGGGATTGATTTATTAATATCAGGCTACAAGTTTATCCTGCACTGTTCACAGTGAGTAACAAATTGACTGGACAACATACTGCATTTTGTATTCAAGGACAGTTGTGTGTGCAGCAAACTTGGTTTATTCTATCACAGCACAACCTGTCTTAAATTAGTATCACAAAATAAAATATATTGCTCGATTTAATACAACCTGATTTATAAGTACTTTCAAAAGGTACTGACAGATCCACATAAAAACAATTTTTAATTTAACGGTTTATTCAGAGGTCATTAGTTTCTGACTCTGGTTTCATTCAAATGTAACTAGGCTTTCTCAACATCGATGGCTCTTCAAATGTGTGCATGAAGCTGAAATGAAGTTTCCATGGATGTGGAATAAAATAATTATTTCAAATTAATCAAACATTCACCATCTGTCTATGTATGTATGCATTTCTATAAAGTTTTATAGTTTAAAACTTTAAACTCTCTCAGACAGGCTGAGAGTTTTGGAGTTGAGCCTGGAGAAGAGAAGGCTCTGAGGAGACCTTACAGTGACCTTCCAGTCACCTGAAAGGGCTACAAGAAAGCTGGGGAAGGACTGTTTACAAAGGCTTGTAGTGATAGGACTAGGGGTAGTGGGTGTAAATTGGAGAGGGGCAGATTTAGACTAGACATAAAGAAGAATTTATCCACTATGAGAGTGGTGAGGTGCTGGCACAGGTTGCCCAGGGAAGTTGTGGAAGCCCCATCCCTGGAGGTGCTCAAGGCCAGGCTGGATGTGGCCTTGGGCAGCCTGATCTAGTGGGATGTGACCCTGCCCATGGCAGGGGGGTTGGAACTAGGTGATCTTTAAGATCCCTTCCAACCCAAACAATTCTATGATTCTATAACTGACCCTGAACCACAGAATCACAGCCTCACAGAATGACAGGGGTTGGAAGGGACCTCTGGAGATCATCTAGTCCAACCCCCCTGCTAAGGCAGGTTCACCTGCAACAGAGTGCACAGGAATGTGTCCAGGCGGCTTTTGAATATCTCCAGAGAAGGAGACTCCACAACCTCTCTGGGCAGCCTGTTCCAGTGGTCTGTCACCTTCACAGTAGAGAAGTTTTTCCTTATGTTGAGGTAGAACTTCCTGTGCTCTAGACTGTACCTGTTGCCCCTTGTCCTGTTGCTGGGCACCATTGAGAAGAGTCTGGCCCAACACTTGTGCTTTAGATATTTATAAGCATTGATAAGATCTCTCAGTTTTCTCTTTTCCAGACTAAACAGATCGAGTTCACTTAGCCTCTCCTCATAAAAGAGATGCTCCAGTCCCTCAATCATCTTTGTGGCCCACTGCTGGACTCTCTCCACTACTTCTTTGTCTTTCTTGAGCTGTGGAGCCTAGAACTGAACACAGTACTCTAGATACAGCCCCACTAGGGCAGAGTAGAAGGGAAGGATAACCTCTGTTGACCTGCTTGCTACACTCTTCTTGATGCACCCCAAGATACCACTGCGCACATTAGTCAATGAGTTGTGAATGTCCAGTTTGCCTAGATGATCTCTAACCTTATCTTTGTCGATTAAGGGAGAGTTTTCCTTTCTCCAGACTGTTTCCTTCTCCAGGGTCTGAGATTCCTGAGCGCTGGCCTAAGCAGTAAAGACCAGATTAAAAAAGGGTGTTCAGCTACTCTGCCTTTTCTGTGTCCTTCATCACATCAATCACTAAATTATGTCCCTGAGCGCTTCATCCACCCATCTTTTAAACACCTCCAGGGAAGGTGATTCAGCCACCTCCCTGGGCTGCCTGTGCCAGTGCCCAATGACCCTTTCTGTGAAATATTCTTTCCTGATGTCAAGCCTGAACCTCCCCTGGTGGAGCTTGAGGCCATTCCCTCTTGTCCTGTCCCCTGTCACTTGGGAGAAGAGGCCAGCTCCCTGCTCTCCACAACCTCCATTCAGGTAGCTGTAGCGAGCAATAAGGTCTCCCATCAGGCTCCTCTTCTCCAGGCTAAACAACCCCAGCTCTCTCAGCCGCTGCTCATAAGACTTTTTCTCCACCCGTCCCTAACAGGCTACAGTCATTGAAAAACGTCCCATTGCTAAAACATCAAAACCAGCTGGTCCTGACAGCACCAGCTACCTAACCAGGAGCTGATATGCATTATACGCCTATTTTCTGGCTGCCCCCTTCCCTCCAGCTGGTAAAATGGAGGGAAAGATAACTTGGGCACCTGTACCTTTCACTTGCATCCCTACAGATTTACAGTCTTCCTTGATTCTGCTTAGGTTCTGGCTCGCTCCGACAGCTGTGCCGCCATGGAAGCATAACAGTGGATACTAATCTGTGTGTGTTGTGGCACCCTCTCAGTAATGCCTCAGATCTTAGCTCCTGGAAGACACCACACCTCTTGTGGCTCCATGTCAGGGCGACAGATAGGTGCCTCAGTGCCCTTTAACAGAGAGTCACGCACTACAAGCATGCATTGTTTCTTTTTGCAGTATCCACTGTGGGCTGCTAGTACAGTTTCCCCTTGTGGACCTTGCTGGTGAGAGTGTCTGTGGCTGTTAAAGCTTTTTTATCTGTTTTTGGTCATGATAGTAGAGGACGGAGACTGAAGTGGAGCCCTGTTTGTGGGTCACCAGGGTCCAAGGTGCCTCATCCTCAGCAGTGTTTGCTGCAGGAACATGGTTCTGAAACCACCTATCTATCTCTGTTCTGGCTCCCCTAATACTACGCCACCTTTTAATGTTTTCCTGCAGTTCAGACAGTTGACATAATAGATCATTGACCCGTGCATCTTTTTTTGCAGGGACTTATTTTTCCTTCCAGCAGAAGTGTCTGGGCATATTTTTGCAACCTATTGCCTGTACCAAAGTCTCCTTCTTTACTAGTTCTGTCTGAGTGGATCCATCACATCTCAGGGAGTTCTCTTTTTAGGAACACTGGGTTAGGTTGAGGGTGAGTGCTCACCACTTTGACGGAGACCTGGAGCACTTCCCTGGGCTGTATACCCACAAGCCAGTGGCCAAGCTCTTCCTACACGCCCTTTCTCACAATCTGCCACGTAAGCTGCTGTGCCATGCACTTCTGACACTCTACATCTTGTCTGTCCACCCTGTTAGCTGTTGCTCTCTAAGGTTTAAATCATCTGCAGTTGCTCCTGCCAATGCCCGATCCATGTCAGCCTCTGTTGAGAGAGCGCTGTGGGCTCCTAGCGGGCCCTCCTGCTCTTTCGAATGCTTCCCTGGCTCTGGGAATCACCTGTCCACCTCAATCTATCACTCAGTCCCAACACTTAGAGCTGCTGCTGCCACATGCCTCGCTAACTGAGGCAGTTCAGCTCAAACTCTCAAGCTCCTGGTATCAGAGCAGGCAAGTCTACATGCATATTGCACATACTTATCTCCAGCACACGTGCTATTACAGTCACATCCTTAGCAGCCCTCTAGGTAACCTGACAGATAACGAGGGATATTTCATTAGAAGATGATGAAACTGCTTTATTTCCATAAAATATTTGGATAGTGGCAGATGATGCTATTTCTGACAACTCTCCCTTCTTTGTTTCATTAGGGAAACCAATGAAGCTCCCGAGAAATTGCTGCCACATCACAACAGTGGCACTGCACATCCTCACCTTCAAAAAATGAAAGCAGAGTTCCAGAAACGTTTTATGTGATAACAAATGCAGCTTAAGAAGTCTAAATCCTTTTTCTTTCTTTATATTTGCTTCTTTTCTGCAGTCCTCTGTCTCCTCAGTCGTGCTGATGCAACCATAAATTGAACAAAACTGTACTGAAATGATTTGACTTCAAAACCAAACCAAACCAAGAAAAATGAAAAAAAACCAAACACCTAAATATGGATCTGGTTTATAGCACTACCTGCAAATAACCATCTGGTACAACACGGAAGTGAGTGAACAACAGTGCAGGAACTTATTAAACTGGCTTTGCTGACTGAGAAAATGTTTTTGTACTCATACCTGTCTGTACAAAATGGATGGTACTGAAGAATCAGATGTTGCATTTTTTCCCTAGAAGGTTTGCCCATTTCTAGTTGGCCAGGGTTAAAATATTCTTCTAACTCCCAGGGACCACAAGACAACTTGGTATATCTTTGTACCTTCTTGCTGTTTCCCAATCCTGCTATCTCAGTTCCAGGAAGGGATGTGATTGTGGAACAGAATTTCTCAGCAATGTGCAGGGTAACTGTGGAGTAGCAAAACCAGAGAAGGGGTAATTTCTTACTTTTGCTGCCTTCATCAGTCTGAGAGCTGCAGTGCTGGTAGTTAACCAAATTGGAAAGATGTATTAAATCTGGAGGCTAAATTAAGCAGCAAATTTTCTTCAACAATTTACACATCAAATCACAGGTGTGAACTTTTTATTTTGAAAAGAGCAGCATGCATTGTTTTCCAGGTAGTTGTGACAGCTATGTGCTTGATACAGACTGAAAAATAAAGAAGTTATTTATTGTGCTTTCTTATATATTATTTATAACTATTTAAGAAAATGAAAGCCTTGTTGCTAACACATTTTGATCACTGAATGAAAATGTTTCTTCACATTTCCGACATGTTTTGAGATCCCCAAAGAGAAGATAGTGTATAAACCTTACTGTTACAATTACCACCTCCTCATCCTTAGAGGAATGTATGCAAAATGCAGATACTATTTCTCCATGAACATTTATATTTTTTTCCCCATTTTAGAAAGTAACTTGGGCCCAGATGATGTCAGGTGAAATTCAACAGTGGATGCCCTGTCAAAGGCACGTCAAGCAAGCTGAATTTATTTTAGTGATCTGCTGGCACTCCAGCGTAAATGGCTCAGTGTTATTAACTGAGTTCCCCCTCCTCACCTGAAGTGGATTTAAACTAATTTTCATCTTGCAGAAGACACAGGAGTAATCTGATTAGTTTAGAAACTGCTGGAACGATTAAAGAAGGATGCTTAAACTGAAGTGTGTGGCAAGGAACAACAACCAATACCAGGAGGCTTCTTGCTTTTCCCAATTAAGACCCAGAGGCAAACTTTGCCATCCCATTCCTATGCCAGGGTCCTGGTGTCTTTTTGTATGACCATTGTGTTCTGACCGTTTAGCCAATGTATTTTTTGGAGATGAGTTGAAACCAAGACCTGAGTCAACAATGCCAAACTCTGAAGCAGCACTCTTCCTCACTCTTCCCACAAGCACAGATATTCCACCAAGCCTCCACAGACAGAGCTCAGCTCCAAAACTGGCCATTAGGTTTCCCACCCACCCGCCCCCCAAGTTCCCTATATGTTATTTTAATAATCTGCAGTGTCTTGCCCAGTGAAAATAAGGCTCTGCAAAATATCTGTAGTTCCCCATTAAGTCCCTCTAGATCAGGAAAGGATTGTTGCTTCTGGTTAGCTGGAGAGCTTATGCCAGTGAGCATAAAATCACGAAGATCTAAGCAGCTAAGGACTGCATGCTCCTTATATCTCCCCAGAGGTCCCGCCAACCTCAATATCTCACTGGTTCAAACTCATGACCCACATCCTGCCCACTGAAACAAAACATGAATTGACACTTATGCCTGGCTCTTGGCTCCAAACTTTCCTTTGCTGTCTTATGCAGGGCTGGTAGTCTGGTGGCCTCTGGTCAACACAATCTTGGCACCGACTTGATTTTTTCTAAATCTTCAGACCTGAGCAGACACCTCCTCTCCTTGCCCTACAAAGCACAGAAAGAAACTGTTTCTCACCATTGGCTTATACCCTCCAGGCTTTGGAAGACAACATGTCCAAAGCTCAGGCTGTCCCACAGCTGGCCCTTCCCTGCTGTAATTACAGCAGCACGCACGCTGTGTTGGGAACCTCAGGGAGCAGATCAGCCTGGCTTGCCCATGGCAGGCACTCAAGAAGAATGAATAAGCCTGGCTTGACCTCTCCTTTCCCACACTGCCCAGAACCAGTTCCTAATCCAAATACCTTCCTTCTCCATGCCACACTGGGACAGTGCCAACACTGAAGTCTCTAGCCTCAAGTTCATTTGATTTAAACACAAGTCCGTCATTTCCTTTCCTGAAGTCATCCTCCCTCTTCATCACACAATTGTCAATTTCTTGATTAACTTCTTTGACAACATCTTCATTCACTACATCAAACTGATTCATGCCCTGAACACTGCTCATCTCATGCCTGAAGGGAATGCTTCTCCTCTGGAAAAACTGCTGCAATGATGTAATTCATGACCGTAACACAGTAAGTATGTATAACAAAGCCAAATTGAAGGCACAGAAAACCCCACACATCTGGCTTTTCCTAACTTCCACGAGCTTGTTTCTGCCACTTTGAAGTTCTTTTACTGTTGTTTTTCAGCGCAACACTATATACTCTTTGTTAAGCACTGACAGTGGGGTTAGTGGCACAGTAAAAACCTACAAAGAGAGTCTCAGTCTTGAGGAGTATCCTTTCAAGTAAGAAAGGTGTATAAAGAAAAAAGCCTGAACCCCTTTAGCCTCGCAGAACACCATGATCTCCATCTCCCACTGCCAGCAAAGGGAAATAGACTGGCATTGAAGCCCTGCACCACTGGCAGGGGACTCATAGGAATTCCTCCAGATGGAAATAAAGCTGACCACTACCCAAGTCTATATTGTTACCAGCCTAGAGTGTTAACAGCATTTACACCACAGATACAAAAACCTCCAGTGCCCTGCCAACATTCATTCATGAAAGCAGACCAGTTGTTTTTCTTATTTTTTTAGCAAATAACTTGCACTTCTAGCCTACTCAGTATGGAGCCTATGCCTTAATAATTTCTTCATTAAGGTTCATTGTAACCAATATCACATCCACTTTTGCTCTGCTTTAGCGTTAGCATCACATAATGCACAAGTCATCACACACCATGAGTTTTTTAAATGAGCATCATAGCTGTACTGCATGCAAGCAACCAACACCAAGAAAAACAGCACTACCTTTAGTTCTGCCCTCTCCTTCCTTGCAAGCCAGAGTTCTCCCCCTGCTATCCTCAGTCTGTTCCAATTTCTAAAAAGTGCAATTTTAATGCACTAAGAATTTTAGGCACGCCAACAATTTGTAGATACATTTGAGCTGCTGAATATAAAGGGTCACTCTATGCGAAATTAAAAAGCACTGAATAATCATTTATTTTAAACAAAGACTCTTTTGTTCCCTGAAGTTGTTGCTATGCACATTGATGTGGGAATATAACTTGATCACAGGAAACAAGAAAGCTTTGCAGTTTGCATTTTTTGGCTTACAAACGCAGTCCTGTTCACAGCAGACACAAAGACATGACTTGATTTTTCACCAGTATTAGTAATGAAACAATCTTTTCTTGCTGATGTTTACTGCTGCACAATTAGTACACAACTGTAATACAACAGAACTTTCTTTATGGGTGTGAAGGCTAGAAAACCTGGGTTTTGCAGTCTTAGTGTTTCAGACACGAATGGTATCAGTGATGGGCAATAGGTGATGGCTTACAGACAGTCCAGCTGTGCCTCTTCATAGCCAGTTTACACGGTGCAAGATCCATTCCAGACCTGTTCATGCTGCTCTTCCTGCAGCTTTTTGATTTCCACTTTGGAAACACAATGAGGTTCTGACAGTTGAACTGGATGATCTCAGAGGAATTTTCCAACCTTAATGATTCTATGATTCTCCATAGCATTAAGGCAAGGCTGCTTCAGAGAAACAATAACCCCAGGGAAGCAGATCTGTGCCTGGGGAGAAAAAGCTCCAAGAGGCAAAGAAGACCCACCCAAATACTCGAAGCCATCACAGTCTGCTGCTCTGTGCTATGCAGTTGGCAGCGTAGACAGGAGATCAAAGGGGCTCTCTGGCCTCAGACCAAATCTGAAACAGCTCTGGTCATTTCAACAGCACAGGGTGTTTTCATTTGTGGTCATGTAAGTTTAGAAGCTCACTTGCACATCAGCCTTTAGGTACAAAAAATAAGCTTACAATGCATATTCCACTAAGAATAAATGAAACAGAACCATGGATATGTAAAATGACTTCGGGAACCGGGGAAAAAAAACCCAAACAAATATTTCTTTCTGTTGAATAAGTCTTCAGTAAAGCCTGGGAAAAACGGTTCTCTCTTCTTTGACAGCAACAAACTGCATCATCACTAACCCTAGCATCAGAGAAAATCAGCTATCACTGCCCCTCTTCAGTTACAGCTCAATCACTCTTGACTCCGCAAGCAAGGCAAGGATGGGAACTTGAGGTTGGAGAAGCAGGCTTGATTTTGTCACACTGAGTTATTACACAGTGTTACACTGAAAGCAACTTCATTCATCATGAACCTTATCTGACAAGGGGAAACTATAATATTATTGCATTTTACATGAAGGAAAATAAGGTATCAATCAAAAAATTGGAATGGACTGCCTTCCTTAAGGACTTTTCCTTAAGGAAAATAAATAAATAATATGGGTTAAGTGTGCTTTTCTGGCATTGCCAATACTAATTTTCACTGAGTGTATGCATTTAATGATTTTCCATATTAGGAGTCATGAGAATGCACTTAATTTGTTAAACAGTTCTGCAAATCCATTAAAACAGGCAGACCACAATGACATTCATTGGTTCAAGTGGCAAAACAGCACATACTCCCTTTAATCTGAAGCACACTTAGAAGCATGTCCTGAAGTGTTAGGTGAGCATTCACCTAACATAACAATGGGTTTGCTTATGTAGTGGGATTAATGCAGGGCAAGAGAGAACACTATTGCTTTAACATGATGCTTTTACCCTAAGGAGACTCTCTTTCTTATTTCCTCTGCAAAGAAAATGTAGCTGTCAAGTGTCAGTCTGAACTCAGACTGAAATCCTGATAAGATTTTAACAACATAAAACTGTCTTGTTCATTTCCGATCTTTGCAGCAACTAGAAATGATCCCCCAAAAGTAGAAGTACCTATTTATAACATACAGAAGCTTGAATTAAAATGAACACTTCATGATTTTCTGTTCTCTATGCTAATGTATGGGGACTAGAATAAAGTGAAATTCTCAGGATGTAAAAAAATCACCACCACCACCAAAACTCTTGCTCGCCTGTTTTTTTTGGCGCTTCGGTTTGGTTCTGCTCTGTTAAGCTAGGATGAAATCACAGCAAACACTACACTAAAGCTTCTGTTAATTAACAACCTGCTCCGAAACTGCACTTTTCATTCCCACAAAACGTGCTGCATTTTCACAAAGTATCACTTGTAGTAAGGCATTCAAACATGCTAATCGCAGCTTTGCCTCCCTGGGAGATGTATGGGCTTACTCTGCATTAGTTAAATGCTTCCAAGTTGATTTCCTTTTATTACTGTTATTATAACTGGGAAAAAAAAATAGAATTTGTTGTATTCCTGCAACTTAGCACAAATTCAGCTAACAAACAGATAAAATGACACCATGGCATGCTTCACAAAGATAGCCGTAACCAGCTAGGCTTAAAGCTGTGTCACAGAAATGCAGTTTGGAGGGGATCTGGGAGAAAAAAATTCTTCAGACATCCCTGTTTTTGCGCACACCACAGAAATGGAAGATAGGCTGCTCTGCAATGGCTACGATGGGAATGGGACAGAGAAATGACTGCAGGCTATGCAAAGCAGATGTGATTGCAAACTGCAACACATGCAAATCGTTCCGTGTAGCTTCCTATAAACATTGCATATTCATTTTTTTAACCATCTTTACTTGTTATTGAGTATTTCAGACTTCATTCCTTTGCTCTATTTATATCTAGTTGCTGTGTAGAAGTAACATGATTGAGAAGTTTAGTCACAAGACAAAAGGATCCAGCACTTGGTTACTGCAAATTCCTGTTTACTGTGAACACTGACGTATGTGAATAAAGAATCTAGGTCAAAAAAGCACAACAGAGGATGCTACCTGTCTTTGTACTGAATAGCAGGCAGCTGGGAAATTGGCAAGCTTTAGCACAAAAACAGTAGGAAACTTCTTCAATGAGATGATTTATATTTTTATAAGGGCATTTTTAGATGTTGAGCCCAAGTGAGAAGTTGTTTCCTGTTGAATTAATGCTCCACTTTCCAATAGATCTAGGCATCCGCTACTTCTGTGTCTGTGCAGCAGGGAGATTTGTCTTCCTAGGCAGCGTAGCACTGACTGTATTGCTAAACAAATTAGCAGGGGACTGAACCTGTGGGTCTGGGAAGAAGCACTCTCTCGAATAGTTGTCCACTGCTAGACAGGGAAAAAGAGAAAAGAGATGCCTCAGAGAATGTGTTATTAAGCAACTGCCTAAGAAGACAAGCCCCAGGGATCTTGCTCTATTTTGAAAGCAGCTGCTGTACCAATAACATATGATAATCTGCCTGGAAGATTCTAGGCTAATGTTTTAACTAGAACAAATTGATGATGCATTTTTTTGTCCATGTGTTAGTGGTAGAAGATTGTACAATATTAAGAGACAAAAAACAGGCCACTGCATGAAGAGAGTGTCTGGAGCACATCAGGAGTAAGTTAACAGGGCATGGAGAAATGAACACAAAGGGGCCAGAGTGCCCCAGACCAATTTACAATGAGTCATGATTCTCCGAAATAACAAATCAACATGGACAACATAACCAGTTGTCATCCAAACAATGAGGCGCTTTCTGAACCAGATCTTGAAAAGAATAATTTGTCCCTTGAAACCAAGCATTATGGTGAGCCTTTTTTTCAATCAAATGTGCAACTAATACCATTAAAAAAAAATCAATAGACAAATGCATTTAATTATATAGATGTTACTCGTTGAAGGTGTAGACCTATTTGAAAATGTCATGCATTAAGAGATGAAGGGTCTTCAGAAGTTCACACAAAGAGAGCACATAATGCACTATTAGTCTTTTAGTTGTATTTGTACACAAATTGGTTAAACAAAGTTGGCATATTTTTAAAAATTCTTTTTCTGAAAATATATACATAAATAATACATACAAAATCTTTACTACTCAATCTCACTAGATGTTGTTTTGAGCGGGACTAATGAAAGCCTAATGTAATTAATTTAGCTTATTGGTATTACTGCATAGGGAAGGGCAAAGGCCGATTAGGTTCCAAGGTACAATGCTAAAAAGAGTCAGATACACTCGCTGTAAAAGTTTTAAAATATGTTCCTATTTTAAAAGAAAACAAATAATTTTTTAAAAGTTCTTCTAAATACATACTTTCTTGCAAGTTAAGTCCTGAAAACAAAAATTAAAAGCTAGGACTCCTCCTGTGGAAATCATCACTTTCTGCCATAGTAGAAACAGTAGATTAATTATCTACAAGCACACCTTTATTTTAAAAAAACTCACAAGCATAAGATTAATTTGTTACAACGTAGATGCTAGGATTTACAGAGGCAATTAGAGAAATTAAAAGTTTTGTTAAATCCATCACTGCCAATTAAAATGTGGTAAAGATGATATTGTCTCTTTTGTGTTCTTTCAAATGTAAAGGCATTTACCCCTAGGTTATTTTTATTCAGCTCCTGTTTGTGAGCATTAGTCTGTGTCTAAATGATGCTCCACAATCTATACATTTTAAGGGGTTGTTTTCTTCATTTAATGATGACCTACTAAGCAAAAAGACCACATCCCTACTGCTACTTTAGGATGTATTTAAGAACTCAGTAGCAGGACTGAGCATTTTTGCTTAAACACCGCCAGCTAACTCTTGTTTTGCTTTCTCTTTCTGCTCCTTCGGGGCCGGGCTCTGAGCAAGGCAGCATCTTGCTTTGTTAAAATTCTATCACCTAAGCTTCTTCTGAAAAGCATAAGCTGCTTTATCTTTAGCTTTGAGAAAATTTTCAACTTGCACATTTTCTAGATCTTGGTGTTTCCTTGACCTCCAAAAAAGGGGCAGTGGGTCTTGGGAACTTGCAGAGAGCCCATATGCCTGTTGGCTTCCACTCCCACCTTGAATAGGTGAAGCATAAGCCTAGGCTGCTCAGTGATCGACCACACTGTTAAACTTCCAGGCAGGTGCACTGCCAATCTGGGAGGTAAGAGAGAAAACCTGTAGCCACCTTGCAAACTCAAGGCATGTCGGGTCCCGTTTCCACAAAGGGGAAGCACTGAGGGAAGTCAGCTCAGGTGGGGCAGGCTGGCAGCTTGGTGTAAAGTGGGACCCTGACCTCCTGTTGAATTTGAGAATCTTCTGAAAGTCCCTGTGACCTCTTTGGATGACTTTGTTCATTTATAGTCCTTCAAGAGTCCTGCTGCTATTACTTAACCTACAATGACAGGCAGGCTGCTCCCAATGCATGACTACAAAGATGCAGGAGCAGAAAGTAAAGAACAAGAATCCAGGTTTTAACTTAGGAAACCCGGACCAATTAACAGTACTAGTAGTGATGCAGATGGACACTTTATCGAATATCTAAAATGTTTGAGATGAATGACAGAGCCCAGTTTTCCAAGAAGAAACCCCACAAAAAGCATCAGCTGGGCACTTCTTTCCCTAGATAAAGAAAACCTTCAAACTAAGCTCTTCCCTGGTAAACTCCAAGAAGCCTTTATATTTCACTACATCTACACAGACTGCTAGCTCTGGCTGGGCTGGGTGAAAGGTAAGATTAAAGGTGTCCCTATTTTTTTTCTCTCTGTGATGAAATGAGAAGTGGTATTCACCCTGCAAAGAGCAGGCTTTGTCCTGCTGACACAGCAGAAGGGCTGTCCTAGGAATTAGCACTATAGGAGGCAGGTGAAAAAGACAGTTGCCAATCTCTCATGCCTTGCCTGTTGTATGAAATGCACTCTATTAGAACTAAATTGTACTGCTAATGAAATCATATTGTTAAATGAAGCCATTTAACAAGGACAAGCATTCATCAGAATTAACTAATTTTTAAAAACTGCCCATGTTAAAAAAAATTATTGAACTCTTTCTTTGTTGAGAAAACACAATTAATACAAGACAGCACTCCCACTCCCATTATAGGCATAACCAAGCTTACACAGAGGAAGACAACTGATGCTATGGAAAAAAAGACATTTTCCTCTAATTGCCACTCTGCTGTCCTCTCCCAACCCTGCCAACCAGCTTTGAAGAGGGTAAGATACACAGCTCTCTATTGATTCACGGGGCACAGTTTCAGCCATCTCAATGAATGAATCCTAAGGTAGAAACAAAAGAAACGTAACATTTTGTTCTACATACTGAAACACAAAGGTCTTGATCTTGAAATGCCACTGCTCAGAGATGTCCAAATACATATGCTTCAGCAAGAATTGTAACCTTTAATAAAAAGGTACAAGTACTTTCTAAGAAGAGTACTTTCAGCACAAACACAAGGTATACAAATAAAAACAAATCCTAAACCACAGCTGGTCCTTATACACACTTAATTTACATAACAATATCAGAACTGAGTGTTTATGGAAGTGACAAAGGATGAAGAAGATGGTTTTACCTTCAAACTGCTACTAAAAAAGCCTCCATTTCCATAGATGCTTCCCAAAGCATCACCTTTTCAGTAATGAGTGCTAGGAGAAGTCATCAGAAACAGATGCTTACTGAAATACAAATCCACAGCCAGTTGCTTCTTCAGACAGCAAAATTCACCTCAGAATAATTTCCTCTTTTGCAGAGGACCAGAAGTTTGAGTCCCTCTTGAACTTTCAAACTACGGTTTAAATAAGACTTCAGAGAGGTGTAATTATTATGTTGACCACCTGCCTGAATGCCTAACTTAGGTGTGAAGTAGATCATAGAGCACCCGAGTCAACAAGCCTTGTAATCAATAGTGTCAAAGGCTGATAATACACCTAATAAAAACCATTGCAGGCACCTCCACACACAGCATCCATTGCTAAGAGTCAATTATCCATCATCTATGGAAGTGCATTTGAAGTACTACTTCTGTTACTTGAAATAAAATTGCACCTAGTCAGGGCAGTTTTAATGGTTGGATTTCTTGCTGGCTTAAGTCCACACCTCTTTTCCTGTGCTTCAATGCTAGCTGCAAACTTCTAGTAAAACTGCAGTATTTAACATTTTTTTATTTATTTAAAATTAAGCCTCATGTATTGACACTGACAAATAACCCAAATTAGCACCTACAGAGCTCAAAATTCCTTGGAACCAGTCAGCTCTATTTAGCTTAGGCACCAGTGACTGTATCCAGCCTTTCTCTTCTTTGGCACAAAGAAAGCTCCCCTGCTGTATTTTCACCCCATCGACCCAACCTCTAGCTTTTAAGAGCAACTGCTCCCCAAGCTCTCCACTACAGCCCTTGTTTTCATATTGCTGAGGGTTGCAATTGATCTCAGTGAGACTGGAAGTCCAGAACGCACAAAACCTGAGCTCCAGAACAGGGAGCTGCTCTTGAAGCACTTTTAGGAGGTTGTCATCCAGCTTCCTTCTCAACTCTCTCTTCAGTTTCAGTATCCACATCCTGATATAAACTTTGCATTATTTATCTGCTTTTCTCCTTATTTGTTTAGATCATAAAGCTGGCTTTTCCTTTCAAATGTTTATAAGCTGATCTGCTACATCACTATCAAAAAATAATATACCACGTAGCAAACTGCCACAATTACGTTACAAACAAGTATTTCTATGATGATAAAAAACATGAGGGAATAATCATTTTGTAAAGAGAAAACTGACATTACTATTTACATGTGTGTGTGTGTGCACGTGTGCACAAAGGGTAATTTCCTGACATCCTACATTATTCAGTGAGTTGGATAGCATCTTCCTTCCCAAGATATACTTAAGAAAATGCATGCAATAACTGAATTAGGTATTGCAATTTTGTGTAATCCATGTAAGATTTTCTGTAGAAATCCCTGGTTCATCTGTAGATTTCTGTAGAAATCTTCCAGTTCGTGGAATTTCACTGGGCGGCCTTGATCAGTTCTTCTGATGTTGCACAAGAACGTTTCTACTTCACATTATTAGCTGAAAAAAGCATTCCCTCCGGACACCATAACATTCCAATACTATTTGCGCTTAGCATGGGAGGCACTGGTGACACAAATATTTACTGGATATAACTGTACGTGGAGACAATGGTGTGGATTCAATCTGCCATTCTAGAATATGACTGAATGCCTCTAAACCACAAACTCCTACATGAATACAACCTTCAGCTCACTCATAGTGTCTCCTTACCAGCTAAGACTATATAATTTCTATTTAGCCCAATACAAACTAAAATAGAATTCTCATTAAGCACAGAAGTTAAAAACATCTACCTGTTTACACTGCCCTGGAAGTATCTTTACGCAAGTAAAAGGAGTAGAGGATGTGTCAGGAGTAGAGAATGGTATCTAGCAAATAAAGAAACTACTGAGTAATAGTATTCTATCAACGTACATGGAGGTACATGCCCACTCCTTTTTAACACATTGAAGAAAATGTGGTATCAGAAAGGGGCAGGATAGTCAGCTGAAAAGAAGTGTAATCTCCTACTCTGCCGTGGATCTGCTGGGTGATCTTGGGTGACCACTGTGAAGCGCCCACTCCCGTAAGCACAACTAACAGTCCTGATGTTTTCTGTTCAAAGCACTGAGAAATCTCTTCAGGAGACAAACAAAGAGATCAGTTAGGATATATTGAGTGCTGTCTCATTAAATGGCCAGAAAGAACTGAAATGCTCAGAAACCTCTAAGCCTCTCCATGGCATCAGGTGGTGTCTGGCCCTGATGCATGACTAAGGCCATTCTGATGTGAGTAGCTAAGAAGCAGTTGTGTCAATACCTTTGAAATTCGGTAACATACTCTGGTTTCATCATCCTTTTCTCTATTATTCTCAGGGAGACAAAATTTCAAATCAAAGATAAAACTTGAAGATACCTTACATCCTTCTCCCTCAAGAAAATTTAGGACTGAGTTTTAGATGGGTGGATGCTGGTTCAGCCATTCATACATGTTTATTGAAAAACAAAACAAAATCTATCATTAGGGAATTAATTCCAAGAAGCTGTAAGAAAAGTAAAACATCATTGGGGAGCTCATTTAGAGAAAGCACAGCAGGATGTGGAGTCACAGAAAAATAATATTAAAAAATTCTGACCTAGATAACATTATTTCCTAGTGACTAGAATTCATTAAAAACAAGAGATTAAAAATGTACTGCGCTGGATTTATTGAAGCCTGAGTGTCACATTCAGTTTAAATAACCCAACCCAGCTAAAAACAAAAGCAATTTTTTTTCATTTTTTAAAAAACACAAAACAAAGAATGAAGAGAGTTCTATTATTAAAAGTATAATAATAATATGTCAGTATGAAACAGAGCTCTGACTTTGTAGGGTTTCATATGAGTGGATGCTTTCTTTGGCTATAAGCGAAGCTGATAAGCTCACAGATCTCACTGAGTTTAAAGGGTTGCTAAATGAAAAAGCAGAACTCAGCAGAAAGTGTCAATGTTTCCATACTATTAAACTAAAGCATTTTCACAAAATTTTAGTGGAAAATCCTGATAATTAAATTATGCTGTCTCATGGTAGCAATGTGTTAGCACAAGTTATTAAATATTCAAAATTTTCCTACTTCCTTGCTTCTCCCCAAGTGCTATGACAAAAGTCCCTGTTGCAAAAGGAGGTTCAGTTGTGTCCCTGTCACAGAGGGGAAGAAGGGAGAATCAAACTCTTCCGTCCTTTAGAAATCTTTGAGTTGTGCCGACTACAGCCCCAAGTCACCTCTTCATTTCAAGAAGCTACTCATATGCTTCTTTACTTGAATTTAAGCACTATACTAATGCCAAAGTACATTTTTTCTACATCAAGCCTGTATTCATCTTACAAGTAGATATGGTTTACTTTAAAAGATTTACTGTCATGCATGCATGAATAAAGGGATGAGATTCATAGACTTCACATCTTTTCTGGTAAAAATAACATGATCTATCTCAAAATATTTTCTAGTGTATAATTCAAAACTTTAGATGCCTGCAGAATGTGTTCTGGACATCTCCATGTCTGAAAAAGACACTCTCCCCGCCCAACAAAAAGCATCATCTAACCTCTCATTTAAAACTGCTGAAAGAAAAGAATCATAGAACTGCAATCCATATGAATGCACCTTCATGCTTACCACTTTCAACAAGTTTGACAGTTCCTTAAAAATGACCCCAGAAGCAGCTGTGAATTGCTTTATAACTAGTGACTGCATGGTTAGCCATTTGTCATGTGGTAACACTTATTTTTGCCCTGAAACAATTACAGGAGTCAAACTAAGATCTCGTCTTTTAGGAAACACTAAAATAAGTTGATGAACGTGCTCCATCCTAGTCATTATTTACTTACTACTCGTATTTGGTATTCACTTCCTAGCCATTAAAGATCAATTAGAAGATGACTACACTTACTAGCTAATATAGGGCCCATTCACCCCAGTGCTGGTCAACCGTGTTGCAGGAAAGAAAAGGTTCACTACACCTTCTGCAACCTGGACAGTGCTGGATTTAACAGCAGTGACTGAAGAGGCTTGTCAGCCCTCCTATCCTTTTCTGCCACCACCCCACTGCCACAGTTAAATCAAATGAGATAGTGAGTCCAAGTCCCCCACTGCCTCAGTTCACATGCTGCCTCAACACTAAATAAAACCTGAAAGTGGAAGCTGCAGTGGCTGGGGAGCAGGCACACTACTTTTTGCTTTTTTTACCTCAAGGATAAGGTACTCCAGCAGAGGCAGGGCAAAGGAATCAGAAGTAACTTCTTAAAATGCCTTGGTCTGAATCAATGCAGCTCGTCAATCACAGCCCATGCAGCAAAACCCAGCCAATGCACCCCATCTGCTCCACATAAGTCACCCACAGAAGGATTTGCTCAAGTATATCGAGTTGGGCTTTCTTTTGTTGGTCCAATCACCAACTAATCTCCGGAAAAAGTCTTCTTATAACTCATTTTACCAAGCAACTGAAATTTCTTCTTACACAGGCAGTTCTGCCTAAAAAGGCAGCTACCTGTGTGGCTTTGGATCCCAGGCAAAATTACAGACTTTCTGGAATTAAATCTGAGCAAAACAGCCTCATGTGTTCTTATTGATTTTACTCTTGCATTTTAGAGTTACTATTTTTAGGCCTCACAGGCTGACATCTTCTCCTTGCAGGACCAGTAATCATTAAGTTAAAATTGGTATCTTGGAGTCAGTGCTTTTCCACCTGGGATTTTTGCAGGTGATCTCAAAAGTATTAACATAACTGGTAGGAAAGAAACCTGTCCAATTGTCTCTAGTGACAGTGCCTGCTTGGTAGCCATCTGCAAGACCTCCCTAGCATTTTCTTTCTTAGTCATCAAGAAGAATGCTTTACTTCACTGTATTCAGACTTTAGGCTGTTGTATAATATCAAAGTGCTACAAGGTCTTTCTGCTGCTTCAAAGATTTCTGGCAGGAACCTTTTGCTGGATTTTGATTTACTCTGTTCGTTATCTAGTGTTTCTGCATCAGTTTCCATCATCTCAAAGCTCAAAACATTGTTAATGACTAACACAGGCTGTGCTAATCTCCTACTGTCAGAGTTTATGCTTCATCCCTCTGCCCAAGAACTGTAAGGCAAGGCTGCTCCCAGTTTTAACCTGATCCCTTCCTACCTGAGAAGCTTTGAAAACAAATGTCCCAAACTATTTTGCTCTTTCCCTGTTCAATAAGAATTATGTTTTTTCCCTGTAACTGGATGGATGTTTCTTCTTCAGAAGACACCACTTCAATTGTACAGCAAACAGTCAAATAATAGTTACTGCCTGCCTGATGTTCCAAATAATTGATTTACATTAACCTTGGCAGCTAAAATTGTCCACACTGTATAATGCTTAATAAGGGAGTTTCTTCTTACATCCATGAATCCAAGATTTCCAATTTCAGCCTCCCATACTCCAGAAAAGCAAACGGCGAACTGTTCCTTTTTATTTATTTACTTCATTTTACCTGAGCTCCTTCTAGGAAGGAACATTTCAGTGTGAATTTGGATCATAAGACCTAAATTCTAGGAGAAGCAGGCAAGAACAGTAGTAGATGGACAACCCCAATGTGCCATGACATGCAAAGTAAATGGATTTATATTAGGTAAGGATAGTGCTGCCTAAGCTGTGAAACAAGAACTCATTCTGTGGGGACGTGAATCTGATCTCTACTACACTAGGGGTAAATCAGGAGCAACGTCAGGACATTGACTGGATTTACATCAGCAACAGAGTAGGAGATAACTGGTTTTATAGATTGTACTTCAAGAAGTTGAACATAAACAGCCTATAGTCTGTCATCCCCCCCTTTCCCGCAACCCCAAGCCTATACAGACTTCCAGGATGTAATTCACGAAAAGAAACTAAACTCTCACATGCATCTTTTATTTTTCCTAAAATTTGCTTTGGCCCTAACAAATATTCCACTTTCAGAGTAAGGTTAGCAAATAGCTAGCCAAGCATCTGCTACATTTCCTTGACTTTTCCTTTATTTTCTTCATTGGGAAATACTGCAAAGTCTGTCCTTAGGGACGGCTGCTCAAAACCTGTGCTTAGGCTGCGACTAAGCATTGCTCTGGTTTGCTCAAGTCCCAGATTCAATAAAACTGTTAAATTTATGCTGAGGTTTATTTCTACTGAGCAAAAGGCTTACCTATGTGCATAGGACTCACTGAAATAAAAAGTATGTAAAATGACTACTTACATTTATGCAAGTAAAATATTCAACTGCTTTCTGGAGCCAGGACTTCAGCAAGTCAAGGCACGTAACAGATTAAATTTAAAAGTACTGCTCTGCATTTCTGTAATAGCACAATAATTAAGATGCAACTACAGAAGTACCAAATGGCACTCTGTACCTCTAACTTTCTTTGCAAAGAATATACATACAAATGAATGTAATTAAGGTATTTTAAATGTATCATTGGTTATACAATGATCTTTTGGGATTATTTTACTATGTGCCTAGTTTACTTCCCCAGGAATGGGAGATCCCTGCTTTCCATACGAAGACTTGATCCCATCATTGGGACGTACCTTATGTGAACTTTAAAACATGTTAAGATTACATGTGCCAAAATGCAGGTAACTCACCTGAGGATGAGCCACCTCAGACTAATGTCATAAATTGTTATTATTTCAGTCCCTACTCCAGAGATATTGGAAGAGGCTGTGGCTTTAAGGCATTGACTGTAATACAATTTTGAAATTGTAAAATCCATTCAGATGCACAAGGATGAATCCAAATTATCTGAAGTTACTGACAGTTATACTGTTCTGCAGAATTTTAATACATCTCAGAAAAGTTGATGCATGTAGAATCTAACACCACAAAACCCCTTATATAAACAAATGAAAATCTAATTGCAGATGGATAAAAATAAATGACTTCTAAATGATTTTTGAAAAGCTCTTTAGCATTTACCAAAGAAATGAATTTTAAGTTCCATATTTGAGGCTTGAAAGCCCATAAGTAGCTGTTTAGCAAGGTACAGTAGCAAGTGGAAAGCCAGTAAACAATAGACGTATTTATAACATAATTCTGTGATGAACATCACGTGATGATATCCACATACCTGTATACATACATAATGTTTTAACAATAGTGTATGTACTTTCTAAGGGCATAAAAATACATATACATAGATAGATTATGTGCAACAATATTAAAATTTTAACCGGGTGTATATTAGATTAATGGAATTTCCAATTATATAAATATTAGCATTTCATGAGAAAAGGGGCAAAATGCTTTTGTCCTTTTAACCTTCTAATTGAAATTGAAAAGATACTAAAATTTACATAAATCTAAACACAAGGAAGCGCCAGTTTCACTGGAGATTTTATGAAAATAATATTCTCTGCTTTGCTTGTGGTTGTGTTCCTCAGGCTTATTACTGCAATTCTCTTGCAGTTCAGTTAAATGTCAATGCTCCAATTACTTTAATAGTCAAACTGTGTGCTATTTTCACCACACAGTCATTCAGGCTTGTCATGTCTGACAAATCCAGTAATTGAGATGAACTCTTGGAGAATACTGACATGTAACCAGTCATTTCCTACTACAGAACATTGACCTCTGCAGCATAAACCACAGAGGATTTATTCAGCAGCTTGAAAAAAACAACAAGCTTGTTAAGTTTAAGATCATCATTTTACACATCTCCACATATTTCCTTGTTTATTCACTTTATGTTCTGTTGGGGTGGGAAATGAAACATTGGGAGCACTTTAAGCACCGAAAAAGGACTGGAGCAAATATTCTGAAAAACTATTGTAAATTAAAAGTTTCCTAACAGACTACTAGAGACTTAGTGTATTGTCAAACAACTTCAACACCTCCTCAATCTCTCCATGGCCCCAAGCAGCTGCACCCCACCCCAGCTTCAGCTTATTAACAGAAGACTGTTATACAAAAGACTGTATTATACAAATGGCATGAAGTGTTTTATCAAACAGGGGTGGTTTCTGTCCTTACAGTACATTAACCCTTCCTAAGGCCTTTTTCTTTTTACTATTTCTCCACCACAATGTCCAGCAGCCAATATGTAGGCAACACACTGAAACCTCAAGACTATCCCCATTTACCTCAGATTCACTGAACCAAGCACAAGTGCAAAACCTACAAGTGTGTACTTGCTAGGCTGGAAGGTTCTTGGGTGATGCCTTTGGGACAACCATCAGGTCTGGACAGCTACAAGCCCATCACATTTGTATTGAAAAACAATCACATACTCTTCAATGCCAGCTTGCTGCACTGAGAAAATGCAACCTGGTTATTCTATGATCCTATGAAGATGCAACCTAATTAAAAACCTGTGATTTACATCAACTGGAGACCTCATGCTACTTTGTTATAATTATGAAAACTACTAGGGACCTTTCTACCGGAATTTAGCCCTTCTTTGTATGAAATGCTAACACTTCATATAAAGAATAATGATAAAAATTAGTTGAGTTAAAAAGCAAATGATGGCTAAAAACATAAAGAAGAAGTAACCCACACAGACAATACCAGCTTTCAAGAAGTGACCTTTGCAGTTGCCAAAATTAAACATCCCTTTGAATGCTTCTGACTGCCTTTATCATCAGAGACAGGGGCTGGTCCAGGACATGTTAGCAAACTGAGTTATAAGACACCTTGCTTCATATCCCCTCTCCCAAAGGGTTTTTGCTTGATCTTGGGCAAGTGAATTAATTTATCTATTTTACAAGCTGATTGATTGCTCCTCCCTGGAGGCTTTGAAAGAAACGTGTTAACTATTGCAGGTCACCTAGATTCTGCAGGGAATAAAGACCAAAGACACCCTGTCCATGTAATTCTTTTAATGCATAATAATTCACAACCAAGTGTATGGCAGCCACCAAAGCTGAAAGGGCAAAAGGAATCATTGGAGAAAGCAAAACTAAGAGCAAAGGCTTTTATTGGAAATGACCAGCTGGAAAGTACTTGTGCAAAATTCTTTTTCTAGGAGAAACAAACAATTTAAAAGCCCAACAACAGAAAGGGGAAAATGAACAACTGAACAGCTGCAGTCTTAATAAATTACTATATTTCTATTTTCATATAATTTCCTTACAGTATTATTTTTTCAATCAGTCAGGCATTGCTCACTTGAGACGGACCAGAAACTTATAAGGCTACTTAGAGCAACTAGTAGCGTACAAAGCCTAACAGCTGGGGGTGAGAACAACACACTTAT
Organism: Phaenicophaeus curvirostris; assembly: GCF_032191515.1. Classification (NCBI taxonomy): domain Eukaryota; kingdom Metazoa; phylum Chordata; class Aves; order Cuculiformes; family Cuculidae; genus Phaenicophaeus; species Phaenicophaeus curvirostris. Next base: position 10,992,038 of record NC_091394.1, read on the forward strand.
CTCACTGCGTAGAGTTGCTCAACCTGGTTGAATCTTGTGATAAAGAACAACCAGTAGCCAGAAGGCCATAGAAGAGGCTAGGTGCTCTCCCAAGGTACTGCAAACTTGCTTTGCTACCTCTGCAAGGTCATCTATGTTGTTTGGTCACTAACACTGAATTCAGATCGGTTGCCAACAGTATCTAAGACTTTTTTTACAAGCTCAGCATTGACAACCTGTGAGCCAACCACATCCTAGGCTGCATCAGGAGCAGTGTGACCAGCAGGTTGAGGGAGGCGATTCTTTTCTTCTGGTCTTATGACCAGAAGTAAAGTGTTCAGTCTGGAGTAATCAGCACAGGAAGGACATGGATGTGTTACAGCAAGTCCAGAGGAGGCCACCAAGATGATCAGAGGGCTGGAGCACCTCCCATATGAGGACAGGCTGAGAGAGTTGGGGTTGTTCAGCCTTGAGAAGAGAGGGCACCAGGGAGACCTTCTAGTAGCTTTCCAGCACTTAAGAGGGGCATACAGGAAAGATGCAGAGGGGCTCTATCAGGGAGTGTGGTGATAGAATGAGGGGTAACAGTTTTAAACTGAAAGAAGGAATACTTAGATTGCATATTAGAATGACTTATTTTACTGTGAGGGTGGTGAAGCACTGGAGTAAGTTACCCAGAGAAGTCATGAATGTCCCACCCCTGAGGTATTCAAGGCCAGGTGGGATGAGGCTTTGAGCAACCTGATCTAGTAGGAGGTGTCCCTGCCTGGGGCAGGGGGGTGGAACTAGATGATCTTAAAGTCCCTTCCTGCAGAAACCATTCTAGGATTCTATGAAATATCTGAGAAATTACCTTCCAGCATTCCTTTTAGCTGCTATACAAAGCAAGCTACTGCACAAGAGATGGTGGCTAAGGATTACATGAGAAACAAACACACTATGCAAAATTCCAGCTTTACATGATTTTTTTTTTTTTCTGCATAAAAATCCAGGGGAAAATGTGTTCACAATACATCTCCTCCCGATATCTGGAGGGGGAAAGGGAGCTGTCTCATGAAATTCACCTTTTCTTTTAATAATCAGTCACCAGTATTTCTCAGGGAGCATTTTCAGGCCCCAGAAGCTGTCAAACTACTTTTGCTGAATGCTTCAAAGTCTATTTGACAGTCTGAAAAAAGATTATCACATCCTGTATTTTTTTTTCCAGGCCAAATCCTTTTTCTCCACAATCAAAACCCCAGCGAGCCAGGTGTTTGAACATCTAGGCTGAAAAAAAAGACTTTGCTCTTGCAAAAAGAGGCAACAAGGAGGGAGGAGCAAAAGGGCAGGAAGAAATCATTACTCATGGCTCTAAGTTGGGAATACGGGCAACTGAGAGGAGCAAAACTGCATGAGGATCAACTAGGAGTATTGTGGCTTATGCCTTCTGAAGATGCTACTTTGCAAGGTGGCCTGCAAGCCAGGTAGGTGGGTGTCTTGGCTCCCAGGAGACCCTAGGATGGAAGGATAAGAAATTATATGGGGCATTCTTTCCTTAAAAATACATTTGTGTTTTGCTCATAATGTTATTTCAGGTTACTTCATGCATTTTTGCACTCTCAGATGGTTCACTTGGTGCTGGCTTATTAAAAAAAACCAACAAAACAGAGCCCAAATTATGTTCTAGATGTTAAAATGGCACTGCCTTGTGAGAGAACCTCCATTCATGTCCCAGTTTCCAGAATTACTTAAACCAGACTGTAAATCCCCCTAATGTTCTAAGCAGAATAGTTGCATCCACGAAGACCATAAATGGGGATTAGTAATACCTAATAAAGGACTTATTAACACATCTGGAATGGAGGAATTGAAGGGGCTGATGTCCCACAAAACAACCAAATGTTCTTTTCTAACCACAGTTACCATTTAAGCTTTGGAAATAATTAGTTACGTACTGAATATTCCACTCATACTGATATGAATGACCTTTATTCCTTACATTTCACTGATTCCTACAGCCAGCTAGGTTCTTTACAGAATAGAAGATGTAAGCTTTGTGGTCAACAGCTCTATGTTCTATTGGAGACCAGTGATGAGTGGTGTTCCTCAGGGGTCAGTGTTGGGACTGTCGCTGTTTAACTTCTTTGTTGCAGACATGGACAGTGGGACTGAGTGCACCCTCAGGGAGTTTGCTGATGACACCAAGCTGTGTGGTGTGGTTGACATGCTGGAGGGAAGGGATACCATGCAGAGGGAACTTGACAAGCTTGAGAGGTGGGCCCATGCAAACCTCATCGGGTTTAACAAGGCCAAGTGCAAGGTCCTGCGCATGGGTCGAGGCAGTTCCAAGAACAAATGTAGGCTGGGCAGAGAATGAATTGGGAGCAGCCCTGAGGATAAGGACTTCGGGGTGCTGGTGGATGAGCAACTCAACATGAGCCGCCAATGCGCACTTGCATCCCAGAAAGGCAGCCATATCCTGGACTGCATCAAAAGAAGTGCAACCAGCAGGTCAAAGGAGATGAATCTCCTCCTCTACTCCACTCTCATGATAACCCACCTGGAGTACTGCGTTCAGTTCTGGGGCCCCCAGGATAAGGAGGAGGTGGACCTGTTGAAGTGAGTCCAGAGGAGGGCCATGAAGATGATCAGAGTGCTGGAGCACCTCTCTTAGGAAGGCTGGCTGAGAAAGTTGGGGTTACTTAGTCTTTTTATCAGGGAGTGCAGTGATAGCATGACGTGTAACGGTTTTAACCTAAAGAGAGTAGATGCAAATTAGGTATGAGGAAGAAATTCTATACTATGATGTTGGTAAGATATTGGAACAGGTTGCCCAGCAAAGCTGTGTATTGCCCCATCCCTGGAGGTGTTCAAGGCCAGGCTGGATGGAGCTTTGAGCAACCTGGTCTAGTGGAAGGTATCCCTGCCCGTGGCAGGGGATTGGAACTGGATGATCTTTAAGGTCCCTTCCAATCCAAACTATTCTATGATTCTATAATGTCACAAGTTACAGGACAAAGGGAAGAACCTTTATGGGTGGTCCTAACAGGATACAAAGAGCTTTGCGAGTAGTTACCTTCTCCCATAATCATGGAAAAATGAGATTAAACACACTCTTTTAGCCATAATGCAGCTCTCAAACTTACTGATGTAGAAGGGATGAAAAAAAAAAAACAGACCATAGGAGAAGTAAGCCGGGCTTTTCTTGATGCTAAACGAGAGCTCCTTTTAATCATGTTTGTTTTATATGGTTCTGGAGGCTTTTGGCAAAAAACTTGTTGGAGTTGCTAAAACATAATCCCACAGCCCACACTAAGCTTCATCATTTATTCTGAGAATTTAAACAATTTTGGCCATTCTAAAACAACATATTCCATAGCACCTGTATTTTCTGTCACAAATTGTGTGCATATTATACAGAATTTTGAACATATAAACATACATAGATACATACAATATGGAGTCTACTTTTCTGTATGTGTAGTTCTGTAAAATATATACATAAAGTACATTACATTATTCCATGTACTATACCCCTTTCCCTTATTAGGTTGCAAAGGTCATTGTACTGCATGAACAACAAGTAACAACAGAGGATGTTTATTATGCATCTTGAGCTCGATACATAACTGTGTTTCTCATCTTTTACACCTCCTTAATTAAACTGAAATGAAAGTGCCACACAGTTCAATAATTGGAAAACCCAAATAGTGAACCAATGGCTGTACTGTACCATGACTCTAACACCTAACTCAAATACCTTAAAGCACTTTACAGACAAGATCTGCATATTTATGATTCCCTTAGAATCTGGAAAAATGGAGTAACTGCTGAAAATTTTCTGTTAATTGCCCTCAAACATCTGTTGAATAACTGAGAAAATATGAAATCAAAGGGGTATCTTTAATAGATGTTTTTTCTTTATGTTTCTTTCATATACATGTTCACAAGCATATACTAATATATCAACCTCTAAAAACCAATAGAAAACGTCAAATTACTTTGAGTGGAAGCTGTATTTTTTATTCTTAATTGCACAAACCTGCAGATGCCCAACTCTACTGCCTACACTGAAAATGAAGCTAATATAAAAGTTTCGAAATGAATAGGAAAAAAGAAAAAATTCCTCACACAATAAAAACAAGCAATAAGATGCAAGAGCACACATACACACACAAAGGAGGCTTGTCTTGGTGCTGCAGTAAGCAATCATTTCAACTTATGTTTCTGGTTGGTTTTCATCCCACCAGAACCCTATCAACAAAATGATAACCATGTATTACAGACTGCCTACTTACTGTTAACACACACTTAATCCTGCCAACACCAGTTCTACAGAAAACATTATCAGTGTGCAACCATAAATGAACAAAATTACCATCTGCACATTGAAGAACAGAATTGCAAACATAATTATATCTCTTACATGTTATAAGTACACAGTTGTTTTAAATTTGGTCTTATAACCTGTTTTCAAATAACAGCTTTAGCCTGCTTCCAAGTCACCAAGGTAATGGCTGTAATAAGCAGCTATACCTCCTAATCAGTGAGTGTCACAATAAGCATAGTGCATCTATCTATCTAATCTTTTTTGGCCACGTTATTATGGTTTATGAGCAGTTTTACCACCCATATGTTATGCTGTCATGTTCTTCTAAAAGCTGGTTATTAGGATTAACTGGGGAAAGTGAAATATGAGTGGCTGTATAAATTGCAGAGCTGACTGCTGCTAAAAGCAAGGTGTCCTAGGTCAGTGAAAGACATGTTATTCATTGCAGGGCATGCCACTTATTTCATTTGGAAAGCCACAAAATTTGCGTTGGCCTCTTTGAGCCTTTCTGACTCTTTGCTGCAGTTGGTTTTATGTGGAAAATAACAGCCGACCCCCATTTATTTCTACTCTCTTAATATGTACCATAGATGTATCTACAAAACAGTAGAATCATCCTCCTTCTCACCAACTTTAAAGCTAGATGCTATCATGACCATGTTATTCATCACATTCTTTTTTGGTACAAAATACAAGGGATGCACAATGGAGTATAACTACAAAACAAAAAGAAATTTAAAAAAATAATCAAAACCCAAACGCCACAAAACATCCCTCAGGGATTTATGACCCACAATGAATCATGACTTGTATAAGAACGAATGCTGTAAGGCTGTTCAGGGCTGGGGAGGCGTGGAGTGGTGGAGACAAATCTCATTCTGTGACATATGAGCAGAAATGTTACGTGCAAAAGAGAGAAGGCTATTATCCTCCGCTCAGCCCTGAGGAGGCCCCAGCTGGTGTTCAGGTCATTGCACTTGCAGGAAGTGCGGAGAAATTGGAGAAAATCTAGAAGAAAGCCACATATTTAAGATAGTTCCTAAACCTCTGACCAGGAAGGAGAGACTGAAAGGTACGGTTTCCTAATCTTGATGAAAGAGGAGAGTTTTCTGAGAGAAAAATGTTCTTGCAAATAAGGACAGTTTTTTTTCCCCTCCATGTCTGGACAAAGATTTACTGGTTTAACATGCAATAAAGAGGAGAAACCTTCTAACCAAAAGGACCACTAAGTATGGAAGCACACTACTGCACACAATCCACTTTGCTGCAGATTTTTAAGAAAAAAAATCCCATAGAAGATAACGTAACTATAAATAATTCTCCATCTTAGTGGAACCAGGTGACTTTTAGAGATTCCTTCCAGCAGAGGCAGTGTAAGAATTGTGTCCAACACAGCAAAAGGGAAGACATGAGCCCCTTCCATCTGCAACACTGCTTCCTGCTCACCTGAACAAGAGAGGCTGGCAGCCTGGAGGAAGCACCTTCACAGCTTCTCAGTCCTCTATTTTTTTTTAATTCTGAGACTGAGAAAACAGGGCTGCATAACAGGGCTGAGTGACAAAAATATCATCTTCCTGCATGCAGGAGAAGTCAAATAATATACTTTCTTCACAAGTCCCTTTGTCAGCACATCATCCAAAAGTCCTCTGCTCTCTCATAGAGTCATCTTCCTGGTGTTTCTGGGGCTACCTCTGGCCCTTGCTGCTGTGCTTCCCCACCACCTGCTGTCCTTCCCTACAACCATGTACCCTGGCTTTTCAAGCCTTCTCAAACCTTTGCATGGACAGCAGCTCCCCGTGGAATGTGGGGAACAGGCTGCTGCTCCTGTAGGAAACTGGCTACATAAAGAAGGTTAAGGATCTCTTGACACCTATCATAGAATCATAGAATCACCAGGTTGGAAAAGACCCATCGGATCATCAAGTCCTGACAGTAAGGCTGAGATCTACACACAGTATACTAAGATGTATTTATCAGTAAGGCACTAGGTAAGACACTTCTGTGACACCTCTTGCTACATTATTAAAATGGCAATTTCAGTATTGGAAGTTCATGCACTTCTCCAGGGTAGACTCTTCTCTGTTCCAAAGTTTCAGTATCCTTCCTTTCTGACATACATATCTTTAAATATCTCTTCTGTATATGGATTCCTTCAAAAGAACATGAAGCTTATGAAATGCTTGAGATAAGACTTTTTTTTTGTAGCTGCCTCTGAGATTCAGGAAAAAGACTTTGACCAAAATTGCCAATGTCTAGGTCCAGGGAGTCTAACTTTGCTCATAGCACTGTACCAGGCACAAAAAGCCAGCATGGCAATCTGTAGACAGAACAGCATCTGTACTGGTATCGTGATGACCTTATACACTGAGTGGGCTGACAATTGGCTGCTAAAGCAAATGAGATGCCAGCTGATGATGCGCAGCACAGGCGCTGTGTGTTTGCAACGCTGTCCCTATTAATGAGGTAGGCTGCTGCGCTGTGCAGTAGCTGAAGTTTCTATGGAGCTTTTATCTTCAGCTTCAGTGAGTTACAATAATCCAGCCTAGTTGTGCAGAACTTGCTCATCTCTACTGCCAGATCCACGCCAAAGAAAAGGAAACATAGCTTCTTGGACAGCCAGAAGTAGAATAACTTATTTCTGACTATTTCCAGCATCTTGGTATTGAACTACCAGCTAGAGTAGAATGCTGCACAGAACTCGTAATGCTTTGAAAAACGAAGGTCAAGTGCCTTCCCAGAGAAAAGGGGTCACTGCCTCTTCTAGCTCCCTCAAAGCACTCACACTAGACACACTTCTGTGCTGTGGCTTGGATACAACCCGAGTCAGTTGCTTTTGCCGAGTAATTTAACAATATCTTGTGATCTGTATGTCAAAACCAGTAGGAACATCAGGTATGGATGTTAATATGATTTAAAAGGTACTCTGGAGCAGCAACAGCTAGAGACACAATTAGGTCTCTGTCTTTGCTAGTCATGGAAATATAATGAAAGATTAGTATAAGTAATTACATTACAATGGTCAAAATAAGAGCTAAGTACTCCATTCTCTATGGTGTCTGTATTCATCTGCAAGTTTGAAGCAGCAATTCCTTAATGTCTTAGCCATGATAATATACTGCGGAGGCTGTATTGCAGGTCTACCTTTAGCATTCTATTCGCTTCTAATAAAACAAAACTGAATAAAGGCAGCCCAAAATGGTACTTTGCAATATATGTTGGAACAAACACTTCCCTGATACACAAGAACTAAAGATTATGGTGCAGATGTATGAGAAGATGGGCAGCATGTGGCACTTTACATTAGCAGCTGATAGCAAACTAGTACCTTGTAGGTGAGGTGACAGCTTAAAATGTTCAATATAAACCATCTTGGTTGGGGGAAAAAAGAAATCTCATCCTGGTAAATGAAGCCTTAAAATGGTCACACCCCCACAATTGCCACCAGTGCTTCTCTGAAGCAGGCTACATTCCTAGTTACTATTAGTGCTTTTGAGCAAAGGGAGGTTTGGGGGTAGCCAGATGTAGCTGCTGGCTTTTTACCCCAATGGGAGGAGGGAGGGAAGGGAGGGGAGAGAGGGAGGACCAGCATTTCTCAGTGACAGAATCTAGAACACAGGCTGAAGAGTCTAGAGGCCATCTGCTTGCAGCATTAATGACAATAAGGGATTACCAGGATGTTTTTGCAGAGGTGATCACCTCTGGTGCAGCCTTCCAGTACTTAAAGAGAGCCTACAGGGAACCTGGAGAGGGGCTTTTTATCAGGGAGTGCAGTGATAGGGAGAGGGGTAATGAATTTAACCTGAAAAGGGTAGATTTAGATTAGATGTTGGAGAGAAATTTTGTGCGGCACTAGAACAGGTTGCCCAGAGCAGCTGTACACACCCCATCCCTGGAGGCATTCAAGGGCAGGCTGGATGAGGCATTGACCAACCTGATCCAATGGGGGGTGTCCCTGCCCATGCCAGGGGGGTGGAACTCGATGTTCTTTAAGGTCCCTTCCAAACCAAACCATTCTACAATTCTATGAAGTCTTCCCCTCTGAGGTGACGCAATGAAAAACAGAATTGCACATAAAGAGAGATAAATATCTGACCCTCCATGCAGACCCTAGGACCTGCAGCACTTTCTGCAACAAATAATACCTAGTAAATGCGAAGACCGTGAGTCAGTGAATGTGACTGATGGGTACCTCTAGGACATAGCACCCATACAGCCAGACATTATCACAACGTGAGAACTTTCAACCAAAGCAACGTGCAAAAGGGCGCCTCTGCCTTATTCATTCATGCCTAGTTGGGATAAAGAAGTTTTGCCTCACAATGCATTTTTGCATTCTGAGAATAGACACGACTTCTTGATTTCTCCATCTATTGTGGCCTTTTGCTTTCTATTACCAGCCATAACTGCCCAGCAGGTAGGAAGCTATAAGCAGCTTGGCAAGGTGTTGCCCTGCAGAAGATGACTGGTGAAAGAGGAGCTGGTACAGCATCCATCCCGTTCTCACTCCAGTGGAGCAGCAACCATGACTTGTAGCTGCTTGCAGGCACAGCCATTGGCACAGAAACCCCCACACTCATTTTAGTGACCTCATTTTAGAGATCCCAGCCGTATCAGGGGAGCACACCTCCTTCTGCTTCCCTTGGGGCTGCAATACACGGTGTGGCAACGCACACCCAGCTCCTGGGAGTACCTTTCTCCCCATTACAGGGGCTTAAAAATGAGCTCGGCATAATCCAGTCTTACTGGTAGTGGCTTACGGGGCATCACTTTGTTACATCCTGCCAAGGATTATTAAGAGTTCAGGTTGCTTCCTCAGCCCATGAATCTCACGTAGTATCACCAAGTAGTACTTAGTAAATCCTCAGCTGCTATAAAATGAAACAGAATAACCGATAAGCACTATTTTTAACCACAAAACATGCTACTCGGTATACAATATATGCTTCTGCCATTCTTTGATTGAAAAAAATGCCTAATTGCTTACATTATATCTCATTGGAAACATAACAAAGAAAACAAGCAAGGCCACTGAAGGATGAAAATAACTACTATGCCAACTTGTGGTACAGGGCCTCACCCTAAGAGAGACATATTTATTCTGAAGAAATTTAAATTATAACAGGAGTTTTGAGAAGAGCACTGCCAATTGAAGAAATTGCCTGACTTAGACCAAGGACGTCACACCTACCTAAACAGGATTTGCTTAAGCTTAATGCATATTGTTCTGCTCCTGTGTGCAGGCGTGGCAAAGGGGGCATACAAGACTGATGGAATCCTGACTCTGCTCCTCCCCCCCCGCCAAAAATACCCTTTCTGCTGCTCTTTGGGACTATAACTCAGTGTAATACAGAAAGGGCAGTTTTCTGAAAAATTATGGTGGCTGTCACTTACTGTTGAACATACGGTCAGTTTGACAAAATTCCTAGCAGCCTTATGGCTTAATACCTGCATATGTTTTCACCTTGGTTTTGCCTCAACAAGCACTGGGATAAACCTGTATCTTTATTCCTCTCTGCTGACTGCCCATCACTCACACATATTTACACAAACAGGGGTGTACAGGGAACTAATAACAAGTGACATTACATTTCTGCAAACGTGATGAGTAGCCATTTCTCAGGAATCCTGTACGTCCTCTGCAGGTAAAACTTGCAGACCTCCAGAACAGCTGCTACTTATTAGGAGTCTATAAATCTGCACGGCCATAACTGTGTTGGATGTGCTTGGTTATCTATCAGATATGCAGAAAGGTAATGGTGTGGCATGCATTAGAATTCATGAATGCACTTCTGTAGTGGTGTTTTTTTTCCCCCCCAGAGGTATATTCAGGCCAAATCAATGGCCTCCAGAAAGTGGCAATGATGCAGTGCACAGCTTGGAAATCCATTCATGAGGGAGCTTGACTTGAAAGATTAATTAGGTATTTGTACTTTCTGGGGCCACAGTTGTCATTGTTGTGGAAAGGCACCTGTTACATATATGCATTTACCACCTATGGCAAAATAGGGCATAACTGGACATGAAGCCTTAAAAATCCAAACCTGCAATTGAAAGAGTAAATGTTTAAAGGACACCAAAGCCATCATCCTACACATGCAGTGCACCACATGGAAGAACGGTGAGGCACTAACATTACCGTTAAAAGGTTTGTAGTAATGACTACCTGCTAAATACAATATAATTAGAGAACACTTCCCATGAATTAAATGCAAATACTTTGAAATGTGACTGAGTGAGCACATTTAGGTACTATTAGCATATTAAATACAGTTTAAACTCCTTTCTCAAGCACCTGATTTTTTTCCTGAAATGGTAGTCAGGCAGAATACAATATTTCCACACCAGGGGCACGAGGGGGACTGGAAAGCCTGGTGAGGCATGAAAAATTGAATTTCAGCGAGGCAATGGAAAGGACATTGTTGGGCAATTACGGTGCTCCAGTATTTGCAGTCTGCAAAGGCTGCAATCATCTGCAGCGACAGCATGGTGTACGACTCCCCCAGGGCAGGGCACTCTAGTTAAATCAATTTGTCAGAAGCGGGGCTGCTCCCTCCCTTCTGCAGAGGAGACCCACTGGAGCGGAGGACAGCTGGGGCGCACAGCTGTCTCTCCGCAGCAGATCATTTAGAACATCAAAATTCATCTGCTAATTAGCAAGCATGTACAGAGGGGAAAGAAACCTCCCTTAAATGAATAATTTCCATGTATTAATGAATTCAGTGACATCCCAAATTTAGAGCCTAGCCCAACGAGAAGAGACACAGCCACGCGAGGCACTGGCTAACATGATGAGACAATTTCATTATTGCAAAAGTTGAATCTGCTGCTGAGGTGAAAATAAAACTCGCTAAAACTAAAAATTTGCACTTCCAATATCAGTGAAGGAAAACCCATAGCTAGTACAGCTACTAATGTCTGATCACAGTATAAATAGTGATCACTGTTATGTGGTATTGAGAGTAAACACGAGTTGGACCAGGAAAAATACAGATTGCAGTCAGCCTGACATACTGCTTGTTTTGAAATGTGCTGAAAAGTCTCTTGACTTCAGTGATTGAGGACTCGGCCTCAGGTCAGCAATTTTTATCCTTGCTTTTATTTATTTTTATATCAGACTTTTGCATTGTTATTAGAATGACACTTACTGTTTATTCACATGCTGCAGTGTTGCTGAGGGGTGTTTTTACAAGAGAACTTGGCCAAAGTCAGCTGCTGATCCAATGCCATTTCAAAGCTTAGCAGGACACAGTCGCTCTATTTCTTTTTACCTTCTGACTCTTTTAGCGTGGTTAGTACAGATGACACAGAAGAGAGTCATGCTACATTTTGCATCAAAGCTCAAAGCATAGCTGTTCATTCTTGCATGCGCAGTTTCCAGCCCAAAGAGAAGCCAGTCATATTGATTGGTAATATATAGAAAAATATTTTTTTCAGCTGGGAAGCGTGCCACAAGCCTCTCTAGTTACTTTTTACTGCCTTAGCCATCACAGCCTAATTGAGCAGCTCTTCTCCAGATAACGAAGCACAAACCCTTTAATCTCAGAAGTTTGTCCAAGAACCCCTGTATGATAGATATCTTTCCAGAAATGGTTAAGGACAAGAGAACATTGGTGTGGACAGGACTAAGACAAAAAGACCTCCTAGAAACAGCAGCATAGACTCATAGAATCATAGAATCACTAGGTTGGAAAAGACCCACAGGATCATCGAGTCCAACCATTCCCATCAATCACTAAACCATGCCCCTCAGCACCTTATCCACCTGTCTTTTAAACACCTTCAGGGAAAGTGACTCAACCACCTCCCTGGGCAGCCTCTGCCAGTGCCAAATGACCCCTTCCGTGAAATATTTAGTAAGGAGAAAACTGAAACTGACAGCAGCAATGAGCCTACAGCTCATTTGAAGTGGCTGATTCACTATACTTCAATTAATTCTCCCATAGTGTTTATTTTTTAAGGCTTTGACTTCTTACAACACGCAACACCTACTTGGAAACTATATTCTTTAATGTGACATACAGGCACTGACTACTTACCTTGTTCTTGGTAGTTTAGTTGCCTCACCAAGATTCCTCCTCTTTTGTTCTCTTAATGGCACTCATTAAAAGCAAAACTGCATTAGAAGAATGAAAACACAAAGCCACACAGCAATGCCAGTACATGAGGAGCTGAATTCTCCAAGGGAAGGCTATAAAATGTTACTGTTAGCTCTGCTGCAGTAAAATAAATTGCCACAGAGAGCCATGTCCGTTCTCATCTACTGAAGGAGAAAAGCTGAAAGTAAGTCAGAGAGGAGGTCAACCAAGATAGTGCCCCACGTGCTTTGCAATAATGAAAAGCATGTATGAAAAATGTTTAATCATATGAGGAATTTTTATCACTACCCTCACTTCTTTTCAAATCCTGTATTGGACTTGAATTTTACACTGATCTCCATTACACCAAATAAAGTCCATCCATGAAAAGGAAGAGTGTGACCGACCAAGTTTTACAACTTTAAGCAGCCATTTAGTTTAAATGTGAGGACTGCTGAACATGGCAAGTACTGAGCTGTAATATATAAATATACTCCATTAAAAGCAGTCCAGAGAACGTGACATTCTTCTTATCCTATTACCTCAGTTACTGGCAGAATAATATAATTAGGATTCACATTGAAGTGGCCTACAGAATTAATTTAATCAAATTTTAATATAAAATATGACCACTTAGAGCATATTCCATTCAATAGCTTGTTCAGTCAAGACGCTGTGTAGGGAGGAGAAGTGCACAGTTGTCAGTCACAGTAACAAAACAACCATCACTTCTAAGTCAAACACAGCATCAGGATGTTTAAGCAGACATTAGAGAATGTCACTGCTATTGTGCTGTACTTCGTAAATAATTTGGCATGGATGACTGCTGTGTCACTTTCAGTCCCCTTTGATTACAATACAGACATGAAGAAACCTAGTATTTGAGTGCTCCTAGCAAGGAAAGAGTAATTCATTCACTGAGAAAACTCTCCTCCTACACTTATTCATGCAGACCAAGTGGCTGGATCCTGTTTTAAAGGCCATCTGTGCAAATTCAGAGCATAATCACTGAAAACACACCAGTCACTGCAATTCTACGCTGTTCTGGCTGAGTTGGTATCTATTGATTTACTTATAACTAGATGACTTCAAAGTAGAATGTGTCCCCTTGATTAGATCTTGGGGAACTCCAAATGCAAGGAGATACTGTTCAGGTGTGGAAAATTCTCATCATGTTGGTAGTTTTCAGACAAGTATCTTTGTACCTGTGGTTGCAAAGGTTAAGATATGAAACTAAATGCAGAAAATGCATAAAAAATACTAAATGTGAGGAGTACTAGATACAAAAGGCATTTGTATAGGAGTTGAAGTTCATTACTGTGCACATTTTCTGCAGCACAAACTTGGATTTGCTGCTCTTCAGTTTGATGCTTTTCAGTTTTAAGGCTCTAGCAAAGCCCGTATGCTCAGGTTACACAGAAGGAGCTGTGCAGAGTTAAAAATAAATAAATAACATCAGTGGAGAGCCACACCTTTTAATTTATAGCATCTGAGAGTCCACACACACACTTTACAACTATTTACAACATTTTAGCCATTTGGCTGTGATTTCCTAGCAGTTTATGAGATTTTTCTTGAAGGTGGGTTATATCCATGAATCCCTTGGATGTCATTCATGGGTTTCATTGTTTTATTTTGTGGGTGTTTGGCACTTCTTTGTTTTTATTGCCGTTGTTGTCTGTTTGTTTTCTTTTAAAAAACCTGTCCATCTGCTAATCTCCTAGGGCTCTCACCACATCCCTCACTGCCTCAGAGCATCTGTCTCTCTTATCCTCTCCTTACACTAGCTCCAGTTGCTCTTTTCTTTTAGTTTTCTTCTGTTATTTTAGCTTCTTTTTGCTTCCAATCTGCTACGTCTGACCATCTTTGTTCATTTATTCTCTCTTCACTTCCCCCTCACGATCCCACATCCTCACCATCTTGCCTCTGGTGACATTATCCCCTAGAAACAACCTTCCTGCCAGGTCAACCTTCTACTTCCCACCCCAGTTTTGGCACTACCCCCAGAGCTTTGGTAGCATTACTTACACCCGCATAACTTATCTCTCATCCTCTTATTTCCTTCTGTCTCATATTTTCTCTGAAATTCTGTATTTAAAATTACCATAACCAGCCACAGCTTCCTTACAATTCCCTTTTCCACTAGCTCAGTTATAAACAGACGTCACCCAAAATCACCTTGACTTAGCAGGAAGTCCATAAAATCTAAAACGTTTCCAGCGTTTTCATTAATCTTTAACCTATTCTTGAAAACAGGGAAGGAATGGGTTTGGTCTGAGAAGATATTTCAAGTTAATGGTGCATCTCCACAACCATAGCAACAAAGAGTTGACTTCCCGCTGCTGAGGTCTGACATGGGAGCTGCAAACGCAGTACAGTGCTGGGATCATGATCGATACCAATGGAAGCACTGTGGTTTTACTGCTCCGCAATAGCACAGCTACTTCAACGCGTTTGTTATCGTGCATGCAAGTCACAGTAGGTCATCACTTGTTTTAGGATTATTTTCCAGTGAATTTAAACATATAACAGCTTTTTAAACGTATCAACAACTTCAATTAAAAATAAATGGTTTTGCTCCAGAGCTAGCCAAATATCTTGGGAAAACCTGTTTTGTTTAAAAACATGTATCTGACTTCTAAACAGAGATTTTTTTCCTGATTATCCAAACTAAATGAGAAATCCACTATTTTAACTGAACAGTGGCTGCAAAAAGAAACTCAAAACTACTATAGATTACTCTAAACAAAATATTACCTGTCAGTAGTGATTTCTACACAAATTCTAATTGATTAAAATTATGATGAACTATGAGTATCTAAACATGCTATTTATAATGAAGACAGATAATTAGATATTGTGATTGTTGTCAGAAATACTAAAGCCAGAAATGTATTGTACAAAATTAAAATATTAGATAGGCCATCTTCAAAGTTAACACAGGGTATTCTGCTCTCAAGAGAACTCTTTTCTCAGGAAGAAGATGAATTTTTGCTTACTTCCTAATCCACACATCTTAAAATAATCTATGGTATAACTATGGTACTTCTGTCTGTTCCAGAAACATGCCTTTTCAGTATTACCTTTTCATTTATCAAAACTATGATAAATATAAAATCAAAAGTATCATAAATTATCACTGTCTAGCCACTGAAAATATTAGAAGTTGAGTAGAGAAGGATGCTAAAAAATTTGTCTTGCCGAGTGGAATAACTGAAAAGGTAGCAGTGGAGGGGGCAATGCTATGCATGGAATTAAAATAAATGGAGGGGTCTCTGTTTCACTGACTGCTCAGTGTATATTTCTGTCCAGATTTCTCTAGCAGGTTAATAGCTGGGCTGTCTTAACCATGATAGCCTTGATGACTGTATTGACAAGGAATCATGATCTACAGCAGATCTGCTTTTACGAAATGACTGGATAAGCTCTTCCATTAACAATACTAATAAGATAAAGTATTCCTAATGGATGACCCTGCATCTGGTTAGCATGAACTGTTCTGTTTAGTATGTATATGCTGTATTTCTCATGCAAGATCAAGATGTCACTGCTATAAATTTATACATTATGTTTGGAATTTTTTTATTTTAATTTATACTCTACATCTGCTGCAACTTTGGAAAACAGAGAGCTGGGTCATTGTGCTTGTCATTAAACCAGATTATTCTCAGGCACTGCTAAAGATTTCAATGACCTAAATAGCAAAACAGGAGACCAACACATAAAGACACTCTAGGAATTAATTTACACATTCACTTTTCACTCCTGCTATAAAGGACTTATAAATATAAGATGTGAGTCTGGATAATCACATTTCTAGGTGAATGAAACTAGAAGTATAATACAATAGCCATTCAACAGATATGGTGCATAAAACCATAGTGCCCTGAGCATCAATCCCTTCATGTACCTATAAAATATTTAAAGTACACAGCATATACAGGCAGTTAATAGCAGTGATAAATCCTTTCCAGAAAAAAAACAAACACCAAACCTGTCCTGTGAACATTACAGACAGGAAATAAATCTGAAGAGGTGCAGCATCCACATGCCAAGCGATCCCTCACACTCTTCTCCATGAAAAGAATGGCATCTGTGCCAAAGTTTGCATGAAAACTGTATTCCTTC
The DNA here is from genome assembly GCF_032191515.1 of Phaenicophaeus curvirostris. Lineage (NCBI taxonomy): Eukaryota > Metazoa > Chordata > Aves > Cuculiformes > Cuculidae > Phaenicophaeus > Phaenicophaeus curvirostris. The sequence goes on from NC_091394.1 coordinate 11,008,529, forward strand.
AGTCCTGTGGTGAGTCTACCACCAGATCAGTAAAATCTCAAATGGTTTTACAGCATTTGTCTTCAGTCAGTGAAAATCTCCCTTATTGGCAGCACAGATTGCTGAATTTGGTTATGTTTTTGTAGTGTTTGGATGCCCTTTCAGCTTTAAAGCTTTGACCTACATATTGTCATGCCCCATGTAATTCTGATGTGGTTTAGTGCCTGGGGTTATTTCTGTGCATCTTTTTGCCAAATTATGCAGGGCTCCACCTATGGATTGAAACAGATACAAGATACCATCAACTGTAAAGGCGTACTTGTATCTCTTTATAATTCATATATTTTTCTTGAAACTTTAACCTCTGCTGCTGCCAAGTCTGGATTCCCTTACTGCTGTTCTTGTGCCTGCAGTGAGGTTCTCAGCTTGGTCTATCTTCTTATGGTACCTGTCAACTTGCTGTTATGCTTTCCAAGCTCTCCTTACTCTCTTCACTGTATTCTTTTTTTTTTTTTTAAATTGGAATGAAAATCAGGGGCTATATGCTCAGCTTTGAGTGAATTCAGGCCTACACGACTATGCTAAAAAGCACAATGAAATAACCAAACTGTGTTGGGTTGAGATATCTCCTTTAAGGCCTGGGACAGGCTCAGACAGTACAAGAGCTTCCCCTTAACTTGCTCTGGCACTTTCCAGCCCCACCGCACAACAGGAGGGCGTATAAAGCAAGAAAGAGGAGAGTTTTGGTAAAAGGAGGAATTGAGCTGTCTATTCCTACAGTTTTCAGAGTTTAAAGGATGTTTTTCTCCCTATAATAGCTATAACAAAGCAATGATCCCTTTACAAATGAGCCAAGTTTTCTTCCCTGTCTTTATGAAGCGCATCAAAAAGCACAGACTGGAGGAAAGCCAAAGGGCAGCTCCAGCTCAGCAATTCTTGACTGGGCTTCAGCCTGGGCACTAAGCCCAGTAGGACCATATTGCAGAGGAACAAGTGGTCCAGACTTTGTACAGGATGATGGATGGAATTAGCTTCAACATGGTGACTGCTGCAACTATTCTTTTCCATGAGTGTTCTTCAACACTGAGGTCATACATATGGAAAACTTTTCCATGTGTGTTCTGGGGGTCGTACTGACACTGTGCATGCTTTTGTACTGGATAGAAACATATACAGTTGAAGGAGTCCCTCTCACAACCTAGAGGTATCCTTTGGCCATTGCTTGAAGGCAAGAACTTTCATTAAAGACCTGAAAGCAGCATTTTTTTCAATAAATTCATGACTGCAAATTGTCAGGAATACCTGTGGCTATTCTTATCATTAAGATGGCATCAGTGTTACTGACATAGTGCTTACACTTTAATAGGTCTGTGACTTAACTGTGAGAAATTCTCAGAATAGCTCATGCTGCAATCTCAGCGTCATAAACATGTACCCCAGAGTTCAATTACTCAGCCAAAATGCAATAGTTGTTGTATACAACATAATGTAAGAAAAAGGTGCCTTTTCACACAAACTCATCTATCTATTTTCGTTCAGGGTAACTTTGTTACTCAGTTGTCTTTTTATTTTAATGCAACTTGTTTGCTGCATTGGTGATTGCAAGATGATTCGAGGTTGTTTTTTCCACCCCTGTAGAGAAAAAGGGGTAGCTTGGGGGTAGTGGTGGTGGTGGAGGGTGAAAGGATCTTTAAGAAATGGGGGACGGTTTGATGTTTTGCTTTGAGGGTAGCAAGTTTTTTGGATAACCTAGTGGCTTCAGACAACATCACAAAATAAGACAACATGGTCTCGGATGAAGGAAAGGAGGAAGGTCATAAATGTAGCGGTGGTCCAGTAAAATGCAGTATAACTAACTCCATGAGCTACAGCTTCCCTGCCTGCATTGAGTGGTCTCAACAAATACAAGTTCCAATTGCCTGAACTGGAGGAATGTCTTCCTGCTCAAGGCTGCTGCCAAAGGCTACGATCAGACATGAGCAGATTTCATGAAGGTGACAGTTTGAGGGGAAACAAAGTCTGGGCTGATGTCCACCCTAGGCAACTCTAGTGATTTCAGTGCATAATTTAGGTAACAGCAACATGTTCTATGCTGAAAAAAAGCAAAGAGAACCTCCAACACCAGAAAAACAATGCCACATCCCTTAAAACGCCACCTTCTGTCACAATGAAACTCAATTCCAACCTAAACGCCTTTTAAGGGCAACCTCTTCCTACAAACCTCTAAACAAAAAACCCACATGAATACATAAAATAAAGAACTAGAATATAAGTATACATGAACAAGGTCTGACCTTTCCTTCTGGCTTGCCCATATGACTAAAATAATGACATCTGCTTAAGGTCAGAGGTCTGCAATCTATGAATGCTGTGCCTGTAGTATATGCGTTCCAAAGGCAGGCTGCACTGTCATGGATAATTATGATATCTAGAGTAGAGATAGTTTCATTTACAGTAGGCATTTTTTATTTTGGGCTGTAAACAGACATAAGCCTTGATATAGAACTATAAGGCATCTTCCTTATAATGGGAGATCTCTTTGGCAAGACTGATCATTTAAAATTAAAGTGAAAAACATGATATTTTTTTCAAATTAATTTAACTTTGCATTTGCATTTAAATTTGCAGTACATCAGAGAATTGTATAAGCAGCCTAGGAAAGCTCCATGTTCATATTTCAACACAAAAAGATCTCATTTATAAAGATTTTGACCACAAGAAAGGGAAGGTTATAATCTAGCTACAAACCACGTGATCCATTTGTAGGATAGGAGGTATGGGCAAAAGGCATCAACATGACCATAGAGAAATGCAATGCTAACTCAGTCTTGCTGGTTTTCTGAAAACAAGGGAATATATTTTCAGGTCAATGGTTTTCAACTGTTTTCAATTCACAGATCCCTAAATATTTTCCAGCGGATACGCAGACCTTTGAATAGCAAAATTAAGCCCAAGGCAAAAGTGCTTGTTTTTCATCTTTACCTGCCATGAGTTTCCAAGATACAGTTCACAGACCATAGGCTGAAAAATGTTTTTAATGAATATCTTTTTATCGCAATTTAGCTGTTTCATTTAGAATACTACTATCCCAGCTTCTTCCAAAAGGGAGAGGAAAGATACACTACTTCATGCTCTGTGGACAAGATTTCTTTGAACTGAAACCACAGATACTTATGTTTTCAGGTTTCCTCATTCTAGATATATTTAGGCACAAGTTAGATCCCAAGCCCCCTTTCTGTAGTTTATCAGCATTCAATTATACAGGAAAGCACTCACGTCTAACTATCTGAGCCTGATCTTCAGCACAGGAGATCTGCACCTGCTTCTGGTTCAGAGCCAGAACATCTTTGGCCAGAAGCACAGACACAATTTACAGCACAAAGTGAAATACCAATATACTATCTGAGGCTCAATGATGTGCATACCTGCTACCCTGGAACAGTTGTATGTGTTACCTTCATTTGCCCGAGAATCATCACAAGTGGGACAAACCTATACAAATCTTTGTTGCATTTTGTTTTAAAATACCTTCCTTCTAGTTGCCTGTAGAACTCTTTCATTCCCTCAGTTCCACTGGAATGAAGGGATGATGTGTTGCTCTGATAGAGGTTTACACTATGTATAGTCCTCTCCATGTTTCCTTCAGGAGCATCTCATGCGTCCATCTAGTAACAGATATTTTTATTCACCTAAAGGACTCAGCCCATCACTATGTGGCCTATATGAACAGTCGTCTATGTGACAGGCATCCCCTCGGGCACAAACTTGGAAACAAAAGCCTCTTTGTGCCCACAGATCATTGAAGCCCCTGAAGCACTTCTTTCAATCCATGTTTTGTACAGATGTTGGTTTTGAAGACACACATTACTTCTGCTCTTTATAAAGCGTTCTCTGTGCACGCATTTAAAAGAAATATTGATTTGAACAGGGTTCTTCCTGGCCGTGTACTTTCTCTTCCCCAATCCCTTTCTAATTTTTAACTAGAGGTTTGACTAACTGTGGTTTCTGGTAATGTGACATCTTGGCTTCTGGTGATATACGCTGTATTACAAAGAGGAAAGAACAATACAGTCACCATGCAGTGGCTGAGGCCCAATTTAGATGATTATGCAGGCTTTTCCCAATAATGCTATACCCTGGCTTGATAGAATCACCAGAAAAAAGTTCTTACAAATTTAGATGGTGTGGTAAACTTTCCCCCTTTCCCCTCACCTGCAGTGGTTTTGAAGTTACTAATTCCCACATTTGTGGGATTGCGTTAGCAATCTTTGCCCTTGCTAATACACTGTAGCAATCCCTTTCCTGGCAAACATTATGATCAAGGGGACAATTTCCCAGAGAAATCTGGCTCAAATTCAAGATTCTTTGGTAGGATCAAAGATGGATCAAAAAGGGGGGAGGAGAAGTCATGACCACATCAATCAGAAAATTTGCATGCATCTACTCTTGCCCTTGATCAAAGAAAAAGGGGGAAAAAATTGTTTTCTTTTAGTCTCTGTATGACTGATCAACATTGAGGCTGAGTCAACACTTCTGATTTGCAATTGGGAGCAATCATGCTTTCAGTGAGATGCAGATCAAGTACATGAAATATAAACAAAGATCAGTTAACACCAGAAACCTTCACTGTGGAATAAAAGATGTAGAACAGGGACCTGTGCACTTCACCACCCCTTCCCCCTCAACAAGACAAACCTATAACATCCTGACAGATCTAATGTTTATACTGGTATTACCATGGATCTGCAAAACACTCCACTTCAATAAAAACTTGATTTTGATGAGCTAAGAATCAGTGGTCTAGAATGGCTTCAAAGAATAATGGACTGCTTCAGAAATATCCTTCATATTTTTGGATAAATAAAACATACTTCACTTTACAGGGCCACAAAAGGTTAGTGAATATCTTTGTTACTTCACGTGATGGCAAGCAGGCTGCTTAGTTAGAGAAAACTGAAATTATTAATAAACTACTTTAAAAAGCTAAAGAAAAGAAAGAACTGTGTTGTTGAAACTTGCACTGGAAAGAATGGGAGGGAAAGCATTACACCCAGCCTTACAGCTAGCTGATCTTTGGCTCTTTTAATGGCTGTAAGCTTTCTCCCCCACCCCAGACACCAGGAAAAAGTGTGAGTAGGAGCCAATTTTCCTATTCAACTTTGCAACAGCAGCTCATTACAAGCTAACTTAGTACAAGTTAGTGGTGAGACCCTGAAAATCTGGTTTGTTTGCAAAGGGATCCCCCTGCAACCACACATACGACTGCTGGCTCAGGAGAAGCTGTAATTGTATTTCCCCTGAAGCTGCTTAACAGCCACTTCTGCTCATCCGAGAAGGTACACAGACACCCAGAAAGCAGATAGGAGCAGGCAGTTGGCTCGCACAGACTGACAGACCAATCAACCTGGGCAGCTTAGATTTAAAACCAAAATAAAATAAAACAAACAAAAAACCTCCAAACACACGTATTCTCCCTGGCTGAGGATATGATCCCAAGCAGCATCACTGTATGCTCCCTGCCTCTGCCTTGCCTACCAACAGTGCTGGGAGCACCTACAGATACTACGGAGACGCAGACTTGTGGTATGGAACCCACGTACGCTGTCCTGTTCTTGTCACTGATAACCAGACAGTTCTGCAGGGCTTCAAAGGTGCTCCCAGGCTTTTGTGGCAGGTTGGAATAACATGGTGACATGATTTGCCTCAGAAACAAAACAACACAGAAAGCTTCAGCTCGATAAGTAGGAACCAGCTGGTTTCTTTTACTCCTGTGAGCCTGCTATTCTTACATATCTATCTCCCAATGCACATTTTTCTTTGCTATTTATGCATTACAACACAAACTCCCGGAACAAGCTATTAATCTTAAATGATACCAAGTAAAACAAATAAATAATGAAATACAAACACAAATAATGCCTGCAATATTCTACACTTGGGTCCTCACAGGATACCCAGTCCATCACCCCTCACCACCCTGCAGTTAACAGCAGTGTCAAGGGCATTCAAGAGACCTGCTGTGAGGATGAAGGAGGCAAACCAGGAAAACCAATCCTGAACTCCTCTGCTCCCAGCACAGTACAGCAAGATGAACTCCATGTTTAACAGCCCAAGATGGACATTAGGAAGGAACTAGCAATTTACCAAGGGAACGGTAATCAACGCTCTGACTCTGCAGGAGAGTGGCAGTGAGGTATAAGCCAAGGTTCCAGCTTTGGGGCTACAAAGATGCCTTAAAGTGGCTTAATTTTATTTTTTGTTTTCCTAAATCCTGTTATTTTCTAATTCCAGTTCGAATTCTGCATTGAGTCCCCTTTCCTTGGGTTCCCCTTGGGACAGTAACACTGCATTTCCCCTTTTCACAACTAACACTGCTCTCCTAGATCTCAGTGACTGCTAACTTCAAAAGCGAACATACTAGGTTCATTAGACTGCTTAGCAGCATTCATTTTGGCATTACTCCTAAAGTATTTTATGTATTTAAAACTTTTTTAAAATAACCAGTATAACCTAACAGTCAGGACCCTCCATCACAGGAGGAAGCAAGCACATTGTAAAGACAGCTTGCCTTATTGAAATCTCACCTGAATTATGATAAAGCATCACACAGAACCATGAATCAAAATACACTGTACAATACTATGGCAACACTTAATTTTTTTCCAACTGAACATAATGAAACAAATTAATCTCTCCCATAGACTTGTATGGAAGCAAATAAGAAATGTGGCCACTGATGCCAAGTGTAAATTTGTAAGGGAAGAGTAAGAAACCACCAATGGGGATACAACCAACACAAAGCCTTTACAAAGAGTTTACATGTGCATGATTAGAAGAATTTGATAATGAAGAAGCAAACTGCCTTCTTACAAATCCTGAAATCCTAGCATTCACTCAGGCAAGAACAATACAAGATGCCAGTAGTGTAAGCTATTTCACACAGATAAGCAGTTCTAGAAGGAAGCAAAAGGTGCTAAATGATACTCAAGGGAGGAGAAACAGCTATAGAGAAAGAGTTAGACACACAAGATAAATTTAGCGGAAAAAGACCATGGACTTGGAAAACACACATTACAAGAAAATTACAGGAAGTTAAAATAAGGATTTTTTTAATATAAAGGTTACCGCAGATGTCATTAAATAGAACCTCATAAAACTTCAATTGAATTTGATTTATAAATGTAATGAATTGTTGGATGTGAAACTGGAAACACCTTGAATAAAAGGTAGATAAATCAGACACAGTTCATGGGTTTGATGTACTTGGGGGGGGGGGGCAGAGAACAAAAACAAAGGCTGTAATAATTTAGAGGTCTTCTAAAAACAGAAAATGAAGTTGGTTTTGTGAGACTTCTGGTATGTCCAGCCGCTGGTCTAGTACGCAGTTGATTTCTATTTTAAAACTGTCATTTTTTGCTCTCTTGAAAACTGAAATGACAAATATGCATCAAAATTTACTAAAACCCAGATACACATCAAGTAAAGATGTAGGATTTTTAATATTGGGGTTTTTTTTTGTGTGAAGTCCATAAGCATAGGTTCATGTACTTTGGAGGAAATATTTTGCATCTTCCAAATTTATTTGCCCTTGTTTACAAAGCCAAAGAGGGTATGAATCCACCAACATTCGAAATGCACTGACACAGAAAACAAGGTTATATTTACTCATAATAAAGAAAGCTGTGGTTGCTTTAGCTTGGAATATAGGCAGCACTGACAAAAATGGTAGTTGTCTAGAAGCATTGAGTATGATGCTATCTGAAAATAAGGTCAATATTTGACTGGAGAGCAAAGATTATTTTGCAAGTTTGATCTGTTTGCAGGATAAGCAAATTTCAGATTTCAGTGTGCGTGTATCTCCTACAAATCCAAGGAGTTTATAATTCCACAGTACAAAGCCATGATGTGACCACAAATGGAATACCACATGCAGCTCTTATCTCATTGGATTGCGAAGAGAGATATAACATAACTAGACACACACACAAATGGCTGACTTAAATGATATGGGAATTGCAGGATAAGATACTGAATGTGAAGACAGACTAAGGAAGCTGGAGTTATATAATCCAGAAAAGAGGATTGAACAGAATATGATCATAGTCTATAAATATCTTACAGGTAACAATATAGATGAAAGAAGAGAATTATTTAAAGTCCTGGTAGAGGGTAAGATAAGAAGCAATTTCCTTTAGCTAAAGCAGTAAAAACTGAAAGGAAGAATGTAGGCCAAACATTTACAAAACCTGACGCCCAATAGCAGTGTGCATGAGACTGCATTTTAATCAAGGTAGATGTGGCAGTTCCAAAAAAACAGATGACTCCTGCGCCTAGAAGGACACAACCCAATCCTATGGTCACCTGCCAACAGACTGGATGGGGTTTTGCTTTGCTGTCTGGCCACCCAATAGCAGAGACGAATTCAAAGAGATATTAAGGTTAAGTATGGCTTTAAAAGCTAGAAGATAGGCTGTCCAAAAGAAGTATTACTATTTTCCCTTTCAAATTATAGGAGACAGATTGCTAATACTAATCATGGACGGGAAAAAAAATGCATTAGCATCAAAAATAACCCATCATAACAGTTAGAGATGTGCATATCTTGGGTGCTCACTGTATGTCTCAGCTAGAAAAGACTTGCTTTCAATTAATCCAACTTGCAAATTTTCAGATAATGTCAACGTAAGCAATAACTGCTCATAGCAAATAAACTGGAATGAGTAAGTAGCGATTTACCTCAAAGAGACTGAAAAAAAGTGAAGTCTAAGTTTGCAAATGCATTCAACAGAATAGCAGGAGTCTATAAAAGAAGACAAGAAGCTGGCTGTGAGATTGATACGAGATCCAGAAGGATGATGCTGTACCTCGCATGCTGCTGTACGGCAGTGTGAACTGAGCTAGCTTGACAGTAATTATCTCCTTGGGCACTGTGCAGGCAGCAGAGCTATAACCACGCAGATGTAAGCACAATCTGCAAGACCACGTTTGGATGCCAATAAAAGCTTAAGCTCTTCCCTGTTTTTGTGCTGCTGTGGCTACGTTATTGTCACTAAACAAGTAGCCAACTAAATGACAGTTTTAAAAGATCTGCAGGAGGACTGTGGTGATGCACTAGTCTGCACTGTAGGCAGCCAAATACTGATGTATTCAAGTGGTTAGTATCAGCCTAGCAAGGCTTTCCAATAGTCATGGGAGAAATGAGGCTTCTGAGATGGGCAATTCAGAGCTGCTTTGCTTGTAGATGCTTCTCTCTGCAAGGACAACAGACCGAGCCAAGGGTCAGGAGGCGTCTTGTTAAGAAGCTTTGGGGAACACTGCCCCCCATCCCCCTTCTATCAGACATGTAATAAACAGATATAACTCTGCCCACTAAATTCCTGACGTAGCAGCATTTTACCTTGAATCAGACACCTGTACTACTGTTAAGTGTTTTTCTGATAATCCAACTGATTTACAATGGTGTTAGGAAGAAGCAAGCAAGAAGCTTCTGTATTTTGTAGCATTGCAGCACACATTTTGGGAGGATTTCGTTATTGTCATGAAAACTCACATGGGCAGTGGAACAAGAATTCACCCCTTTGCCCTGTCAAGATGGCCATTTCAGGCATTTCATCTGCAATGGAAATGCCACAGGTTCAATAAAGGTAATCTAGTGTGGTCCATCTGCTGACAAAACTTCTGCACATTGGTGTTTCTCTACAAACACAGCCAAGATGCACAGTGGTAATCAGCTCAGAAGAGAAAATAAAGCAGTAATTAAAAGCATAACTAGAGCTACAGATTGCCTTCAGCTGCAACAGAGTGTTGTTGTTGGGTTTTTTTCAGTTTTACATCACGCGTTGGTGTCTACAGTGCTATTACAGTACACTAGATAATAAACCAGTGTTTACCAGGGAGGACTGGTCAACAACTAACCAAAGCCTACTTGTTCCAGCCTATTAAGAATCCCTCACTAATGCTGACACGTACAACTTCACACAAAGGTTTCAGATGCACTGGGCAACATCCCAGACTGAATGTTCACACGCCACCACAGCACCTTCTTGAGCATTTATTCCCATTTCAGCTGGCATCAGAAGTACTGGGGCTCAGAAAGTTGTGAATGAGGAAACAATGACTGCATAGGATATGGTCTTTTAGCTATTTCATCGCCACATGTTCAGAGTGGTTGAAATGACATTGCACAAAGCTTAGAAAGTTCATATTCCTACTAAAGTGGTTGTGAACACAATACAAAAGGTGTTACAGTTCCTACATTAAGCAATAGATCTTCCCCATGTCACTAGAAGTAACGTCTCCTCTTAGAGATGCGTTAAAAAATTCACATACCAAGGTAAGCGCTTTCTGCAGGTGCAATGCCCCAAACATACTGCGAAGACTTTCACTCTTCCTTTCTAATCTCACCGACCCAACACTCCCACTCTCCTTTTCCACTGGTCGAGTATCTTTGACAATGTATCTTTGCAACCCATTTCTTTCTTCTTTTACCCCAACAAAAAGTGCCATTCAGCCTTAAGACTCAGAGGACCTTCTGAAGAGGGAGGGTAAGTCAGGAGAAACAGGTGGAGGAAGGTGACAGAGCCTATGAAAACACAGCTTCTGTGGATCTTATTCAGATATGAGCTGGAGTAGCATCACACATCACTTTCTGTGACATGACATCTTGCAGCCTAAGTCAACAGAAGAGGCTGGTAACATATTTGTGTTTGTCACAAAGATGGATATTTCTGGGATGTAGGAGTACAGAGGCTCCCAGGAGCCCCCAGGAATTAAAGAGAAACATGTTCTCATCCTACTGCTCCAACAGAATAATCAAGAAGAAATTCCTTGAGGGACTCGGTGGACATCTCCTCAAGGCCTTCCTGAGCTACCTCCAGCTCAACCTTTTATCACATTTGGTCTTCTGCAGGCATGTTAAAATTCAGGGCAGTCTTCAGTCTGTTCCCAAAAGAAATCAGGCAGCAGGTGAGTGGAACAGCTTCAATTTACAAAAACTAACCAGATAAACAGTATTAAAATATGGCTACAGCTACAAATCTAAAACCATCGTTGGCTAAGAAGGCAGATCAATGGCACTTCAGATTGCCAAAAAAAAGAGAAACAGAAGACAATGTTTAGGGCTCAGAATCACCTCTAATACCATTTTTGTCATTAAGCCCCTATGGGTGTATTACAAGATACAGATAAGCACGTAAATTAGGTGCTCAGTGCTTGAAAAAAACTACAGAGTTTGACTAAATATTAATTGGGCAATATTATTAGGTTAAAATTAATATTGATTAACTCCATACTTTGTTGGATACATATAAATTAAAGAGATTCTTCTGAACAAATGTAATTTTGTCTTTTTTTGTGAATGAGAAGTGTAAAGGCAAGACAGATTGTTATGCGCAGCAGTTATTTAAAGCTGCAGACATGAAAGCTAGTCTCACAAGATGAGCTATAAACCCATTTTTGTTTATTACTACAGCCTACTTGTTTGACATCCACATAATAAATGGTTCTCAATGAAAAACACACAAGTATATACCATTTTTTTTTGGCCTTCCCCAGAGCACCGAGGATCATTAGACAAAATATTCGCTTTCTGGAAGAGATGTGTGCATAGTTTTAAAATTTGGACTAATAATATCTTCAAATAAGGCTTGCAGCAGAAGACACTTTGAGCCAAAGTCATCACTAGTCTCCATCTGTAAGGACATGATTTTTAAAGATGACTTTGCCCTCAGCTTTAGATGTACTTACAGGTCCAAAACGGTTTTATTCTGTGCCTATCTCCAACCCCCCAAAACTGCAGTTACTACCAAGAACACAGAAGTACCAATCCAGAACAACTTCAACTGAGATATTTGTGTGACTACTCCTAGCAACAGAGCTATTTCTCAGAATCCATATAAGTTTCCCTTTAAACTTGGACAAATATGTGCACAATTTTTACTTTATTTGCTTAGAGTCTACAAACAAAAGTACACAAGAAATTAAATGTAGCATAAACATGATAATTTTCTTCAGAAAGTTGCTGGACATGGTTTAAAGCTGTAGTTAAGTTCCGAACTTTCAGCTTCAAAACCCAAATTGCGTTATCAGTGTAGGAACTAGAAACGAAATACATTTTAGACACATTTGCAATCTTTCACACTTGCCCAGTATGTTTTAAGGATATTATTTAGAAAGCCATTTCCTTATCTGTCAATTCAGCCTTGTTCTCATTGACAGCATCAGATTTTGATGTATTTTTAAGTATGATCTCAGAGGCATGTAGAGCTAAAATGAAGGTGACATTTTATTAGTAGCCGTAGGCTACCCTAGTTCTGGCTACTTTCATTATTATTTATCTCCCCATATATATGATCTGCTGCTTTTAACTTTATTGACTAATAATAATATTCACTGGAGACTGGGTCTTTCCTGTCTAGTGATGGGAAAGCAGAAAGGTCACAAGGTAAAAGAAAACTCCATTTTCATAGGCACTTTAATGCATTGCTCCTAAGGGAATTCAAGTTGCTTTGGAAAGGTTTGGATATATATTGGTGGCCTCTTTACTCCCGAGCCAACTAAAAGCCCATCCATCTGTGCACAATGCAATGTAATAAAAGCACAGCAAAAAGGATAGTTTCTGTACACTTTCTTTGTAAAGCCTCACTTGCATTTTATTGCCAACTCCACAGTAACTTCACACACCCATCAAAGGACAATCGGGGTTGTTTCTCAACAGGAGGTACAAAAGGCAAGAATAGGTCACAGTGCTGTGAGATTTCCTTTTAGACAATGAAAAGCATTAGAAGTGAGTAGGTCCCAGTGAGCAGATTTACTCTAAAATGCAACCCAGGGATAGCAGGGCAAAGCCCAGGGTCCAAACCATGTGTCAGCAATGGTTGGACTCGATGATCTGGTGGGTCTCTTCCAACCTGGTGATTCTATGATTCTAAGTGTGGAGTCAAGAAGTAGCTACCAACAATACCACCCTACATATACAAATGTAATCCACAAGGAGTGTGGATATATTTGCCCAGTCAAAGAACCAAGTAAACAAACAAAACCATGTAAAAGTTTATCAAATATGGAAGTTAAGGCTATCATTGTAGAAGAAAAGTAGTAGCAGAAAATTTGGGAGTATCAACATAGGTTGCCTAAATAGTTCTAACTCTGCCTTTTATCATCTTTTCATTGAAACTGAAGACTAAGGGAGCAGAAAGAGTGTTCCTGAAAAATCAAAAAGCATCATCCAACCACAGTAAAGTCTGTTCATACAACTGCAAGGAGAACATATCAGCCACGGGCTATAAAATACCACTCATCTGCGGACACTCGGTAACTGGTCACGGATATGACCCTACGTGGGGGTAACATGAAGTAAAGCAGGCGAGCTACCGTTACATTTGATCAGGACAGTCCTAACAGCCACAGAAGGAAACTACTTGTATTTCTAGTGTTTAAGGTAATGCATTCTGCTCTGAAGCCAGGATCAGGTATCCCTGAAGTTACCATCCCACAGCTGAAAGTTACAGTGTCTTCTTAAAGCACACTTTTTAAGATGTGCATGAAATTACTCAAAACCATGAATTTGCTACCAGCGAGAGGCCTAATACTATGATGTCACATATTAAGTTATGACAGGACATGCAGACAGGTTAATTGCGCTCAAGCTCCCAGAGTTATCTAGGTAACTATGGCTCCTGTAAGCATTTGGGAGGCAACAGCAACACTGGTTAGAAGTATGGGAAAGAGTTCTATCCAGCACACAACAGCCACAGTAGGCGCTCACAGTAGGCAGATGCAATTCTATCAGTATTAGAAGCTATTTGGGGAGCTGCTCTAGATAGTCACAGTCAAGTACAGCTTCAGGAGACTCCTCAACCACAGCTCACACAGGAGGCTTGTCAGAGATGTATCATTTCTGCACAAACAACAAGCTTTCAAAGTTTCAGCAGTCTTTTAAAACACAGGGTCAGAGCTTATTGTCTGACACTACAAACACTGAAAGAACATTAGACTTTATTACAAGCAAAGTTTAAGAGCCCTTATGATTTTTACTCTGCCTCTCCTACCCTACTCCAGTCCACACTAAGCATCATGGAAAGCTCAAAGTACTTAACAGTCTTTCCATTACCTGCTGGGCATCTGTATTTGCCCAGTGTGAATGCTGACAGTGAAAGGAGGGAGAGGGAAATGAAGCGTATCTCTGGCTCACAGTCTCCCCAGTGCTCTCGCTTTTTGCTGAGCAATCTAATGGTGTAACTTACAATCTTCCCTACTACTCAATCAAAACCCAGCAGTTTAAACATCTTTGAACTAAAATGAGTTTAAGACTCCAAACCTGATTCTCATCACTGAGTGAAAACTCTGAACTTGCAAATCAGAACAACAGTAGATCAGAATATCTCATATATTTTACCACTTGCAGGAGCAAAACATTTTTTTTTTTATTTACTCTTATAGGTAGAACACACATTAATAAAAAAGACAAATAGTCTTTTTAACCACTTTGGTCATATATAAGTAAATCTCCACCAGATCCAGGCAGCCCAGGGACTTCCAGTAGTTAATCCAGTACTACACATTAATTATAAAGTGGATTTACAGCATTTACAACGGTTGCATCTGTTCCCAATGTTTCTACAGCCTTTTCACTTAAAATCTTTGCTGTTGTTCTATAGAATGTTTAATGTTACAAAACAGACAGCAAAATTTCCATTTGATCTTCTGGCTAGATGCTGGCACACAGCCACAACCATGCTAATGAGATCCTCAAGGTATGCAGAGCTTAGTATTTGAATGAACTCATAGAAAAGCCATTTTACAGTCTTCATAGCTCAGCTTCTATCTTTCTATTAGTTTAAGTCAGGCTCAAATACTGAATAGGTGCTTTACTGCACATTCCTGAGAAAAACATAAGCCAATAGAGGTAAAGGTAATAGACCATCACAAATGCAGGGCTAGCTTCATCGCATGAAGCATTTCATTGCCATGTAGCTACATTCAGAAGTACTCTGTTTTGGGGGAGATGTACACCTATTTGCTTTTCTGTAGAGTGTTCTACATCTAGGATAGTATTCAGATTCCCTCGTTGCCCCCAGGACAACCACACAGTTCAGATTTCATTTCTTTAAATCCTCAGATTAGCACTAATATCTTATCCGTATTCGCTTACCATCAAATGCATACCTATTTGTATACAAAAGATAACAGTAGTCTTTTTGTAGACCTTCACTTGCTCCCCACACAGCTGCTCAGACTCTTGCTGTGTGCCTGGGACTGCGGTTCTGATGCAGCCACCCCCATTTTTAAAACTTGGCTGAACATTCATAAATCTGTGCTTTAAGCATTACAGTCAAGTGCTTCTATTTGGCTGTGTATTTTTATTTGTTTTAGGGGTTTTGGGTTGGGTTTTTTTCTTCACTTTAGTGAAATTACTCTTTGTTTCTTATTGCAGACTTGTCCCTAACCTATTCTGTAAGTATAGCCAAAAGTTTTTCAGTTAACAAACTGCGTACAGACATAAAGCAGTACAGAACAATGCAGAGATGAGCAAACAATGTTTTTCTAAACATATTAACTGCCTTTAAAAAAATTATTTGGTAATGTTTGTCTTAAACCGTTTACATAGTAAAAAAACTCCCAAACATTACACATTCAAGTATTTCTCAACCATTCAATAGGAGTTTTCAGGTCTCACTGTAATAAATCTTACTAAAAAATGCTGCTAAGTCCTCCTTGCACGCTTGTATCAAGCCATAAGCTGTCTGAGGAACTAGATTATGCTGAGAACAACCTGAAAACAACAGGAATGTGGACCTTTTGTTCATTTTATAAGTCTTCTGCTTATTTATTCCGTAGTATGAAACCTTCCACTAGTGCTCATGCCCTTCTTGGGGGGAAAGTCTGTTGAGGTCACTGGGCTCAGTCTTGACAGTCTGAATCACTGCTCAATGACTCCTAGCAGCATCTTGCTATAACGTCAAGCATGGACCTCTGAGGGGGTGGGTAGAATAAGAAATTTCAGACTGTAAATGACCATTACAGCTTTGGGAAACAAAAGGACTGATCCAAGCGGGAATCTGCTATGAAGAGGAAGAGAAATTAAAGGGGGAAAAAAGAAAAAAACCCTCTTGCAAAAAAAGATCAATTCCTGTTAGTTTGCATTTTTTTTGATGTATAGATAATAACCTTCTATTTTTTTAAATAAAAATGACTTTCTATACTAATTCTTTTCTGTGTGTCTGAGCTAAAGGCTTTCAGGGCTTGGAAAGAGTCAAGATGCTGAACAGCATGCGTGTACACAAGATGACAGCCTTTGGCAGGGGACACAAAAGCTTCAGAATACGGGTGAGCACAGCAAAGGGCCACCCATGTGCATCAGGGATGGTGGGGCTTTCTGCTAGAAATCTTGGCATACTGCTCAAGTGGGAGCTTGTTGACCTGAACTTGATTTTTGTGCCCGATTGATATATGTTAACATATGATTGCACTTGCTGAATATTTTCATGGCTTTATAGATGCTTGGACATATCAGATCCCTTCCTTTCCCCCTAACTGATGGGCACTACATTCCATAGAAGCACTTATACACCCTTAAGACTAGGTGGATGCCTATTATGAAGATCTTCTTCTTGATTTTAATCCAAAGGAGCTAGCATTGAGATGTTATATTTAATTAAAACCTCCTTCGCTCAGCTCTTTTTTGTCTTGCAGAGCATCAATCAATCAGTAGTCACCATGGGATGCATCCAGTGACAGAAGGCTATTTCATCCCCTCCCCCAACCCAGACACTGACTTTTTTCTCTCCCTCCCTCCTTCCAACTTCATTAACTAAATGCACTGAATAAACCTTAACATCCCAGCTAAATCCTATTGGCCCTGGATTTGCTGCTTAATGCTAAAACCCAAGCGACCCATTTTTCTCCTGTTGATACTTCTATTGCTGATGGCAGCCAGCAGAGAAAAATACCCAACCTTAAAATATTTTAAGGTAGGGAACAGAACACAGAGAATTTGTGCCTAACTCTTGCTGCTGCTGCTCATAAACTTTATGTAAGCTCTACTTCATGTGTCAAAGCCTCCCTTGATTTTGTGCTTCACAGGCAACACAGCGAGTCGATTGCTTAGCAAATGAATGCAAGAAAGTGCATCTGTTATTAAAAGTTAAACAAGGTCTCTTTTAAAGAAAAACACTCTTGCAAGTTCTTTGAAAATTAATTAGTGCACGTTCTACAATCTCCAGCCTTGATGCTATTATAAACTTTAGGATATGAAAACCCCAATAACTGCAAATCTTTGGGAAAGACTAACAATGACAGTAAACAGTTTCAGTGCTATAGATTCATTTTGAGTTCCTATCCTTATGTTTTGCTTTGAACTTTAATAGTTCAGCTTCCCAATTTCACATACACAATTAAAAATCTAAAGATCATTTACCACCCCCTTGCCTCCTGGCTGGCAGCCCTCCTGCTACACCCAACCTTACCCTGGCTCAGCTGTGTAACGCTTCCTCCATGATGATGAGCAGGAATCCCGATGGTCATTTCCCAGCTCCTTACTCTTTCTCCCAAAGCACCCAAATTGGGTTACCCATCCGGCTGCAAAGTCTCCCTATAGGAGCATTAAGAGCTTTGGCTCCCGACTGCTCCCAAGACCACCAGCCTACCTTTACTCCCTGGTCCATCAGACCTCCGACATCTCTGCCCCTCTCAAAACATCACCGTCACAACCACCATGTGTTTTTTTCACAGCATCTACCACTCCAAAGCCCTTTCTCCTGCAAATACCTCTTTCACTTTTCTGCCACATCCCCAGTTAGCTTTGCAAGCTTCTTCTAACTTCATGCCACGGCGATATATACCCTTACCCTACTGCAGGGTCCTTTTTCCCAGCGTACTCGGTCCTGGCTTCCCAGACCTCCTGAGCAGGAGGGATGGCTCATCCTCTGCTCTCCTGTGTCATGTCCTGTCCTGCTTCCTCCGGCACAGAGCACTGTGAAGGGTGTGAACCACTGCATTTCAGGCAGGACAGCCTCTTTTCCTCTGATGGCTCTGTGGCAAGCGGCTTCGCACGCAGACAACTCAACACTACCCTCATGGTTCGCAAAAGTCACTCACCACATTTTCAGTCACTCACCACATTTTCAGTAACGTGTTGGAGAAGGCTATTCCAGTTTGTTCTTGAGTATCCAACCAACGCAGCAGTCTTTGGATTTGACTTATATTTTTAATAAGAAATTTTGCTTTACATTAATATCAGAACTCAATGCCTTGCAATACCGAAGCAGGTTTCTGAGAAGAAGAGCTGTATCCCAAAACTGCACGTACACTCAACCTTTTGCCTGGAAAATCCCTGTGCCATTCAGAGGCTGCAAAGGCTAAAAAGAACTATGGAAACTGGACATCTAGTAGAAATTAAGTTATTTACCAAGTACTTAAAAGTAAATCTAACCTAACACTGAATATATGTAGCACAGGTTACACATTAAGGTTATCAGTACGGTGTCCGTTATAAGAAGGCTTTCAAATAAAAATGTTTTCTTATTGACTGTGCACTGGCATTAATGCTTATTACCAATACCACTAATGGGACATTTATCATGTTTCTAGCTTCTGTGAAGTAACAAGAAAAATATATTGAGCCATGTAAGAATAAAATGAATATATACATCCATGTCATTATGTATTATCATACTGTATGCGCTCTACAGATGCATTTAAGTACGGTCCTTGAAGGAAGCAATGGCAAATGACTTTATTATTACAGAAATATATAAACCAGCATAAACTGGAGACCAAGTGTGAAAGGACGGAACCAGAGAAACGGTTACAATCTTATTTTTGCAGTATGGAAACACGTGAAATAAAGAAAAGGGCACGGTCTTTTATAAGAAACCAGCTATTTCAGGTTGTAAGGAAAGTAAAAATATTTTTGTTCACCTGATTGTAGATTAAGAAGGTACAGAGAAATTACCACACAATCAATCAAGTTTTTCCTTTTCTTGAATACAATGAGTAGAACACTAGATAAATGATGTATTTATTAAGAGGTTTAGAGTAGGCAAGCCTCAGCTTTTCAGTTTATTTTATAAACTCTTGCCTGATTTTAGTATGGCCAGTTCCTGGATTTCACTTTGAACCATCCTCAGTGACAGTTCACAAACTTTATACCAGGAATCTTTGTAGGGATAAGGGGAGAACAAAAGGATTATCAGCTGCTCAACTCCATTTTTCACTGTTGTTCTACTTCTGAAACAGTGCACAAAAGAAACAAACAAGACCTACAGCTAGAGGAATAGTACGCATGCTTCTAATACCAATTTTTTAAAAAATATTTGAAGATAGACATGCACAGCAATTTCCAGCTATGACTGTATTTTTGCCAACTATAAGCTACACAAGAGCTGTTAAAACATGCGTTAACCAAGCATTTACTTTTCCAGTAGTATTATTAGGGTTATCAGAAACACAAACAGAATTTGTACAATAAACATAACCAGATCCAGCGTTAAGAGGTCTGCTAGAATGCAGATTTATCGGAGCGATTAAAACAGGTTTTGGCGCGCAGTAACAAAACTTATGGCATCTTTAAAATACTAATACTGCTAATAATAATAATTATAATAGGCATGGAACCTCAGCGTCCTCTCTCACTACCGTTATCATAAATCTACCATATATTTCCCAACTTTTCTTTAAGAAACACACATGTGGAAGTTCACTGCGCAACGCACAGAACAAGGATAGAACTGTTTACTTAGGCTGTTTACATTAAGCAACTTAAAACCGAAAAAAACGCCTCCAGAAGCGTTACCAGACAAACAAAAGGAAGCAACCTCCAATGCTAACCCCCCCAAATCATGGGGCAACATCCCAGCTCGGTGGCTTTTGGCAGCGAAGCCAGTTTATAGCAAGTCAGAAACTTCTCATCCTCTGCCTCCCCAGCCCCTGCGGTTTTGCTTGGAAGGGGCAGCTCCACGTTAAACTCGCAGGAAACTGTTAACCGGGAAAGCAGGACACACACAGAGCGCAGATTTTATGGGATTTAATCCCCGGAGCTGCGGGCTCGGGCGGGTTTAGCCGCCCAAGGGAAGATCAGGCTTCTCCCACCTCGCCCATCCCGTCCCCGGCTGGCAGAGGGACGGGGGAGGAGGGGGGTAAACCCAGCCCCTAAATCAGCCGCAAAAGCAACACGTTCGGCTCCGGCAAAGCCACAAACCCAAGCGAAGCCCCCTCCCGCAGCATCCCCCCCGGTACCCACCTGCGGAGCGGGTCCTGAGCGCCTCCGGACCCCTGGCACGCCCCCTCCTGCAGGGATGCGCGGGGACAGCCCTCGCACCCACCAATCTTTTTTTTTTCCCTCCTTTTCTCCTCTCTCACCCTTTCCCTCGTTTCTTTTCTTTCTTTCTTTCTTTTTTTTTTAATGCCTTTTGCTCCCTTCCCTCTGCTTTTTCTCTCTTCCTCCCCCGGCAGATAAACCCGGAGCGCACTCACATCACCCCCTCCGCCAATCATCTCAATTAGTGCCACATGAGAGGAGCTTCTGCCCAAAATCTGCTTAGAGAAAGGGCCAGAGGGCAGGGCAATCTCCTTTGCTCAACAATGACCAGAAGCTGCTATAAATATCCAAACAAAAGCACTGTCAAGGCCGAGAATGTCACATCCTAAAGTGATAAAAATTGTAAATATCCAAAATATAAAGGAGGAAAAAAATATATATTTTTTTTTAAAGAAAGAGACAGAGATTAAAAGCAGTCACCGCCTTCCTACCCTCTTCCCCCGATACGTAACCTTGTAATACGTTATCAAAGTTCCATATTTCTGAGTGCCAAGCTATTGTGTTCTCGAGGTCCCGAGCAGCTTGCTCACAATCCCTCTGTGACAGCTGCACGCTAACATTTATAGGTACCCAAGCCTATGCATCTTATATAACAAAGTACAGTGACCAGGGCTGGTCAGGGGCAGCCTCCAACCCCACCGATACATCACACAAATGCTATAAGCCACGGCTCCTCTAAATTAAAACAGTAGCGAGAGGCTCCCAATATGCCAGTAAGTAAATCAATACGGTAATAAAGTACAGACTCAGGTGCGTTTGTATCAAAACTGGGAGACTTAATCTAATTTGATTTAGACACGTTCTACACCAGCATATTCCAGCGTGGTGAGTGAGGGCTATCACCCAGCCTGAGGTTACTGACTATACTGCGAGTTAGAGCGGAAAACTCACCCCCAAAAATTCCCCAACCATATTTAAACCAAAACAAATTCCCCAAACACCCTTGATCAAGCAGAGTTCTCCCACTGGCAGTGCCCAGACCTAGCACTGCTTTGCAAGCCTCCAGTTTGTGCTGTGCAAGTAGCTGGACATTGCTTGCTCCGGCATGGGATGGGGAGGGCAGGGCGGGAGTAAGGAGTGGTTTTGGTCCCGTTTGACTGCTTGTAAACTCTGCAATGCCTTTGAGATAGTAATTTCCAGCCTGTTGATGGCAGGATGACAACAGCCAGGTTCATCTGAGGGGAAGCCGATAGTCACTGTCACCTAATTCCCTCCCCAGACGTTCCCGAAAGTAATCATCACAAAGGGAGGGCACTCAGCTGATGTCCCTCCAGCTCTTGCATCTCAATGTTTATGTACAAATCTATGTAAAAGTAGTTAATCCTATTGACTAACCTCATGCTCTTTTAGAACAGAGATAAAAGCCATCTGAAATTATCCCTGTTTCGTCTGTTTAGTTTCCACCAGCTCAACAATAATCATCTACAAATAAATGTTATTTTTTCCATTTCATTCCCATGCCCTCCTCTGATCATACTTGTTTGTCCTGCTGCAGTGAACACTGCTTTCTCATACCAGACCCATTCACATACAGGCTCATCCTCAAAGAATGTCCAGATATGTTTTTTGCTGGCTTATTAATTCCCGCAATTTAAGCATTTGCCCTCCATAACATAAAGTGTACATTTAGAAGATCATTTGAAGAAATGCACTTAAAAGAAAGACTATTTAATTGAAGCTCATGCAAAACCCTTGTACAAAAATTACGTGCACAGGCTTGCAAGAATAAAACTGCTTTCAAGATTTCCAGACTTCCTAATTCAAGCAGGGAAAGAAATATTCTTTATTTCAACAAAAGGCTTTCAGTAACCCAGAGTGCACAGATGCAGAACAATAACACAAACAAGACAAAGCATTGTCAGGCCAAAGCTGCTGACCTGTGGGCTGAGAAAGCCCTCCTGAGGATGGGGGAGAGCAAAACAGAGATCCCTGTTCTGGCACAGGCAGTGGGGATGCCCATGTAGCCCAGCACAGCAGCCGGAGGTACAGCAGGACATCCAGCTGTGTTTGCAAGGCATTAAAATACAGCTAATAAACCCTACCAGTTCCGCCAGCTGATCTTTATGTAGGGTCCAGCTTTTACTTCAAGCAGGACCAAGCTGGGTGTCAGCAGCAGTAGTACAGACTTGCTTTGCATTGCAAAGGAGTAGACAGGACTTTTGCCGAAGGAAAAATAAAATAATCCTCAACAACAAAACCCCATCCAGGTAAGCAATAAAGGATTTTTAGAGTAATGAGCTTACCTGGGAAAAACATGACCTATGACTTAAAGAGCTTCAGAACTGATCCACTGGTGCCAGAAGTGAAAGAAAAATATTATTCTCTCTGAATTCTGGGTGGGTTTTGTATCTTCCACTTCCTGGATCAGCTCTCATTACACAGCTCAAAGAGGAAAAACAGTTATAAAAATAAACAATATTTTCTCATTTTGCCAAAAGGCCTTGTTTGAGTTGATCTGTCGTGACTTGCTCCTGATTGTTGTCCTACACCAGCTTTCCCACCTATGCACAGAAACAGTGGAGGAATTCTGCAACTTCTCTTACGGATGTTGAAAACGTACCATGAAGAAAACTGTGTGTATGGAAACGTGCCACACAGAGAGGTATTCAGAAGGGTTCTCCTTTGTAAGTTCAGAAGTATTCAAAATGCCATCTGCTTTACAGATCAAAATACTGTATTTGATGATAAATCTAAGAGACAGATGACAGAAATCTCTGTGAGCAGTGCCCCCCCCAAAAAAATGTATAGAGAAAAGATACTGTTCAGTCTGTAAACAATTTAGTGTATATTTGCAGAATTAAAATGTTTATAAAATACTCCACCAGTAAATCAGGGTATGACTTCTTGTTTTATAGAAAATTTTGACTATTACATGGAAGTGCTTTAAGTTAACCCATCGTGGAAATGGAAAGCTAGATCAGATACATCGGATCCTCACGCTTGACATAATTTCCCAGAGAAGCAAGCCTGTATATGAAAAGCTATCCTCAAGCACTGGTTGAAGTTTTCCCTTAAACACTGTTTTGTTTGATAAGTGAAAACTGACCACACCACCAAATCATCTACTATTAATGTTCTTTTCTTTTACATGTCTCCGCTCCTGGAAAAAGAATAATAATGGATTATGCTATTTCTTTGTCTGAATAAAATGTTGCAGTTCCGGAGATAAAGACGTATTCAGCTGAGCAATTAAATAGCTAAATAAATGAATCAGCAGAGCAGAAGTGACAGATTTAATTACTGCTTAGAGCTAGGAAGGGGAACTAATTATGGGGTTCATGAACCACATGCCTTTCTTCTCCTTAAGCATGTGCTTCAATTCTTCTGGATCAAGTTCTGCAAAGTAGGACCATGCACCATATTTTTTAAAAATGGAGGAAGGGGGAAAAAATAGCTATTCAAAATTTGGAAATAAAGTCCAGTATTTGAAGAAAGAAGAGTCAATACTCTATTTTAAAAGTCCACGTAAAAGTGACCAGATTAGTATGAGTTAAAGGAACTTTCTTTCAAACAGGCAGGTGTTAAAAATGTAGTTCTCAAAAAAATGAAAGCACTGGTGAACTTCACTGGAGTGAACTTCACTGGATGTGAATAAACCAGAGATTGTAACAGAAACCTTTGGTAAGTGAGGCATAAAACATATAGCTATATTAAATGATTAGGAGCCCTATTTATCAGAAAGCATCTGTAGCTGGGAAGCCTGAGAAAGCTGTTGATCCTGGCTCTCATCACATTCGGTCTGTTCACCACAGCAAACAATACAGTTTAAAAAGATGTTTTTGTGGGCACCAACTGCAAAGCCAACAGCAGTGGAAAAAACTGCTCCTTCATTTCTGCTTACTGTCCCATTTCTCTGGTTTACATTTACTTTAGCCTCCTAATTTTATTGTTGTTTGATAAGATTGTCAATTCCAATGTTTGATTAAAATCATGAGCCTTGCAGCCCACAAAGACTCCCCTCTTCAGTGGGAGGGAGAGAGAGGGAAGAAATCCCAAATGTACTTAATTTGAATCACATAATTCAATGAATTGCATAATTTTGGTGAGTTTATGGCTAACAAGCAGATTAAAAGAGACAGGTATAATTTTAGAAAAGAAATGAAAAGTAAAAAAAAAAAGCATCAAGCTGTATTTTTTAAAAAATATGAATTAGTGGAGGTAAGAGAAGGGAAGTCTTTCATTTATAACCAGTGGTTTTCTAAAATTAAAATCTTGATGTGTTGTGATGTCTGTTTTAGTGTAATTTTCAAAATCAACACATTTGCTTCTTCCTAAAAATCCTGTGAAGGAAGAGATACATTACTCCGCATGGCTGACCCGGTGCACCGTTCTGAGAAACAATCAGAACTTCTGCTCCACTGACTGAAATTTTTTAAACAAACAGAATATGATGCAAACAATAAAACATCTTATTGATGGGAAAGGTCTAAATCCACCCTAGCTACAGCCATGTTCTCTTTCCACACCACCGGTAATTTTGTCAGATTGAAAATAATTATGTCCATACTCAGGGATGTGGGCTGATCCCTGGGAAGGCTCACTGGACAATTGCAAATGGCATTGTCATCCGAGATCACAACATCAGCTCTGCTTGACTGAAATTCTGTTCTTTGAAGGCAGCCAAAATTAAGGTCTAATGCATCAATAAAATCCAAGATGAACCCTATCTTGAAAATCAGTGTCTGGGCTTCTGTATCAAGGGAGACTATCTACAGGGAACCAGGAGCACTGTACAAGATAAGGTAAAAAACATTTTTAGTTTTTTTAAAATGGAATTATGATGTAGCTATATAAAAGTGACACCACCTGCTTAGAATTCTAGTGCAGCTGGGTCAGAAGAAAGTGCACTTTGTACCTAGAAACACAGCATAACAGAGAGGACCTCATCTTCAAAAAAAGCACTACATCTGAAACATTATGAGCAAGTTGCATTAGCACTCATAACCATACGAATTTTACAGTGTCTATTATCTATGTTAATAAAGAGTAATACCTATCAAAAGTCACTAAGCTACCGGTGATCATGAACATATGCACATATGCACTAAGCTACCAGTGATCATAACATATGCACAACTAATAACTCATAATGGAAATATTATGGTTGTATAAATAACCTCAGCAGGGTGTGAGGAGCTGAAAAGGATCCCATGGGCAGGGGTTGCTAGTCAGCTGACTGCCAAAGGACAAAGGGAGAATATATCGTTGGTGCACAACACTTCTGATCGCAGGAGGCAAATCTAGCTGTATTTATCTGACAGTCCTTGCCAGGCTGACATGGAAATGACCATGTAAGTATCTGAGGTGCCCTTTTCAAGACAGGACATGATTGGAATTTGCATTTGTATCCAAAAGCACAGCCCCAAAGGATTACAGAGGGTTTGGAAGTGGAAATCGTGCAGAAGTGCGCTCGCCACCTGGGAGGAAGGCTGACTCTGGGAAGCCACCATCTTCGACTTTCACTGCAGGACAATGCGAAAGAAATCCCTCGCGGGATACTTGAAACAGGAGTCATGGTTAAATATAGATGAGAAGCAAATTTGTCACTGTTTTATTTATACCCTTTTGCTCTCAATCTTGCTCTTGGATGTTTGCCCTTAAGCCTTGCTTAACATAATTTTGCAGCGTTTCACCACCCAGCCAGTCTGGTGCAGTGGAGAGACAAGATGAAACACAGTGAAACCAGCAAGTTCTCAGTAGAAAACAAAGGAAGGTGCACAGGGTGTCTTGAGATACAGAACAGTCATAGAAGCCCACAGCTGGCAAATATCTCTTTCCTATTTTCAAAAGATCACTAGGGGATGGATGGGAAGGGAGGATGGTACTAGCAGGGAAAGGACTAGCAGAAATGAACTAATTCCTCTCCTGCAAGAAGCAGACGGCAAAGCAAACTCCCCAGTTCTGGGTGAGCCCTGGATTTTCAAACAGGCTCAGACTTCGATTTTGGTTATTACGTGGAAGGCAGATGGTAGTTTTTCATTGCTGTGGGGAGCATGCCAATTTATCAAAGCTACCCTTGGGGAACTTTGCTTGTGGGGATTTACAAAAGAGGTGACTAAGCATGCCGGTGGGTGTAAGAGGAGTTGCTACTTGACTGGAACAAAGAAGGAATTACTGTGATTTTTATATAAAGTCTAAGTAACATTTATACACTAATAATCACAGAGCTAAAAATAATTTAAAATCACCCACCATTTTCTTCTCAAAGAAAGCTCTTTTCCTTGTTTTTGAGTGCCCTTTTGCATTTTTCTAATAGTCCATCAAAGACTGAAAGCAAACATCCAGCCTTTACTAAGGACTAATATAAAACCCAATCAAGCTCCTTGACAATAACGACAACTGAAATAACCGGAGCCACTGTCCAAACGAAAAGCTGAAGCAGGCATCCAGCCATGATGCCCAACGGGTTTTGACTGACAAGGGCAAGGATGCCTGCATACAAACGTCGGAGCTTGCTTAGTGTTGGAAAAAGTTGTATCTGAGAAAAAAAAAAAAGCCAGATATAGCAGGAGCAAGGAAGCATGTGAACTGGCTAGAGGGCAGCCCTTAAAAACTAAGCCTGGGTGAACTCAGAGAAAGTTCTTTGTTTCTCCTAGTAGAGCAGCATACCAAAGGGGAAGCAGCTATAAGGAGTATAAAATAAGGAATAAGTAATCTGATCCTCATGAGCTTCACACGTACAACTCATTATAATATGGCTCACTGTGACATTTTTTAACAATTATAATGAAAAGCTATCTTGATTTGTAAAACCAGAGAAGCAGCTACATTGTAAAATTCTGTCTCCTTGAAAACCACTGGCTGCAACATGAGGGAATATCACAAGCACAGGACGGACTAAGAACAATTCACAGGCCTGTATGAATAGTTAAATTCCATCACTTAACATCTGAAGTCTGCCAGCCCAAGGGAACAAAACTCCAGGGCACAAAAATCAGTCAGACATTTATGGAACAAGCTTGGGAAGTTCCACTTCTAAGACTCTGAATTTGGCTACTGAATTTGTAATCTCTGGAAGATTCCGCAAATGGAGGTGTAGAAATCACCAAGACAATAATCCTGGAAACAAAGTAAAGTTTGAAAGTTGAAACTGAACCACATTTGTGGTTCAAGTCTGAAATGCAGACAGTGACGGCAGAACGTCCATCCATCCAACCATACGGAATGAAAACTAGTTTTAAAATTAATCTGTTGAATTTGCAACAAAGAACCTGGGGTAGTAAAAGGAGAAACTGAGATATCCAGGAGTAGAGGATGAAATGCTGATGATGTCATCTGGATTTTGGAGCGAGTAGCATGGTATATGTAGCATTTAGACGGAGAACACTCCCTGAATTTCTAAATATAAATAATTCTATCATTACTCCTCATTTAAGACTATAAACATTTTGCAGGCCTTTTATTCTCGAGCCAGCACAAGACTTTTAAATGACTCAGAAAAAATTGACAGTCAGCCACCCCCTAAAATAACAGATGGGACAGGGCCACCCCGACTGCTGCAGAAAAGTAGGGAATTGCAATGGAGAGATCTAGAGGATCCATGCTGCTAATCTGACTGCCTCCTGGGACTGATACCACTCAGCTATCACAGCTGCCGGCACTGGGCATTCTACCAATAGTTTCCACTCCTACTTTAGGGGCAGCAGCAGTTTCAGACAACCTGTTTTTCCCAGTCCTAATATGGACAAAATTATGGGGGGGACACATTAGGAGACATGCACTTTGTCTTCCCAGCAGTCCGTTACCTTAGGCAGTTTCTACTTTGCCTATGCTCAGGAACAATCCAGCTTGCTGCTGGAAGCTGAGGACTCAATTTAACTTTGCTTCTGCATTTTCAGAAGATTCATCAAAGACTACGTTCACTAGTGTCATAATTCTTTGGAGAGTCAAGGGCCTTGACCCTAAATGCATGAAGTCCATCTTATGTCAGCCTCAATTCTTCTGCAGGGGCATCAATGTAATATCATTCTCAATAAAAGCAAATAGTTCACATATAATTATTAAGTTTTTTTTTAATATGCTGTCATATTGTGCTCTTCAAGTCCCTTATGAAAGAGTTTGAGCACAGTGAAATTCTTGATGTAAAAGGCTACTGTGAGATATTTCAATATGCTGGTACAACATAAGAGAGTAATCAGTGTGCTAGTGTAGAGCTTGACTAGTTTGATCAGGAAACTATTGAAGATCCGTAGAGCAAATAATAGATTTCAAAACAGGAATAGCTTTGAAGTGTGTATTGGCAGTTACTCATTGTACAGCACCATCAGAACACATGTTCCATCAATATTGGCAGATAACACACAAATTTGAGTAAATATTAGTGTTTCAAGCTAGAGTTATTAAAGCCTTATGCAAGTATATTTGCAACAGCTTTGCTGACAGATTATACCACTGCTGGCCAAGTCTGCCAGCATAGCAACAACAGGAAAAATATGCAGAGCAATGATTTTGTTCAATATAAAATCATACTTTGTCATTCCATAAAGACTTTTTATACCCAGTTTTATATCCTACTTAATTTATTATTATTTTTTTTTAATATCCAAAACTTTACTGAGGGAGAAGATACTTCAATGATGCTCACTAAGTTCAGACCCCCTTCTCCAGCTGCAGATTTCCACTGCACCCTCTTGAGACTCACTTTGTCTTTCAGAGCCTTAGATCCACTGACATAAAATAATGACCTTGTCCTACATCCCACAGAATTGGTATTAGCACAGCCCATTTAGATTCTGGAGCGTTGCAGTATTATGGGAGAAAACTAGTTTATCTATGTACCATTTTGTGTGTACATTGTCTACTGTTTTTTTTTTTTTTAAAGTGAATTTTTCTCTTGAACATTTGAGTTTTTAAATTCTCTTTTCTAACTTGTGCTGTGCTGTGTCTCATAGTACAGTCTTCCACCTTCAGTCACTTCTCTGTGTCTTGTAAGTGCGATGATGTTTCCCTCCGTACTTTTTCTCCATAACTGCATCCTTCTTATTTCTCCTGTTTTGCCAGGGTCTCTAGATTGAGAATAGATGACTATTCCCAAGCTTCTCCACATCTTTACATCTCCTTTCCTAACGTTTTGAGACTTTCCTTTACTTCCCTTGTACCATCCTGCATCCCCTCCTAAAAGAATTTTCTGTCTTTACAAGGGTGAGAGGGAGCCTTGCGCCTGCAAGTGGTTGTAGATGAGGAGGCAGGGAACTTACAATAGAAAGAGCACTGATCATAGAGCTTTTATTTGGGATACTTGTAGGCCTTCAGCTATGTATAAAACACCTCACTGAAAGAGATAATGAGCACTTCAGGACAGGGATGGTATCTGCCTGAAATAAGCATTTCTCCAGTCCTTGGTGCATAAAAGCTGCTAACCTTGCAGAGGACTTAAGAGTTGCTACAGCTCAAATCCGAGGAGGCTTTATAGGTTAAATCCAAGTGGAAAATAAAAACAAAGCTGAAACAAATCAATGGGCAAGCCCTCTCCACTCCCAAACATTTATTAGAAACAAAGGAATAATTTCTACCCAAGCCTCTAAACTTCAGATTGGAGAAGGTTGAGAAAAGTATTAGAAAAAGTATCCCCCTAAAGCTGGCTTCTTACTCTTGAAATATATGTTATCATCTACATTTAGAAAAATATACCATGTCTACCACTTAGGCTGATCAGAGATGTTTTCCTTTTCTTACCCTTGCAAGAACTGTGCTCTAAGCAGAAGACCTGCATGGTTCAGCATGGAGGTGCAGAGTTGCCCAACCAATCACTAACAGTGTGTCAGGACAGCAAAACAGAGCAAGAGGGATTCTCCTCTCTTGTTGGGAGCCCTACATCATTTGTACCCACGCCTAAGGATAAAGTCTTGGCCTCTTGAGAAAAACCCCTTCTGCTCACAGAACCTTTGGGCAGTAGAATGGTCTGCATGGCCAGACAATGGTCTGCACAGCTACCAAGAAGCCCTCTTTGGCCTCCCCTGCCCTCTTTTTTGATACCAGAGCCCAGAATATAGCTCCCTGCCTTTCTGGTATGCCTGTGTGACTGTCTGGGCTGTGGGCTGCTCTGAACCCAGGTCTAGGGAGGTTGTCCTCAGAAAGCAGCATCTTCTCAGAGTCCTTTCAGGGCATTCTCCCATGGGAACCTGCCAAATGGTTCCCAGAATGAGCTGTTGAAACCTGTAGTTTCATTTGCTCTTCTCATTTTGAAAACTTCCCAGGTTTTGCTCAAAGTATTTTTGCATTTCAAATGATCTGCAAAAAAAGAGAACTTAAGTGTAAAAAAGAGATCAAAACAAAACTTTTTTCTATATTGAAGTCAACTTAGATGCATCTGAAATTTTACAAGGAACCATAGCCACTTAATTGTGTTCATTGACTAAGCTGAAATATAAAGTAATGGAGTATTAATGATTATTGATTATCAATAATGGAAATTATTTGTGATTTTAAATATTAATTTGTGAATAATGATGCATGGTTGAATCTGACAATGTGGCTGGAAAATAAAATTGAGAGAGATTACCAAAAACCCATCCCAACTCAGCATCTCATTAGTTTTGCTTGCTACCTGTCAACATCTGTTTCCCTTCTCAGCAGACCTAGTCTCACCCCCTTTGCAACTCATGGTGCTGCCTAATTTATACATTCCACAACCATGTTTTTAGTCCTACATCATGAGTATGTGAGATATCCAATTATTGCTTCTTTCATGTTATTCACAAAAGACAAGCAAGAGGGAGAGTACTGTTTTTTTACTCCCACTTGTTATGCTAGGAGAAGCTGAACAAGTGTTTGACAGGTAAAAATATAAATTATGAACCCTCAAATTAAAACACTATTGGAATTAAATTCACTTACATTCGTGAGAGTTTGGGTCAGTTCCAGAAACTGACAGCACTTTGCTTTTTCTTTGACACATATAGCATGCTCAAAAAGCCTCCATTAAAATGCCATGTAATTAACTTAGGATGCAAGGGATAAAATGGTGAAGAGAACAACAAAGATAATTTGTCATCAGGTTTTTCATTTAAAACCACAGTATTATACAAATTAATTTCAGCAGTGCTTTGCCCTGATTACTGCCTGTCAGGTAGTGTATGGGAACCAACAAGATATTTGAACGAGGCGTGTATGCAGAATTGCGTCTTACATCAGCATTATGAAGGTAAGTGCTTTATCTAAATTGTCTGTAATTAATTATCTATGTTTTAATATTCAAAACCTGAAGACTTTGATTTTAACTTCTCCTAACATTGCTATTTTCTGGTAAATGTTACATGGATAATAGCATTTTTTTGACACACATTGCAGTATCTGTCTTTGGCAGGGAGAAAGACTGATGAGCTTCAAAATCACAATAGCCATTAATTTGTCACTTTTTTCTCCCAAACTTTGCAGTCATTCACTAAATCGTGGCATATCACATAGGCACACAAACTTTATTGGCTAGAAAGGAGAGAACCAAATTTGATTTCAGACTCTGAATTGTCCTACGACCTGCATAGCATCTTCTTATCCAGCCTTCACATTTTAATATTTTCAAAATGTTCCCCTTCTAAAACAGACCACTTTGGAAACTGCAACACATTCTAATCCACTAATCCAGTAGCATATTAAAGTGGCACTTGAGAATTTAGCTGTATGATGTTAAATAGTCTCAGCTTACTGATGTCTCTCTTAGTATCCTGTATTTCCACACTTAGTTGAAGAGTAAAGTTATTTGAACTAATCCATGCCTATACTCTACTTCACACGGTATTTCTTGCTTGAAAAGCAAACAATGCAACATGTATGGCTTAGAGCAAGGAAACTGCAACATATGGTCAGTATTTCATTTTCTAGTACATTTTTTCATCCAAGTGGTCTGAAAATATTTTTATAAACAATCTCACCTTAAATCCAAGAATGCCGTTGTGGAACTGCATTACAGACATTACTTTGGTCACTTTTGGCCAAAACAATGCAGGAGTTCAATGTCACTGATGGGAGCAGTGAGGGTGGAGCAGATAGAGAAATCAAATTAACCCCTACAGCATACATGAGATATTCAGCATTAGTGAGGAACAACAAGACAAGTATTGTACAGTGTCTTATAAAATCATGTTAAGTGAACACAGAGGTGATTGAATGTTGCCGTGAGTTCTTTTTCCTCGTTGTCAAGAATTTATGATTTATTGTCTGCTAAAATTTGACTGAATAATGCCTGTACTGCATACAGCTGCCCGTAAGGCACATAGGCAAAGTATTTTTATGGCTTAAAAATTATTAACCTAAATAATATTTTAATTTAGTTATCTAAACTCAAAGAACTATGCTTTTGATTTACCCTCTTTGACTGGGCTAAAAGGAGGTGTCCTGGTACTTCAGCAGTATTTCAAACAAAAAAAACCCCAGTATTCTCTAGCATTACACTTTAGAAGTTGTGTTGGTGCACTGATTTTCCATCAATTCCCAGCTTTGCTAAGAGCTGTCCCAATATACTATAGGTATGGGGATCAAATCTGCTTTGCTTGCATCTTTTGTTGTAATCGCATTATGAAATGACACATACAACCGTTTGGCTGTAAGAGAACACTTAGAAAAGTCAGGTTAAGATGACTCAGTTGCCTTATTTAGATGAAAAAAATCCTTCAAAGTATACAGTACATTAAGCTTTTTATTAAGTAACAAAATGTGCCATCTCTCTTCTCTCTGTTCTCACTTTTCCGTTCCTAGCTTCCTGGTCCTTCCATTACCACATGTTTTCCTTCTTCCAATCTGTTGATCTCTTTTCTCCTCTTTGCTCTTCCTTCTGTTCCTTCTCACTCTTCCCACACTCTCTCCTATTCTACTTCTACATAACACTGCCAGGTACTCCCAGCTTCTCTTTTTATTCACATCCAGCCTCCTTCTGTTTATGCTCTTCCTTTTCATGGGGTATATGTACACGGCAGGAAATCAGCAGCTTTCCCATTTTCCAGTACCTCCGTAGGGAAAATTCATGCTGTTGCATAGGAGGTAAACCTGGTTTATAGCAATGTCCCATTCATGAGGTGCCCGAGAAGAAAAAGGCCACCATTGCTTTTTAATGTCCTGCAGGCTACAGAGTTATTCTAGCCAAGAAGCTCTAAGTGGCATGCATGACAGTGGCTCCACGGTAAACACTAGGGCTTGCTCTTCCGTGAAACTCTGCAAGACTACTGGATGCATAAAACAAGTTACATTGGGTCACACTTCAGAAAAAAAGTGCTAGATTTGCCTTTTAAATTATTAAAGCTACTCATCAGAGCTACTTCTGCCAGGCAAGGCCTGGGGCTCCTGAATACAATGATATCACAGGCATGAAAGCATTTATTTTCTGCCACAACAGAGCCATAGAATGGAACCTAAAATAAAAAGTAGAAAATGTGGAGCCAGAACATTAGATTTTTCTCTTGGATTTTTTTTCCTTAGATGTAAAACCCATTAAATAGGCCAGTATGTAGGCAACCTCTTCTTTAACTAGAACTTCGCAGTTGCATCCACTCCACATAGAAACATATCAAGTAGTAATGGCTAATTATTTCAAGCGTTTTTCTGAATCAATAATTACAACTGCGAGATATTGATTAGATTCTATATCTTCAAAAATGTCAACAATTATTGCTAAAAATCTAAGTAATTACTTATAAATACAAACATGCGCATTAGGAGAAAGGAATTATTCAAAATTATGTGTGTTTTGCAACACAGGAAGTCTATTAGCACACACAAAATAGCAAGCTAGTTTGTGTTTCCAGTCAGGGAACCATAATAGTCTATAGCTTGTAATCCAGAGCAGAAATAAAGCTGTGAATCTGCTGCAATTGAAAGTGCCACAAGTGATGTTCCTATATTTACTATCTTGCATAAATAAACTAGTCCAAGAGGAAGGTGGTTAGATGATGTTTACTTACATTTAGATATCATCCTTTATGTACTAACTATAATCCGCTGTCACGGGGCCTATGTGAGGACACTAATACCTGTGCCTAATTCTTTCCGCTTAGGTGGCTCTAAAACTTTAGGTGACATCTAACTTTAAGTAACAGGAACTTAACATGGAAATTAGGCCACCTGAAGATGACCTTCTCCCCACAGCCAAGCAATGGGATAGGTTATAAGGATAACGCAGCAGCCAAGCATGTCCAAAAGTGTGTCCAGCGCATAAAGAACTGTGAGGACTTCCTCCAAATTAATCTCCCATTTTCAATATAGTCACACCAGTTCTTCATGCAGGGCAGTACCATGACTTCAGAAACTTGCTGAAATTACTTTAAAATGCTTTCTCTCACCTTTCTTTATGGATGCTGCTGACACCAGTCAAAGATGATTCTAAAATCCCATCCTCAAAAAAGGCACAGGGAAGGACTTCCACACCATGCTTTTGGAACAAATCTGTCTTGCTAAACTCTGGGTTTTAATAAATCTGAAGCAATTTCTGTTCACTGTGTAAAACTAGGGCAATGGAAACACGATTGCTAACAATGTGACAAAATACATTTAAACCTCTGGCAATAAATGAAAAGCACTAGGCTCTTAGTGCAATGTTGCCTCTATACAAGGTCACAAGGATCACAAAGCCAGTTTCCACTGGCTTCAAGTGGGAACTGGTCGTGTAAATAAAACCTGGTCCTAATACATCTGGGTGTAAGTCTGTCCCTGCTGTCTCTATGCTGACAAGCTTCTCAATACCTGAAGTCACCTGGCCAACAGGGTGGCTTTGTTAACTCCATGAAAACCTGGGGGTAACTTGAGGGTTTATTTTTCTTTTTTAATTTTTTTTTTATTTTTCTTCTTCTGGCAATCAGTGCAATTTCCGGGAAGTAGAGTTAATGGGCTAGAAGAACAGTGACATGCTTTTCTATAAATCTTATGGTAATTAGGGTAGAAATGTCACACAGTTGTGGTCTCCCCTTTAACAGCAGGAAAGTGAGGAAACTACAAAATATGGCAATATACACCAACGTCGCTGTGAGTAGATTCTGACTCGTGGGACTTATTTGTAACTGAAAAATCAATAAACGTTGAACAATTATAATACGAGTAACTTTTCCTAGCACAGCCTATAATGAAATTGTGCTTTAGATAAGACTAATGCAAGCCATATTTTAACCGTATTTTGGTCTTAGCAAAAGGCAAAGCTCTCCAGAATTATCCACTCTTACCATGGCATAACCTGAAATTTTACTTTTCTTGTCTACCAGATAGATTTTCAGTTATTCTTTAGTTTATTTATTTGCTTAATTTACTTCTTGCCATGTTGTCCACAATCTCTGGATAGGGTTCAGTTTAAAAATATCTCTGTTTTTGTTTACAACACAAGTTCCGTAAACACTTATATGCTTCTTAGCATGAAACATTAGTGTTTTTAAATACATAGTGATGCTTTGAACCTTCACAGAACTAATTGTGAAATGTTCAGCCCTTGTCTGAACCTGAGTGACCCAGGCTGGGTCCTACTGCTTTACCCATCCAGAGGAAAGTGCAGTTAAATAATAAAGATAATGTATTTATACCACTAACTACAGGTCTATGTGTGTGTGTGTGTATACACACATACATATTTCCACTATGCACACATGTGTACTCTACATGCATATATTATATATGTAAACATGGTTTTATTATGATTAACTTAATGATCAACTAATTTGATTGCACTTTCTTCTTTGACTTGAATCTGAGATATTCAGGTCCTGCTGAACCAATCTGATCTCCTTCTATGACAAAGTGGCTCCCTGAATGGATGAGGGAAAGGCTGTGGATATAGTCTTCTTGGACTTCAGTAAAGACTGTGACACAGTTTCTCACAGCATTCTGCTTGAGAAACTGCCTTCCACTGGCCTGGACAGGCGTACATGCTACTGGGTAAAAAACTGTCTGGACGGCCTGGCCCAAAGAGTCATGGTAAATGGAACTAAAACCAGTTGGTGGCTGGTCACAAGGGGTTTCCTCCAGGGATCAGTGCTGGGTCCAGTTCTTTTTGACATCTTTATCAATGATCTGGATGGAGTGAGCACCCTCTTAGCAAGTTCATGGATGACATTAAGCTGGAAGGAATGGAGATGAAGGCAAGGAAGTGATCTATAAAAGGAAGAAGAAAACCTACTTGCTGAGAAGATGCATAAATATACAGCCTCGTTGCCTGGCACAGGACAGAGGAAAGGATGCTGAATGCATATATGCACATACACCTTTCTACTCAGAGCACTACCTGCTGCAAAGAGAAAACAACCATCTTGAGAGAAACAGAGAGGAAAGAGATGGAAAGTAAAGTAAGTCCTGTCAAACAAATGCAATAAAAGCTGAGGCAGATTTTTGGAGGAGTTCAGCACCCACAATGGAGGTTCTGTCCTGCCAACAGATCTCACAGGCTCTTAGAAATGGTGTGGGATACGAGAGGAACAAAAGAGCAGTTCTGAAATCTTAGTGAGGGTGCTGCTGGACTACCTTACACTGCATCCCAACACAGTCTTTGCACTGGGCCCGAGAATACTCATGTCTGTTTTGGTATCTCATGTTCAGTATTTATACAAGTCACCAGACTCTCTGCACAGTTCAGAAGGAACTTCCCTACCTGATGTTCAAGTCTATTTTATGAGCATGTAAGAAGCACGGAGAACCAGAGACACTCTATTAAACTGTGTTCATAGGTTCACAGCACAAGAGGTTTGGGCCAGATACATTTATTATTGTACAGTGCCA
Source organism: Phaenicophaeus curvirostris (assembly GCF_032191515.1). NCBI lineage: Eukaryota > Metazoa > Chordata > Aves > Cuculiformes > Cuculidae > Phaenicophaeus > Phaenicophaeus curvirostris. Next base: position 11,045,508 of record NC_091394.1, read on the forward strand.
CGTGAAGCACTTAATAGGGTGACGCAGCTTACTGTAGATTTAGGGTTACAATTTATGTGATCCAGCTCTGGGCACTTTTGGTCTTGGACTGGATTGTTGTGACACTGAGCACATGCATTAATACACAAGCAGGGCTGAGCAGCGTGGACAGTCATTCTCTGGCTTAGCTAACTGGATTCCTTCAGATAAAGCATGAGTCCATAAATGTCTATGGAGAAGACATGTTTAGTGGGGAATTCAGCAGCAGACAAAAGGCTGAATGGAAACACCCCATGGAGAGGCTACTGCATCCACATGGAGCCATATGTGGGCACAGCAGGGTAAAGCCAGTGTCATCTCTTGCCACAAGCCATATTAGCAGCTGCGTGGGAATCCTTTGCTCCAGAAACATCCACTAAATATCCCAGTTCAATATATGTTTGAGCAAACGTTACATGGAGGTGCACTGTTGTAATGTTAATGTATGGCAGGTTTTTCAGTAGTAAGCCTTGGCATTTCATAACACCATCTGATGGACTTTCCAAAAGTATAACAGTAACGTATAGAAGTAAGTGTTTTTACTAAAGGTTGAGTGACCATGAAGGAAGGAAAATATAAAATCCAGACACATAACAACTACTTGGAGTGATTCCTGGACTAAATAGCAGCTCTCCTCATGTCTAATGTCATGAGGAAGATAGGCAAGGAATATCTAATATCCTGGATGCATAAGACAGTTAATGATGATCATAAAATAAGATACTGATATGACTATTCTTTGGCAGAAACTGTGATATTCATTATAGCTGGCCTTTCATGCTTCAACAAAAGTCTATAAAATATCACCTCTGACTTGACTGCTGTGGATAGTTTCTTGAATCAGGAGTATCTCCACTGCCGGTGTATGACAGAATTCCCTTCAGAGTTCCTGGCTTTTGTATTAAAAAGTTTTCTCCCTCAATGTTTTCTTCTCTCCTGTGGCTAAAGTTCGGAAATGCTACTCTGCACATGTTTGCATGGGCACAAATTTCCATGTGTATTTCCTCTCAGTGATTTTATCCAAACCCCCTTATGCAGGGATTAACTAATTCTCATAAGTGACTTCCAAGCTAAGAAACCACATTTCTTCCCCTACTTCTTTTGTTAATTCTACTGATAAAGGTTATTGTTGTCTCCTGATGGAGAATTTAAACAATAATTTTGTTGATACACTTTGCAGCAGAAAATAGATCATTGTCATTATGACAATGGTGCTGCAATCTGCTTGGATACTGTAACAACAGGTTTCTGATTCCAGAGGGAAAAAAGAGATGAATCAACCCCATTCAGCACCTGGTTCCTCCTCAAGTGTCCAAGCCATGTTATCTTTTCGATATACTTAACTTTTCTTCTGGAGGAATTATCAGGGATTTCCTAGTAAGTTACCAAACTGAGCTCTCCAAACTCCTTAGGGTTTTCCTGAGCTGGGAACATGGAACATTAGTTATCTACTGCCAGGTTAAGATCTGTGAGATGCTGAAATAACCTCCTAATCGACTCTTGTGCTTCTGAATAGTTGACTCAGACAATATGCTGTGCTCTAAACCAAACTTTTGTCTTCTTTGTACTAAAGGTTTGACACATCTTCATTGATCTCTATTTACTTAAATTAACAAGCCATTAATGTGAAGTAAAAAAACCCCAAACCTTCAAAATCCTAGTGTAGGTCAGCTTTAGTCTTTACAGGGAGGGAAAAGGTGAGCGAATGTTTAAATATCAGTGAAAAAAAGAAAAGAAAATTGCATACAAGTTTCATTACTGCATGTTTAGCATCATACCTGAATGCAATTCCACTGGACATAACCATGCTAGAGGCACTTCTGCTTCTTTCTCTTGGGTTTAAAGAGCTTAAGGCTCAGGGAACGGCAAACACTCACTCTACACATTATTATGCTGGCTTGACAATATTACCCCTTTCTGTTTTCTGAACTCTGCCCCACAGCCACACCAGCAGAGGGGAGCGTGTGAACACTCTCTAAAATGCTTGAGGCAAAGCCAGCCAGTTTATTTTAAGTGGAGAGAACGATGAGTCTGGACTGGCTTGGCTGAGTTTGCAAGTTTCAGGCTAAGGAGCAATCACGCGAGCCGCTCTGCTAGCAAAACTGCAGGGGCAGCAATGCCAGTTGGTGAGTGAAAATGACTGGAAAGCAGGAATGTCTGTAAGCACAACTGGAGCCTAGAAGGTGCCATCACTCGGCAGTGGTAGAACTTCTACATCAGTGTCCATTTAGTGTGGGAAAGACCAAACCCAAAAGAAAACAGGGGTAACAGGGAAAGAGTCTGTTAGTTATCTGGAAAACAAAAGAGCTAATGTATTACTCCAATCCACTTGATATAAGCTATATTTGGGAAAAAAGCCAACAAACCAACAGCTAGTAAATCAGCAAACTCTGTAAGTACAGAAAGTAAAAATTTCTTCTACCCAAACCCTGAATAAACAAACTACAGCCTACTGCGGTGTAAGTGCACCAACTTAGACTTTTTCCTGGATTTTGACATTAAAAAACTCCAAACTCACAAACCCTTCAAATAACAAAAGCTATCAAATAACTATTCCTATATGTTGTTCCTGTACTGGCAAAAGTTTTCAGTAAAGATCTGATTCAGAGAAAACTGCATTAGTAGCACTTAACCATAAGCATGTTTATGTGAATTTTATATGATAAAACATCAAGCAAGAAGCATGTCTTAAAATCCAGTGGTGGTTTGATTGACACACTTTTCTGGCCTGACTGAACCGAAGCAATTCCCTTCTCTATGATGCATGTTCAGTTGAGCTGGTGCAATGATTTGGGGGCTACACTGCAAGCCAGATGAGCACATTGATCTACTTTATAAAGGTTCTTGAGAAAAAGAAAAATGAGATGAGTCAGTTTCCAAGGTTGCTAATCCAATTCACTGTCCAGTCCTACAAAAAGCTATACGAGCACAATGGGAAGGAAAAAGGCAGAGGCAGATGGAAGGTTGTGGACAGGGGTAGGAGCTGCTTAAGGTCAACTTTTTCACCAAAAATGTACCCATGGAGGTCTAAACTGGTGTTAGATATGAGTTCTGTGCCCCACTCAGAACTATCTGTTAGCATTTAATATTTTATATTAATAGTAGTATACACATAAATTCAATAATGGTAACTTAACTATTAAATATATTAAATAAATAATATTATAAACATTGATTTAATAGTCCTTTAAAACTGTAATCAGGTAAAACTAAAATTTATGTATATTTAACATATTTGTATTTTAACATCTTTAAAGAACTTCACCTAGAAATATGGTATGAATTCTTATGCAGGAAAAATTTTGATTCAATGTGATTTGTCTGTTGCATTTAGAAGGAACTGTGGGATGGCATTATGGATGTGTATTTTCTCTCATTCTATTAGGCACACAATAAAGATTTCAGAATTTTTTTAATGTATCATAAGAAAAACTCTATAGGAAGCAAAAAAATAGATGAAAATTGCAGAAGTCTACTTTCTGAGGCCTGCCTCTGACCCCAGACACAACCATTAGCACAGAAACTGCACTTGTCTTACAGATATGGAATATGGGCTTCAAGCAATGGTTGCCAAAACACATATTTATTGAAGATAAAGTAACAGATCACTGGAGAATATCAGCCAGTACACTTATCAGGGTTACTCATGCAAGACATCATCCTATTGTGTAAATACACAGTGCCAGCCAAAAGCCATGTTAATCTAACATTGAATTAAAGGTAGTTTTAGCTTCTGGACTTCACATTAAGGATTGAGGGTGACTCTCCCCCCTCTTGGTGCTATGCCAGATTAGAAGTACCTGGAGTTTCCTATGCTGCACTACTGCTTGAGTTTGTATATTGAAAATATAAATGTACCACTTCTGAGGGGGTGTGTGTGGCATGTTAGGGCATAAAGGTCAGGAGAGGAACTGAGAGAGATTGCTCCAAGGGCCAACCCCTTCAGAGGTGATGCAGCATCATGAGAAAGGATGGTTGTCTCACCATCAGCTTAATGCCTACAATAGGGGTAGCAATCACGGCTGCAATGCTTTAAGTGTGATTGTTTAAAGACACACAAGTCAGCCCTAAAGAGGGACTTAAAAGCTTGGAAATTGCCTGCTTCTTGCAACTTTTCTGGTCAGCACAAGAAAAGACAGTGCCCCTCCCTTACAAGCCCACCTCTCTCATCTCACATATTTAAAATTAAACACAGCGTTTTGAAGCCAAGAAAAATCTGTTCTCATCTAAAAGGAAAACTAGGCACAAAATTATTCAACACATTGAATCATGAGTGAATACAAGAAAACTGAACTGTGTTTACAGCTGGACTCGGTGATCTTCAAAGTCTTGTCCAAACTAAATGATTCTATGATTCTGTAATTAAAGCTGCACCTCTTACTGTTTTCCGGAGCAGAACATAAATTAGTTGAGCGGCAGTACTTAATGCAGCAGTAAAGCAAAGCTGGAGCACTGGATCTTTGGGTCTCAGCTTTAACCAGAAAAACATTAAATTCTGCAAGGGTTGAAAGCTATAAGAAGTTGCTGTTACATTGCACAACTGGTGCTGCGGCTTCACATTAAAAATAAGTGATGAGAAGTACAGGTGCAACAGACTAAGGTACTGTCTTTTATTATTCAGTGGGCAGTACTGAAGTAGCGCTGAAAATAAGGTGCGATCCAGTCCACTGTGGAGGAGCTGTTGCACTCATTTTATAGACTAATAAGATATTTGGACAAAGATTTTAACAACAGCAGCAATACCTGAAACAGCAGCAGGCACTATTATCTATGAGAATATACGGTGGATGCCTTTGTGGCTTTTGTTTTATCAAAGAACAATTAACAAGAAGTTTTGAAATTTTTTGTTTTGTTCCCAGGTATTTAATGACAAGCACAGCTGCATGAGATCTCTCTTATCCTTCTGGACTCTGATTTCTCATGCAGAATGAGCGTATTGAGGTTTTAATATTAAATAGTTTACTCACAGCGCTTTCATTCAGACTCACATGCTAGCTTTCCTCCTTCATAAAAAGGTATTTTTGGATACATGGCTGAAGAGCCAATCCACAAAGTTGCCTTCTAAATGCAGCAGCTGAGTGCAACACACGGTCCCGGAGTTATCCCTCTCGATGTGCTCAGAGGAACGCTTGGGTAACACTCTGCGTATCGTTCTGAACACAATGGGAAATGCCATCCACGCCAGCAAGGCTGGAAGAAATCTTTTTCCTGATTGGCTGCTCATCCCAAACTGCCTGGCAGAGGTTTGAAATATGCAATGCAGGGAAGTGATATTCTGTGGCATTCATTCAATTTACCTGCACTAGACTCCAGGGAGCCATGCTATTAAACAACAGCTCCAGTGGGTCAATAAAGTTAACTTAATTAAATTGCTTTCCCTCCCACTCTTCCAACTAGCAAGATTTAGGGCACAGGGACACCAGTGCTGCTTGTAAATAAAAGGATGATTTAGCTAATCATTTGCCAAAGACAGATATATATTTGTCAATAATTCTAAATACAAAGCAGAGAGCTAGTTTAAATTAAAAAAATCATGTAGGATGGGAAAGAGAATACCTACTAATGAAGGTCCATTAATATTTTCCAAGCAGTGCCAATTAAATCCACTACTTAAAAGTTAAATCTCAGAGATTGCACTTTTTGCTCCATAAAACTGAAATTACATTTGCTCGATTGTAATGTTATAAAACATACTATCATAATTACAAAACATGATGATTACACATTCTTAATTTGCTGGGGACTGATCTAGTCTCTTTCTGGTCATTTTGATATGTGCACACTCACTGCTTTATAAGAAGCGTCTTCTAGGTGTCTCTGGTCTGTGCTTTTCTATGGCTGAACACAGAAAATATCATCAATAACTAGGAATAACAAACATTACAGTTGAACCAGTGTTTACAGTTAATTTGCAGCCTTATCATGCTTTCAAATCCTCAGTCTGAAATCTCTGAGGCCGCTTGTCTTTTTGAGGCTTGATGCTTTGAAAAGCTACAATTAAACTGATGCAGCTGTTTTGCAAAATGATATTTAGGTATCCTTATTCATTCTTCCTCAGGAACTCTACTAGTCACTCAGAATACAAAGCTGAGTTTTGGCAGGGATTGAGCTGTTGTGCACCCTTTGGTCTGTCTCTTCAGCGTTTCCAGCTTTGACCCGAATCTCCCTTAGCATACACTGAGCAAAAGCACACCAAGCACTCGCAGCTAGAATCTCTAACGATTCTTCTGCACTGTTTATAATCTGTTCCCTCTGACCTTTTACCTGTAAGGAAATGGGTCTTTTTTGTTTCTTTTCTTCAAATATCTTTATTGTTTCCTATGAACAGCAAGATCTTGGAGCTGGTCTCTCCACAAACCTGCTTGCCATGGGGCCTGAGACTATCCTTTACTCCTAGAGCTCAAATCTTCCTCCAGTGTTGGATTTGTTGATCTTTATTCTACTCTGACTCCATCCATCCAGTGCAAGTGAAGGTCTCTGGTCCCAAACCAGTGAAATCACCAAGTAGCCTTATGACACTGTCCTTTCACTGCTTTTCATACTGATTATTCTTCCTCTTATTTCTTCACAGCACAAGCTGGAATAGCAACAGCCTTCCTGCACATCCTCTCCCAGTATTACAGAAAGAAGCCCCAGGAGAGCATTAGTTACGCAGATTTGATTGACATTCTGTAAGAACTCCCACTGAATACCATAACAGAAAACTCAGATTAAACATATTTTTTACTGTGATTAGGAGTGTCAGAATTCAGTCAGAATGAACAGCCATTTAACTGCTTCATATTCCAGGCAGTGTTACTTCATCAATATCTTGTCAAAGTCGAGACTCCACAATGAAAAATGCATATACAAATACAAATATTAAATAGCTAGGTTGAGCAATTAAGTATGAAACTAAAAATCACTTGCCTAAGGAACTATCTGTCAAAAAGACTGCCAGCCAAGGACTGTCAGTCAAGCCAGGAGGACTGGTGGGATTGCCTGTCCCTCTCCTTGCATAGCTCATTCTACACATAGGGGTGCTCCCTCCGGGAGAGAATAGTAACATTCAGCTGCTCCTGGTGTGCTTTTGCACAGATGGATCTCAGCCTCAGAGAAAAAGAGCTCTATTCACAGCACTCAGAGATGCCAGGAAGGGGCAGGAGGGCCCTCTTGTAGGACAACAGTGACCTTTTGGCTAGGACTGAGCATACAGAATAAGACCCTTCTGGAAGTAAAATGGCTAAGAAAAGGGGAGTACCTATTATAAAACAAATAGCATTGAAATGGAAACCTTCTCTTTTCTTAACCAGTTTAACTCCATATGGCAGAATAAAATAATTCAATATAATAGTCATCATATTTACATATTTTCTTTTCCTTTTGTCCCCTGAATTCCCCAAGCCTGATGAAGCTGATAGGCCAGGGGACAGATGCTTTATGCTTTTATTGCAATATATAAATTTCAGCAAACAGCAGGAAAATGATAACTACTACCAAAATAAAAAAAAAAGAAAGAAAAAGATTAAGAAGACAGTTTTCTTAGGGTAATTAAATAGCTTGGTTCCTTCCTAATGAACTGTACTTCTGGCTCTTTGCTCATTTGTACCCTGACAAGACAAGCAAAGAATGTGTCTATAGTTTCCTAATAAGCATTGTTATCTTTTAACTGGTTATTAGTTCCACAATATGAAAATAATATTCGTGTTGAGCTGCACAGGACTGCATTTTGCCAGCCCTGCTCTTAAGCTGGGCTGAGTCTGCCCTTTCATATTAGAATGAAGTAATCGCAGTTTGGAGGTGGCACTCCTCCTTAAAAAGACACTAAACATTTGCTCTCTGCCCCAAATTCTTTGAGCTGTCAGGAATTTGCAGCCCTTTGCCAGAGCCCCAGGAGGAGATACTGGAGGCTTGGTGTTACAGACATACACCATAGCCCCAGGGATCATCAGTTTCTTCTATTTTTAATTCTGTGGGTAATTAAGTGCCAGTCTGTTCTGCAGCCAAAGGGCTGAGACAAGGCACACTGACCCCAAAGACTCTCCCAGGCCAGGACCCCATGATCACTGCAAGGGCTGCTGCTGGGCATCAGTAATTTGTGCCTGTGGGAGGAGGCTGAGGGGGATCCAAATCCAGAAGGCTCATCTCCTTCTGCCTGCTGGAGAGCAGGAGCAGTCTCTACCTGTAGGGAGCAGAGACCACTTACTTCACTGACTGGAATGAGGACAGAAGTTTACAGTGATCCTGCTCACCTTTAGGCACTTAATCAAAGCTCCTAATTCAGGAGAACAGTTGCCTTCAACCAACACGGGAGACACCTTTGAAGGCAGACGCAGACCTCAGATGGACCAGGGTCTCTCCCAGTAACTGAAAGGGAAGCCTGAGGTGATGGTGTCTCTAAACTTCGCAGCCTTAGTTATACGCCAGAAATTAGACAGAGGTAGTTCCATGGGATCTTTGAGGAATAAAAGAGGATTTGAGGATGAGTGCGGTGATTTCAGCACTCGATAGCCCAGCAGGACCTGCCTGCTCATCTCCTCCCATCTTCCTGAGCACACCTGCAAAGGGCCCCGTACTGCCGCTCAGGTGGCTACCATCATCCTGATAAGCAGGTCCAGCTGCTGCTGCATTCCCTGCCCCAAGGTACTCCCTGCCCACAGCAGAAATGCCAGCCTGGATGAGGCCTGGGGCCGCAGGAACATTTCTGGGGAGGAAGGCAGGACTGCAAAGAGCTTCCCACCACCACAGCTGGGACAGTGCTGCCAACAGTTTCAGCATCAAGCATGAGCAACAAAGACAAGGCAATCCCTAGCTCCAGCACAAAGTCTCCAAGGGGAAAGGCAATCCTGGATACAATTTTCACACACCTGAACTGGGGTGAATTTCTGCTTTTTTTTTTGGTCCGGCGCCACTGGCATTTCCTGCCTGATGAGAGGCTCCCTGAAATGGAATTTCTCATTCAGGTGTCTCCTCTGCCATCCCCCAACCAGGTGACTGTGACCCTTCATTTTTACTCATGCATTCACCTGCACAGCTCTGAATTAGCAAAGACAGGTGTCACAGGTGCTCAGCATCTCCTGTGGCCAAGATCTGTATTTTACACCTGTCAGCTCAGTCAATGATTGCTCTGTCACACTCTACTGTGGGCAAGCATAGTCCTTCCTGCCAATGTCAAAAGCAGATCTATCTATTCAGCAAAGCTCTACACTGAACAACTGTCATGCTGTGGGGAAAGAAGATTGTGATCAGCACCATTTGTCTACATAATTACGCTTCTTACCAGACAATTGTTGGGTCAGAGGCTAACGTTTTTTATTTAGAGCGTTTCACATTCATCTAAATTTTCCTGTGCCTTTTCCCATAACAAAGATTGCAATGCTGCAATGCCATTTGGCTTCATACTGTGGGAAACCTGCTAGAAATCTGAGAAGAAATATCTGAAAGGAAATGCAGTATACTTGACTGAACAAAATTTTGCGTTGAGGAGCTGGAGAGGTGCCTAAAATTCAAGGTGCATTTCTAAGAAAAAAGAATGACTGTGCACGTATTTAGCTTCTTTTTTTTTTCTTCATGGTGTGAAACTCTTAGTTCTAGGAAAATATATTGAATTCTGCTAATGGTATGTGTGGAGTTATATGTATCTGGAATGTGAAGATCTATACATCTTCAAGGTTAGCTTTATTAACAACATTACGAAACAGAACTCAGATAAACTTGCCTGGATACTACCTTGTCTTTAAAGTCTGAAACAGAAAAATATGTCTCCCTTATATCTTAGGGTCCATTTAATATCATTCTGAAATTCCCTAAATAAAAGGGAATATATATAAAAAATGTTTCCTTTATAGTTAGAATTCTGTGTATTTTCACAAAGATAACACTTTTTTTGTTATGCTTATTAAATAAGCAAATCAACATCTAAATGTAACACACTTGTTGCCTTAGGCAAGCCACTATTTCACTTCTTTAATAGATGAAGTGTGTCCAAATCATGCAGAGTAGAGCTGCTTGCTTCATTGTCCACTGTCTTGTAGGCAGCCTGAAGAGAGACTCATGAATAGTTTTTAATGTAAGAGCAGATTTTGCCAAAACTGGTTTTTTAATCCAGATGCACTTTTTTCAGATCAGATATATATTTTTATTTAAAACTAGGATAATTTATAATTAAACATGACATTTTAACAATGTACTGTCAAACTTCTTAAATTCCATGTTGATTTACCTTAAATAACATGCAGAATTCAAGTCTTACGTGTCTGTTGGTAATGATTTGCTGACTATCAAACCACTGAACTGGGAGAGTTTGAGTGACTGGAGAAAAGGGTCTCTGATGAAGTGTTCAGTCCAAGTTTGATAGCTGTAGCTTCATCTGCAGGTGCAGAGAAGATATTTTCTTCACTTTCTTCAGGTTAGCTCAGTTTAATATCTAGTTCATGCAAAGCTGTCTCTTGAGAGCTGATAAAGGCAGGAAATCTTACTTTCTACTGTATGTAAAAGCTCCATGGCAGAGGCTGAAATCTGCTACTTCTAAAATCTTGTAGCACACAGTAAACAGAAAGAAACACACAGTTCTGTTTACTCAGTACAAAGAATTGTTATTTGACTAATAAATCTGCTGAATATAAGTAATAAATGAAACAAATGAGCATGTAGTAAATGTGAAGTGGAATTCATTGGTTTCTAAAATGACAAAAAATAGAAATCAGTAACCTGAATAAATATATCAGGAACTTTTATATAATTCCCTAAATGCACCTTAATATAGTTGCACCTTTACAAACAGAACTACCTAATGTAAACTAAGTAGCAGTCAAAATAATCTTGGGTATGATATTGTCACAAGAGTGTAACAGATCTGACTGTAGTGATAAAGGACTTCTCTCCCAGCACAATTTTGACCATGGGAATTATACTGCCAGTCAACAATACTGTAAGCAAGGAAACTACGATGTAAAGAAAATTACTCACTCTTATTTGGATAATAACATACTTCCCAGTCTAGATTATCAAACAATGGAGGTCACTCACCTTATTATTTACTGCTATAAAGTGTCAGAAAACCAAAATCCATTAATGATACCTACAGAGAAGAACCAACTCTGTTCCAGGAAACTAGTTAAAAAGTAAATGCATGAAAAAAAAAAAAAGACAGTGATGACTTCAATTACATTCCTTGCTTGCTTTTTCCCAGTAAGGCCATCAAATTTGGTCTCGTCTTCTTTTAAAAAAGCAAATCAGACTGAGCTCTTTCAATCTGTTGCAGACATTTTGTTGCCTGTAGACATTTACTAATGATTTCTTTGGCCCTTTCCTGACCCTCTTCATTTTTCACAAGATCCTTTCTTAAAGCAGGGTAACTGAATCACAGCCTTCTAGTATCAGTTTCACCAAAGCCAGAATCATGACCAAAGCAACAACCCCTGCTCTACGTAATCAGTTTTTTCACTTGAGTTGCTTATCTGCTGTGAGTCCTACAATATTTCTGTCAAAAGTTAGGACTCCTTAGAATGTAATTCCTCTTTCTGTAAATGAAACCAGAATTCTCCAGCCTTAAATTCAGTATTTTGCTTTATATAGATGGACTATGGTTACCAAGCAACCCAGCTTGCTCGCTATAGCAAGTAGCCTGGACTCTGTATCATTTACAAATTTCACTGAAAGTGATATTTTGTCAGCTTCTAGGTTGTCTGAAAAATACAGAAAACATATGTTGAACTGTGAACCTTGTTGAAACTTGTTGCAAATACTCTCCCTTTAATATGACTCCTCATGCAAAGTATTTTCTATTATGTGCTCATTTAGTGTGGGCTCTATTGACACTGTGTAGGGTTAATTTTTTATTAGAACATTGACTAAATTAAATTAAACTCTAATAAATACTTTGCCTGGGAATATTATAAAGCCAAGACAGCTAATAGGTACTATAACCAGATGTGAGTGATTTGGGTTCAAACACTACTTAGCAGAACAAGGAACGGACCCTGTGACTATTACAATTCTGTACAACAAAATAAAAAGAGAATTGACCACCACTACATCTGCCTATGTTGTGAGTCTGCCTATACTTCTCCTTTGCTTTTGTAACATCTGTCTCAAAACAGTGTTAGTTAAAATCAATTATCTGCCTAAACCCAAATGGAGCCTCTTCCCCACCTCCTTGTCCCATCTCAAAATGAAACCCTCCCATTTCTCCAAACAGATTGTCTCAGTAATTATTATTTATTTCCCGTGTTGATGAAGTGATGAATCAGTTTTGTATCCTGACATGCTTAATGCCACAGAGATTCTGTAATTGAATTATTAAGCCTGGATTTATTATGTCAAACACCTTCAGCTTCCTTAAGGAATGCATTTCATGGTCAAAAGGACAGCAAAACTGCATCTGAAGACAAATCCAAGAAGAACTGAAACTTTTAGTTCTAGCCTGTCTTTCCTTTTAGTAAAATCCAAGTGAATGGTCAGTTAAATAGATAAGGAAACTCATGTTGCTATACATATCTCTGACATATTATGGTCCAGATATAAAAATGAACCACACAAAAGTGCAAATAATTAAAAGAGAGATCACTGAGTAACAAGGGATGTATACGGCAAATCTACTTTCTGGGAAAAGAGAAATCTAGATCATAATCCTGTGTCCCTTTAAGACCCCTAAATAAAGTTTCAAAAGTTTGGCTACATGCTTATATCCAAAACACCTGAAGAGGAAGCACACGAGCAATTCAAAAGAAGGAAACTGATTTTGCACATGTGAAAAGAAGGGAAACTGAGAAAAACATCCTGAAATATCATTTACTTGTATAGAATGTGAAATTTCAGAAGTTCAATCTATAGCTTCTAATAAAATTACATTAAAGTAATAAAAATAAACACAAAGACTTTTTATTTCTGGAGTTTCACTTAAGTTCAATGCATTATTTTCATCTTGATCTTAGAAACATGCAGTGGCAAAAGTGGTAATATTCGAGAATTTGTTTGGCTATAATAGACAGGATGATAAATATGATTGCTAAAGATAATCCAGCCTGTAACAAGGCACTGAGTTTCATAAAATTGATCAGATAGACTGAAGTATATTCCAACAAGAAGCAAATAGCATAATCTTTACAGTAGCTATATAAAGCCTCAAAGAAAGATAAAGAAGTGTGGTAGTGATATGAGAATCTTCATTGCTGTTTTGGCGGAGCAGTCTCTAGAAAAAAACCCAAACATATATATAAGAGGTCCCTCACTGAACAAGCTAGGATGAGTGGACTTCCATGTTTAGCGATAATTTTGTGTTTAAAAATGTAGTTTCTTATAAACTTTATTCTTATGTTAACAGGAAAACTTCAAGAAGTTCTGAAGTTCTCCTTCAATAAGCCCTGAACAGAAAGTAGCTTTCTTTTCTCTTCATCTTAGTAAGTAGCAAGGATCCTCTTTCTCCTCTTTCCTATGCAAGTTCTTTTTTCTTTCTGCTTTTCCCAATCCTATCAGCCCTCCTAATAGTTTTTCCTTATACCGCAGAGGCTATCCTCAGACACTTATTTCCATCAGTTTCCATATTCTTCCAGCTTCCTTTCCTAAGTCCAGTAAGGACTTCCAAATTGCTAAATACTTTTATTTTTCCCTTTCTATAAAATCTCTGATATTTTTGAGAGATATCATTATTGTATTTCTCTCACAGTTTTCTCCTTGGTCTTCGTTCTGACTGGGAGAAGCAACAGCCAGTAGGTTCCTTTATAAAGCTATAAAAACTTTGAAAAGGGGTTTTCTCTTGTTCTTTTAGAAGTGAAGCCAAGGAACAAACAAGATCCTCTTCCCATTTCCCAATATAGACAACAGAGTCCAAGAAATCTAACAGTAATGTGAGAAGAATGAAGTTCAAAGACCTTTTTCAAGCCTCCAGGTCCCCATTTTATGACAGTTTACCTGTGGATTGGTATGTTATCATGTAACAAGCCTTGAGAACGTTTAAGGTCAATGGTCTACATTTTTGGGAATGCAGGGGAATTTGAGAAAGACAATGCAGAGGCAATAGGAGAAAGTGAGTCAGGTATTGCTGCCATATAGATAGTGAGCATAGTTATGGAAACAAGTTATATTAAAAGGTTATTCTAATATAATCTGTTGTACTAGGTGGATCACACTCTGTAAGGTACTGATTTTGATACAGTGTTAGCAAAACCCTGACCTAGTACAAGTCTGAGGCTAAGCTGCTCAAATTTCCAGAGAATAAGACATGCAGAGGGAGCACAGCAGATGAAACAGGCAGAAGAAGCATATGACTACAGGTTTTGTATCCATGTGAATTCTGGAAATTTTAGGGTTCCATTTACTGCAATGAGTAACCTCTGGAGGCTCCCAAGAAGAAGAAGAGCCTGAGTACAAATGGATAAGCATTTCTAGACCCAGATGCTACACAATTCTAGTGACAGAAAAAAAAAGGCTATAACCATTTACTGTTATACCAGGGAAAAGTTCCCAATCATTCAGAGATATGACAACAGTCCCGCTGGCATTACAAGTTGGAATAATGAGGCAATATAGTACTTCATGTCAATTATATGTGTAATATTGATAGGATTCATTCTAGCTGGAAAAAATTAAGATGACTTTCATATTATTGGCAAGGATAAAATGCAAGTCAGGAATACAGAGGAGAAAACAAAACTGAGAATGAAGAACTTACTTGTCAGAAGACCAGTGATATTTGAAAAATTGCTGTTGTTGGTCAGTTTTTGCAGTCACTCAATGGTCTCAGGGAAGAAATCTAATGGTGTTGAGTATGCTCTGAAAGGAAGAAGAATCAAGGACTCAGTAATTATATCACCTATCAAATACTAAAATAAAACTTGTCCTAAATAACTGGCTTTCCTGTTTTATGGGATTACTAATTCATAAAATAATTTTTTTATTCCACTATTGAATTTCTGTAAAGAGTTTATGGGTTTCCAGCACCTGAACTGCTCAACTCAGGCTTCCTGGAGTGCCCAGGGAATCAAAACAACAAGAATAGTTATTTAATTTATTCTCTTGCATACCTACATTTCTAAGCTGTTTCAGTTGTGAGAGAACAGTGAAAATGAAAGAGGCCTGGCTCCTTTCTTATATAATAAACCAATATGTTGGAGTAAATGGCACATAAAATAGGCACATTAAATCATGTCCCTAAATGTCTTTCAAACAATTAACTAGAGTTCTTTGGCTATCTTTTGGACTAGTTCATGTATTTCATCTCCTTATTTGTGACCTAACAGCTGAGGATGTCCCTGTGTACTCACAATGTTATTCAGCACTCCAAGTCTAGCTTTTTAATTTCAAATTGTCCTTAATGGACAGGATAACTGACTGAGTCATCTCAGCTCTCCAAATCAAAATGAAACAGAGACTGGGACATGATCAGTGCTTCCAGCGAGGCAGACTATGGGTGGAAGAGCCAGAGGATTTGGGAATGAAGTAGTGAAGCTGAGCCTGGGAAAAAGAAGGAGTGGAAAGAAGATGTTTTTTCAGTATTGTCTTTTTTTCACATCGTCCTACTCTATTTTAAATTGGTAATAAAATAAATTTATTTTCATCAGTTGACTGGTTTTGGTTTGGTTTTTTTTTTTCTCATGATAGTAATTGGTGATTTATCTCCTTGTCTTAATCTCAATCCATGAGATTTTCTATTTTATTTTCTCACCCTGTTTTGATGAGAAGGAGAAGCGAGAGAGATGCTCGTGCCTGGCTGCTGGCCAAGGTCAACCCACCAAACCTATAAAACAATGTTTCTGTCACTGATCTCTCCCAAACCAGCACGACTGAGACCAGAAAGAGAAGAAAAGCCATACAAAGAGAACACTGCCTATAATGCATGGGAATAAACAGAATTAGTAAGCAACAGAAATCCCTGTCAGAGAAGACTGCATGAACAGGAAATCTTCAAGAACCGGAAGCTTCTGTATGGTAGTGCAGCCACAAATTTTGAAATAAGATCTTTTGTTAACATACAGAAAGTCAAATGAGACATAGTCCACGAATGGAGAGTGCTGAAAATGTCATTTAAAAAAGGTCTCTTCTTGTGATGTGATGTGATATGATACAGAGGCCTTTTTGGCCCACTAAGGAGTTTTTTACAATTATCACTGAAATATATAATAGCGAGTGTTTTAAAGTCAGAGACGAGACTGATTGACTTGCACTAATATATTTATTCTGTCAGCACTTCTTTTAATAACAACTATTTTAAGTTCTTTCACAGCTTGGTTTTAACAATCCTGAGGTGATTTATTTAATTCCAGATTTCATTAAGCTCCAGAACTCTATTTTAGCAACCATTATGATAGTAATAACATGTTTCAGCTGTAAAAAATATTGAAAGGCTATGCATCTCTATCTCATACTGAAGACTGTAGGATGAAATCTTCCTTGAGTTCGTACAGCACAGGATTATGCATGTTTGGATTCCTTTGCTTTTGGTCAGGATTTGCCTTACACTGACAAAATTAGCAAAACTGTCTTAGAAAAAAACTCACTGGACAAACTCTTTCCAGAATCTCTTTCTTGTTATAATTAATGTTCTGCTAAAATAATCAACAATGCACTAAAAAGATGGGGTCCATGTGGAACACTGGCACTGCCTCACATGCTTGTGAGAAATCTCTGGTATAACAAAACCTAGAACAGTATAAAGCTGCCAGCAGAGGTGAGCAAATATTAAATTCTAGCAACAATCATCCTGTCTACAGCCTAAACCAGTCGTGTAATTTAGCTGTGTTTTCATGGCTAGATAACTAATGTCTCATGCCTTTACCCTGGGAAATATATAAACACATCATGAAATTAACTGTTGGTTGGGAAAGAGAGCTTGGAAACAGCTTTATGAAAATGTCACCTAAATCCTCATCAACTGTCAAAAAAGAAAATGGTGTGTTAGGAAAAGAGCAGAAAACAGCAGAAGAAAACATGATAATACTGCCATAAAAATCCATTGCCCATCTAAAATTTTGAATATTGAACGTGGTTCCAGCCATCCTATCTCAAAAATGACAGGGCAGTAATAGAAGAATAAAGAAGAGTGTGACAGGATGATCAAAGGTATGTCACGGCTTCTGTACTAGAAGAGAAAAAATAGCTTTAGAATTTTCATATTGGAAGAGGGATGACTGAGGGAAAGGACTGACAGAGCACCAGAAAATCATGAATTGAGAAAGTGAATAAAGAATGCTTTTTCACTGATTTCATAGCACAGGAAGCAGTCTCAATAAAACAAGCACTTAACAAGTTTAAAACGTAAAACCCAAGAAAGGATACTTTCCACAGAGATCATAATTCCTGTGGAACTCATTGCCACAGGATGAGGTGGACATCACATGCATATCTGGGCTTCAAAAAGGAATTCACTGGGGTGATAAAAGAAACACCCACCAGTCTGTATTTTACATAAAGATGAACAATAGAAGCCTTCAGCTTAAGAACTGCAGAGTGCTGTGGGATAACACCAGGGGAAGCTATCCTTTGGCCTAATTTAAATACAGCTGTCACAGTGTCCTCAATAATTTTGCTCTTTTATTGCATTCATGGTAATCTCATGCAATATGCAGATGTTTGAAAGCGTATTGTGCCTCCAGCGAGTGCAAAAGAAAGTTCCAGAGGGCAGAAAATTCCCAGTTTCTGTCATTCTCCTGTGCAACTTCACATGCTAGGATAATTAGAATAAGTGAAAGCATTAGTTTTAGGGACTTTACAAATTCATCCATAGTTTTGAAATGAATACAATGATAATAACAATAATACTCCATACAGCCTTACATAAACAAATATTAAGAACTATTAAAAGCAGCTATGCTAGGTCAGACAGAAGAACCATCTATCTAAGGCTGTATCCCATCTGAAACAGTGGCCAAAATACGAAGTCAGCTTTGGCTAGCATGACAGATTCAGCTTTCAGGGCATTATACATTTCAGAAAGCTGCGCAAACATTTCTTTCATCCTGAACAGACACTAAGTAAGCACTATGAAAGAAAAAGTTTTGTAGAAAAATCCTTCTCAGGTCCAAGTCCTGGTTTACACCCCAGTTATTGTAATCACACCAAGATATGCCTCATCCCTTCTAGTTTTTACTGAAAAATAAAATGGGCAGAAGCACCTGAGAACGGTCATGTAGGAATGAGAGCTTCTCCCTCCAAAAAGATGATGGGATCAATAGTCCAACTGAAATGCATCTACACCAATGCATACAGCATGGGCAACAAACAGGAGCAGCTGGGAGCCATTGTGCATCGAGAAAACTATGTCATAGTTGCCATCAAGGAAACATTGTGGGATGCTGCAATGGATGGCTATAAACTCTCGAGAAAGGGTTAGCAAGGAAGGACAGGCAACAGGGTAGCTCTGTATGTTAGGGAGGTTTTTGACTGTCTAGAGCTCGATGATGGTGACAATAGGGTTGAGTGTTTATCTGTAAGAACCGGGGGAAGGTCAAGAAGGCAGATAACACGCTGGGAGCCTGTTACAGGCCACCCAACCAGGATGAAGAGGCAGATAAAATGTTCTATAAGCAGCTGGGAGAAGTCTCATCAGCATGACCCCTTGTCCTTGTGGAGGACTTCAATTTAGCAAATGTTTCTCTTTACTGAAGAGATGAAAACAACTTCTCAAAAAGACACAGATTACTAAGTAATGACTGAATAACAAAAAGCAAATATCTAGCATGTTAGTTTGCACCTGGATATTGTTTGCACGTAAGTACAAAATATTCTATAAAGCAAAGTACTTCCTCACACATATAATTAAATATTTCTCAGTTCTTCATGTAAGGAACTGAAATATCATCAAACCAAATACTTGTTTGGATCTAATAGATGTTTTTGTCAAATGTTATAGTGGTCACGAATGAGTTTAATCTTTAAGAAAACAAGTTTGCTGTGACCAATATGTAATCTGTAATGCAAAGGTTGCCTCACTGAAGGAGTTTGCTGTGGGAACAAACAATTACAATTATATGTGCTGTAAGTTTGGAGAACCACCTGGAATAATTTTGTTTGCTTTAAGCTTGGCCAAACCAAGTGCATTCTCTTTTTCCTGATTTTCCTTTAAAACTCTGTTCCACCTGGAAAGATCTTATCTGGTGGGGTCAATTCTTTTTCTTTGCACTTCCAATACCACACACACAAAATTTTTTAAGTCCCAAAGGCCTTTAACATTGCATTACAATGCTTCAACTACCACTAATATGCTGAGAAGGAAGAAAAGCTGACTCTCCAAGAGAGGGAAAGCAGACAATCTGCCCTGAGGCTCTTCTGCTGTTATTTCATTTAGAGAGACAAGCAATACCACAGTATCTATGACAAGAGAGGAAAAGATTTCCAGTCCCCCCAGTTGTCTCCTCCTTAATTTGATACTGATTGTTCAGTTGGTGCCAACTGAGATTTTTCATGGCTGCTGTGCTAGAGAAATGTCCTGCCTGCTTGTGATGTGCTGTTCTTCTACTTTGAGCAACATTCTAAAATCAGGAGGATAAGGGTAGCACAAAGGTAATCGTGAGCAGCAGATACTACTGCCTTAACCAGGAGCGAACTGTATTTTTATTGAAGATTATCGTGGTGTGTCAGGAAGCAACACTCATGCTTAAACTTTTCTAATTGCCTCAGCTTAGTTTCATAGGGGCATGGGCAACATGAAGATATATGTGAACTTTACACAGTTCAGTAAACATTGCTTTGGGGAGAATGGACAAAAAAAAGAGGGTGGTCAGCATAGTATCTTTGCTTGACAAGCTTGGACTGACAGCTGGGGAAAACTGCGCAGATAACAAGGAACAAGTGTTGTTTCACTGACCATACTCTGTAGGAGATAATATCTTCTCTATAGAGTAGGCACTGCTGAATAATGGTTAGGAACACGGAATCTGAGAAACTGTCTAATTAGTACACGATCTCAACTTAAAAAATAGTAGCATGATCGATGTGCCATATTGTTTAGTAGAAATATTAAGCACTTCCAGACTTGTTATTGTCTTCTGCGGTAGGTATCAAAATCCTTTTCTAGTTGAGAAGTGGTATTATGCAGACTGTACAAAAATGCTGAGCCACCTGCCTCAGCTCCTGCAATGGAAGTGGTAGAACTCGAAATAAAACTCATGTCATTTATCATAGCTACTATGCAAGTTCCATCACTGCAGACACCTTACACAGATGACACATCTCTACCAGATAAGGACAGACAAATGACATAACTTGCCCCGTGTCACATAGTTGAGGCTTACTTAACCTTCATGGTATTGCATTATCTACTAAACTGCTCTGTCCCTAGAATTAGCTAAGGCTAATGAAATGGTGATGTCACTGGAAGGCAACTGAGAAGGAAAATCTCACTGTGAATTACTGAAAGTTGTTGCTTACATCACAGCAATGACACCCATTCTCCAGCAAAGAGAAGCTGAACAATTATAAGACAAACACAACAATTGAGAACTAACAGTATGGCAGATATGACTTAACTAGGAAGAAAAATTGTCAACATAGCATCAATTTTATCAACTATTTTCATTCTGGGACTACAATCAATGGATACATGCCATTGTATAAGAATCTGTGAGCACAAATCCATTTCACTTCTATGTGAAATCAGCAGCCTTACATTAGAAAAGAATCACAATCAGGGACATCCTTAAACCATTAATCATTCACATGATTAAGATGAACGAGATTTCATTGCATTTCTCTCTGGTGACTAATAATAGGACCAAGAGAATGGCAGAAAGATGAGCAGGGGAGGTTTAGGTTGAATATTAGGAAAAGGTTCTTCACTCAGAGGGTGGTGGAGCGCTGAAACAGGCTTCCCAGGGAAGTGCTCGTGGTGTCAAGCCTGACAATATTCAAGAAGCATTTGCCCAACACACTCAGATACATGGTGTTAATTTTGGGGTTTGTGCAGGGGTAGGAGTAGAACTCGATGATCCTTCTAAGTCCCTTCCAACTCAGATCATCCTGTGGTTAACAGGGCCACCTGATATCCCTGATGCATACTACACATTACCAGTTATGCAGTGTAGCAATACTTAAAATATCATTTCATCCATTAAAACATCTGGCTAAAAAGTCTGTTACCAGTTAACCAGTATGAAAAATCTCACCTTCTCAGCATTTTAGTTTTAGTTAAATAACTCAGCTGAAAATTATGAGAATATTTCTTATTTAATTTTCTCATTCTACATACGAGGAATCTAATTCAACCTCCTTCACTCAAACAGCGATCTCCTGCAGTTTTCCCACAAGACATGAATGCAAACAAATAATTTTGATCAATCTGTAGGTTATCCACACAACAAAGAGCATATTGCAATCAGTAAGCAAATCTATAAAGGTATAGTTTATAGCAGCAGGTCATTTGCTTGTACTGCAATTTAGATTTCAGTTTTTTCATATCAGCTTAGCAATTTTACCAGAACACTGTAGTGTATCCTGTTGTCATAGGCAATTTGGCTGTTCAGAAGCACAGTAATGTTTCCACTTGCATGCAAAAGTCCACCTTGCCCTTCCTTATGACAAAAGGAAAGCCACAGTTGTTTTGATTGCTTACACATCATGACCTTCGTATGCAAAGGACAGTGGGTCCTCTTCAATCACTAAGTGTGACCTCCCACAGAATATGTCATGCGGATACCTACTTGGTTAGTACATCCCCAGCTGCAAGCCTAAACTACTACCTTCCCAACAGATTTCCACCTTTCAACAGCAAATATGTTTGGTGTTAGTGTGTGGAGATGGGATTCCTCTTAGAAATTAGGCTTCCTTTGCCTTCCATGTCTGTCTCTATCTCCTCTAAAAATAAAAGAGACAAAAAAAAAACCCAAACAAAAAAAAAGATGATAGACAGAAAAATGGCTGTACAGAAGGAAAGAAGTTCAGAGACAACAAACTGTGGATTTACTTCTGGCCAACTCCTGCTGTCCAGCTCCAGGGTAGGCTTGTCTATAAGACAATCACAGAATCATAGAATCACCAGGTTGGAAAAGACCTCTTGGATTGTTGAATTCAACCATTGCTATCTGCCCCCAAATCATGTCCCTGAGCACCTTGTCTACCTGTCTTTTAAATACCTCCAGGGATGGTGACTCAACCACCTCCCTGGGCAGCTTGTTCCAGTATCCAATGACGCTTTCTGTGAAAAATTTCTTTCTGATATCTACTCTGAACCTCCCTTGGTGGAGCTTGAGGCCATTGCCCCTTGTCTTGTCCCCTGTCACTTGGAAGAAGAGGCCAGCACCTTCCTCTCTACAACCTCCTTTCAGGTAGTTGTAGAGAGCAATGAGGTCTCCCCTCAGCCTCCTCTTCTCCAGGCTAAACAACCCCAGCTCTCTCAGCTGCTCCTCGTAAGGCCTGTTCTCCAGCCCCTTCACCAGCTTCATTGCTCTTCTCTGAACTCTCTCCAGAGCCTCAGCATCCTTCTTGTGGTGAGGGGCCCAGAACTGAACACAGTATTCGAGGAGTGGTCTCACCAGTGCCAAGTACAGAGGGAGAATAACCTCCCTGGATCTGCTGGTCACGCCGTTTCTGATACAAGCCAAGATGCCAAGTTAACTCCATTTCCCACCACACTCTGGACCCAGCCATCCAACCAGTTTTCCACCCAGGAGAGTGTGCGCCTGTCCAGGCCAGAGGCTGACAGTTTCCGAAGCAGAATTCTGTGAGGAACTGTGTCAAAGACTTTACTGAAGTCCAAGAAGATACACCCACAGCCTTTCCCTTGTCCAGTAAGCGGGTCATCTTGTCATAGAAGGCGATCAGGTTAGTTTGGCAAGACCTGCCTTCATGAACCCGTGTTGACTGGACCTGATCACCCTGTTTTCCTGCATGTGCTTCACGATAGCACTCAAGATCACCTGTTCCATGACTTTTCCTGGCACTGAGGTCAGACTGACAGGCCTGTAGTTCCCTGGATCCTCCCTGTGACCCTTCTTGTAGATGGGTATAACATCAGCCAGTCTCCAGCCAAGTGGAACTTCTCCAGTCAGCCAGGATCACTAGAAAATGATGGAAAGGGGTTTGCAAGCACATCCACCAGCTCCCTCAATACCTTCGGGTGGATCTCATCAGGCCCCATAGACTTCTGAGTGTCTAATTGGCAAGCAAGTCTCTAACCATCTCCTCCTGGATCATGGGAGCTTTGTTCTGCTCCTTTAACTCCTGGGTATGCACACACAGGGAACAACTTTTCTCAATATTAAAGGCTGAGGCAAAGAAGGCATTAAGTTCCTCAGCCTTGTCCTCATCCTTTTTCACAGTCATTCCCTTTGTATCCGATAAAGACTGGATATTGTCCCTGGTCTTCCTTTTACTATTAATGTATTTATAGAAAGTTTTTTTATTATCATTCATTGAATTGGCGAGTCTGATCTCTAGTTGGGCTTTAGCCCTCCTGATTTTTCATCTGCATGATCTCACTTCCTCCTTGTAGTCCACCCAAGATGCCTATCCCTTCTTCCAAAGTTCATAGACATTCCTCTTCTTTTTGATGTCCCCTCAGATTCCCCTGCTCAACCAAGCTATTTTTTTTCCCCCACCTGCTCATTTTCTGGCACATGGTGACGGCTTGCTCCTGCACTCCCAGGATTTCCTTCTTGAAGACTACCCAGCCCTCTTGGGCTCCCTTGCCCTTCAGGACTGTCTCCCATGGGATTCTATCAACCAGCTTTCTGAACAGTCCAAAGTCTGCCCTCTGGAAGTTCAAGGTGTCCATTCTACTAAACCCCCTCCTCACCTCACCTAGAACTGAGATTTTCACCATTTCATGATCACCTTGTCTCAGGCATCCTCCAGCCATCACATCCCCCACAGGGCCTTCTCCTTTCACAAACAGCAGGTCCAGGAGGGCGCCTTCCCTTGTCGGCTCTTTCACCAGTTGTGTGAGGAAGTTGTCTTCCACACACTCCAGGAACCTCCTAGACTGCTTCCTCTCTGCTGTATTGTACTTCCAGCAGACATCTGGTAGATTAAATTTTCCCACAAGGACAAGAGGTTGTGATCTCGAGACTTCTCCCAATTGTTTATACAAGAGCTCGTTAGCTTCTTCTGTTTGGTTAGGTGGTGTATAACAGACTCCCAACACAACATCTGCCTATATATTCCACCAGCCAGATTATTACCAAAAATATTGAATAACTGAAGGAATTGAAAGCTGCATATTGGAAAGGGCTCAGTTGATGATTTCAAGCCCAGGCACCCCTGGGAAAATCGGCAAGACAAGAAGGAGGTCAGCAGAGTTGAGAAAGTCTAAAAATCACATTGAGTATTTGTAGTGTTGGTCAGTCAGGGGTTGAAGGACAACAGAGCCCTCATAAGGCACAAAAGCCAGGAAACATCATGCCTTGGTGCAGCAGAAACCCACTGGCACTCACTGCCGCTGTCCTTCACGAAAGCAGCATGCTACTTTGGCAAAACATATGCTGATGCAGGCAGAAGATTAAGCCCAAAGATATAAATATTGTTTTGTCCCTTTAGCTGCGCAGTTTGCATAAACTGAAGTTAGAAGGACCTTGCTTATGTCTAGCAGGCACAGTCATATTTTATCTGCACTTTATTCTACTTTCCAAGGAGGGACAATGAGGCCTAAGGGAAATCTGACCCTTTCTGCACCAGTCTGTCACCATTAAAACTGAAATCTTTGTCTTACAGCTGCAGTAGCATCACAGTCTATGGATTGAGACAGAAGCTGATTTTTTTTTTTGCGAGTACCCATTGCAGTAGATGTGAAAACTCTTCAGAAACATAAAAGTTCTTTGAATCACCACAGTATTTAAAATGAAAAGAGAAGTAAGTCACTATAAATATTTAAGCATCTTAAATAAAGATTAATTAAGAACTAGGCAGAATGCTGCCTTTTCTTTTAAAGCAATAAATTTTTAATTGCAAAGTATGCTTTAGTAACAAATTGGTGCTTAATGGAGATATAAAAGGAGAAATCTGAAGGTCAGGGATAATGATCGCATACTGTATATGTGTCTGCACAGAGAACAGAGAGCAATACTTGAGAAAATACAGCAAAAAATTATTAAAAGATATTCATTTAAATAAAATGCTAAGTTCTATTTAAGTATTTACCATCCTTTTTATTTGCATGAGTTCATGCTCATATGCAAGAGTATCCCTGAAAATAACACAAATTGCATATACCTATTTCTACAAATTTTTCTGCGAGTGACGTGCTATTGATTAGGAAAGTAGGGAGCAAACAGAAAGACGCTGCTTGGAAGAGAAGAAAGTGTCTTATTTTAATTATATGGAAGAAGCCACATCTATGAAGCATGACCATCAGTTTTCTGGTAATCAGGTAATAAATAACATTGTTAGCCACCTGAAGATATATGAAGGCATTCCATGTGTGATGTTCATGGCCTACTTTAAGGTGTTCTCTACCTGTTTGAAAAAAACCCCAATTCTTCTCTGGTCTTTTAAGGTAAACCAGAACTGGAAAGGCACTGTGAGTTTTTGATAGAGATTACATTTTAAAGATTATTAGAATTTATTAATTAGAAAGTAATATTAATGGCACTGATCATTGGATCAAGATGTTTATTGATTATAGTAGGAGTTTAATGTGCTTAATTTTGCTAGATTTGCAAGATCAAGAAAAAATGATCAGAAATGCATCTATACCAAACTAGATTTGGAAATAAGCACCCCTGCTGGCAAATAAAACCACAGTGTCTTTTAATATTATTTACAAGGGTTGTTTTGGTTGCCTAGTATAGTGATTTGCTACCTACATAACTCCATTTATTTCAAAAGAGCTATAAATTCTAGGCTTATATCTCCACTGAGGAACACGTTTTCTACTGAAGATTCTGTGCTGAAGCCTGTAATTACATGGTGCCATGTCAGTGTAGCTGAACACAGAATCAGGACCCGCACGTATTTTGACCACTGTATCTGTGGTCTTCCACTTGCCCACACAACCGCTAGTAACTAAGTGACATTTCCAGGGATTTCAACTAATGATCAAATTTGGCTGATAGAAATTGGAATACAGAGGTTCTTTTCTATTCACTTGTAGTTTGTCCACAGCAGAAATGAAACAAGCACATCCCTTATCATTGATCTTTTTCTATTATTTAAGCAATGAATGTGTCAAAGCACTGCTGTAAACAGGGTAGGAGTACTACTGCTGTGCATCAGAAGCCAAACAAATAAGACAAGACAGTAAAAAGAGATACCTCCTTGCTGAAACAGACCAAATCACAGCATGGAACTTTTTTACAGAATCTGACAGCAAAACACTAATTTGCTTCTTTGAATGATGCAGATTCAATCAATAAAACTCCAGCTATCAAAATAAATCCTTCAAGAAGGTAAACCAAACCAGAAAATTCACTCTTTCCATAGAACATTTGAAACCTTTCTCTGCTGTACCATGTTTCTGAGATACTGAGTTCATACCAAAGCCATGCTTTATTTTCATCGCCTAAGCATATCAATGCTCCCGTGTTCCTGTTCCTTAAAAATTCGCTTTAGTAAATTAAAAACATAATAAAGCTTCAGTGAACCAGTAAACTGTTTCTGCACAGCTTTGATTCTACAAAGTTCTTCAGTATGCATCTTGCTCACTAAGACCAAGTCAAAGCTGAATATGCATGGTAAAATCCATGACAAATCAGTGATTAAAATCTATATCCTGTATCCACATGGTGGAGTAGTACATTATAAATGTCACAAAATAATCTGCAACAACCATGTGCTTCCCAGTGATCTGAGTACCTTTACTCTTACCCCTTACAACCAGTGAAAATCTCCATGTAGTTTTATCCCAAATGAGTCCCATGTTATACAAAATGAAAGGAGTTAAAACAGAAGTTTCTATGTTACTAGCAGATCTTCTAAAACCATTAAGTTCACAGTGACTGAAATATGCTGTTATAGGAGCTTTAATACCTCAAGACGTCATCTAAGTAAATGGGCATTTTTACTCCTAGACACATTAGCAGATGAATAACCAAGCTTATAAATGTGTAATGAATGAATAACTTAAATTTGAGTCCCTGGAGGTTACACACAGACTACATACCATAATTTTCTTCTGAAGAAGCCTATGAATTTCCTGTAGTGTGAATCAGTGTCATCACAATGTGCTTACCTTTACTTGAGTCTATTTGCAGGAGGAAAGCCCCTTCTGTTTTAAAAGAGAGGTGCCAGATATCATGCCTTTTGCACATTTGGTGGCAATGATGGTGACTGCTGCAGCATGACTACAGAGAGGGAGCTGTGAGAAATAGCTTACGGTGAGACCCTGAGTCTTACAGCAGAAATTGTTTTCTAGCCCATCCTCTTGCCTGCAGCTCATTTAAGCTGCCAACAAGTTGGGTGCATTGTAACAGCAAAAAGACACGGGGCAAAGCTGACTCCCTCAACTCCGTTCACAGAGTGGACAGGGGAAAGGGAAAAAAGGCTGCTGAGAGGAGAATAGTCATAGAATCATAGAATCATAGAATCACCAGGTTAGAAAGGACCCATCGGGTCGAGTCTAACCATTCCTATCAAATACTAAACCATGCCCCTCAGCACCTCATCCACCCGTCCCTTAAACACCTCCAAGTTCCACTGACCAATGACACTTTCTGTGAAAAATCTTTTCCTAATGTTCAGCCTAAACCTCCCCTGGCGGCGCTTGAGGCCATTCCCTCTTGTCCTGTTCCCTGTCACTTGGGAGAAGAGGCCAGCACCCTCCTCTCTACAACCTCCTTTCAGGTAGTTGTAGAGAGCAATGAGGTCTCCCCTCAGCCTCCTCTTCTCCAGGCTAAACACCCCCAGCTCTCTCAGCCGCTCCTCATACGGCCTGTTCTCCAGCCCCCTCACCAGCTTTGTTGCTCTTCTCTGGACTCGCTCCAGAGCCTCAACATCCTTCTTGTGGTGAGGGGCCCAGAACTGAACACAGGATTTGAGGAGCGGTCTCACCAGTGCCGAGTACAGAGGGAATATTTGTCAGCAGAATAATTTGTCAGCAAAGAAGATGACAGACAGTTGCATTGTTCCCCACTTGCAGGAAAGCTGTAGCAAAACTGAAGGTGAAATCATATCTCTATACGTACACTTTAATCAACTCAGCCTGCTTGCTGATGACACAGTAGTTGCTGTCATTAATGAAGACAGAGGAACACAAGCCTCTGTATGAGACACCCCATGAAGGTGAAGGTCCAGAGAAGGTCTCTGCAGTATATGCTGGTGCCCAAGGGACCACAGTATTACTGCTCTTTATACTTGAGAAAGCCTCTGGCCCTGAAAACCCTGGCTGCACAGCCTGAGTCTTAGAAACCATCTCATTCCACTGTAAGTTCTTTTCCCGTGAAAATTAGTCCCTCTTGAGTTCTTTCTTGCCCATCAATTTACTGTAAGAAGATTTAGCAGCATCTCTGCCAACGCGTTGCCTTCCACCTGCAACACATAATTCATTATGTCCAATATCTCCCTCCTTCAGACTTCTCTCGTGTGAACCCATACGGACACCGTTTAAATGAGATAAGCATTGGCCTTTCACACACTGGAGGACTATACCAAGCATCTTACCTTTTAAAACACAGATTCAGCTACTGAATTCTTATTAAATAATTACTGCCCAAAGGTATAAAAAAAATCCCAATTATAAATAAACTATGTATTGAGATTTAATGTATATGCCTGTCAGATTTCAGGAAAAATTACAGGATTCAATAAAGAAGGAGAAATATCCATCTTCAGCAGCTGTTATCACTAATTAACTAGCTCTGATATAACTTTAGAAACATTTTAATGATAGCCATTCTGATTAATCTATGACTTGAATGCTTTTGATGATGAGAAACCTTACACCTAAGATAGCACAATATAAAACAGCTCCTATCAGCTTCTGCATTATCTGTGGTGGTGTCCACCCACTTTAGTGAAGAAAATGACAGATGAACCTCTTAGAGGAGGAAGATGCTGTGTGTGGGTATTGACACAGAGCCCTGTGGAGTCAGAGGACTAATATACTCTAACAGCACGTGAAAGACTGAACATTCAGAAGCAGAGATCACATTGGGGGAGGAAGGATTGTTTCATTGGTTTTGCTGGGTTTTGTGAGTGTAGTTTTTCACCTCCCGATCCTTGTGTATTTTTCTCTGTGCCAAAGGAAATCAGTTCTCTGAAGGCAGGACTTTTCAGAAAAATAATAAAAAAAAATCCGTGCTGTCCATTCCCTCACTGACCTGACTCACTCACTATTCCTCGTTTTTCAGAGCTTTGCATTGACATTAGGCTCCGATCCAGCAAGGCCACGTTCCTATCAATCAATCTTTTCTCCTCAGGAGAAAAACAGGTTTCTCTCTACTATAACTGCTACCTACACTGGTTCTTCTTATTACAGCTAGATGACAAAACACAGCAGCTGAGACTGTGTGATGTAATCTAACTGAGCTACATGTCATAAAGTATCAATCTCTACAGCCCTTTAAATGCGTTGCTCCCTACTTTCAACTCATTTCAGCATTCAAAGTAAATTCTTCCAAAAATCTCCTCCCAAATGAGAAAGATTTAATTTAACAGTCTCTGCAGCTGGGCAGAGCCATGCCTTTCTGTGTTTATTTACAATATCTTATATATTTGAGACAAATGTCACCTAGCAACTGCAACATGTCCCTTTTTTTAACTCTTACACATAATTCCTAAAAAGACCAATGTACACATGCAGTTTGCTTATTGTGAGTAGAAACTGTTGAATGGAATGAAGTTACTCATCTTTAGTATTTTAGAGGCCTGAGGGAATGAAATAGATCAAATAGAACAGAAATACATTATTTCTGATCAGTGCTAAAATTAAATATTATTATACCATATCTGAATTTTTGAAGTGTATTAAAAAATGCTCATTGAAATCTCATCCAGAATGAAATTCCATTAATCTCACATTACTTTATCTTAGGCACAAATAAATTATTATTATAGAAAAGTTACTTTGTTTAGAGGATAGATATATACATACATGTACATTTATTTGTGCAAAACAACATAATGATAGTTCTAATCTATTCAACTAGATTTGTCTTAGTACAATGATTTTTAATAAGAATGTGCTAGAAGGATTTCAACAGTGTATTAGCCAAACGGACACTGTTCACTCAAAGTTTCTACATATTGACCTATCTTTAAAAGACCTTTAAAATATTCCTCCTGTTAAAATATTATTAAAACATCTCTCTCCTCTACTATCATGACAGTCTGGATGGAGGAAGACAAAACCACTTTGGAGACTGTTTTTTTTTTTTTCCTTCATAAAGTGTTAACATTGGAAGAATTCATCTGAGGAACAGAGGATTTTAGATGTTTCTAGTATGTTTGCCAATTTACAAGGGCACTGGAAAACATGAAAATGGTAACAGATTACATGCCATGGCTACAAACCAAGACAAAACTGGCTGATCTGATTTAAGCCGAAGATGTTTGATGGCACCTTGTCTGCAGAACTACAGAGTAGGCTGAGATGAAGATACTCCCTTGGTGCCATCGGTCTGCCGGGCGCATGCCCTGGATTACCTGATTGCAGTGCTAACCCATAGCTGAGATTGGTGCTCTCTATCTTCTTGTTAGGATAACTATACATTTGTATTTTGATCTCTTCATGGCTACTGTAAATCCTAAAACAAGGCCACTAGTGTACATGTCTTACAGTCTTCTGCAGTGACTCTCATTGTTCCTTTGTAATTCAACTACTTTTCTCCACCACTGTTCATTTTTAAAAAATTACTATACCTACCTAGCTTAAGACAGATTAGTTTTTTTGAACTCTTCTATAGTACCCATTGAGCTTCTTTCTTCTATTTTCAACTAATAATTACATAGTTTTACAATAAATTTAATTAAAAAGAGAACCCTCAAATCATACTACACAGTGACAATGCTTTTATTTGAACCTGGATCTACTTTTATCTTCACTGACAACATTGCTACTGTTGTGAGGACATGCAGTGCTTTACATGAAGCATCTTAATTTAGTGGTGACTATCCTTGATGATAAACAAAAAAACCTCTATCTTCTCAAAAATACTTATTATTTCTCAGACAATGACAGACCAAAATGTTATTCCAGAGTGGCTTCTATGGGCCTGTATCAGAAAGAAAGCAAAATCAGAAGACACCATTACTACCATACCAATTACATTTGCCGAGCAAAGCTACGGAGAAGTGTGATCCCCGGAGAGCTAGAATTGCATGCTAAAATTCACTCAAAGGGATCACCTATAACTTGATCCAAATAGGTGCTGAGAACTCATTTTAGGAGCTTTAACTGATCACAGCAAAAACTGTTGGTTAAAATCATCCTTCTGTTTTTAACTCCATACGCTAACGTTGTCCAGATGGGGTGCCATTATCCCATAAACTCACAGGCCAGGAGAAAACCCTTGGTTTAACTCTATTTACAGTGACTGACAGTTGCTATTACACAGTTCTTATTTAAAATATCCATAATTCAATCTCCAGAATGTTTTTGTTAATGAAAGCTTTACGCCCACGTAACAAAAATTAACACACCACGACGCGTCTCCTTGTAGGTGCTGCCAGCCCAGGGCCCCTCATACGGCTCTTGCATCCTTGCTGTACGCAGACCAAACTCCACTATTCATCAAGCCTTGTTTTTCACTGCACCTTTGACAAGCCGAATGGCAATATTCATTCGGCCTGCCCCACCATCACAGTCTGATTTGTAACCTAACTGCTCAGCTGTCAGCTTCACTGCTGGCCAGGTTTTATTTTAATAAAAACTGTGGGAGTGAGACAGTTTCTTTGTACGAGCACAGCAAAGGCCTTGAGCTTTCCTAATTGAATCCATTAAGTCTTTATTATTGACTGATATTCAAAATTTATTTAAATACGTAGTTTTAGTAATCGGACACAACACTGAGAATAAGTTTAATTGGCAGTTGTAATTTTTCCTTTTTTGGGGTCAGAAGCACTGAGTTACTTTGTTTAGAGGATAGATATATACATACGTGTACATTTATTTGTGCAAAACGACATAATGTGTTAAGGCTCTGCTACTAGGAAGGGCTCAAAGGGTCCTTTATCTATTACTGACTGCAGAAGAGGGTACAAACCTACTGTACCAACACTCAGGACTAAAACCCAGTCCACTGAGGACATTCAGGCTTCTTATTAAAACATAAATCTTACAAAGCATTTAACTGAAACAGGTGAAATATAATGAGGAACAGGATGCTGGATATAGTTAACACACAACTAATCGTGACAGGCTACTTATTCTAATTTTAAATATCCAAACAAGTGGTGTACAAAACTCAAATGTTTTAAATTGCTTGCACAGACTCAAAAAAATAGGCACCTGGGATCGCCATTCCTAGAACTACGCTACACTCACATCAGCCCATTCACTTGCATTTCTCAAATGGAAAATTCAAGGTCCTGGGCTGAGAAAAGGTAAGGCTCACTCAAACCAGAGGAATGCAGAATCCTTGCAAAATCTAATTCATACAGCAAAACACAGCAAAAAAAATATAACTAAATATATAGGAGACAACTAGAATTGGATTCCCAGGTCAGTGACATTACTGGTTCTGACAAGGTGAATTTATCCAAGCTTTTACAAAAAACACATCCAATTTATCTCAGAATACTGTATTTTTCTGTTCCATCTTGTCAATCTGATCACATTTCATAGACTGCTGCACCATTAGCAAATAGGTTGCTACTTTTTAAAAATGGCTTTGCCAAGCTCAGAATTTAACAGAGAAATACAGTTCAGGTTCTGTGACAGCTATATTTAAAAATTCACTCTCAATCATCAGGCTAATTATTGCTTTAAGAAAATCAAGAATTAAATGCAACTGAAGTTGCAAAACACCCTGAAACAAATTCTACCCTCTTTTATGCACTGTTCTGCCCCACTGACATAATCAGATTGGAAACGGTAAAATTAAGATTGAAACTCTTTCCGTTATAGAAAATAGTTTTGAGCAATTAAAATTTCTTTGCAGGTCTTGTTTAGTTCCATAAATGTTTCTGAATGAAATTTTGATCTAATTATTTTGATGATTTTCTGTTGACTTGCATAAAGCTACAAATCACTGACTGCCTTTGGTTTGTAGGCAGATGTATACAGAGGATGCGTTATTAATTTAATCTATCTGTAAAACTATTAAAAACCATCACCTAGTTGCTTTTTAAAAGGTAAAAAGTAGACTACAGGTCTGATTCTGCAGCTCTGATCTTGGATCCCATTGTCTTAGACAGACTTAATATACACTACGAATGCTAAGGGTGATTTACAATTATTAACTGCCTTTAATAAAGTTTTTTTTCCTTTGCACATACTCTATATATACTGATAAAGAAAGAGTGCTCAACTTAAAATTAATTTCATTGCTTAAAATTCTGTGATAAACAAACATAAAGACTAACTGAAATAAATATGATTCAAACCTCTCTAGGGAGCAGTTCATTTACTGTGAAGACCGCTTTCTGTGTCCTGCACTGCCCCTTGCTGGAGTATCTCACAAATGTGACTAAATTCTGATAGCGGCACTAATTAAAATGTTTATCAGTTTCTGAACCATGAAATAATCATAAAATATAAGGATTGCACAATTTTATAATCAGTCACTTAATTAACAGTTCATTATCACATGGACTTCCTTTTCTAAAAAAGTATTGTCTATTCCCATTTGCAAAGACTAATTTTAATCCATAAAGAGTTGATGAACAGTTAGCTTTTTCTGATTGACTTCTCACAAGAGATTACTATTGAAATAAGAAAAACATAAAATGAAACATCCAGAAATATTGCTACTTTACTACTAATGAAAAGTGTCAAGGAGACCAAGGCAAGCAGATGCTTTCCTAAAAACATAATATGTACAGTAAATGTGAAAACAATCCATATACAGAATGAGAATAAGAAAAAAACCAGCGCACTTAGCAGTATCTCTTATCTCTGAAACTTCCATGGCATTTCCTGCTATCCTCCAAAACTGTGTCTGATGAACTAGTGTCTGATGAACTAGTGTCTGTTCTCTCTTCTTTTTATGTGTGCTATCAGTTATAGATTAATTCCTTCATTCATAAAGTCATTGCAGGCTTGACAAAATGAACACACTTGAATACCTGCATCTGCAACTCGGTACCTTTTAACTTTATGACTCTGGTATTTGTTTGATTTAAGTTTTCTGTCGTGGACACTTTCCACCTTAAAACAAGGGCATGTTTTCCCAAAACTCTGAAATGTCATTTGTACAACTGTGTATGCAGAAAAACTGACTTACATGTTAGAAGCTCAGTGAACAATTTCTGCATTAAGGTAGATCCTGCCACAACATATCTTCCAACCAAAATATTTGTAATACCCCTCAGATAGTCATAGTTTATTCAATTTATGCTGATATTTTTAATTGCATACTACATGCAAATATTAAGTTCAGAGAAATTACTCTATACATCAGATTTATATAACCCCAGTGGAACTTATTCTCTTCTTCCTTCCAATGTGGAAAATCCTTTATTGGTGAATGAAGCCAAGGACTGACCTTCCTTGAGTTCTCTCTATCACAGAATCACAGAATAACCAGGTTGGAAGAGACCCACCGGATCACCGAGTCCAACCGTTCCTACCAAACACTAAACCATATCCCTCAAAATATGAAACCATATGAATATGAAACCACATATTCTTCTTTGTCAACAAAGAAGAACAAAGAAGTTCTTTGTCAACAAAGAACCCTATGGTACACTCTGTCATTGCAGCGACGTGAGTGACATCACTCTCCTGAAAACAGGGGGCAGTGTAAGGCTCAAAGCATCTAGTCTACACGTGAAATATTGCTTCAAATTTAAAAATGCACAGGAGAAAAAATTAGTGTCATGGACAACTAGTTACTTAAAACTCTTTTTTTTTTAAAAGACCTTGCAGGAATAGCCAGATGGAAGAGGCTAGCCTTGCCTATATTGAGAGCAGAGCACCTTCTGACTTCACCAAAGCTTTGATTTCACCCTCAGACTTTTAAACTGACCTTGGAATTTGGCCCAAAATATAATGGGGTCAAGTGGCAAGAACAGGAATCGAGCCATACCTCTTAAATAATCCTCCACACTAACAGATCTTATTGGTGATAAGAATACCAAAGGAACTGAAAAGACTAAAGAATATGACACTGAAACAGAAAAAGAGTACCAAAAAGCACCTGCAGCTCTTTAAGAACTCAGAAAGAAAATAAAGACTAAAATACTAACATTGGTCTGTTCCTGTGTGCCATCCCAGGTGTCGATTTAACTACTCCATCTTGGGATGTGAGGCTGACAGAGGTCTAACACTCTGCAGTTCTCTTTTTCCTGTTCTCCTGACCCAGGAGAATCAGGATTCATAAACAAAGCTGCAAACAGCATAGGGTGCTGCCTTTCCTTAGCTCGTGCATATCCTGCGACTAGAGGGAAGATCAACACGGCTATTTAAAATGTCAAATCACTGCCACAGCTGATTACATGCCTCTGCTCTAGAGTGGAGCGTCATCAAAGAAAAAAATTCTTATGCGTTGTACAGAGTGAGGGCTCTACATGAAAGCTAAATTGAAGCCTGCCAAACCCACCAAGCCCCTTCCCAGCAAGTCTGCAGAAGAGCAGCACTGTGAATAAGAATCAGGATGCTACCACAGACACAGCATGGCAAAAAAGGATGACAATAATTTCCAAGGGTAAGATGGTATCTCTGTGTTTCATCTGTATAAAACGAGGTAGGGCAGCTCCTGATTTACTCCTAAGACTTGATTGAGAGGGACAGAAGTACAATACATTACCTCTATGTTTGGCACCAGTGTAACTGTGGCTGGAACACTGCACCTATTTCAAGCATCCACATTTCAAGAAGGATACTGAGAAATTGGACAAGGTTGGTAACAGAGCCTAGGGAATGATTAAAGAATTAGAAGACATGCCTTCCAGTGAGAGACTCCAGAAGGTTAATCTACTTAGCTCATCAAAAAGAAGGTTAAAAGGCTGGGACTTAATCATAGTCTCACATTTAACATGAGAAGCGGAAGTTTGACAGTAAAAGAGTTTATCTCCTTCCTAATTACTAAAAGTCCAGCGGTTGAAAGCTGAATATAAATAAATTTGGAAATGGCAGAGGACAGATTTGTTTACTAATGTATTTAATTTTAAACAAGGAGAGTAATTAACTAGTGAAAAAAAGTGCTATATTTTGCCAATGATGTCAAAACAAGACTGATGCTTTTCTAAATAAACTATGCTGCAGTTCAAGCACAGGTTAGAGGCTGAGCTCTTTAAGAAAGACATAAATAACACAGAATGAACTTACTAAAACAAAGTCATCAATGTGTTGCACTGAGAAAGTGCCATAATTTCTAAATATAGCAAGTCTTTTGGTTCAAAACTATTTCTGCCTAAACCTGAATTAAAAAGGATGCCCACAGAAATCTGAATCTCTAAAAGCGCATACCTAGCAGCAAACTGTAGCTAGACTGAGACATCTGAACTTAGCCAACTTAAAAAATGTAGACAATATCCACTTCATTAAGGTCTATGTTCTGAGAGACTGTTTTGTTGTAATATCCCCCCAAATCATTTCCAGTTATTGATTTGCAATGTCCAGGTGGATGCATGTAGCTCTGATAAGGATGACTGCTTCAAAGTTGAATGGTTCTCCACAGATGTCTGACAGATAAGCTTCTGAACATGCCGGGCATTACTGGGAAAATACAATATAATTGAACAGGAAATGTCTCCGCCTCAGGCCCTTGCCTTTGGTAGTGGTATAGTAGCAGAAGACACTTGCAGTATCAGTGTTTTTTCTGGTGAACAACCTCTTCTGTTTATTCATGCAAGGAGAATACAGTGGTAGCATGAATTCTGAAAGATACGTAACCTCTGACTCAAGAATATTAGGGTATATAATTTTTAGCTTATTGTGTTTTGCATTGAAAAATAAAAACAAAGAATAAATACATTGATAAGCGTCTCAGCCCTTAAACTAAAACTCCTTTGTGTATGCCTTCATCTTTACCAATAGCCCACAGGCCTAAATTTCACAAAGAGAGAAGTTTATTCTTTAAATGATATTAGCTATCACAAGGTAGCAAACCTTTTGGCAGACTCAAGAAAATATTACAGCAACCTGATGTTCCTTACATTAACCTGAATATATACCAAAATCTGCCTTTTTCTTATTCAGCTTACCTCTTATTATATGCTTATCAGATCCTGAAAGTATTGATTTTCAGATTGCAAAAAAGTTCATTCTTCTGTGTGTCAAGCTTGGAAAAATAGCTGTCAGACAAGAATCAGACTGATACTGTTGCCTTGACATGCAAAAAGTGAACTTTGTTAGAGACAGTCTAGCATTTTCTTAATTCACGTTTTGATTAAGTTTCACAATTTGTTGCCTTGTGAAAAGAATCTAAAAGTATGTTAGAAATACATTAATTCTCACTTAGGCATTCATAGGTTCTTGGACACTTGTAATATTTTTCATTACCCCCTTAAAGTTAATGGTGAGAGCAAGATTCTTACTCCTGTTTGCTGTGATGACTGGGTTAACAAGCAGAAAGGTGCCATGAGTAGCAGTATAGTAGTATTGCAACCCAGCATTGTTGAAGTCTGATACCTTATTTGAGTTCCTAGAGTCTTTCCAAAAGAAAAGGGGATAGCATGTTGCTACAGGGCACAGAATGGTTTCACAGTGCAGGTCAACACCCCAGATAAACACACAGATGGGTATAACCACGTACAGAATAAAAAGCACAGCATTAATCCATGTAATGTATGTTGTTCAAATAATTTAGACAGCCACAGATCTAAAATGTGTCCATGTTCTGAAGGACAACCCTTTTTTTCTTTTCAACATACTGTTTCTTTTTTTGCTATTACTGTTTATTAATTTGATCTATTTTAAAAGTTGACTACTATGTTTTCCCATATACCAATAGGACAGACTTATCAAGAGAGACATTAAAGCAGTTGGTACTTTGTGAGCAATCTGCATCACTCCAAAAAATGTATCTGCTACTACAAAGCTTAGGAAATGAAACACCAATTCTAGGCAGTAGCATTAAGAGCTTTAGAGGTTTAATGTTTTATAGCTGTGGAGGTGTATGCTCGTATATTTCTAAAATGCTTAAATCAGTGGGATGAAATGTTCTAAATCTTGAGGATCAGGCTTATTTTTAAAAGTTCAGGGGACAACAACAAATGCTGAGGCAGGTTCTCTGTATTATTCTGAGCTATATTTGTGCAACTGTAAGGTGAATTCAGAATATTTTTGCATTAGATGGGCAGATTGTTACAAGTTTCCTTGCAGATGTGCTTGGGACAAATGCTTATATCTTCCTGTTTTGCCATATTTTGCTATTTTTTTCAACAGTCATTGTTGACATCATAGCATCACAGCACTGAGGCATGGCTGGAAAAGGCAACTCAGTAAGAGACAGAAGCCTTTTTCTGATGTGTTACTCACAGAGGGATGCGTGCAGGGAAGTGTGCAAAGGGTGAAGTTGCAAAGTCTGTCTAAGCAGATTTTACCAAGGTAGTTTTAATGAACTGAACTGGCTTGCTGTGGATGGCACTCAAGCCAAAGGTGGGTGGTGTGTGCAAGGCATTAGGAGGTAGGCTTTGGGAGGTATGAGCTGAGGCTCTTATCTGAGTGTTAACAAACTAGCCCCTTTGAATTAAGCCATACCTTGAAACTCTGTCCAGAAGGGTTTTTTTCCTGCTGTTTAAGTGACTGAGTCATGGAGGAGTCCTCCTTGAGGAGTCCAAGGAACACGAGAGCCAAAGCAAGGGAATACACTTAGCTCAGAGACAGTATGTGACAGAGCCATAACATAAGAATGCAGATAGGTAGACAAGTGAAGAGAAATAAACTTTTAATTATGTGATTTTTCTGAGAGGTTTCTGTCCAGCCCTGCCCAGGAACAAAACCCAGAAAAACCTGATAAGGAAACAGCATCAGTAACTTATGCAGAGGTGAGACATCTCTCTGTAGAAGGAAAAATGTGAGGCAAGAATGGATTTGGGCATAGGGATGAAAATATGTGATCCAGTGATGTTGTTACATTGGTTAAGGTACACGGGGAATGGAGACACACATCCATTCCAATGGACGCACACATCTGCTTCCTAAGAAGCAGAACGAACATCTGTCTAATATTCTTTCCTCACCAAATTACACATCTATGCAAATTTAACAGCAAATTTTTCATTTTCAATTATTTATAATGGAGATATTACAACTAGTACACTCAAATTAATGCTTTGGAGACTACAATTAGTAGATAATAGTTAACAGAAAGTCCCCTCGAAATTCTTGTGCCAAGAAGGGCAAGCTCCATGTATGTATACCAGCATACCATACAACAAACTTGCTAAAACCAAGATCTCATAAATAGCATGATAACAGGAAACCTCATTATAGAGAGTAAACTAGCCACTACCTGACAAAAAATGTATCTGAGAACACACTGTGAAGAAGCCTGAATATTGATACTCTACATGCAAATCTAATAATAAGGAATATTCTTTAAAAGTTCCACATTTCAGTATTACGTGTGTTAGCTGAGTTAATTGGAAGTCTTACCTGTAACCTTTTCTGAATATTTCCTCTTCTTACAATGATCTATTATTTCCTTGCTTGTTAATGGAACAACAGTTAGAGTTTTCCCAAGTGACAGCCTGCTTTGCAGGCTCACTTAGAAACACTGAAGAGTACATTATAGCCACCCTTTGTCAAAGCTGTTTGTTCTGTGAATGCAATTTGCAGTCTTCCTGACCAACTCAAAATAACCTTAAATACATTCTTTTTCACTATTAGAAAGGTAAGGAAAAAAAAAGAGCTTCTTTTTTTTCTTTGAAGGAAATCTTGGATTCTACAAAAACCTGTTTCAGTTTTTCCAAAACTTAAATAATCTGAAAAACAAACACCTGGAGATATGCATTGTATAGTTATAATCTAAGGGGATAGAATGATACAGTGGTAAAGAGAAACAAAAATTCATTTTTACAAGTTTTCATTTTTTTCGTTGAAATGAGAAGAGTATGTATATGCACATATATTAGCTTTCTATGTATCACTGTTGGTTTACTGTACGTGTTGGCATGGAAAGGAGTCAATTTCAAAAACAGCAAACATGATAGGATATTTTCCTTTAATTCAGAAGGAGATCTTTTGTCATTCTCAGAAATCCTACTATGTTTGACTCCTTAATTCACAGTAGAAGATGATTCAGTTCTCTGTGATGTGATTCAACAGAGGTATAATGGGAGCTCTGCTTCACAAAGGGAGAGGAAACATGAAACAAGAATGCTCTGCAAATTCAGAGTAGTGCTACAGTGCTAGCAAAACAGGCAAATTGATTTTTTTTGTTGGAAGTCAGTTTTGGTCCAAACTATCATCTGTTTAAGCTGAAACTTGTTAAACAGATTAAAACTGAGGCATTTCTATAAACCCCATAAATCTTACAATTTAACATTGAATGTAAAACTATTTATGAATAAATATCTAATGGCCAGGAACGATGGAAAACACGCTTAGCAATACCTGTTGTGAATACTTGTTTGGTATTTAATCCTTTTCTATGTTTACCTGCTTTCACTGCCCCTAGGTTACAATATTATTCCTTTAATGAAGCTTGTCTGTATGAATTAAATTATACTTGGGTTCTGAAGGATTCGGATACTGTATTATTTTTTATATTTTCCTCCTCAGATTGTTTATTTTCCTGAGAAAAGTATGCTTCAGCAAGAAGGTGTTGCCACTAGCTTTCAGCTGCATTAAAAAAAGCTTTCAGAGCAGCACTCGGAGCATCCAATTTAGATAAGGACAAGTTCTATTTGGAAAATTTTGGAGAATGCTAGGATAAGAAGGTTATCTGCTGACCAGCTGAATGACAGTCAAGAAAATGTAAGCACTCTCCATAAAGGAAGATTGTAACATAAAGAGTGCGTTAACAAAATGAATAAGAACCTCCTATTCAGAATCATTTACAAAGTTATTGTACCAGATAAGAAAGAACCAGAGTTCAGGAGTATATCTCTTATAAAACATGATTAGATTGCTTAATCTTAGGAGTGATGAATATTTACTCTTGAGCTTTTAAATTTATCTGAAGATTTACATACATTTATTCCAATGATTCAAGATTTGACAAAATACTGATACAGCTTGTAAGCTTTCCCTCATGAAGGCACAGCTGAAATGGTGAAGCAGCCCTCTGCCAATACAAGTGACAGTCAATACATCGAGTCACATAAAAGAGGAAAACCAAACCATTTCTTTTTCTGCAAGAATCATGACTGTTACACCAGGCTCCAGCTGCAATGGGGAAGGTATCAACTAGAGGACTCGCTCTCTACATCCGTGTTCCTGCTTGGGTGGCCCTAGTAAAACCCTGACACGTAAATGATGCCTCTGCAGAAGGGGAAATGTCTTAAAGATAGAGTTTCATAAACAAAGAAACTAGGACAGCATGGTTTCTGGAGGATCTGAGGCCCTGGACTGACTCACTAAGGAGGTGCAAGTTCCCACAGGAATTTCTCCCAGGGTGCCAGCATTGATGAAGCCACCCCTTGGAGGGAATTCTCTGCTGCTCAGTAAGGTATCAGGAAACTATCAAGAGTCTTCCATTTATAAAAGAAGGATAAATGAAAAAGGTAACTGTGTACATGATCAAAATGGTGAAAAAGTTACCAGCTCTATCAAAAGTAGAAAAATATCAGAGAAACTGAACTCATTGACACTCGCATTGCCCTCCCCATGTGGGATGTAGTAGTATTTG
Organism: Phaenicophaeus curvirostris; assembly: GCF_032191515.1. Taxonomy (NCBI): domain Eukaryota; kingdom Metazoa; phylum Chordata; class Aves; order Cuculiformes; family Cuculidae; genus Phaenicophaeus; species Phaenicophaeus curvirostris. The sequence goes on from NC_091394.1 coordinate 11,087,264, forward strand.
TAAATTCCTACTGATAAGATGTTCTTTTATTACTTCTTCAGTTAGCATGGTTGTTGGAATGCCTTTATATAATTAAAAAAACCCCCAGCATATGATCTAATTTGCAGAGAAAAGAAAGCAAAATAATTCTTAAAGAAAAAATTACATTCATAGCTCTTATCACAAATAAGGCCACTTTGCCAGATCATGAGATATATACTCAGACTTGTTTAGATCTTCTATGAGGAGGAAACAACAGATTGCCACCATAAATGTCCAACTGTGCTCCAGAGATGGTGCATTTCTTCTAGAACACTATGACCAAAAATGATCAGTACCTCGGTAGTTTTATGGTCTAAGCAGTAAGAGAAATACAAGCTTGATTTGCAAACCAGAAACATACAGGGAAGCTCGTCAGCTGAAGATACTTCTGAAGAGCTCAATTCCATGCAAGCAGAAAGCTTTTTCTTTTTTCTCTAAATACTGTTTCCTTTTCCTCTATGTTTTATCTCACTGGAGTTGTCTGCCTCCTGATTACAGATCTTGCTTCAACACTTCACAAGGTGTGAATGCACATCTATGGGTCTAAGAAGTGCTAAAACTTCAATATCTGCATTTTGACAAATGATACCTTCAATAAGAATGCTTCGCTGGAGACAGCAAGAGTATGTTTGTGTGAAGCTAATCTTCTGGAAAAAAGTAATCGAGCCATTTTCATAAGAAAATTCCCACCTAATATTAGATATCTACAATGCAAATATCTACAGCCAAGCTAGTCTCCTGCACTTTCTTTTGAGTCAATGAAGAAAAGTAAAGACTTGTAAGGCATGATTACTGTTACCATTTTTAAACACATAATTTAGAATAGATGTATTTACATCCTACAAGTGGTTATTATGCTCTGTGAACTAAAAAGGTGCTACATCAACTTTTACACTGTAAACATTTATTTTTGGCATTGTGAATCCCACCTCCTGTACAGCACAACAAGTAGGAAAAAAAAGAGTAACTAATGAAGCAAATCTAATTGACACAGCTGTGCCTTGAAGGGCTGTTGAGTTGATTCAATCCCTTGCACTGGTGTGGCTGTGCTGCACAACTTCTTAATTTGAATCTTCCTTCCACCTGCAACTGAATGCTGTTGATTTAATTTCACACAGATACTAATTCATTAAAAGATCAATTTAATCAACTAAGCAAAATCAATGTGACTCCAACTGCAAATTTGATTTGTTCATTGCACTAGTCTTTTGTGCTCAGTTTTGTAAAAAAAAACAAACATACTTGTTAATTGATTTTATTCTACAAGCTTGTTAAATTTCCATAAAATGTTGAAAAGAACATTGAAAGATCCTGCTCCCAGAATGAAACACAAGGTGTAGCCCTGTAAGAACAGAAATAAAGCAACTAAGCCCTTTGCCACATTTCCATCCTTCCAAATTACAACAGTCACCTGCAGAAGATCAATAAGTAACACAAGGAACTTTGAGATAACACTCTGAAATTATGTGATTACCTACCAACTAGTGGCAATTCTCATGGAACATGGGAAATGTGATACAGAAACGTTTTTCTCACAAAGAGAAGAACAAAACAGATTCAAAGACCTAGCACAGAAATTTATCTTCCATGGAAAATATATTTAAAAAAAACATAGGCTTAGAGCAGAGCACTGAAGCCCACCCTTCTTCTAGACCAGAAAATTATGCTGGAGAATCATTTGCCCTAGAGTTTCATGCTCTCGATTTCCACTACTCCAAATTATAGGAGTTGCCTTCCCTCCTGGACAATAACTCCTGAGAAGGTGAAGTTATTAAGGGGAAAACAGACAATAGGGTAAAGAGGCACTGAAAATTAACTATCTTTTGTCAACAATTGCCAGATTAAGGTAATATAGTCTCACATGTTCTGGAGTAAATAAATAAAGAAAAGCATATTCTGTGAAAAATGGGGAGAAATATGAGCCTTCCAGAGCAGCAATAACTGATACCAAGAGATATTGAGTTCAAGTGAGATGAGATCTGACATCTCGAGGAACGTTCCACATACGTTCATGGTCTCTCAGCATCAGGATTTTTAAGGTAAGGGAGGTAACAAGTGCACTTGTGGGAAATGGTTGTAGTACCAGCTTCTTTCTACATAGTGTATTGATTCTGTGTGTTCTAGCACACAATCGTTGATAGGGGTGTTTGTCAGCTGTACCCACCATGCCTGAAGAACTTCAAAATTTATTGAGGTTGTCATACAATCTAGACTGGGCATTCAGCTGCAATTTGGACAGTATTTGCTCAGCACTGGGGATAGAAATCTATGAAATTGGTTACCATATTACTGCCAAAAGGTAGCAGATGTTTTTGTAGACCTCATCAACCAAGATACATTTTTTAGCCTCTGAAACAAAATTCTAATACTGATAAAACCATTCCACTACTTAACTAAGAACTAACTAGAAGAATTAAATCAACAACAAAGTCTTTGCCAGTGTGCTAGCTCCATAGCTATAAAGAGTAAGACAAGAACTGGAGAAAAACTGTAGTTTTTCAAATTTTCATTCTTGTGAGTAAGGACATCAAAGGTAATGCAGAGTAGAAAGGTAACCTCACACACTGGAAGCAAGATATACGTGGATCATGACCCAAAGGTCAAACAACATTTCGTAGCTCAGATTCTACTCCCAGCAAAACAAGATACAAGCTGAAACATTTCTCTTGGGTTTACTGGCAGTACATCAGATCCGCACGTGTGTAACAAAGCTCAGCTATGAATATCAGAGATCAACATGTAATGTATTTATGCACATAACTGATGGCTGTACCTGTTAAAGTATCTTGATTGGTGGGCCAGACCATATTGATACGAAAAACCTAAACTAACAACACTGTATGTGAGTGGATGGGGAACACATATCAATATGTTAGAGCTTTCCAAGGAAAATACTTTGATCCAAAAAGAAAATAAACCTCCCTAAACAAACAAAAAGCCCTCCTGCTCAACTGAAATAGTGACAACAGGAAAAAATGTCAGACCTTAGTGATTAGCTTTGGCTGTATTTCTTTTTCTCCTGTATTTTCTATCCTCGCATGGAACTGTGCCAGTTTTCTAAAGGATACAAAATTCAACTGTGGTTACTTATTTTTTGAAGGTATAGAAAAGAAAAGAAAGAACAAGATAATGAAAGGCTAAATCACTAGCTTAAAAGAAATCACTAGGTTAAAGCAAGCTGTGGTCCCCGTATTGTCCCGAGTGCAGACACAGCTCCTCAGCATTTCAGAAAGAAGGAAATTAGCTTCTGACCTTGCACATGAAATAGTCTGGGTATCTAGTCATTACAAAAAGCGGCTTATGATCCTCCCTTTGATCTGAACTGATGGGGAAACTTGGCCAGTCTTGGATTAAGTTGAACATGGAAATTTGACAAGAGAGGTTTCCTTCTGTCCTTTTGATATCCATTTTAAATTTAATTTATAAAGCCGTGCCCTTAATCTGTTTGTAAACTTGCTTTTAACTGTCAGACTTGAGTAGCTATCAAGCAAAATGATACACATTTTGAACAACTGCCTAACTGGATATTTACTCTAGAGACATGACTGCTTTCAAATAAGGTATTTCATTCTCACAGGCAAATATTTTTTAATTTATATCATTTCATGAATGATTTTTGAAGATAATAAATATTCCTCAACTTCTACTCCTCAGTAGCCACTGAGATTGTAAAAAATATTGGCAAAGAAATGCAGACTAATACTCTGTCCTTCGATGCCTCAGCAGTGCCATTGTTCTGTATTTTTACAGCAGTAGCTAATAGCTTACTTGCTAGTTCCTCCTTTGTGTCATACACCTGGCTGTCATTTTGTTATTTAAGCATATTTTTCCCTTGTATCTAATATAAACACAAGCATATCTGCAAAACCAAAGCTGTGCCTTCTCACTTTTAGTCAAGCACAACTCCTGTGAGCTTCAGTGGGAGGAATAAGTCCTGTTTGCTAACTATCCCAGTGTACGTACCCTCAGAAAAAGCAAGAAATGTGCCAACTTCAGTGGGAACATTCTACCCAATAGCTTCTTCTGGACACAGCCTGCAAAGGGGGCTGGAGACAGCACAGAGACTTTATGGGACACTTGAGGAGAGCTGCATGGGGAACCTGAGACTTCTTCAGACCTCTTCACACTTTGCAGCCAGATAACACAATATTGTCAGATCTTCAAGCCAAAGTCTTCAAAAAAGCTGTACTTGAGCAGTAAAATAAGGGGTCTAATCTCCAACAAAGTCAAGAGCCAGGATCTTCCAGGGAGTCTGGATATTCCATGCTTTCCAAATTAAGCGAGTTCGTTAGCTGTTACAACTCCATTCCTTTCACCGCCAGACAGATTCTCCAGTATATAAATCAGGAGCTCTGTCCTGTTTGTCACTAACTTATCTGATAGGACAGATCTTTAACACCCGTGTGACTTTTTCACTGCAGAGTTAACTTCAGTTAAAACATGTGCTGTTGATAACTCAGGTCCCATTAGTGAAAAAATACCCACCAAAAAATCAGCAACCCTCATTCAAGAATAGCTACACTTTTAACTGCAGTTATCTGGCCCATCAGTGGAAATCAGCTCAGGAGAAAACCCCGTATCAGCTACTGACGGAGCTACTCTGTGCTGCTGTGGTGTTAATTCACAGGGTGGCTTTCCTCATTCAAGCCATATTAACTTGAGACACATTACCTTGAGTGTATGAAATTTAAACTAACACTTTAGTGAGGACAAGTTCTGTGGCTTTTACCATAACCTTATAACCTTTCTGCCAGTAGCTCCTAATCAGGAATACATTTTGAAAAGAAGAGCTTTTTCCCTACTCTTAATGCTGGACTAGCTGCTCTCGCCTAGGACAGTATAGAGTCACATTTTTATTTCATTTGTTGTTTTATGTGCTTTGACCTCCACATTTTGTCATTTTTACCAGAAGGACCTATTATTAGGAGTGCTTTTTCCTAGCCAGTATAAATCCTTGGCAGCCAGTCCCCTCAGTCTGATTGAATCAATTAATCTGCCAGAAAATCACAACAATATCATGTGCTATGAATATTTTAGTTTACTTACTCTAACTGCCCATTTCAGGACCAAGCACACTGGTCACACCTGTTAGGATATTTTGTCCTCCATGAGACTGAAAAGTAGGTGAAAAAAACAGATTAGTCTCACATCTCATAATTCAATTAGAGAGAGATATCTGGGACTAAGAAATAGATGAATCGACAAGCTTCTCCAGGCCAAAGAGCTATCAAAACACTTTCAAGACAGCTGACCTCTTTTCACCCTGCACACATATATGTGTCAGGTCCTTTTGTCAACATACTCAAGGTCTTGAGCCATGTGGTGCCCATCTCAGTCAGTTCGTGCACTGGTTGTTGTGATAAGTGCTGATATGGCAGGCTGACAATTAACCTCTGCTTGAGCTATCTGAAGAGATACCTGTGCTATGTGACACTCCCAGATTCAACATGTTCTGTACAGCTGGCACAGAACGCAATGCAGTAATACGCCAAGGATATTTCTTGGATGTGTTAGTTACAGTTTCCTCTCTCTAGTGTGGTTGAGATAGATGCTGCAGCTCGAACAAAACGTATCAAGCAATGATTTATTAATAAAGATTCTCAAGAAACCTTTACAAAATTTTACTATAGCAGGACATCCCCCTCCCAATTGCAAGCAGAGATACAGCATAATAGGCACATTAGAGACAACAGTGATGCTCAGGGAAGAAATCATAAACCATCTTGTCTACCAAGCCAGGGAAATTAACTTGATTATAGTCCTCTTTTCCCTAGACAAGATATCTATATATAACTGCAATACCGCAAGTGGCTTTGATTCAGCACTGCTTCAGGGTTTTACTGCTTAAAGACAAGCATGCCTTCACAAGAACACTTTCCACAATTCCAGCAAGAGATACATGACTTCTGCAGCATTTTGTACTGCTGTGGTAACGCAGCAGCTGATTAGAGATTCAGACAAACCCATCTTTCAGTGCAGGTCGTGCTGGTGTTCCACAGGCTGTGATAAGAGCCACTGGGTGGAGGCCAGGTTTGGAGATACAGCACTATTTTAAGCACTAAAAGCAGTTGGGAACCTTGTTATGAACATTTGAAACATGGCATTCTTGTAAAATAAGATTATAGCCAGTAGATTCAGATTCAGTACAGACATGATATTCTTCTGCCAGAAAGAAAACAAAGACAGTGGTAGCATTTCTGTTCAAGAACAGGTGGCTCTCAGCTGTCATGCATATTGATATTCAGCAGGAAACCCTAAAAATGAATGTTTGCTAATCATTTCCATCCAGGCCTAACCATATTTAGCACAGAAAGCAGTTTACCAGGTCTGTCAGCATATTACTACATATGTTATCTGTCTGTCATATCCCTACACCTTGCTTTTTGTTGTCATTCACTGCTAAAAATTAGAAAAAGTAGAACTGAACAAAGAAGCAATCACAGTTGCATAAATCCCATGAAGCTGTCAATAGAGAAGTAGCCTGAAATAGAAATGCCATGTACTAGACTGGTCTATTACACATTCAAGAAAGTGATGGTTTATGCATTTCTTGGATTTCCTTCAAAGATTTTGCTTTGTCAATGTACAGAAATGACAGGTCAGGCTGTTCCTCACCAATGCAATACCTGGCAAATACAGGTTCTTAAAACAAATAAAGAAACACATACAAATTCACACACACTGAGAAGTGATTTTGGTTTTGTGTTAAGGTTCTGCTTCAACAACTCTATTATCATTCTAAAATGACAATAAATCAGGGAGGTTATTCTCCCTCTGGACTCAGCACTGGTGAGACCGCTCCTCGAATCCTGTGTTCAGTTCTGGGCCCCTCACCACAAGAAGGATGTTGAGGCTCTGGAGAGAGTCCAGAGAAGAGCAACAAAGCTGGTGAAGGGGCTGGAGAACAGGCCTTATGAGGAACAGCTGAGAGAGCTGGGGGTGTTTAACCTGGAGAAGAGGAGGCTGAGGGGAGACCTTGTTGCTCTCTACAACTACCTGAAAAGAAGTTGTGGAGAGGAGGGAGCTGGCCTCTTCTCCCAAGTGACAGGGGACAGGATGAGAGGGAATGGCCTCAAGCTCCACCAGGGGAGGTTCAAGCTTGACATCAGAAAAAAATTTTTCACAGAAAGGATCATTGGGCACTGGAACAGGCTTCCCAGAGATGTGGTTGAGTCACCATCCCTGGAGGTGTTTAAAAGATGGGTGGATGAGGTGCTGAGGGGCATGGTTTAGTGATTGATAGGAATGGTTGGACTAGATGAACCAGTGGGTCTTTTCCAACCTAGTGATTCTGTGATTTTGTAAAAAAACATGCAAAACACACATTCCGAATCATCTTTAAATAGTGAATGATTCTCGATAGCCAATTTCAGTGCTCTATGAATTTTATTGACACTGGATGTAATTTCTCCTCACTATTTTTCATATACTTTGGAGTGTGAAAATGGGCATCTTGAGAAATACTGTTGAATAAATTCTAAAAAGCATCTTTAGTTTCTTTGTATTATTCTGAATTTCTGAATGCATAATATAGAGTAACAATTGCATGTCTTGAATAAGTAGGATGCAAAATAATTGCACCAAGCACAATGAGCTCATGTAAAATTTCACTATTCGGAAACTGGGCAAGAACCCCCTTTTCCTTCTCCTTCTGTCAATTCTTTGATTTTTTTCCCATTCCTTCAGACATATTCTATTTCATTCAGATTCTGATCACTGGAAGATTCCAGAGTATTTGTGTATCTGTATGTCCACTTCCTTTTGCTGGTATTCTTACTGATTCATTTACTCACTAACATCAGAAACAATAATTTCAGTATGACTACCCTGTTAACTGGGTAGTATGAATTTGTCTGAAAATCTGGTGTCCTCAAAAGCTTTTCTGATGGTGTATAGGGAGATGCAGCAGCAAATATGCTTGCCGCAGTCAAATTCTTGATGAAAATAAAGCTGCATATAATGTTTTGCATTTTTTTTCTGATTCTTCAGCTGGTGAAAAACTTTTGAAAAGTAATGCAGTAATACACCAAGGATATTTCCTGGATGTGTTAGTTACAGTCAGCTTTTAAAAATTAAAGATGGAATCAGAAAATCCTCTATCTGGTTCCCCTATGACAAAGATCTTTGTAAGTACACATAAAGCAAAAATATTAGACCATTCTTAAGTAAATTCATCAACATTGTTTAGCAGCTGTAGAAATTATTTAAAAGTTTAGTGCAAACTTGAACTAGCAGTTATTTATAACCAGAATGGTTTGTATAGTTATGTGTCTATCCCATATTCCTAACTGTACCGAAATAAACTTTAGACTGTTTAAGTATATTTGCCCTAAACTGATGTGAAAACCCTTGGCCACATCCAGAATGTAGGTCATGCTTTTTTTTTTTTTCCTAGGAAAATATTTTATATATTCTTTCTTTTCAGGAGGAAAAAAAAACACCTTTGGTGTTCCAGGACAAAGCTTTGTAGCTTGTTCTTCCTTTTAACAACTTCCCATCCAGTGCAAGCCTTCACTAAGTCGTCCTTCCCCTAATTATCAAATTTCCTTAGTAGCAGTAGCTGTAAAATGCCAAGCACTTTCAGTTAAAACTCTTCAGCAGCAGTACTGCATACTTTCCCTAGCATGGCACATGTAGTCCTAGATTCTCTGTCCTGGAAAACATTTTTGTAAAAGTGTTCTGTTACAGGCACCATCAGCTGAATAGTCAGCAGTAGTGGCACTATCATAGATACGGACTACTTTCTTGTAAATAAAGTCAGAACTTCTTCAGGTCAAGGAGCTCGCATTAGAGCTAACGAATTAAAAATGTTGAAGCTGCTACTGTAGTGACAATCTCTATATTTACTAGATAACCTACAAATAGGAGAGAGCACTGGTGTATGATTTAAAAGTGTGGCCAATAAGGACATCTGCCTACTAGCAACACGAGTCAATGCGTATTTCTGCTTACTTTATATTAAAATATTAAGATTCTACACTCAATACTAATCTTCTACACATGGGACATGTCTGATAAAAAGAGATTTTTCTTTTGAGATATGCTTCATGTCTATTAAAATACTTCTTTATCATCCTGCTGTTCTTTCACAAACAAAATCATATGTTACTGTTTCAAACCACGTTTCTTTCTTTTAAGTTGATCTCATGGTAAGCAATTGTGCCATTCTTGCTCTGATGTTTTCTTGAATGGACAAATGAACCTGAGCTTCACAAGACCTGTTCTGTGCCTATGGCAAGAAGTGTATAACTTTACAGACAGTGACTAAACTGTCTCCTGTCTCCAGTTCAAAAGCAAGCAATGTACAAACATTGCTTGTGGGTAGTTAGTGAATGAAAGGCAAATGTACTGGTGTCTAATTGAAGCCCGCTAATACAATACAAAGCAGACACAGTTTTAAAGACTTAAATGGTTACCCTATCCTCAACATGGACACTTTTCAAGAGACAGTGGAAAATACTGGTAATAATAAATCAGTAAATAAAGCAGATGAAGGGAAAAATAAACTAATACATTTGCATGTTGGGTATAGAGGACCTGAGCTGCTATAAATGGCAGTAAATTACATGCAGTATCTGAGACTCAGCACTGTGCATCAAACTAAACATGAGACAGTAGACATCATTCAGATTAAGTGGCATCTGTTGTGAGCACTGAACACCTGAAAGGGAACCTGATGCAGGGGACATGGGATATTATGTTGATAGACATGAAGAATACAAAGGCTGAACCAGTTGTGGGTTTCCAGGGGTGCTGTATCTTCCCACTGTCTCCGAAAATTGGGCAATGTACAATCGTATGGAAAGCTGGATGCTCAAGGACAGCCACTCTCTCACCTATGATTAAAAAATACATAGTACTTTCTGCTTCTGACAGCTGATTTCAGACTGAAGGCTATATATTCCCTTGATGCAGTACGCCCTTGAGTAAGATTTGAAACTCAATTTCATGTTTGTTTAAGTGGAAGCAGTGGACCACAAACACATGTCCTTTCCTTCAGCAAAGGGACAGAAAAACCTTCATTAATCAAATACAATGAATGTTAAACACTGACTCTATTAACTCAGAGTAAATAAGCTACACGATTACATTAATCTTGGAGGTCAAGCCCAAGGGGATTTGTCAGAGACCACTTCATAACAGGTTACCCTTCTGCCCTGCTACAGCCTTTCCACTCTCCAAGAAAAGCTCAGAAAGAGATGAGCACAGGCCATGTGGTGTCCATACTGAATGTCTGCATTGTGGCACAAGGACTGGAGCAGTAACTCTGGACGTTTTCAAGTCACTGGACTGGATTGTTTAACAAAAACAAAGTTGCCCACAAGGATCAATGAAACCTCTTTATCTGTAAGAAGCTGCGAGGAGAAACTTTTGTTTTCTGTCCTGACCTAGTCTATGCAAAAAGCAAAAGGGTAGAGAAGATGCCCAAGATACCCTTTTGCTGAGGTATCTGCATGGTGAGCTGTGCAGTAGACCACAAGATGAGTTGTTACCCCTCTTCACTGCGACCTGCAGAAGAGGTGGGAGGAAGGGCTGAGCGAGCTGACAGACCAAAGAAGAACCAGGGCATCAGATCTATAACTAATCTGCCTGATTTTCGTAAACTACCTCTGCAATATGCTGCCAGTTGGAGGCTTGAGGGAGTAACAGAATTTATCCTCATATGAATAAATAATTTATTCCACATGGGTATAATCAGTCCATATAAGTTTACAGAAAAAGAAACACAAGAACATAGTAAAAACAACTAAGTTTTCCAACATTTGGCTACATACTTACCGATATAAGCTCATTTAATACTTTTGAAAGCGGCCTCGTGAAAAGATATGCATATTCACAAATGCAATGAGTATGTTCCTTACACTTAATTAGCAGAACTTCTGCACTCTCCGATAACTTATCTGTGAAAATTACATTGCAGATTTTGCAGCTGATATGAAGACATTACAGTGAAAAACACCTGGTAAAAAATATGAACTAATTACATAATGAGCCTTCAGAAATCAAGTTCTCATTCGGTACATCACTCGTGGTATATCAGATATCTACATCAGAGATACCCACCAGCACTAATCTACTCTATAAACATCGGTGATTAAACTTAATAACTAGCTTTTAATTCTGCTGAACTGACTATCCAGGATTAGGTGTCTGCAGATGCCTCCAGTGCTTGGTATGATTCATCTATGTCAAACCAGGACAGGCAGCATGTACTTGTGTTTCAAAAATGTACCTCAAACTACTCATACTGTAAATCTTCTTGATCCTCCTTAGAGTATACACATCTTTTAGTTCTCTATCTTTGTCCCAGCATATACCACCATAAATTATTTTCTGGTACTCAGATGGAAGTCATGGGAATCTCTGCCCATGTGAATGTCCTGCACACTTGAGATCGCAAGGGCTATTCCTACCTTAGCCACTTGTGCACAGCAGCATGAGCAGCTCCATGAAGCAAAACACTTGTAACTATAGATCCAATGGCTGCATTATTCCCATTTTGCAGCTATTCAATCCAGACTACTCCTTATCTGACTCCACTGATCCAAAGATCATTTACAATTTTAACATATTATGCACACCACAACTCTGGAGCAAATTTTGCAACTTAGTATCCCCCCCAAAGGAAAGCAGCTCATGTGTTCTGAAGCAGTTCCACATTGAAAAAAAAATCAAAGAAGGTAGGGACAGTTGGGAGACTTGCATCTAAGGTGTCCTCCTACAAACTTAAAAGCTAATGTTGACATAACCCATTTGACCAAATCATGCTTATGCTAAAGGGTGAAATTTGTTTCATCCATCTCATCTTTGAGGAAAGTTGAGGAGTTATAGTAGCTGGGAAATTCAAATGTCATCACAAAATTTCTCCTACAAAATGATAATATATCACTTCAATGTGAAGATGCCTTTCCCACAAAACCTTGAGCAGAAAACTTACATGCTTTTGCTGAGTGGCCTTTCCAGATTTAGCTGTCCAAAGAGACATAAAAACCTCTACTAATCCAAGATGACATGAGAAAAGGTTTCTAAAAATGTATGTTCTGCTTAACTGTTCACTTGCGATATATGCTCAGTAGTAAAGAGGTTTTTCTCTATTAGTCATGACTACCTTGCGGGTCAAGGTCAAACAAATTTAGAACAGATCTCTGCATATGCTTTTGCTTCCTTACACTAATCACAATCCAGTTGACACCAGAGCAAAACGTGGATGGCCTGCTAGAAGCACCACCAGATCACACCAGATGCTTGGGTCTGTCAAGTAGAAATGCTTTGTAATTACAGTTGGTTTATAGTCAGTGTGAAAAATATTCAATGCTATTTGCTCTTTGTGCTTCTGCGTGTGTGTTTTAATATGATTTACTAGTCTTTTAGAACTAGTAATTACATTTAAATGTTTCAAGCCTAGAAAGAAGATTTTTTTCTTCAAGTTTGTTTGTTTGTATTTTGTGGGTCAGATGAGAGATGATTACCTTTCCCCTTTGTTCATCTTGCCTCTCTGGTAATTGTAAAGGCCAGTTCTGAGAACTGTAGCTGCTCCAGCCTTTAGCTGCTTGTTGAGCATTCACAAGACCCTGGATTGCCATCTAGAGCAACGCACCCACAAACATGCCAGCAAAAGAGAACTGTAAAAGACTGAACAGAAACCTAAAGCAGAAGTACAACAGGAAAGATTCAGAGGCTGATCTAGGGAATTTCAGCACTTGTGTCTATGTACATATTTACTTCTCTCAACTTTACTATCTGTGATAGTCCCTTACAATAGTCATCATTCAGACTCTAAAAAAATGACAGCTAGTTTTTGGGAAGATTTCTGAAGTGTACGCCTGAAGTTTGAGAAGGTACAGTTACAACAGTATGTTGTCTTCGAATTTTGTCCTGCTGGGACAAGGCTGTAAAAGATACTTTTGACACAGTGCTATTGGATTTTGACATCAAGAAAAAAAAGCCTGAACTAAGGCTAATAAGACAACACGTTTCATTACACTTTCTCAGGAGTTCTTGAAGAAAATATTGTCTTTGAGACTATTCCAAGAATGGAGAAGACTAATGATGTATTTGATCTTAAGTTTACTTCTCTCTTTGGATATTTTCTTTCTGTTTCCTTTCACTTTGATTAATGCTGTGTTAGTCAAACTCTTTTTCATTATTGCAATCTGTAATATTTCTTCTGATGTGAAATTAAACTTTTAAAATGTGCTTTTTTTTTAAAGCATTTTCTTCCTCCCTTTCTTCTTTCCACTTTCTCAGTAAAATTAGGAGGTTTTTGGGAAATGCTGGAATTTCCTTTAGACATGTCTTCTATGCCCTTTTAAAAGAATTTTAATTTCCATTCTAGAAAAGCACAGGGAACAAAATGAAACCGGAGTGCAGTCTGTCTAGCCTCACCACTGTTCAAAGGGGTTAGTTAAATCGTCAGTATGATCGTTAGTATAGCTCGTTCTTGACATATTTTTGCCATTGCTCATTCTGTTTTATAAAACAGAGGGATATGTACAGAAGCTAACTCTACACTATGTGGCCAACAATTATAGAAAATGCAGAGACTCTATCAGCCCTCAATTAACTGGCCAGTGCTGTGTTTTGCCATAATCCAGGTTTGAAACACATCTTACAGCAACATATAAGCATGTGTTTCAGAAACACAGCAGTAACTTTCTGGAATTACCTTCTTTTCTTATTTCATCCCAATAAAGTCCAAAAGAGAAAGTCAAACAAGAAGAAAAGCAAGATTGGAGTGTATTACCCAGCTAAGATTCTTTCTCTGAGTGCAATTTCTCCCTGCGCTCTCAGTCTTCAGATCTAGTGTTCATGTTATTTTAATAAATTTTTTTTTTTAATGAGAAAAGGCCAACACACTACAGTCATGAAATGGCAAATCAAACTGTAGGAGGTGTTTATAAACATCATCAGTATTTTCTTTCCAGAGCATGGTATAAGATTTTAAAAGGGTCAACCGCTCTGCCTCCTAGAAACTTATGGGAAAGTAGTTGGAGACCCTGTTTTCCTGAAGTAGTATTTCCTGCTTATCATTTCCACTGAGATAGTGCCTTAGAGTGTCACCTTACTGTAATAAGGATTGGAAAATTGTATGCTACTTATTGTCCCAAGAGACAAGAACACACCTGAAGTATACGCTAGGGCTGCAAATCTTTCCTGTTCACTTCCCCCCCACAAAAGTCCAAAGTAATAGGTGCTGTGACAACTGTCTATAGTAGGATGGCACATAACAAGTCCTTTCTCTCCAGTATCCTTCTGTCAGAAAACTGATCTAACTTCAATCTGTTATTAATATTTGACTTCAGTTTTAACGTCATAAAATATATGCTAGTAAAGTAAAAGAGTATTTATAGAAGTACTAGTACCTGTACATGACGAAATTATTTTAGCGGCAAGGACACCAGAACAGAATGAGCTATGAACTGGAGATTTACAGCTGCATATATGGGATTTTGTAAGACAGCAAAGTTCTTTACTCTGTAAGTTAGTCTTAATATTGATTTCAAATCCATTTCACACCTACACTTTCAGAAACCCTAGCAAGAGTTTATCCCCTACTTATAATTTGATTTACACAGCAAACATGTGCTAAAGATTACTGAAAAAGTTTCTTGCTTTGACAGCCTCGGTGGAAATAACTATCCAGGCAGCAAACCAGAATTTTTCAATGCAGACTCACACAGGTTATAGAATTTCTTTTAATGTTCTTAACCAAAGCAAAGCTTGACAATACTCCACTGCCAGAATAAAACCTTATCTTATGAAAGCTGCCCATGTAGATGAATAGATGGAAATCTTTCATAGTAGTTAAATAATATATACAACTTCATGCAGAGCAATAAAGTGACTATCATCAGAATTTCATATTGACAATGGGAAAAAAAGAAGTAATGGGCAGCATTTAGACCCATTAAGCTTTTATTATCTACAGTATGCTTATACTTTGAAGTATATTTTGTAGGCTTGAGCATGTCAGATTTATGCTGAGTACTTCTTTTCAGACTATATGGGTTTTGATTCAGTAACCTGTTGTAATTTCTTGTGCTCAAAAGGACTGCCTAATAAGTCCTGAGGTCCAATGGTTTGGAAATTTTAAAGTAAAATCAGGGGTTACCAAGTCAGAGAAACTTCTGTGTCTTGCTTGGTGTTCACATAACATTGTTAGCATTAGGCTTTGCACTAGATCAGGGAGTTCAGCTTGATTTTATTCACGTACAGCTTTCACAAAAGTTGGGTGGGGAGACTCACCACTGAAAGAGGCTTCATCTCTGAATAGAATACTCTATCAAAAAAAATACACCCTCCTAACTTATTAAACTAGGTGCCATACAAAGAGTAACAAAATTTTAATAAGATGACCTTCAGTGAACTAATTGGTGGGTGCCTACAAAAATTGTTAGATATTTCAGTTGGTACCTTACACACTACCAGTCATTCTTGCATTCCAAAGAAATGCTGAAAAAGCTGTGAAAGGGAGAATTTTCCATAGGAAATGTTTGTCTTCCTTTCTTATTGAATTATGTTTTGGGTTTATGTTGGGCTTTTTTTTTTTGGTTGGTTGGTTGTTTTATTGTGGTTTTAATGGTTTTTTTGGGGGGGTGGGGAGAGGTTTAATTGCCACATGCTGCTCCAGCCTCATGGAGTGACCAAAGGCAAGAATTCAGACAAAAAGATTATGCCAACTTCAGCGTCTGTAAGGATCAGGAACACTGGAAGAATTTTATAGTAGGTAAAAAGGAAAATAAACTTGATTTCCTCCATGGGGTAAAGATAAAATTAGGGATCTTTCTTTCACAGCTAGTAGGGGAGGTTTAGGCTGGACATTAGGAAAAAATTTTTCACAGAAAGGGTCATTGGGCACTGGAACAGGCTGCCCAGGGAGGTGTTTGAGTCACCTTCCCTGGAGGTGTTTAAGGCACGGGTGGATGAGGTGCTGAGGGACATGGTTTAGTGATTGATAGGAATGGTTGGACTCGATGATCCGGTGGGTCTCTTCCAACCTGGGTATTCTATGATTCTATGATTCTAAGAGCAATCACAGCCTCTCCCATGCATATGGCTGATGTCTAGCTGGATGCACTGCAGCCAGGATTTGCAAGAACATTGTCATAGATCCCCTTTCTGATTTTTCCACTAGAGAAAATATAAAGTGGCATCACAAGCTCTTCTACAGTCTCTGTTATGTAAATGCTTGCACACTCATCAAACCTTCTCTCTAAACTCCTGCCATTGTGTACTAAACCCACTGCAGCGGCAGATACCTGGCACATTCCAGGAGTACATACAGTGCTGAAATAAGGTTTCTTTGGGCAACAGCTGTGCTACATAGCTCCCTCTCCAACTCTAATCACAGCTATAGATGTGTTTGAGTGGAGAAGCATATTTTAGTTCAAGTATTGACTCTTCTCCATTTCTGATCTAATCTTTGGTATAGCTGTTCCCGTAGTTTCCTGGTTTATTTTATCTTCTATTAATAAGTAAGCCAGCAACCATAAAAAATATATATAACAACAATGGAAACAGTAACATAAAACTTGTTGCCATTTGGCTCCATGAATCTAAACAAAGCGTTATGAAAGAATCAGAGACACAAGTCCTGTATCTTCAACCAAAATCCATCTGAATAATTTTAAAATTGTGCAAGTGAGGAGCTACTGCTCAGGTTTATTGGTTCACATTTACCCATGGTATAACAAAGTAAATGGTGGAACAAAAGGACTAACTTTGGTCTATTACATAGTAAAGAGTTTTTATAGCTTTGCTGAGTGAATAAATAATGATAAACAGGTTTTGTTGTGTACTATGGCACTTATTTTCTGCATTGTACATTCATATTCATAGCAAATACACTGAATGTGTTTTAAGAGAAAGCAATCACAAGGAGTTGCACACTAAGTTAAATATGCAGTGTGAAAATTAAAACAAAAACAAACATACCCCAAAGGGTCATAAATGCTTAGTTATGATCTTAGAAGCCAAAGAAATGAGTCTACCAGTGTTTCTGGAGTGTGGATCTGATCTTCTGCAGTGTTCCCACAGAGTTATTCTGCGCGATTAAAGTGTTGAAATTTAAGATATTACATTCCTGGACATCCACCCTCTTAGCAATTACTGTCACCACAGCAAAGACAGCAGAAACAACATGCAAAAAAAGCAATGGCTCTCCGGACACTGAAGTTCACAAGTTCAGTACATTAGCTTAAACTACCCTCTGTCTGTTGGATTTAGCTGCAGGGTTTAACAGGTCCTCAGCAGGATGCTGAAGGGAACAGTATTCTCTTCTGCCTCTCCTCTACATATCTTCTTGTCTCTCACAGCACACTGTATGGACACCTGAAAGCAGTAATATCCTTATTGCTGTAGCTTAATCCAGTACAGCCAATCGCTCTCAACCCTAAACTATCTGAAAACTTTCCCAGAGAAAGAATAAAGATTACTTTACAACATCTATATTGTTTTCTCACACAATGCATACTTAATTTTAATGGTCTCAGACTGCAGTAAAAGCTTGAGCATCCATATTTAGAGGGTCCAGGGAGCTTTGACAAGGTGTGAGATACCCTGAAGCATACCCTGGACAGTAACACTTTGCAGAGATTAGATAAGAAATTGTAGTACACCTCTGCTTTCTTTACCAGGGAATAACTCTTGCTTCCAAGAAACCAGTGGCAAAATATTCTTTTACTGCAGGCCACTGGGAACTCACTCCAGTCCAATTCTCAACAGTGGCAGAAACTGTAAAAATTTTTATTTAAAGCTAAATCTTATACTGAAAGAAAGTAGGCTGGCTCACTGCTTTGCTCCACCATACACAAGCCCACTCTTTGTGGGTCCACAAACAGGGAGATGGTAAAATACTATCTTTTAGTTCCACAGGAGAAAATGAACAGACATAGCCATGCTACGTTCATTAACGTAGTTTACCATAGGGCGCCCCATAGTACTGTGCAATCATGTGGCTTTTATTGCACAGGACAGATAAATGTGTTAAAATATGATTTCATAAAGTATTAGTAATTAAGTAGGTAATGAACATTAACACAGAGCAATTCTCCTTTGCCACTGCTAAGAATTCAATCCTGTCTTGTTTTTCTTTTTTTTAGAGTGAATTTAATACCTCTTTGCAGCTGATTAACACAAACTCAGAAAATTTTATTAGCAGCACTGTATATTCATAGATAAAGCCCTTGACCCCAGGTAACCTCACTTGCTTCTAAAATCACTATTCCTTAAAAATACATATTGCACTCTCAGGTAGCTCAAACTAAGTGAGAGGTAAGGACAGTGTGGAAGGGATCACTGAGGGAGAGGGAACAGACCATAGAGGGTCTCCCAGGAAAATTTTTCTTTTTATTACTCACACACATATACAACCCACTCTGCTGCTGAATGACATTCTATTTTTCAAGCAGGTAACCTGCAGGTTAGACAGACAGAAATTCAGGTTATTATTATTTGAGTTGCAGTATACTCAGGAATGGACTTGCACCCTAGTGTGCTGGCTGTATTACAAACAGAATCTAAAAAAATGTTTCTGTCCCAGTAGACCTTCACAGTCCCATAAAATTACAGAAAGGCCAAATCTTGATGGTAAATTCAACCCAACTTTTTTATTTTCTGGTTTCAAGCCACTTGGAGTGTTTTATATTACACCCTTGGGTTCTCTGTAGTTTCTTTCAGTCACAAAAGCATTTGGCAATCACATTATAAACAGTACAGAAAAATTCAGAATGCAAGAGCATAAATTACTTTAGACACTCTCAACCTTTACAAAGAGAAGAGGGGAGAGAAAGGTAATGTGAATGTGAAATGGGGGACAAACAAAAACTAGCAAAAACTTTACTTTCCAAACTTTGGTCTGACATCCAAGCAAGAAAGGAAGCATTGAGGGTATGTCCCAGCAAGTTCAGCTTCCAGTAAATCAGGTGGTAGTCACGACAGGGTGGGAAATATCATCTTAGGCAAAATTTGCCACTTTACCTATAGGTTCAAAGAATATGTCCAAAATAGGTTGGGGTGTTGCATATAAGTCCGTTTTTTTTCTTGACCCCTGGTGAATGGGAGCATGCTAAGAATGCCAGCTAAGTATGCTCTCCATGCACCATGTCCCTGAGACTTGTGCAGAAGAAGGCAGAGAAAGTTCTCAAAGGCGAGACTGCAATGTAGAAGCAGAGATCATGAATGAAAGGATTTTCTTCCATGAAAACAGAAGTAATAAAAAAACAGCAACAACAATAATGACCAGTCCCAGTCCCCAGATCTACAATGGCATAGGGAAGTGATCTATCTCTTAATTTTTTCAGATACATGTCTGAGCATACAGATTTTCTACTTTATCGATACAACTGAGATCAGGTTATTGAAATTCTACCAGCTTCACATTAGTCCTCTGTAAGACTGATTTTTATTAGCCCTACTTGTTATTTAAAAAGTAGTCTCAATAAGAGGCTCCTATTGAATCAGGAGTCCCTTTTTGGAGGAAATTGCAAATATATTCAGTGAGTTGTCACTAAAAGACATAACCAACAAAGCATGTCTATTTTTCATTTTAATCAAGTAAGCATGCAAGTCCATTGTAAAAACACATTCTTCTAAGTAAATGGTCATGTAGAAGTTACCACTTTATTCCATGCCCCAGGCCACTTCCCTACATCCTATATTTGAGCAGGAGAAGTATGAAAAGATGTCACATTCTCTCTTTGCATCCCTTTCTTTCATTTATCTTATATCACCAAGGTACACTTCTCCAAGCAACTTCTAACTACATTTTGTGCATCTTAAAAGCAATAGTGACGTATTTTTATTATACGCATGAATAGAGTTACAAATGGCATTGTCCATCACAACGATGGAAAGAGGTATGAATGTTGTCTTGGCTACTTTTAATATTTGAATGCCGAACATGCTGCCAGAGGTGAGCCAACTCGCCTATGTCAGTGAAATAGAAACACTAAGAAGATTTCAAAACAAGCCTCCAACCCAGAGATGTAAAGCAATCTAACAGCTGTGACACTGCGCTGGAATCCTCCTGTGGTGCTGGACATACCTGGAGCAGCTGTTAATTACTGCTTTTTTTTTTTTTTTTTGCATCATAGGGGAAAACCTTCAGTAGAGGATCACAAATGAAGGATACCTTTTTTTTAACAACCATGAACTGGAGCGTAAGGACACAGCATAATATGTTGCTAAACCATTCATGCTTGGTTTGCACACAAACAGAAAATCTGAGATTAGTAACCTCTCCCTGGATTAGTTACAGAGATCAAAGATGCAGAGGTTCAAACACAGAGATTTGAAAAGCAGGCTGGGGGCTGTGGTGACACAGGACACTGAAACCAGGCCAGGGACCTTGACTTTGGCTCAATTAGTTTACAGGTACGGACGCCTTCTCTCAAAAAGGGATTGTGGTATCAGGTCCTCTGATCCCGAACAGCAAAGGCAGAGGACACACACACACAGAGCTGGTTTTTGGATGGTAATTTACTAGTGACTGATGAGTGCCACCCATGCTGTTACTCTGTGACTGCTACGCTTACTGCTGTATGTGTTTCACCTGACAGAGCACTGGCTGAGTTAAGAGAAGCAGCAACCATTCAGCCAGCAGCAGGAAAAGTGGAAAGGCAAAGAAAGAGCAGTGCAACTACTGAGGACACTAAGAGGCTGGGCAGGAGACTTTGGCATAACATCTTGGCCTTTTCAAGGACTACTGTTAACCCCTTGTGTCACCTGCTTTCCTAACAGCAATAGGACATCTTGCTGATATTTGCACAGTTACAGAGTAGGTTAGGCTAGACTATCTGCTAACAATCAGTACCAATCTATACAGATGTCACACACTTGACTGCTTCAGCATTAGTTGATAATTTGTCAGATGAAACCCCTACAGTGAGGTTGTCAGCCTGGCAATAAAGATACTCAAACCACACTGCACCAGAAGCACAAGGTCTCACTTCCCCTCTCTCCTCTCCTGCTCCTCCCATCTGCTCTCCCATATCCATCCCTGTCACTCTTCATCTTTCCTTGTACTAGGTCTACCTGTCTTTTTGCTGGAGGAGTTTCCCAAGAGGTCAGGGGGATGAAGCATTTCACAGACAGGCTGGATGGGCACCAGAGCTGCCCTGATGTACTGAACAGAACTGTGTGACACAACAAAATCAGGGAAGATGAGGTAAAGAAGCACAGTAACTGCCCATTCTGGTGGCTGTAGGATGCTGTTAGATTAGTTCAAGGGGTACTGCCTTTCATCCTTTCAAATACACTCCCAGTACAGTGTAAAGGCATGATTCATCTTTCTGTAAGGCTTGTCTTGCTGTGCTGACCCTGGAAATACTTGAGAGTTCTAGAGCAGGTGATGTCCGTGCATGAGTGCCAGTGGTATTAAGCAAGTGGAAAAAATGGCAAGAGAGTGCTAGTAAATCACGTATTGGGGCATGGATTTAACATGGAATACAAAGAAAGGTACTTGAACACTTGCAGGGGCTATAAATATGTGCACAGCTAATGTAATAAATTCAGACTCAGATCCACAGTTAACTGATCAAGAAGTACAGGGAAGAGGTGAGAGGATAAAGGGAAATGGTAAATAGGAAAGCATTAAAAAAGCATACATACCTACAAAGGAGGACAATGAAAAGAACATCTGAAAACTAATCTTCTTGTACCATGAAGCTTCTATCATCAAGGCAAACGTGCAGGTCCCCTGAAGGCTTACTCTCCTTCCTCTTCTCCTCATTCCAGCACTAGCTAATTTGTAGCAGTGTGATAAGTCTGATCAATGACTCATCCATCTGAAAACAAAACCCATCCCCACCTTACTTTTCAGTTGGATTCCTCCCTGAATCTGCCCACATGGCTGCATGAGCAGCAATGTTATTAATGGATTGGCATCCTGTACTTAGATGAGTCCAAAGCACCCATCATTCTGCTACCTAATACACCTCTACAACACGTTCAGAGCATGAACCTGTGCCATGCATCCCAGGACTCCTTCAGGCAGGTCTGTCAGCCCTGGAGAGACAGTCAGCTGTGCAGTAGTGGCTTTCTGCCTTGTTCCCAGTCCCCATTGTCTCATTAGCAGATAAGGAGAAGGTTGCATTAAATGCTTTGCTTTTCATTTTACTTGTGAGCACACTGTTCTAATTAGAAAAGGAAAAGTGGTAGATAGGCACAGTGTGCTTACACAGTTATCTATCCTAGGAAATAAGTAGAAAACTGATGTCCTCTAGAGCCTCATCATCTTCTACTTACTCACATGTCAATAACTGAATCCTTTTTAAGGCCACAGAGACTTGGAATAAGCAAAGCTAGGGAAAAAAATAGTGTGCGCAAATATAAAGGGCTAACATTTCATTGGTTTTGTGGAACAGGTCTTAAATAATTAACTTTTAAAAGACTTACTGGATTCTTTGATGTCTAGAATTAAGGCAGGTATTGCACCTGTAAGGAGTATTTTAAGAGGCAGGTATTTACAGTGCATGCTGTTAGAAGCAGTGTGTGAACTGCTGGCCAATAATCATGGACCAAAGGACACCACCCCATCATCTAACACATCTGGTTTCTGATGGAAGCTCATTTACAGACTGTTGGCTCTGATGTCATCATTATGACTAACATGTAGCAATCTGTTAAAACGTGGAATTAAGACAAATACAGGTGATACTCAAAAGATTATTTCTCAGATTAAATACAGGGGAGAAATATTCATGTTTCACTAATTATGACAACATTGTACAAATGGCTTTCCTCAATTAATTACATACATTCAGAACCAAATAAGCTTTAATGTGGCTGATGAGAGCAAAGCTGAACATGGTCTTCCTTGCCTAAGCAATGATAGTTCTGTTCATATAGTTGTTACTTCTGAAAGGAAGATGAATTCTGGCAACCAGATCTAT
Organism: Phaenicophaeus curvirostris; assembly: GCF_032191515.1. Taxonomy (NCBI): domain Eukaryota; kingdom Metazoa; phylum Chordata; class Aves; order Cuculiformes; family Cuculidae; genus Phaenicophaeus; species Phaenicophaeus curvirostris. The sequence goes on from NC_091394.1 coordinate 11,110,177, forward strand.
TTTCCTTAACAGATGTTTCAAAATATGGTAATGAGGTAGGGGCTTCCTAGGCTGTCAGCTGGAATTCACTAACCAGAAGACAGAACAAAATGGATATGATGCAACCCATCTTTTCCCTTTAAACCTTTGAAGACTACATTAGATTTTATATTAATTTTACAAAACATTGCTTGCAATAAATTATGAAATAGTACATCCACCTCTGCTAACACAATTTTCTCTCAACCTTTCCTTCACTAATTTGCAACTCTTTGTGACAGACACCATATCTATTTGAAGGGCTCCAGAGTGGCTCTGGCACCCAGAACACTATCACAGCCCCCTGAAAGAAAAAATATTTTAAAAAAATCAGAAGAAACACAATTTTTGTGACCTGTTCAAACTGTAGTTTTAAAAATGCAACACATTTTTAGGTAGCAAACAAAATTCATACTGAACTAGAATCTTAAGTAATTTCTTAAACACAGCTTTATCCTCACACTCATGAAAGCTGTACTAATGAAGGACCAGCTAGAATTACATATCTAGCAGAGAGATGAAAGAGAATGACTCTCTTAATTAAAAGTCGAATCACGTTTAAATTCTCCACTTACAGTAGTTGTCAAACTCTTCTTTCCTGTATTTTTCAAGAATAACTCCCGTGTACATCTCAGTATAACAGAGCAAATCAAATCCTGACAGGGACTGTATTAAATCTTAGCATACCCACAGAGAATAAACTGTTGAGAAACACATCAAAACCTTCAATTTCCAGCACCACTACTCACATAAACGATAAATTTATGTGCCTGATGTTATATGCTAGGCACCATTAACATTTGTCTTTGGTTAGCAGGTAAAAAAACCCTACACTGAATCCTGACAATGCAGAGAGAAGAGCACTAGTCATTTTTAGCCAACGTGGACTGTTAGAAAGCCAATAACATTGGTATCTCTATCAACAACATTATCGCTGAAAGAACTCATATCTTTGCCAGTTATGAGGGCTGCCTGCCAATTCTTCTTATGAAGCCCTGAAAAGAAAGGAAAACAAACAACTGGCTTGACATTTTCTGACAGTCTGCAGCTGGATTTCCCATATGCAATCACACCACCCAATTTCAGACACAACAGTTCAGGCATTTCTGTGAATTAGTTTAGAGAAAAAACACTGGTCTGCAATCTCAGACAATTCAGGTGATCGCTCCCTGAGAAAGTGTAGCATCTCATGCACTGGAAGAATAACTTGAAACTTGGACAATTCTTATGTAAGCTTCTGTGTCAGAAATACACTCCTTACTCTTACACAAATAATACTCCCAAAGTTGGCCAAACTATGCAAATATAAACTACCGTGATGAAAAACATGCACTTATGGAAGGTTTCTCAGAGATGGCTTAAATGCTTGGACCTTCTGTTTTTGCTGATGAAGATCCATCCTTTCCTTGTTCCTGTCTATGACTGGACTTATCACTTGGAGTATCACCTGCCCTGCAGGACTGGGACTCCTCCAACAAGGAGAGAAAGGGATAAATTTCCTTTATCCGTCTGAGCTGTAGCAGTACAGGACAGTGTAATATAGGTCACTGAGTTTGCCTTCTCTTCACTATCATCTAGTGCAAAGGAGGAAGCTGCTGGAATTAAATATAGGAAAAGAACCAAAATTAACATAGTTACACGCTTATTTAGGTCCCATTATAAAAGTTACTTGTGATCTACATCACAGGCAGTCAGGTTCTTTTTTTACATTCTTATGAGTGGCAGGGAAGCATTACTCCTCCCATATTGCAAATAAAATACAGACTATTAGAAATTTAAAGCAGCATCCCCCAAAATGCCAGTGTGTTGCAGAGCAGACGCTGAATCTGAGTTTCTGATTTTTTCCCTTCTCTGCTAGCATGGTGATAGGTTGGGGTAGAAGGAGAACTGTGACCAGGGCTTGGCCTAAAATCTCCAATAGTTTTTATCTAGTTAATTCCCACCTGTAAAAGGGAAATATGTGTTCTTCATTATTTTTAAGGTTTATTGTGGAGATAAATCCATTGAAGACTTTGAAGTGACCAGATGGAAACTATGAAAATAAGTAAATCAGTAATAGACATCTTAGTTCTAGGATGAATATGACTTCAGAGTAGTAAAGTTTATTCATATAATAAAAAGATCTAGTTTGTTTTATTTTGCTTTTTAAACTGACGATATGAAAGCAAGTGCATGTGAACTTGCACACATAAAGAGAGATAAGAATAACCTATACCAAAATTTTAACTATAATAAAAATCAAAACTTTGCTGGAATTTCCCCCAATCTCTCATTAAATAAATCCCTCCACTCCCCATAGGGTTAGAGTTGCCCTTATCAAGAAGAATTTGAAAGACAGTGACAAAACAGGTAATGTTTTTTCCCTCTGCAGCTTGTGGAAGACAGTAAAATGCAGTTTTTTTATCACAATTAGTCAAACTTATGTCTTAAATTTGATGTCTCCAATAAATAACGGGTAACTGCAAATCATGCCTCATAAGCATATTCCTCTGTATGTGTTTCAAATACTATTATGTTAGTATTATTGCTATTGCAGAACTTATATACAGTAAGGGTTGTTTTTACATCAGTCTTTGCCAAGTGTTCATACCTAGCAGGTATTCTCTTCTTCAGACTATGTTGTTAATCTTGTTCCAGTTTTGAATAGATAATTTTCCACACACAAGCCCTCAAACAGGCACAAGACATCACCCATGATGACATCAAAGCAGAGTATCATGCAGCTGAACCAGCATGCATTTCAATTCTATCATATATAGCAGCACTCCTTCTGAGGCAAGAAAGTTCTTAGAGGAAGTGTTTCAGGTTTCTGCAGATATAAAAATACTCTTTTTGGACCTACCAGTCCACTGCCTCCTACAATCACTGTAATATTTATATTGAGCAGAACTTCAAAGCCTTCCTGAAGAAACCAAAAACAAACTGTGTTTTCATCATCTACTTAAAACAACAGCCCATCCAATAACAAGCTTGCCCACACTTCGCTGTTACTTAGCATTACAGCAAAATGCAAGAAAAATCTCCAGACTAGAGCACTTAAAATAGTTTATGATCACAAAAACATCCACAGCATGACTTGCTTATGCTCTGAAATCAATAAATGTTGAAGGCATTAATAATTTACACTGGTGCCATCTTTCATTTGCAACCCCCATCCTTATTTTACACCTTCATCCGCACTGTTACAAGTGGCAGATGTACATTCATGAAAATGCTGGAATAAGCTGAGACTCTGGTTGAAAGACACTCTTTTTCAGAGATGTTTTACTACCATTTGGGTGTTTCACTTATGTGCTCACCTCCCCAGTACTTTGAGGCTTGCAGTAAAAACATTTACTTTCAACATCCACTCACCTCTGTCTTTCCTAGCTCTACCCTTTCCTTGGCCAGGTCATTAAAAACACACCATTGAAGTTTTTTGCATTTGATGGTCTGTGATATTTTAAAGACTACTGTTGACTTCCTTCATGCTACTCTAGCTATCACAGAGCTGCCTCCTGATGTCTAGCTTGGTGCAAACTAAGGATTAAACCCAGTTTATTTATAAAAAAATATTTGATTTCCATCACCACCACCACGTCAGAAACAAGTAGCCTAAGTAGCCTAAATTCAGTCTTGTTGATTTATGTATGAGGAATCACAGACCTGATTTTAGGCAAAGGATCTGCCTGCCTTGGCATGTCTTTAGCCTTGTTGCACATCAACAGTGGTCCCAACTGTGCAAAGCAGAGCTCTTCAGTTTCCTGTATCCCAAGGGCTGGCAAAGAGATGTAGCTTTTGTCACTTTCTCCAGCTGAAAGTGAGATGTAATCCCTGTATTAGCATACTACCATTGCTCACAGGCAATTTACACAACTAAAAGCACTGGCTTGTGCTCTGACATCTGCCAGAGGCAGTGTCATGTTACTGGAAATTTCCAGGTACCTGCCAAGCTATAGGAGCCACCATCTGGTCTGCAGGGCTGTCTACTGCGTGGCTTAATTTTATAATACAGCACTACCACTCCCCTTTTCCTAAAGAAGGATGAACCTCCTGGCTCTATGCACTAACAAGCTTCTAAAAATTCACTCCCTCTCCCAGCTGGATTTTGATTTTGCGGCAGTTCTTGGGAACACGTCTCACACCTGTTCTCACTTCCATTCAGTGGTAGTTATGAAGTAGCATTTCTTGTCTTGCATGCAGTGTCATGCAAGTGCACACATTCAGAATTTAATACCACAAGGCAAACAAATATAATTCTCAGATTCCTATACTCATTATTTCCAATAGCAAACAGACAACGTCACTATGCCACAGCTGAATTTGGCAAAGCATTTCACCGTGGCAGCACAGTTCATATTGGAGACCTTTCCTGGAGTCTTCCTGAAAGCTAATGTTTAAAATACAACTTAAAATTACTTATTTTACTGATCTCATTCACATCTCCATTAAAGATTTTCTTGTAGGTGACCATAAATATTAAACAGAGTTCAGACTACTCATTCATTTCTGATCTCATCTGTGGATTGTAGCAAGCAGCTTTTCATACAGTAAGAATAGGGTTTACATGCACATATTTTATTTAAATTGCTACTTTATTCTTTACCACTATATGCACAACAGAAAGAGAATATTGGAAGCTCAGTTTCCTGGGGTAAGTACTTCAGGCCAAGAGGAAAGTCAGGTACTAAGAGAAATGAGAGCAAACTTTCAGTCTTTCTTTTAGATTATGATTCGTGACGCTTCACAAACAGAAATGAATGAGGTATGATCCACTTGCAATTTACAATTGTAAGACACTTTGCTTTTTTAAGAAAAAATAAGTAAACAGAGTTTCAAATAAGTAAAAAAAAAATCACAATATGTAACTAGCACTTTCCAAAAGTGCATTAAATAACATGATTAACACCTGTCACACGCTTCTCATTAATTTATCTTTTTCCCAGTGCAGGGGGTGCCCAGTTTAGAAGCAGTTTTACTCTCTTTATATTATAGCATAAGATAGAATTCACTGTTTATTCATTTAGAAAAAGCAGTATTGAAGACATGTACCCACACCTGGAGGCAACTATGATAAGACTGTGATAATTCTTACTTCCTAAGAGAGCTCAGTAGACATCTGTTTTGTTCTAAATTCTGTCTCATCCAGCTATGCTTTACCTGTATTGTAGAACAATATTACTAAATCAATGACTCAGGAGACATTGGAAACTGATCCAAATAGTAATCAAAAAAAGTTTTGTTTGTAAGTAAATATTTTAAAAAATGGCATGTATATTCCTATGCACTGAAAGTAAACAAATAGAAATGAGAAAATAAAAATAATGTAAAGGAACTTCAATAAACTTGTTTTTCTGTTTGGTTGCAAATTAAATATGGCCTCTAGTTATCGAAAACATTTGGGGTTTTTTGAGAAAGAACAGATTACTTTGATTTAAAAAGAGTGAGAAATTGCAGCACAGAAGGAGCAGTACTTTTAAGACAGGTTCTCACCCTAAGATTGGGCATCCTGAATGCCTCTAGGGGATCGAGGCAGGAGAAAAAGACTGTAATTTTGAATTTGATTTCAAATTCTCAATGAAGTCTAGTAGAAAGCAGAAACCAGTATTAATTTGCACTTGGCATAGCTTGCATCATTGAAGAGTCATGTTAAAGCAGTATACTATTTATTGATTTTCAAGAGTTCAGATTTCTGTGCTATTCTCAATTGCAATACTGAATTACACATTGAATTGCTACAACTAGCCCAAAGAGGATATCATCTAATCAAATCACTTGCTAGCTATATATGCTTAATGAAAAGAACAAAGGAAAGAACATGATTTTTTTGGTGATAGTACACAAAAGAGAAACAAACTGCTAAACAGTTTTCTTAATTAGATTTATTCTGCAGATGTTTTCCTAAGCTGAAGTGACACATATATAGATAGCAAAAATTAAAATTGGTGTTTTCACATATGAATGCATTTTTGTATAGCTTATGGTTGCCTAGCGCCCAATTAATCTCCCTCAATTCACAACTTGCCTGATTTACTATTCTCAACCTTTCATTGATTAAAAGGTCCCAGCAAACTTCTCATTATTCAGTCTATTCTTCTACAGCCTGCTATTGTGAATCTTGGTAGAGATGTTTTCCTGAACCCAGCAGGATGAAAAGTAACCATATGAAAGGTACATTTTAAGGAATATTGCCTCCTGCCATGAATGCTCTGGTAGTAGGATTGCTTCAAAATTGAGAAGTTATTATCAGGGCTTGAACTGAAAGGGAAGCAAGGAACAAGAGGGTTTTGTCAGTGGAGCAGAGAAGCTACAAGTCCTTACTAGGTTCTTCTAGTGGTGAGAACTGCCTGTTAACTGACAGGACATGTTACACATTTCTTAGTTATACCCACTAGGCTTCTGGTGTTACACTACACAAGAGCTTTCATTGTCCTTTCCAAGCTCAGGTCTCTCCTAGGTCCATGAACACTGTGCCAAACAGGGAATACAAATCACTGTCCTGAATAGAACTGACCCAATTCCACTCTTTTAGTTCTTGGAAGTAGCTCTAATCCACTTTGCTATATAATAGCATTTAGGCCTTGAATTTTCCAATGTACACAAGCAATGAAGACAGAATGGATTCAGTTTTGATGACAGGAGAAAAATCCTGTCATATAAAGCGAGATGAAGACTTCTGTCCAGCATAGGAATTATTAATATGCAACAAGCTGAGTGCATGATTTCTATGTCTTTGAAAGATACATGAATGCACACACATACCGATTAACTATAAAACCCCTACTGCGTTGTCTTAACTCAGTTTTCAGCCTGTAACAATCTGCACTCTTCGATGGAGTATTTTATTTTTTGGAACTCCTACATACGTAGGCTCATATGAGAAAATATTACATTCTGAATACATATATCCACAAAGGTAGCCAGCAGTGACAATGATCTCAGCAAGAAGGCAGCACAGTTATTACACTGTGAATGCATCTGTCATCCTGACATCTAGCTTTGCTTAATTACTTGTATAATATCTTTAGGGGACAGTTTAGAAATATCTCATTTCATCCAAACTGACATTTTCTCAGAGTGAGCCTGTGTTACTATTATATGAAAAATATCATGAAAGGACAGCATCAGAAACATTGCTTCACATATGGAGTTACTTGTGGTACAGTTTTATTACATCTCATAGTCTGTATTAATTCAAGTGACTGGCACTCTGGTCTAACCATCTTAAGATATTTAAGCCTACAGTGAGAAGACACATACTCTGAAGGTATACCCAGATGGCTGTATTTTGATTTGAACTGACCAGTAAATAGAAGGTCTTTCAGCAATAACCCACAGTTTTGAGACAAAAGCCAAACCCATACCATTGTAATGGAAAGAAGAGCTGTAATAGCTTGCGTCAAAAACACCAAGACAGTCTACAAACCTGGACGCAAACATGCAAATAGCATCATAAGCAAGGGAAGTAACATCATTAAAACACTTTCAAGTTTCAAAACTCAGATCTGAAATTCATGTGAAGTTTCATAGATACAGCCATGACAGGGTAGTCCAAACCATATTAGCTGACCTACTCCTAATAGAAAACTGAGACCTGGAGAATAGTACTCTCTGAATATTCAGTCAAATTTCCTTATAAACCTAACTGGAACGTGAGTTTCAGAACTGAGTAAGAAAACTGTTTGACCTTATGACTTTCCCTAGCAGTATATTTACAAGATGTTTTAGCTTGCAAATGTGTACATAGGTTATGAGTGCAGTTTTAGAAAGAAGGCAGGTTGTTCTGTGTTTAATTCTTTTAATTACATGAGACTAGAGTCAGACTTAAGTCCTGGTCTTTGATAAAGCTATTTACACAAATCCTTTTAAGAGCAGAATTTGATACTGCGTTAGTATTAAAGCTATTTCCAGAAGTAAATGGGTGGATATGTTTATTAAGACACAAACAATTAACAGAGACATTATATACACCTGTTTTCTAAGACTAGGGGAAAACAATGCTATCTCAAGTACTAAGCACTTTAAATTAGACACATTAAAATGTAAACATCAGTAAATACTTATGAAGTGCTGTACCCATTTAGGCTAAACCTTTTGAATCAGGTGAGCTGTGCAGTTTCCTCAATAGCACTGTCCATACAAATTGCTGGTTTAAAATCACGTTTCCCAAAGGGATCACAAGGGGAATCACATGGGGAAGGTTGGAAGCAGATTGCAAAAACCTCAGCAGCAAAGACACCACTGCTGCAGCTCACCACGCTCCTGGCATGAGGAGTCCCACGTACGACTTGCAGTTCTGATACACCAGCCAGACCTGCAACAGTCTACAAATATCTCCTCTGTCATGAAAATCTCACCGCAGCAGCTGCCATGTAACTCAAAGGAACTCCAGGAGGACACTTCCATCAGCCTGTTCCTCTGAATTGGAACAGTGAAGACTGGTAGGAAACCACATCTTGGACTCTGCATGTGTCCATCAACATTAAGCTTTGCAGTCAATGGCACAAAGCATTGGAGAGAAACATGACTGGTGGGGAGGAAGGGAGAGAAAGCAGGTGACATTTACTTTGTGCTTTCTCTAAAAATCAGCCAAAAACCCCAGAGCTATTAAAGTACACAGAGAGATACATAGCTTTATGAAGTATCAGTACCAGCTGAGTCTTTAAAGCAGAAAGGATGTGAATTGACCTCCTGGGTAATATTACTGGCATTACTTTTGCTCATTGTAGAGGTCCAGTGAATCTCAGGGAAAGTTCTAAAGATCCCTGATTCTCTTCTGGTCTTACACCATCCCTTTTACTTCTATAAAGTTATCGGCTACCACTGTGCAGAGCTTGAAAGAGGACACTGAGGAGCCCACTAACACCATATCCTAACTAAGCAGAAAATACACTATGAGTGGTGTTAGGAGGCACTCCTAAAGAAACTGGAACTAGGCTAAGAGTAAAGTGTGTTGAAGATATTAATTTCAAATGATGATGCTGTTCTTTGTCTCAAAATTAAGATGTTTGGCTAACAAAAGGTTGTTACCATAGATAAAACAGAAGACCAGAGGTTAAATAATCTGTGATACATACAAAGATCCTACTGTTTTCCATTTAAGAAGAAGAGACTCCACTTTTAATTCTGTCACTATGGAATTTACTTGGACCAATTCAGCAAAAAGGCTTTAGTGAAAACAACAATTAAGGATGGGAAGCTGCTATATGACTGGAAGCAAAGTCTGAAAGCCCATGCTTAGTAAGTGTTAATTTAAGACTGCTAGAGCACACCCTGAAACAGAGCTGCCATCTGCAACACTTAAGGACAAGAATAAGAAAAGAGAAGCTCCTTTTTTTCTTTTTTTTGAATTTCCAAAAGATTTCCAACCACACAGAGGTAGGAGAGACAGGGAAAGTAAACAAAACACGAAACACGATGAGGTGCTGACACAAAACAACCAAAGATCTGGCACTATGATGAATGCCACACAGCATACAGAACAACAGAACATGACCTTTGTGCTTTGCTTCCCATCCAGCTCTTTGAGGAAGCTACAGGGAAACACACATGCATTGAGGGAGTGCAGTGTCTACAGAGCACCTCAGAGAATTCCTGATTCCCTGTTCCGTCAGTCTTCTGGAGTCTAGCACTGTAATATTTAGTTCTCATCAATGTTTTAATTCTGCTATTTGTTTTCTTTCTACTGAACTCTGAAAAATCATAGGCATGCTTAATGGCAGACATTCCAAATGCCTTTAAGAGAGGTTGAAGGTGAATGAGAAAGATGTTGAAAAGATCAAGCATAAAAAATATCTGCTGCAAAACTAACAGACAGTGTGAGACAGTGAACATCATTTAACAAAAATAAAAGATGCAGAATCAGATGGAGTGCAACTTAAAGGTTTTCTGTGACGATTGTTATAACATAACAAAAATACGAAGAACAACAAAGATGATCTTGCACAATGACACCTTTGAGAGGGATGATGACTAGATAAATCAAGATACTTGTTATTTTCCTTTTATATTTACCTCTTATTTCCTATTTGCATTGCTCTGGGTCACAGGATTGACACTGACCACTGAAGAATATCAGAATACAGAATGGTTGAACTTCCAGGGTCTTTTCTGAAGGTGCTACATGACCCACCTAAATCAGCAGTTGTCTGTTTTTGTAACCTTGTGTGTTTAAGAAAATAGTTATAGACTTTTTTTTTTACTGTTTATGTTTCTGGTTCTGCATATCTAGGATACAGCTAATGTTGTCCTGTCAACAGGCTGTAAAATGTAAGCATGTTTTCATAACTATCAGAATCCTGTAAAATTGCACTGGGGTGCTGTTACATGCAAAAGCAGGTAGGGGTCATGTTAGTGTAAGAGGATATTGAAAAAAATGAAGCTCTTAGATGATACAGTTCTGTCAGATAGAAAAAGGTTCTGCCTCCACTTAAATGTCAGCCTCCTGAAATCAATGGATACAAAGATAAAAATAAAGCATAACACATCTCTCTATGTGCATTCCTTACAGTGCACACATTTGTATGTGTGACATAGATAAAGGACTGTGTTGCCAAAAGCCTGTCCATCTTTCTGATTTTATTAGTGACTTAATGAAATATATTAACCCTGCTTGGACACCTTGCATAATTCATCTGTGCCACACTGTAAATATACTTCTTATCTGTTGAAAAGAACACAAGACGCCTAAAGACCCAAAGTAGCAGCCACCCAAATTTAAATACTGAGGCATATGAATGATTTTAAATATTCTATTTCTGAGCTTACTTCTGATTCAGGGATAATAAAAAATAGTAAAGATAATGAGTATATTCGTTCATAGAGAAAGACCCTGTACGTCCTGTGGTCAGAGACAGAAAGCATCTCCGATGACTTGCCCCTGCCCAACCAGTATAAGGAGAGGAGCACTAGGTGATAAAGAGCATTACAAAGTCCTGCAAGAGTTGAGCAGTTCAGAGGAGAGCTCAGAAAGACCTGTAGAACCAACACAAATAAATTTTACACCTAGCAGTCTTTTTGCTGTCTTGCTTTAAAAAAAATTGTGCTGTGCTGCAAAAAGACCTAAGAACGAGCAAGCCTCAGGCTGCTGCAAAAAACATGAATCCATTGGCTGGATGTTCAGTCCCAGCTGATGAAGGGCTCTGCCATACACAGCACATTTTATCTTTTGCCTTGTAGGGGTATCAGAAAGGACATGGGAAGGCAACTTGAGTTACTGTGGGGGTGGAGAAGGGGTGCAGAACAGATACTAACAGTTAAATCCTTGTTTAACTAGTCCAAATGGATCAGCTTCTGACACCTAGGTCATGGTGGTGAAGTGGGGCCATGGCGGTGAAGTGGGGCCATGGCAAGAAAGTTACCTGAATTGGCTGCCTTTTCTGCTTTTTAAATATATACAGAGACACAAAGCGTCTCCCAGATGCAACTTCTGTGTGAGAAACAAGCTTCAGCTCTGTTACTCTACTCGCAGAACCTGTAAGCAGTTTTCAGTCAAATGGAAAAATAGCATCAATTACAAATATTCACTTAGCAAAATTTATTTAAGACTCTCCAGTGATATGGAGTGGCAAGGGATGAAGAAAAGGATGTGCTACACCTCAGTATTCTCACCCTTTTTATGTGTTTGTATTTCAGTACCTTTATAATAATTTAAAATTAAAAATTCCCCTTCATGTTACAAGGGATTTTTGGCTATGTCTTGTGTCTAGGAAACTAAAAATCCATAAAGACAACAAGACACTCTCAAGTATATCCCTTTTAGTACAGAATAGATATTTGAAGCTGCTTTTATCACTTATTTGTTTTATTATTTATGAGGCCATCTGCAGCAAGTCAGTTCAGCTAAGCCTGGTCACAGCTGAAAACTCTTTCTTGTTGTTGTGGTTTCTGCTGTTTCTGACATAGAATTTGCCTCTTAAAAAGGCATGATATGAAATGCACTACTCACTCACAGCTGCCCCCTCTTTTCTCCAGTAGCTGTATGATTGTTTGATGTTAATGTGATCCAGGTCTGTAGGATGTTGCTTGTTACTACTGTTATAAAAAGCATCGCCTGTAGAGGCAATTCACATTGATGGCTTGACAGCCAGAAGTAGTGTACTTAGGCTCATTTTGTTCAGTTTTTGCAATTTTTCTGGGCCTTTTTTCATTTAAATATCTTTCAATAGCAGGAAGTCCGGCTGAATAAAGTATCTGAGAAATATATATTAGAAGCATATTAAAGTAAAACCAGAGCACATTCTTCGAAGTCGAGTTCTAAGTCTGTCTTCCCCCACTTAGACCCACGTTTTCTAGGTAATGCATGAACTCTGTGCTGCACACTTTGTTAGGTCAGGTTCACCCTTTCAGTTTGTGTGCAGAAAAGCTTCCAGTCCCCAAAGGGTGGAAGGATTCCTGAGCATCTATTTCTACCCATTTTGTGAGAAGTATTCCCTTGAAAAAGAAGTGAAGAAGGACAAGTGTTGGATGATGAGAGCCACCACAGGTAATTAACTTTTAATGTTCTGAGGATACCACATCAAAACATACTGTAGCTATTATTCCTTATTTCAAAGTTCCATTTACGAACACTAACCTGCAGTTGAGGATCACATTTTGACCATCAACACCAAACAGGACAAGAACTATTAGGCAAACACAAGCTGGCTAATCACAATATGGGAAGTTTTAAATGTGATTTTGAACCTGCAGAATGCAACAAGACTGTACTTTCAAACTTTCCTCCACAATCATGAAGACTATCAAGTTTCTTCTTTTGGGTTCTCCCAAGAACTATAGATTTAATGAAAATGCCTGACTACATGTCTTGTGGTAAAGCTACCAGAAATAACAGCACTGTATCATCCTATAAAATCATTAAAAGTTTGAGTACGAGGGATGGACAAGGCACAGCGACTGTGACCATACAAATAGATGACATTACACAGAAAATGTAATGAAAGGTGTCTCAGAGCTATGGTTAGGCAAATGTGGTGAATTAAATTAAAATTAGCAGTAACCCTTCTTCTACATAAGTGCCCAGTACTTTCCAGCGTAAGTACTATGGTTATTTTCTGAAAAGACAGAGCATTTCTACAGCCTCTAGAGAGGATCTCATATATACCAGGGGAATTTATCTAAGACTGAACATGTAACTTTTTTCAGGCTCAATAAAACCATATATACCAGCTTAGGTAAGACTTTCCATACAGATTTTCCTTGGTAGGTTTTTTTTTAATTATTGTTGTTTTTCTTTTATGTTGACAGGCTTTATGAACATTCTCTAATCTTTGCCTAGTATCTTAAAGTTCATATTTCAGGACGGACGTGGACAAATTAACTGTGCTACAGTCTAAAAATTTATTTTTCACCATGGAAAATTATGCTAGGCAAGTGTTCAGAACACATGATGACATTTATCTCCTAAAATCTTTTAGATGCTTTTACAAAATCTAAGACTGAAGAATTAATACAAAATGTCAGATCTAATTTAGAAAGTTCAGTATCCAAAATGTTATGTTACCATTCCTCAGATGTTCGACAGCCAAGCTGCATTCAGACAGAAGTCTTTACTTATGCTATCTCCTAACTGAAGTCACCATGTCAATGCAAATTGTCAGCATTTTACATTTAAACTAATAATCATGAACAATGAAGCAGAGGCTTCTGCTTGAGTTACTAGACAAGCAACTTCAGACATCTGTTTGCAATAAAGTATGAGCAGAAGCAGCTTGTCTTTCCAAAATACATTCAGATACCTTACTCTATGTCAGTGCTGGTAAAATATGATATAAGAGTAGAGAATTTACACAACCTATAGTCTGTTTTCTCCAGATAAAGTATACATGATGCCTTTCATGTCTATTCTGGAATAAATAAGCTTCTACTGATTCCATAAGAAATTATTCCACAAGGTATTCATTTTGGAAATCCCTGCCTTCCTTCATGCTGGAGTTCCTTCCACTCACAATCATAAACAACTGTTTTTTAAATTATAAGCCACATTCTGCCAAACTGGCACCGAGAGACAGCTGAGGACAAAAATCATGAATGTATTTTATCTCCCTGAATTCCTTTGGGATATGGCCCAATTGTCATCAGTTAAATGAGCAAGCATCTTGGGGGAAGTAAGATTTGGGGAAAGAAGATCCTGCGTCTCATAAATCAAGTAGAAGAATCAGGTTCCACGCTTGCATCCATGCATCTTTCCTCCCTATAAAATCCAAATATTAACATAAACAAATCATGGGCAGGCAGTAAGCACTTGGCAATGCCAAAACACTTGCATCTTTCTTGCTAAGTAAGGCCATGTGCACTCCACAGAAAGGAGACTTGGATTTTGTTGCATAGTCATCATATTTTGAGCTTGACAGAAATTAGAAGTTAGCCAATGAATGACAACATAATCCTGAAGAATACAGTTGGCATTTGTAGTGCTTGCATCTTATCATTTCCATGTCACCTTTCACAGAAGTGAAAGATCCATATCACTTGTCCAGAGACTATCTGAGCAGAGAAAGAAAATGAACACCTTTAACATCTTCCTCACCAGATCTAGGATTCCTGGCTTTGTGAGGGAGCTGGAGGACTAGAATGACTGGGAGGCAAACAACTGAACAACTGCCCTCCAGTGGCTGAAGACTCAACACACCAATGGGATGAAATGAGGCAGTTTGTAATTTCCACACTATGTTTCAGCCTGTTAAGTACCAAAGTATACATGAATATATGTGGTTTATACTTCAGCGTATTTTTTCCCCAGTGGTCTTGCTGCTCTCTCATTAATATCTGTTTTGCAGTCACACCGTGTGCAATACTTCTCTATTGAATGAATTTCACTAACCCTCTTTTTTAATTAGCAGACGATGCTGTAAATACACCAGTTTTTAAAAATGTTAGGCCTTGTTATCTTGCAGCTTTCTTCTTTAAAAACTCCTCTCCTCTACAATGTTAACTTGCACCTGCTACCTCCTGCAAGTGATAACTTTTCTTCATTACCAGGCAAACAAATTTAGGCATTAATCCCAAAGGAAGGACCATAAAATTGGTTTCGGCCTGCCTTTAAATTTCCTTGCTATTTACCTCAGCTAAATCCACAAACCAATCTCCAGCTTTGCAGCTTTGCTTCCTGAACTCATGTATTAATGATAT
Source organism: Phaenicophaeus curvirostris (assembly GCF_032191515.1). Taxonomy (NCBI): domain Eukaryota; kingdom Metazoa; phylum Chordata; class Aves; order Cuculiformes; family Cuculidae; genus Phaenicophaeus; species Phaenicophaeus curvirostris. The sequence goes on from NC_091394.1 coordinate 11,125,303, forward strand.
GTCAAAATCTAAAGCTCCCTGAAGAAAAGAGGTTGCCATGGGATACTGCGTGCTTAAGAGCAAAGTGTAGAAAGACATACCCTGCTAAGAAAGGATCCGAAGACCTTGCTGTGTCAGCCAGTATTGCTTTTTATCTCTTTAGATGAAACAAAATCGCTGCTCTGGGAGTCACTGGGCATCCGTCAGCCCTGATTGCTCCATCATACTGACCATTTCAAGAGGGCTAGAGGAATCATTAACAGAAAGGAAACTCCTCCAGTTCCGCAAAAGCTCCCGCTTTGCTTCCTGGTATCAGGGCTGCTCTCCTGTAACACATGTAGATAAATAATTTTTCTTCAGCAATATCTGTCTGTAATCATCCTCGTAGCTTTTTAAATGTCTCCAAACCCATATGCAAAGAAGTTGTGTGCTACAGATTAGTGATGCTTAGGAGGGAGGAAAGAAGAACACAGCACGGATGGTTTAGGTGAGGCCAGCTAGCCAGATGGACATCATTTCCTCAGAGGTAAAGGTGGCTTTTGAAAAAGACAGAGGAAAAGAAGAGGTGAAGACTAGAAGATGTGACTGCCGAAGGATAATTTGGAAGAGAGAACATAGCTTCTGCCAGAAGTGTGTTTTTGCTGAGAAGAATAGAAGTCTGAACTGCCTGAAGGGCTAACAAGAGAGAAGGCACTTGTAACCCACATGAGCAAAAGAATAGTCCAAGACAGCTCTCTGTGCCATCTTTCTTCTCTGAACTTGCAAGAGTAAGTTATAAGTGAAAAGTGAGTTAGTAAAGTAAGTGAAAAGTAAGTTAGAAAGAAAAAGTGTCTCTAGTTCCAAACAATAAATGAGAGAAGATTCTATAAAATATCATATAAACACAGTTCTTCGTTTTAGTTATACCTTTTCTCCTACTGGAAAGCTTCGAATCTCTTTTTTAAAAAAAACAAGAGAGAATACAACAATAATAAAAAGTTGTCTTTGTTGAAACATTTGTCCTTGAAAAATATTTTGAGCTCAACAGTATTTTAAGGGTAAGAGATCTCTTACAAATTGCAGAATCTTTCCAAACAGTTTTTTTTGTTATAAAAGCAACCACAGTGATTTTATGCTTACTGTATTTCTAAATAAACATGAAATTCTCATTAATTTTTGACTGTATTATTGAAACAAGCAAAAAAAAAATTCAAGCTGCAACTAGTACACAGCTCCCACTGCACACTTTTGAAAACTTGATGCTCCCTGGTATGAACTGAAGCACAATGAGATTGTGCATTCAGATTGGACTGATGCTCCAGATAACCTGCACAGTTAAATGCAGGATCGACTTCCACCCATTGACCAGGACAAAACCCACGCAATGAATAGTGCATTTAGGCAGACAATAGCCTTGGATCATTAATGAAGAGTAAAATACAACCTCATACCTTTAAATTTCACTACCTGATGCTAGACATCACTTTATGTAGAAGTCAGAGCTCTTGGGAGTGGGGTTTTGAAAAGCTCCTATTGTAAGTCAGTGGTAAAACTTCCACTGACTTCTGTGAAATTTTATGAGCCCTTCTGAAAAAAAAAGTCAGCAGTCTGAGGGCTGAATACTTAAACTGTTACAATGCACAGCGCCATGGTCACTCAGAGTAGCAAAACGGCATCTGTAAATCTGCAGTTCACTTGGAGAGAAGCGTGTGTTTGGCCTATGTGATTCTAGCCAGCTAATGTAGACATCTAATGTTTCCCTAGGCTCCTTCTGTAATCAATTAAGAGTGATATGTAGCAGTTTGCTATGTCTTATTGCTCTCACATTTGGCAAAATCAAGTCTAATATTCAACATATTCAGGCACACTCCTGGTTCTCTTCTTCTTCCAGCTAAATTGACTACTGGGGATAGGATTTAATTCCTCTAACTATAGACAGCTGTAGTGTTGAAGTATACCTCCGAAACACTGAATCATAGAATCATTAAGACTGGAAAAGACCTCTATGATCACCCAGTCCAACTGTCAGGACAGTACCACCATGCCTACCAAACATGCTTCAGCTTCCTTGCAGAGCAGCAGAGAACTATTTAGATTACCCTTCATTTACCCAAATGTAGACCTCTTCAAACTTAAGCAGCCCTTTCAACTGGAGACGGACCCTTGGTAACACAAAACCCACCCTTTGAGGCTGCACTAAAAGAGAGACCATTGTTTACTTTGCTTTAACACAACCTGTGTTAAACATAGGAAGTCAGAAAAGTTGCAGTTTTTATTCCTGGAGTAAAAGTCTGCCAGTGTACAGTATATTCAGGCTTAACTTCCTATGGATACAGGGAATCATGGCCATTTTGGTTTAAATAAATAACCCAGGATGTCCATTAAATCTCTTTAAAGCCCCAGCTTTGGTTTTGTACTTCATCTTAAGGTTGACCTCAAATTGCCTATGACAATGCTAAAACTAACTTACTCTTGCCTCCACTGTCATAGTAAACGAATGCCACTACCATCTCAAAGTATTTAATGCAGTATAAATATATCCACTTTTTTCAGTGAAGACATGGCCTGAGGCAACTGCTTCTCCTTTTCCTGTGTGTTGGAGCGTGGATATCTTTTGAACTTCCTGAAGTCAGCAAGATCCCCTGGGTATTATGTTTATTTTAGAGAAGACCTATTGTTCTGGAGGCTAAGACCATTTCTGAGGCTATTTCAAAACTGCTTTTCCAAACTGTTTATTGTTCTAACCTTCAATTTTATGGACAACAGAGGAAAAGTGATTAAAGACCCATTTTACCCAGCAGAGACACTATTTTTATTAATTTTTGATGCCCTATTTGGCTATTTATTGTCCTTATTGTTCCTTGTGATGGTTGCTAGGGAGAAGGATATTAAAACTCAATGTGCAGCATAGTTCATTCTAGGGTATAATTTTACTGGTATTTAAAATAATATATGCTAGATAATAGATAAAAATTACTGTGTTGAGCTTAAAATGGGATATTATTGCACCATATTTAGTTTTATTTTTTCCTAGTCTTCAAAAAAATGTTTCCTAAGGGATACACAGGAAGAAGACAGATGTGATAAATACAAACAGAATTCCTCTGTGAATGAAATAGGAGAAGCATAAGTCCCTGAACAACTGCCTCCGTTTTCCTCCATGGAACAAAGAAAAAGTTCTTCTCTAGACAGGACTAATTTACTTTAATTATGATTTTTTTTACTGAAGTATGTGCTGTCATGCATCATTTGGAGCATATGGTACAATTCTGTGAATAAAAATAGTTTCTTAGTATGGTTGTATTAGTCACACACCCACAAAAAATAGGAAAATATCCCCTACTAGGTGATCAACTACACTGGGCAGGGCAAAACCCAGGGGCTATCTTGGAAAAAACAGTAATTTAGTAATCAATCATGTTTTGCTCTGGGCCTTTGTTTTCTTTTGAAGAATCTTGATTTCTTTGGGAAGGTTGCTCCTTCCAAACGTGATCTTCAGTGAAGCAACAGGTTCTGGGTAGATCACAAGAACCATTAACTTCACTGATAAAAGCTCGTCTCATGAAACTGAAACAGGTGGTTGTATGCAGAAGATGGACTCACATGCTCGCACTGCTAATCTGAAGTCACTGTCCAGAGAAGGAGGAACAATTCATCCACTTAGCCTGCCTAGACAAGAGGTGGGAAACTCTGGTGAGGGAGAACTGTCCTGTGCAGAAGAGCAGTACAGCTAAAACCAGGGCCATAGGAACAGCTGTGTCATCCATAACGCACCACTCAGCTTATGCTAGATGTCAATTTAAATAAAACAGGAGGCAACAAGTTTTATCAAGTAGGAAAAAAACCCAAAACCTCTTTCAAGATGACTGACAGATTTTTTAAAACTCCTAAAATCTGGGAATGAATAGAGACTTGTGAATGAGTTTGGACAAAGCATTTACGTTCTTTAGAAACAATACCTGAAGTGGCATAGCTGATTCCTGCTGTTGACACCTGTCATGAAGAATTCAGAGAGGAATTTCTCTGCTGTATTAAAAGAGAAATCATGCCTGTGGTCACAATCTCTTCTTACTTCCTCAGGCTCAGTTTCTACATCTGGCTGCCTTTGGGCACATGTCTGTTGCTGCTCACATAGTTTTAACAGCTTCCCATGAGGAGCAGAACTTGGAAAAAGTGAGGTTTGATTCCCGGCTCCACCAAAGAGTTTCTTGTGAGCCCTGGAGCATCTCATTTCATCTTCGTGGTTCACTTTTTCATTAAAAAAATGAATATAGTAGCACTTACCTATTCTACCACAAGCAGTAGAAATAAAAGGATTAATGTACTCAAATGTCATAGTGATAAACATCACACAGAAACATCTCTAAATATTCACACTGAACAACAGTCTGTCAGATCAAAGTATCTGGCTGTCTCGCATGAACGTGGCCAAGAAGGCCAGCAGCATTCTGGCTTGTATGAAAAATGCCATGGCAAGCAGGGGTAGGGAAGTGATTCTGCCCCTGTACTGGGCACTGGTGTAGCTGCACCTTGAATACCATGTTCAGTTTTGGGCCCCTCACTACAAGACAGACATTGAGCTGCCTGAGCGAGTCCAGAGAAGGGCAATGAAGCTGGTAAAATGTCTGGAGAACAAGTCTTACGAGGAGCAGCTGAGGGAACTGCGATTGTTTGGCCTGCAGAAGAGGAGGCTGAGGGGAGACCTTATTACTCTTTATAACTACCTGACAAGACATTGTAGTGAGGTGGGTGCTGGTCTCTTCTCCCAAGTAACAAGTTATAGGATGAGGAGAAATGGCCTCAAGTTGCACCAGGGGAGGTTAAGACTGGATATTAGAAAAAATTTCTTTACTGGAGGAGTGGCCAAGCATTGGAATAGGCTGCCCAGGGAAGTATTGGAGTCTTCTTCCCTGGAGGTGTTAAAAAAATGTATAGACATGGCACTTTGGGACATGGTTTAGTAGGTATGGTGGTGTTGACCATTGCACTTAATCTTAGAGATCTTTTCCAACCTTAACGATTCTATGATTCCATGCCTCAGTTGTATGGCCAGAACTTGTAAAAGCTGAACATTAACTATCAGCACCACTAATTTTTAAAAAAGTCAGATCAGCACAATTTGAAAGAGCTCTAAAAGATTCTTGCTTAGATGTCACAGTTCAGCCTCAGATTATTATGTACCCTGTGACTGTTGCATCAGACATCTTCTGATCACCTGGAACACAAGCTATCTGCACAGTGTGGTGGAACTGGCAAACACTGCAAGTACTAGGGAAACTCTTTTTCTTCTAGAATCTTAATTTACCTATGTGTCTCAAGATCAATAAACAAATGACCTCAGGAGTAACAGCTATTTTTTAAAAGAAATTGGAAGACCCAGTGGTAATGGATACAGAGACACTCACATAAAATACTAACTCGGCTGCTTTCCTCATGGATCCTTTAAAATCTGTGATCCCTGAAATTAAGTCTATCTAGAGATTATAAAGTACGCCATTTACTACAGTAGTTCATATACTCTGTCAAACTCAAAAAGAAAAGTTCACAGAGATCATAAACTTGCCAGATGCAAGACCTGACATCGATATACATGCTTTTCTTTTGACTGTCAGGTTCTGAAGAACTTTCATTTATGATATTTTCTTCCCCCCCAGCTTTCTAGCTGCTTCTGTATGTGCATGCTTCTCTAACCACATGTGGTGATACAAAGTCTAACAAGTAATGTAATAGAGTAACGAGACTTTCAACCCCAGTACAAACTACAGGAGAGAATATGCTTCCTTTGGAATAGTTTCAATTTTATAAGCACAGACATTGGAAACCTGAAAAATACACAGAAAACCCAATGAAAATAGTGACTATGTAAAGGTCAGCTGATAGAAAAGCTGAAAATATGACTGGCTACCCAGGTCCAAGAAAGAAGGAACTCAGAATACAAAAAAAGGGGAAAAAAAAAAAAGCTAGAGAGACACTTGCCACTTGGAGAGTCAAGTTGTTAATTAAAACAAGAGCTGGTGGAGGCAGGTGAACTGAGCTGACATTTTAGGGAATTAAACATAATCTAAAAATGGAAATAAGGTATCAAAAGGATGATGTAAACATATGGTTTAAAAATAGATTTGGAAAAAAAGAAGGAAATTCATAAAGTGAACTTTTCCTAGATTTGAAGATCAGCTATCAAGGGAAAAAAATGAAAATATTAAGGTTTAAAGAGATGGTGAAGAATAAAAAAAAAGACTTTATAGAAGTATAGACAATGTTGAAAGTCATTAGGAATATGAACAGAACTTTCCTGAAGATGTGAGATTAGTATCACTACGCAGCTGCAGCACCTTAAGTAAACAGACACTTGGGGTCAAGTATAATGACTGCATCAGCTACACCATTTTCAGATGAATAATTTCAGTGGTCAGATATTACTCTAAAATAAAAAAACCAAACACAAAGTGACTGTGCAGCACCATTACTAGTGTGCATGTGTGCTACTACCTGTGCCTGGAAGGAAGACGTGTGGAAATATTTGCAATTAAAGTCTCCCCAAATGGAAGAAATTATAAATATACATATACACAGAGTACAGTCTTTGGCTAACTACAGTAGTTTGACGCACAGAAATGTCAGAGATTTCTTTCTTGAATCTAAGACATTAGGTAACCTCTTTGATGTCAGTTATATTCAGTTAACAGTTGTAGTTTCTATGAAATATATAAAATACCGGTGTGATACCATACTCAATGCCTATTCTATTTCAACAGCATGCTTCCCTATGCTTTACATTTTGGCAAACATATTTCAACTTTTGGAAGACTAACAACAGTTCTCTTGAAGCAATTAGTTTTAATTTGGAAGAAAATTAAACCATATAAAATTTATAACCTTAAGTAGGTTAAAATTACAGCTTCCTCTGAAGGAGAAACTAACTAATTTAGAAATCTTCTGCACTGAATTTTTACCACAGTTTTGTTCAATCTTGATTTAAATGTTTCAATCAATACGGTTTCAAAGTACGTCCCTAGTGACATCTTACTTTCATCTCTTCAGCACATCAGCTCATCTAAAATCCTAAACTCAATGACATGATGTCTAAATGGAACCAGTTCCACTTTTTTTATCAGATATGCAGTCCGAAATTTTCAAAGAAAAGGAATCAAATCACAGCAAGAATAATGCAGAAACATATCAGAATGAACTCTTGACGTATTTTAAAATATCGTACACTCAGAATGAGCAAACTTGATCTTGTTTTACTATCAAACTAGACTGTATTCAGACGTAGCTTTTTAAAAAAAAAAATAAATCAAAAACCTGAGAGCTTCACACTCATTTAGGTAGCAGAATGGGTCTCGTGAAATATCAGATTCAGGTTATTTATGCTCCTTTCTTCATATCAGTGTATTTTCCTTCTTTCTCATTTTGATTGGAAGAGTATGTAAACATACATAAGCAAACTGCCATCCACATCATATGACTTTCTTTTACAAGGAGGAGTGTAAATACTGAAATGTAATGATATGATATTTTCTAATATAAACAATCTTGCAGACAAAAAGAGAAGATTAGATTAAGATGAAGAGAGGAAAACATAGAGACCTAATTAGAAGGTAAATTCTAAACATAGAAATAATCACAAAACTTAGCTGTGGGAAGCAATTTCCATGACAACAACAACATGAAGTAATTTCATCTCCTGTCTGAGCCCTGGCCCTTAGCTTCCCTAACATCCTATGTGGCACCTCTGCACTCTGCATGGCAAGAAACAGGCCAAAATGTTAAGGTTTGAATCTGTAATTAGCGCAGAACCTATTTAACTTCAAACTGCAAGAGGAAAGTTTGCATACAAAATACAAAACACGTTATTACAATTGTCTCTTCTTCCTTGATGATCTAAATCCAGATACCAAGCTCAGGAAATACTCATAATTCTGAGTCTCAGATTCTATTCAATACTTCTACCAAAACTTAGGTCAAGTCTCTGTTAGAGGAGCTTATTACTCTAATCAACTAATGATGTTACTGACTACAATGTAAACACAGGGCCAGTACTCACATTGCTTTAATTCTTGTTTGAAGTCCCACAGAGCCTGTGATAAAGCATTAATCATCAGAGATTTCCACACCTTTAAGTGATAATCTGCAAAGCTCTGCAAGTTGTGTATATAGCTACCTCAACATAAAAAACAGAAAGATAAGCCAAATAACTTTCATAGCATCATTCATGATTGAAACCAATACAACAAAAATCATACGTTCCTTATTATAGTCACAAACTGCCTGTTTTACTTAAAAGTGGAAATAAAAACAAATGTAAATTTAGCTCACTGTAGTAAACAATAGGTGAAAAAAAATCAATAATCTCTAATTGAAATTTTCTTTTTTTTTAATTTTTCAATTATATTCTGCTTAAGAAAGCATTTTCAAAATGCAAAATAAGCCCAAAAGACATTAACTAGCCAAATTAGACCACATAAAAAGATGAACAGAAATGAAAATGAAATGGTTCTAAACTTAATCTAGGCATAGGTTATAATCATTATGAAACTTAATAAACGATAAACAGAATTTTAAAAGTCACCTCTTAATTCAATTGACACTTGATATTGTCAATTTACATGCAAGACATATCCTGTCTATGTAAGCGACCCATGTCTGATCTGGAAGTGGTTCAATTTTTCAGTTACGGCTAATAGATATTTTACTGTAAGTAGAGAGAAAAATTATAGACCACATAAAAATGTGTGATGATCAGTTAAGTTGAAGAAGAGTAGGTAGTCAATGACAAGCTAGATTTGGAAAAGGAAAAGCAACTCTTGCTTCAAATAAGGGAAAAAACCACTGTAGAGATAATTGGAGGGACAGATCCTGGTGGCTACTGGTGCATGTCAATGTGCATGCACGTGCAGGGTGGCCACGTAAGAAAAAGTATGAAATAAGATAACAATCATATGCCACTAGGCTGATGATTTGCTGCTGTTCTTCTCTGTTTGTACTTGACTCTTTGTAGAGGCATTGAAGCCAGAAAGAAAATGTCAGGGTGAATGAATGGACAACCAACCATGTGCTGGTTTTCCAAGCTGTGAATACGTCTACTTAGAGAGGGCCAAGTGCACCTAAGCATCATCAGATTATATGAGCCTTTTGGAGGACTGCTTTTCAAAGAGTATTCAAGTATATTTTTATGCACATTATACCCATTAATTTTTCTTTAAAGATATGCATGTTATTTCAGCTCTTCTACAGCATTACAAGAGTTCAACTAGGAAGAGCCAGGCCACCTCACCCAGCTGGTGTTGCAGGGGTGGTTCAGGCTGGTGCTCTGTTTCCAGCCCCAGTCACACATCTTCCTTCAGGCCCTGGACACCTGACCTTGCACTATCCGTTCTTACCTCTCTGTCTCACACTGAAGCCTCAGAGCTATATTCTGGCCAGAAAACACAGGAACAACTGGAGAAGAAGAGCAGTCTGTGAAGCATTTAATCATAGAATCATAGAATAACCAGGTTGGAAGAGACCCACCAGATCATTGAGTCCAACCATTCAATCTGAAAGTGGGTGTGGCTGGTCCCACCTGAGCAATGTACAGAGACTTCTAGAAGGAAAAATCCTACTGCATACAGATTTACAGCCTTTTGCAGGAAGGCCAGGCAGGATTTCCACCTGCAAACATTTGCTGTTGTTAGCATTGTTCTGTAGTAGGAATTCACAATGGAAGAGAAATGCAGCAAATGCTCTCAGATGATGTCTGTTCAGGTTTTTGTAAAATGATGTAAGTTATTAGCAACATTAATTGCGTTCTGCGCTACCTTACAGGGAAATCCTACCCAGGCAATATCTTAAAAACAGTTAATGGGGGAAAAGAATTCTTTTTTTCATGGTACTACTACTGTTGGCAGGCACGAAAGCAGAATCTCCATAGGATAGGAGAGAAGAGGAAGGAAGGATGGGGTTTGCAGCCAGAATAAAGCATTCACAACTAGGTTTATTTTGTGGTATTACGTATGCAGCAAATAAACAATTGTGGTTTTATTTTTCCTCCTATTTCTTTTTCTGGAGGGGTAGAGAATAAAGGTGAGATGTCAAAAAGAGTCTGAAAAATCTATTTTTTTAGCCTGTATAATTTATACAATTATACAATTTATACAATTGTACAATTCAGCCATTGTCATGATAAAAAATGGAAGAAGCAGCAGCAATAGAGGTAGAAAAAAGAATTGAAAACACAGGAGGGAAAGAAAGGGTAAGTGGGAAGAAATTAGGGCTAGCTAAAGCACTGTATCTTATTATGGTACTACCTTTTGATGTAAAGGTTTCCATTATCTGCTTCAACAAAAGACTGTTTTATACAGCCTAAGAAAAGGTTAAGCCACAAGACAAGGGCAAAAGTGGAATGTTAATACAGGCAGAAATATATTCTTTTGTTAAAGAAGTGAAAAGCTTTCCTTCATTGTTTTATTCTAAGAGAACTTTGTAAAAAGCACATTTTAATGCGAATTCATGATTTTCTCTGCAGCCTGTCAAGTGTTTTTCCCAGTATTTAACATCAGAGTGAGTGTGTAGGTAGATTACTAACTCACCTAGACTATTATTTCACAGATTTATAACCGTTGTTGGTTAAATAACATTCTCGTTTAATACACCTTGGAAATCTGAGGTTTCCAGTATTCAGTCTTCACTTCAGCTCTGATCTGAAAGGAAAGGAAAACTTCAGGCTGATAATGAGGACAGAACAAAGCAGTGATGTGGCTGAGATTAAAGGAGGGATGATTTCAGTGTGTAATCAGAGCAGCTCACAAGGAATCCTTTCTTGCAGACGTCCACATAAAAGACGCCCTGACAGGAGGCACTTGGCATTTTTGCATCACTGTTCGTGCTACACATCAGGGTTGGAGTCCAATACATGGGATTCTCCCAGTTTCTGTGAGGGCTGAAATGGCAAAAGGGTGTACATAGAAATATCACTGCTGAGTTAGCTCCAGCTGCAGAAATATTTATTGCCTTTTGATGCCTGTTCTTCCCTTTCCTGGACAGTGCTATGAGGTCCTGCAATTCCTTCTCAGGGTACTCAAAGGAGCTGAAAACAGAACAGTCCATTGGCAAAGACAAAGGGAAGAGTTTCTTCCAAGTGGCCAAAGAATACCTCAAACAAACATACAAATACCAAGAAAATGGTTCTAAAAATCTTGCCAAAATGCAACCTACTGGATTTGCCAAGTTTCTCGTGATTACTGTATTTATTGGAAATATATATGTTACAACACACGTACAGTGAATGTATACATGTGCACATAATGTACTGCACGTTACTATATGTGTATGTCTAATTACACCTACATTATATACATATTTATATACAATAAAATGAGGTTTTATTATTGCTGAGATACATTGCCAGAGCTGTAGGGTGCATTTTAGAGCCCAAATGACAGGAGATCACCAGATTACTAGCACATTTGCAGTATAAAGCTCGACAAGGTCTATTTCAACTACTGTTGCAAATAAAAACAGACTGACAAAACACTCATCCATTACCAAAGCATCTTTCAGCCTGCACTACCTTTCATCCAATCCTTCCATTTTACAGACTTCCACTTAAAGATATGCCCCAGTTTATGCTGTTGCTACACAGGATGCAACTAACACATTGTATATTGAAAAGAATGACATTAAGCGGAAGAATGTGGAGACATCAGGAATGCTATCCAGCTCTCACTAGAGTTAATAAACACATCATAAAGCCCCACTCAATTTTACTCTCCAAACTGCTGAATATATACAATATTTTGAAACTACTGCTGTATGCTAGAGGCTGAAACACAAGAACACAGAGGAAAAATTTGTTTGAAAAGCCAGTGTCAGACTGCTCGTATAACTAAATTTCAGCTTGCTCCATACTTAGCTTAATTACTCAAATTGAAATGAAGGCTCTAGATAAAACCAGAAAAGCTATACCAGTGATTTGTGCAACACAAAGGCAGAACCCCTGCATGGCAGGCAGTGGAGGAGAGAAGGTGGGCACAGTGGACGTTAAGAGTGTAGCAAAGACAGCTAAGAACGGGCAAGTGATCCTGAGTGCTGCTGAGGACTGGCCTAAAATGCAGTTTAAGATTCTGGGTAATACAAACCAGTATATTTAAACTCAAATAAAGCTATACTACGTTACACCTATTGAAAATTCAGTCCAATGTGTTTCAGTTGATAGCAATGATAAGTTGAGAAGTGGATTTAAATTACTACTTGCATTAGATGAATCAGTAATAATGAAAATGCCACCACTGGGGAAAATATTCCTTCAAATGAGAGCTTTACGATGCTAATGTTATGTTGCACACATTATTAAAGAATAGTCTAACAGGTTGATTAGCTCCTTCTAATGCTGCCCATCCATTATTAATAGAGCAATCATACTTTTAAGGCCTGATTCTCAATTATTTCATTAGCTGAATGAAAAATTGAACAAAGACGAAAGAGAGAAACATTTTAGCTTTCTTAGCAGCCCTGAAGAGGAAAACCTTATTTCCACAATATCTTTACTGAATTATCTGACAAATGCAATAACCAGCCTTTATCACTGAGGATTTCTGCTGGTGAATGCATACCAATGAACCCACCAAATTTGTTCATTAAGTCTGACTCATGGAAAGACTGAAAAGAGTACATCATCTTAGCAGCAGGAAAATGCCAAAAGATTTAGATACTTTGCTTGACCTTTGTTTATGAATTACCTTCATCTAGAAATGGGGCTGAAAGCCTCCTATAAACATTCTTCATCTTTTGAGAAAGGGCAAAAAGGATCCTTCTTGAAATACAAGCTCAATAACACACACACACAAATCCATTTTTTTCCAGTGTATATAAAACACACAATACTTTTTTCCTCATTCAGCAAAACACTCAGAAACAAAAATGTGCTGTTCAGGCCAACTGTCTGAGATGAAATTCATAAACGGAACAGCAGATCATCTAAGAACAAACCCAAGTTCAAAACCATTCTGCTCATCTTCCCCATACTTATGCGAACTTATTAATCACCACATTTACATTTTTTGACAGACTAACTACTACCTTATCTGAGAACCAGAGATCCAGCTAACATCCTACCATATGCCAAGAGTTGCATACTGATTTTTGCAGGCCAGTTTAGCTCAGTCTATTGCATTGATTTTCCTTACACAGGCAGGAAGTGACACCAGCCTCTAGGCTGATACACAAGTCATGGTTTGAAGGCAGTGTGCGAACGATAGCCAAAGAGGGATGAAACCTTATTTGTTCGAACCTCTTAAAGGTTTTGTACTTAATTCCTTAAGTCTTTCTGAAAAGCCTCCACATACAATACAGACCTCCTAATAGTTATTCTGAAACCCAAAATACCTGCAGAATGTTGCCTATCAAAGATTTTCTTCAAAAGACTTAGGGACGGGACTGAAGGACAGGCAATATATACTTGTAGTTGGGCATGGTGAGATCCATCTCTATGGGAAAACAGACAACAGGAATATTATCATTACTATTACTTTAAAATAATAAATCATGGCATTTTTCCAAAAGAATATTATATCATCAAGCTAATCCCAACATAACGTTCAAGAGTTGAGGCAGGAAGAAATCAATAAACAAATTTCTTCAATGAGGCCCAAAGACATAAGCAGACCAGCTGCTGTTGCTGCATCCTTGCAGCTCGTGCACAATACCTGTAATAATGTTTGATGGTATTTTGGAGAATGAATTAAAGGGCCATTTCCTTCACACATTCCTTTAGGTGCCTCCCAGCCCAGGGAACACAAGCGATCAGCTTATTCTTGCTTGTCAGAACTGAACCTGCTTCGCTTGGTCTTAGTGCTTAAACCACTTCACTGTCACCCAAAGCAGAAGAACCAGAAAAATGATTTTTATTTTTTTTTTCACATGATCAGAAAAGGCAAAGCAGGGTATTCAAGAATTACAATTGTAGGTATGCTAAACTAAGCACACATTTGTCTTGGTGTTCTAAATGGCAATTTCCTTTCTTTTTTCTTTTTTTTCTCTCTCTTTTTCTTTGATTTAAATGGAACTCTATAGTATTAAAGTTCTTTTTATATTCATGGCTAACGCAATAGAGGGAACATTTGGAAAGCGAAGTGAAAGCAGAGATGTAGTGAATTTAAAAGGTCCTAAGAATACAAAGCAACAGAAAACAAAAAGATATGTCTCTGGGAGAAGATGATGAAGGGCACGGTGAGTTCCATCTCTATGGGAAAACAAACAACAGGAATATTATCATTATTATTATTATTTTAGAATAATAAACCATGGCATTCTTCCAAAAGAGTATTGTATCCTCAAACTAAACCCAATGTAACATTTTCTTTCTTCTGAAGGTAGTCTATTTAAGAATTTATATAATTGGTTTCACACAATGGTTTGAGGCCATATACTGTGGGTTTGTACTATGTACTCAAGCCTGTTCTCTAGCCCAGATATGCCCAGTCTCTCTCCATGTATCTATCTATCAACACAGCTGCAGCTCGGGCCCAGACCAGAAAAGTATGTCAGAACACTCGCCTGCATCCAGGCTACAAGCTCATCTCCATCCAGTCCAACAGCAATAGTAATAGGAAGCACTGAACACTCTAAAACTTATCCATCTGCATGGCTCTCCCTGGGAACTGTGGAGGTGTCAGGAGCTGAAGGTCCAACCATGTTTCCATACATCATTGAAGATGGAAATTGCACGGTTCACAGTACACCACATACACATATCTGCTCCAGCAACCTCGTGTCAGCTGGGAGAGTAGCCAGCAGCACAGCCCAAACAGCACCTGCCAGAGTTGGCACACTCAGCAACTGGCCCTCAGGGTCTTGGAAAATGGCAGGAACTTTTTTGTTCATTTTGTGTAAGGTGTAGCACAAAGGTAACCTTTGCTTACTCTTCCTGTTGCTATTTCTAACAAATACAAATTTCTGGAGTACATGAGACATTATTGCCACACCTCCCCTGCAAGATTTTTAAGTCCAAAGATTGTTTCTCGTATATTGATTATAAAGCAGTGCTTCTTGGGTTTTCTTGGGTATAACACCATGATGACCCACCTCTACTAAATGACAGCAGACTGACCAAGATATTAAAGTTGTAGGAAGGGAGGAAAGGTTTGCTTTTATTAGCATTCTGTTAATGTGTTTCGTGTTGCTAATCCTTGACCTCAATCTGCTAATACAATATTTTCAGATTTGGAGTGCCAGGATCATTTTTTAGTTCATCCATTGTGGTGCAGTAAATTTAATTTGAGCTTAGAGTAAGTGACAGAATTGAAAACTGATGAGGTGATAGTACAGCATATTATAGCATTAGAGTATCTGATTTCTGATTTATTTTTTGCAGTGCTAGAGAAACAGACTAATGTGCAGAGATTAGAGGTCTGAAAGGACTGGAAGACAATATCCATATCCAGTAAATCAGATACTTGGTGCAACAAATACCCACTGATTACCTATCATTTAAAAAATGAAAAAAATACATTCGTAGTAAGATGTAGTGTTGCAAGAAAGGAAGTACAGTATAACAAACTGATAACCCTGTGAAAGATGAAAAAATGCTGTGTCTTTTTGAAGAATGGCAGTTGTGATTATTCATAGTCATACTTTGAAATAAGTGATATATTTGTCATTTCAGTATCTCAGGAAAGGCTGAATGAATTCCCCTATTGCTGTTATGAAAGAGCTCTAATCATAACTTCTGCATCATTATGTTATTGAAGAACTAGATTATGAATCCTAATCTTCCCACTGCAGGTGACAAGCACAGTTATGTCATCAGATTTTGAAAAATAGAATTAGCCTGGATATTCAAAGTCAGTATTTCAGCATGAAAAAATGGGCTTTGTGTAAATGTTGACAAGCAGGAAATATTACTGCTCCTGCATGTTCAAATGAAAAGTGGATGAATAATAATCAGAGAATCTATTTACTCAAGAAAATTTTGAAGTTATCCACAACCTTCTTTCTCCATTATCCTGGCTCGTGGTATGTAACCAATGTATTTCAGGATATCTCCTATCTGAGAAGCAGTTATCAAAAAACAATAAAAGAAAAAAAAATGCCCTGCTACAAGGTAGGGGCCTTCAACAAACATTTGACTTGGAGCAGTAGTCCCTGGTTCAGCAAGTCTGAGGAAACTGTATTTATCCTATCTCTGTCAGTACCTCGACTAAGGAGTTAGAGAAACTGCATAAGTTTCCCACCTATCCAGTGGGTTTCTTGGGACTGTTAATTCCAAGTATTTTGGATAACATTTACAAAAAACTTTCTTCTTTTGTCAGTGTAAAAGAAAGAGTATGAGAGGTTTTTTTTTATTGTTTGTTTGGGTTAGGGTCAGTTTTGCGTTCAGTTCCCCATAGCTGATAAGATTTTAAAAAAAATTCTTAATCACCAGACCATGGCTGAAATTTTGAAGCACAAAAAACTCTCAGAAAATGGAATGAATTCTGCATCAACTTTGTGAACTCCCTTCTAAAGATCAGGCTTCAAATCAGTTATTCAAACTCCTTTTGTTACTTCTATGTTTATTATACATACACAAACTTAAGAGGCAAAGAAACTCCTTTAGACAGGAGGATTGTTTCATTGGTTTCTTGTTTTTAGAAGTGTTTAGCAGTAGGGAGGGATTCTGGAGAAGCTTCTCTATCTTCCCATGTTAACACTGCTGGGAAGTTAAAACCCGAGTCTTACTCTAAATAGGTGTTTTGATATCTAATAACTAATTAATAATTGAAACTTCTTCTCCCTTTTAAATAATGCATTGAGAATTCTTTATAGCTGCATCTAGGTTTTGAGTTTCTATAATTGCTTTAAAAATTTCTCTGTGCAGCCTGCAGACTGTAGACCAAACTCACTTTCAGTTTCTACATAACAATAGGACTTTAGGAAACGGAGCTGTAGGACAGTCTTACTCAGAATATGCTTAGAGGAAGCCAAATTTTTCTTTTAACCAACCTCTTCCCTGCCAGAAGAATCCTGACAGATGCTTCATACTCTTTTCTTCTTCCTCCCTCTCCTCTCCTCCTTTTTTAATTAAAGAAATTTTGGCTAAAGAGAAAAACAAGCTTATTTTTACATGTGACAGTCTAAGCCACTGTCAAGAAGCAATTAACAGTCAATGGCACATGACATAGTAGTGTTGTAGACAGACACTTTCTTTAGGATATCAATGAATAGCGACCAACTTAAAAAAAACAAATCCTTCTCCCGCCTGCTTTTAACAGCGACAAAGAAATTTTTCTCAATTAGAATATAACACTGACTTTCTTTCTTGTTCTTCAAGACTGCAGTGCTCTTTTCCCCTAATTTCCATTCTTAAACTTTGCTTAGACATAAAAAAGACAATGAGAGACATTACAAAAATGAACTCCTCCTGGGAACTACAGGCCTCCTAAGATATAGTTATGAGTAAATGGAAATTTGGATCTGTGAAAAAGAAAAGCACCTTGTGCAAAAACACATGAATAACTAAGAATCAAGACAAAACTACAAGAAATAAAGCAGTGCTGTAACCCCAAGAAAAACTTCATGTGATGATTATGCAGAGATAAAAGTTATATCCTTCCTAAATGGATTTGTTTGTATACTACAGCTTCCAGGGGTTCTGAAGACAAAGCTTTGCTTTCACTGCTTCTCTCCCGTGCCCCCCACCTCAAGTCAAACCCCAAATGGTGACTCACAAATGACTCAATTTCTTAATAACAGTCACAGTTCTCTCTCACCATGGCTGGTTTAGCATAAGGTTCTTTTCAATGAGTTACTGGTATTAGAATTTTCTCAGCTATTCCCCCACCCATTAAAAAAGCACTGTAATTTCCCAACTTGGTGTCAATATGTCATTTTTCTAAGACACTTTACAACCCCCCTACTACAAAATCCAAATGCTTGTATTTTATATTTACACTTTGTTTCTTCATTTTTTTTTTCCAGCAGCCATTACTGCTTTTCATGATTTTACTCACTTTTAAATGTATCCATTTGGTTCTCCTCTCTTAGCAAAAGTAGCTTATCCTGAATCATAATAATTCTTAATACTTGTTTGAAAATGAATGAATGTTTTTCTTATTGCACCACACACAACTCTGTTCTGCTTAACACTGTACTTAAACCCCCAAAGTGTTAACTGTTTCACAGATCAGAAATTTTGTAAATACTTTTCATCACATTCCAACTGTGTAAATGAAGAAAATGTGGGAATAAGATTTTTATCTAGTTTCTAGTACAATTAGATGAAGATAAAATGGTTTGAAAAAGCACTAACAATCAGAACCAGATCTACCATAGTATAAATGAAACGGTTTACTTCAGCACACAAAAATATATGAACAGGTGTAAACCCCAGAGCTTTCTTTCTGTTTCCTACAGGAAAAAGGAAAAATTCTTGCAATTAACAGTCTGTTTACGTCAGTAATCATTCTGATTATCAATAGTTCCAACACCTTGTTAGTTGGAATTCATCTTCCAAATTTGTAAAGTATAAGTGAAATTAAGAAACTTGTAAGGAAGTCTATAAACTATGTGATGTATACTCTGTGAAATGCAGATAATCCTAGCTGAGACAGAGCAGAGCCTGCGTAATGACCAAAATTTTAACAAAACCAATCTTCAACAGGTCTGTTTTCTATGTATTTTTCCAATTCCCTGTTGAGCCAACTTTTCACTTTCACAATGTCCTCTGTTGAGGAGCTGCACATCTACAATAGTGTGCATGAAAATCACCGTACATTTATTTGTTTTCAATCTGGCTTCTACCAGGATCACTCAATGGCCTTTGGTTCTTGCACTGGAAGAGATGGTGAGCACTCAGTATTATTCACCCTCTCATCACACTTTCATGGAATTCCACCAGATCTTACCTTAATCATCTCTTTTTCAAGGAAAAGAAGTCCCAGCCTACTCAGTTGTTTCATAAATATGGGAGTCATTTCACATCCTTCCCACCTGGCAGTTTAACTCTCTCAAAGACCTCTCCATTGAGAGACCTAAGAGTCAAAGGAGACTCCATCAGTTGAGTCACTCCTCTCTACAAGCTTGCTGACCACTTAAACTAGAAAAGATTTGAAGACAAAAAATCCTTTTTGGTATCCATACTGATTCTTTCCAACAGATCTTGTTTATCTGGGTGTCCACTGAGTCTATCTCTTATTATAATTTCTACTAGCTTCCCAGCATGGATGTCAGTTACAGAACTGCTATTTCTATGTTTAGTCTAAATCTTTCTTCAAAGATCGTCATCACACCCTCCCCCCGTATTCAAATATCAACAGAGTTTTAGAACAGGATGTTACAAATTGCTACTATTAAGCTATTTTATCCCAGAGTTATTTTGGAACCCTTTGTGAAACTGTCCAGTCCTCATATTCTGTTATTGTTCATTTCCTCCATTTCTACCACAGTCTCTTTGAATTTATTTCAATTCTACATAAAGCCACTGTTGTGCCCTTCCCCCCAGTAGGGTTTGCTGTGGGACTCTCCTCGGTCTCCTCAGCCATGAGTGCTGACATAAAGAACTGATTTGGCCTGTCAGCAACGCACTTCTGCTTCTTCTATGCTTCTACCCCTTCCTCGAATGTTTCTTCTTTATGCTTGGCCTTTTAAACTGTCCCTGAAGAGCTTCTTGCTCCACAGTGTGCATAGGGATCAAAGCTGGTTCCAATTCCTTTAACTACTTGCTCTTCAAGCTCCTCTTTTGTCTGCACCTTTGTGCAACTGGCTGGAGTTTGAGATCCTTTATCTTTTCTTAATTTACATTCAATTTCAGTTCCCTGAAAGATGCTTCTTTCTAGGAACCTCCATTACTTTGATGATTAGAGAAACTTTCATCTTTTTTTCAGTCCTTCTTCTAGTGCTTTATTTCCAGGACAACGTTCCTTGCCAATTGTCATACCACAGGTAAGAATAACTCTATCAGGTGGTTCCTCTAGGTTCTATTAATGATGCTTTCTCATTTTCACACAGCTCACCTTTTGAATAGAAGCAGGTTATTTTTGCTACCTATTGCTCTTGAATGGATGCCAAATCTTAATATAATACTGACCAGAACACTGCTTAACAGGAACACTGCTTAACCAGAACACTGCATGCTTAAGCTGTAAGATTTCACACTGGACCACTTCTTACATTGCTAAATACTGATTCAAGGGCTGAAATTTTCTGTGTGAGTATTCTGAATGGATGTTCTACCTGAGATAATAATTGATAGCACCTAAGAATCATGTCTCTACTTCATGTCTTGATATAACATTTGCCCAATTCACATGGAAAAAACTTTAAATTACCCCATATTAATTTAAATAAACCCCATATTAATTAATACTCTGCTTTCTGCTTCTCTCAGAATATTGCACTTATTCTGCCATTCTGGTCAAGCAATCAGTAACATCTCAAGTATTATTTTATCTCTGTTTACATCTAGAATTTCAAACCATATTGATTCTGATGTTACAAATTGCAGTGATGAGTTGACTACTGTGATTTGAATCTTATCTCCTTTAATGTATAGTAGTATTATTCCATTTTATCTTTCTTGTATATTTAGTATTACTGTCTCTTTGATTGTCTTCTTTCCAGTAAGATGTTGACGCACACTATTACATGTGTCTTCATTTAGTTATAAATTCCAGCTCTATCTTAATTCTTAGACTTACACAATTTCATTAGAAGTACACATAGCACTACCCCATTTCACTTCTTGTCAGTCTATTTAAATGACACTCCATTTGTTTTTAATTTCCTATATATTTAAGAAAATAGACAACCAATTATTCACTTAAGGATATGAATGTTTTCTATCTTGCCTAACAAGCCTTATCCCAAACTGCTATTCTGGACATCCCAAGCTGACCAAGGACCATTTGGAGAAAATCTCTGGTTACTCCTGTTAGTTTTTGTTTTTCTAAAAAACGTGCAAGGTATTTCAATGAAGGCATAAATTCTTCATCTCATCAAACTGTTTTGTCCAAATGCTACACTGTTATACATGTCTGGGTAATATATACTTATGACCTGCAAGAGGCTCAGCTCTTATATGTCGGGTTTTATTAGCAACTTTACAAATAATCTTACTAAAGTCCAAGATGTAAGCACCTGCTACCATTTTCAGCAGTAGAAATAGTAAGAAAAGTCCAAATGTATTTATGCCGGATGCCAGCAATTCAAGGACTACCAGAAACGCTATCTGCTATTTGGCAAACCTTGACATTCTTCTTCCATTGATTTCTCCAATCACATTCTGAATTCATGTAAATAAAGCATGAACGAAATTGTAGGCAGAACACAGAACATAATCCTTGCTGATTACTGGTCTGTCAGATTCTTATCAGGAACAGTATCCGCAGCTTGTGCTGAAGCAGCTACAGACACCAGTTACACATAAAAGACAAGGAGAGTTGCTTTTCTTATTTCTGAATTTATTAAATATAGAATGAGACCAAGCTGCATCCCTGCTGAAGTGAAACATGGCACTAATGCTCATGATTACTCTTTACTCTGAAATTTGAGGAGAGCAAAATAAAATCTTTTCTCAAGTACTATGCCATGTCCTCTGTATAAGAATATCAACACAACTCCACGGAAGTTCAGGGGAGTGACACAATTAACAGGATCTCTCCTCAGTTTCTGCCTCCACCCTCACTGTGCTGTCAGGTACAGCATGCACCTGAAAAGAAAACATCACAGACAAATCTATTCTGTTGAGAGCCTGTCTAATGTAGCTTAAGCTACAAACCCCACACCTTCAGTGAACACTTCACAAAAATAAATCCACCATCTGTATTTTATGAAAGGAGAAGAACACTAAACTATGTATTTCACTCTCTTTCAACAACGGTACTTCAAAAGTAGATGGGATGTGAGAGGTGCACCTTGCTCATGCACATGGCCCTCACTTAGCTCTCCTTTGAAAGAATTCCGACCTAGCAAAGTTCAAAGCACTTGAACACTGTGCTGGGCATGTTCTGCAGCTCTTTTACTAGCCAAGAGGTGTGCCTTGAAATAGAAACATGATACATTTTCTTGCAGCTATGAAATGTTCTGCTTTTGAAAACTGTAAGAAGCACCAGATGAATTTGCCCAACTGCTACCTCCTAAAGTACAACTTATCGTTTGCTCTAGTTCAAAACTATGTCGCTCAAAAATATTGCATCTGAAAATCTAGATGTTACAAGTAGTTTAAGTCAAACTAATGCTTCAGAGCTTCATGAGAACCTAAATTCTGGTCATTTATATCAAGTTCATCTAGGAGAAAAAAAGGATTAGTAATCTTTTCTTGGAGGAAGAGAGAGAATGGGGAAGTAGCTGTATCACCCTGAGGATTTCTTGAACTATATATATAAAAATTTTGTATGGGTATTTAAATAGCTATAAACATGCATATATACAGATATCCACATACAGAAACTGTTCCTAATCCTAAAATAATATCAAATGGTTTCTTTCATTGTCTGAGACAGAGTATGCTTGCTAAATTGGCTAGCTAGCATACCATTAGCATTGTGACAAAACAAATCTAACATTGACTAACTAGAGACAGTTAATCTCCAGAATTAAGGATTTCTCTAGGAAATTGAACTCAAGTTGAACTAAAAGATCTATGATTCTGCTGGAATGATGTCTATTGATGTGAGAAGCAAAAAAAATACCTATTTATCTGTAATTTTAAATATACAAGCTGCATTAATAAAGCTCTGTGAAATGACAGTAATTAAGAGACAAGTCACCTTGTAAGAATTCTGTGGATTTCTTGCTGCTTGGTAGGGGTTTTTCTTAGACTTTTTTTCCACTATATTTAGGATCCGGAAATGTTCACAATCAACATTATAAAGGAAAACCATCCTCCACACTGAAATATTTACATTCCTTTAGCACCAACTTCACTAGCAATCTCTTTTTCTCTGTCTGAAAGGTGGACTGACCAAACATGATTCCCTTTCTAAACTGAAACTTGCTCCCCTTCGTGCTTTAGAATTCCCCGGAGGCAATTCCAGTTTATATGAAAACTGGGAAATCTAATAGAAAAAAGTTCATTTTCCCCCAGATGTTTTATAGGAAGTGTCATCAAAACCAGATATACTCAAGGGGAGAAATATTTATTCTAATTTTGCCACAATGCACAGTCCACACTGTTTTTTTTTATAACAGCCAGCCAGGAGATACAGACCTTACTGTGGGTATAAGTTAAAGATGTCTGTGACAGCAGAATACTGAGGTGGCTGTGGCTAGAGAAGGGACCCAGCAACATCAGTATCACGTACAGCTTCTCACCCTTCAGTTCTGCTGCTACCATGGAGAGCGAAGCTGAGCTGAAGAACACAGCAGCTACTGCAGGGAGGAAATGGTCCCCTAAGCAACTGTGGTTGGCAGCATCAGAAGCAGAAAGCTGTCTACACTGTTACAAAGCCTTGATCTGGCTCAGAGAGGAGAGCTGATGTATTCCTCACTGTTCTAAGATGATTGTGTCTTCTTTCCATCCCTGTACTCATTTTGTAATCAACCTTTCAGCATACAAAATGAAATACCGTTCTGATTGCAAGCGCATCTTTAGAACACCTCTCCTGAGCATAATTTCCCACTGACTACAAAAAGAAAACTTCTGATTCACCATCTGCTTTTAATTCCTTGCTGAGTGAAGATTATGAGTAAATAGGCCATTTTCATGTCTACTCTGTTAGTCTACTTAGATCCTCTGCATCTGCCCACCAGTGACTGAAGGCAATACATACAAAAGCCACGCTATCTGACATTGATGAGTGGCTTCTCTTCCAAGTTTGCTGCCAGACAGATACATTAAAATCTCCAGCAAATACCTATGCATTATGGTGATGGGGAATCTTTCCCTATCACTTGCACTTTTATATCCTGCTAGGACTAAATCATAACTGCCTAAGGACACTCAAAACTATTATTCAGTTGAAGATTCTTTTTCTCTATTAAGATGCATTAAAAAGGAAACACTATTTCTCACATTCAAACTTTTCATGTCACATTCTGCAAGAGCAAGGTTATTAAACAGCTGCTTATTTTGACCCTTTGAAATGACCGCAATTTAGTAATGGAATTAACAGTTCTTCAACTGTCACTGCATACCAATTTGCCTGAAGCTTTTCAATGAGTTTCTGTGCAAATGAAAATGATTGTCACCATTGTTACTGGTCATAAAGAATGAATTCAGAGTGTTTCTTAATAGAATGCCAGTGCTGAGAGTTGTTTCTAATAAATTACTTTAGTCCTAATAAATAAAGAGTTTAAAAGGGTGAACATGAAGATGCAGACAGCAAGACAGTAAGTGTTAGAGGAGGACAGAGCTGTAAGTGCAGGCACAGCAGGATGTCAAGACTGCAGAGAACTACCAAAAGTGCAAGACTGGAGTATGGAGTCTATTTTAATTAGCATCAAGCTAATCAGCTTCTCTGAAACAAACAGCCTTCCAAAGTACCACTGTACTTGCTGTAGAAGTTGGATGGAAGTCAGTTAGTTGCTTCAAAAACATTTAATTTCATTGTGTAACTCAAAGTTTCTCATTTTAGCGTATGACACATTTCTCTGTTACATGGAGAAGTGCGATCCCAAAGTTGACATCTGGTCTGTTTAATCACACTCTTCATATTTCAAAAGTGGTTGTATTCAGAAGTCCTCTGTTTAGTAACATCTCAAGCAATCAAATCACTGTGAAGACTCGATGCATTAGCATGCTATCCTGATGCATCACTGATATACATTGCTGTGCCTAGTCCCTTTCTGGAAAAGGACTGGACAGCAAAAAGGAAGATGAATTAGACCTAAAATTTGTCTACTGCCTTCAGAAAGGACCAAAAAATACAGGATCTGCTTCTTCCAGCACATCCATTTCCAAGATCTTACAGGCCATCTTGGAGATAGTTGTTGTTCTGGTACACATTTTAAAAACCAGTTTAGCTGCCTGCAGTTTTAGGCTACCTTAAACATGGGAACAATAGAATACTGATATGGGAACTCAGATTGCCAAGAAATAGCTCATAGATTTTAAAACTGCCTGCAGAACTCTTGTATTTCCTAGACTAACAGGACCAGTACGTTTGGAAGGGACAAAGGAGGTTTTTGGTCCAAAATCCTGCTCAGAGCAGGTTCAGCCATGAGGTCAGACAAAGTTGCTGAGGACTTTATCCAGGCACGTCTGGATATCCTCCTATGATGGAGACTGCCCAACATCTTTCTTTGCATACTTAGCTGCTCTCAAATTGAAAAAGTTTCTCCCTCTGTCTAGCAGGGACTGAATTTCCCCTTTTCAGTTTACAGCTATTGCCTTCCATCCTTCAGCCAAGCAACTTGGTGAAGAGCCTGGCTCCGTCTTCTTGCTTACCTCCTCATAGGTGTTGGCAGACCACTGTTAGATTTCCACTCTTCCCCAAGCTAAAGAAGCTCCATTCCCTCAGCTTCTCCTCACAGGGACATGCACCAGCTCCTAAACCATCTTGATGATCCTTCACTGAATGTGCTTCAGTTTATCATTTTTCCCTTATTAGCAGCCCCAAACTGGACACAACTTTCAAGATGTAGCCTAGAAAGTCCAAATAAAGAGGAATAATCCTTTGACTTAACTGCAGTCCTGTTAAAGTACACAAGCATATTGCCAGCCTTGCTTGCTTCCAGGGCACACTGCTGACTCTCAAGCAGCTTCCTCTCCACCAAAAGTTTGCCCAGTCACATGCTACTTAGACCTTTTCTAACCCTTCTGATGCTAATCATTTCTTCCAAGAATACAATCTGTAAGAGTTTGGTGGTCCTGAAAGCAGTGACAAGAATAGCATCACTGTAGCAAAACTAGGGGTTCCTTGATGATGACCAGAAATAACACAGTAACCCACATATCTTTACCTTAGTCATTCAAATTCTGAACTTAAACAACGAAAGCATATTCAGTCTGGGCAGGTCAAAAAAAAGACATAAAAATAGATTAATTTGATCTATATTTGTGATGGAAAAGATATGTAAAAACTGCATGCTAATAGAAATAAAACAGTATCTACATCCAGCTGTAGGAAGAATGAACTACACTAACTACTAAGGAGGATAACAAGATAAATAGTTACTTATACCCCAGGCAATTTTTAATCTTCAGCATTGATGTTCTGTTTCTGCTGACAATTACTCCTAAAACCTTACAGGAAATAATAGTTGAATATTTCAACTGTTCCAACAAGACAAGTTAAAAAAACCTCATTCACTCAACATGCCACAGTTTACCAGGCTTATTGTTCTGCTGAAACTAGGATCTATTTGCCCTCCATCCCCTTTTCCTAAAAATTTTTGTGAGTACTAAATGTACACAAGAGTCACTGAGGAGGGAATGGTAACCAAACTGCATAACATCACTGAATTGGCAGCCCAGTAGTTTCTGATTCTTGCTTTGAGTCAACATTAATTGGAATGTAATTTTAAGAATATGTAACTTGAGGTTGGTCACAAGCAATACTACATAAGATTAGATATTTTATAGTTGTCTTAGGATTTCACGTTTGGACCATCCCCATAGACAGCTATCTGCTAGTAGTAAAGAACACTTTGTAGGACTTGGGGGTTCAACATTGATTTCATCATATCATAAGGCACGGATTCTTACTCAGATCTTTTAGAACTTCTAAAAGCTGAGTGATCTTCATAAAGCCAATGCAGCATATTCCATTTCTGTTAGGTTATAGCTAGCTAAAGCCAGAGTGGACTGATAGTATCAAAGTGGACTTTCATCTGAAAGGTCCTTGTTTAAGGTCACAGCAATTTCTTACGTGTTTCTCCTTACTCATGCTGAACTCAAAATACCTCCTTGATCACCTATGTTTCTTCAGAGACATCCACATTTTCCTCAGGCCCCTGTGTGCTCCCTTAAAAGTATGCCCATTTATAGGTTATCTCTGTCTCGAAACTAGATTAACTTCTGCAAGAAGAAAGTCACTTTTATTCAGATCTCATTCTTTTAGTGAGGGCAAATGAATTCCAAATATTTTCACCTTCAGCGCACATGGTGTGTATTAAGCCAGTGCATCTGCACCATACTGTTCTGTGTCAGTCTTCCCTCATTTCAGGGACTTTCCTGAATTTTCTGTAATTTTCTTGTTCATTTCTTTTCATGGGCTCCTGGAGAATCAGTTGCTAATGGCTTTTGTAGACAGGGACATGTTGCTTTTCTGTTTAATGTTTCTAATAAAGTGCATTGTGAATCATCACAGTCTCAGGCCAAATTGCACTTGAGTGAAGAAGGAAATGAGCAGGATGAAACCTCCAGTCTCCTTGTGCGATTAGATGCATGCAGGCTGCAGGGCTCTTTAGAGTGAAGGGATAAGACTCAGTTATGACAAACATAATGAAGATTCTTTATTCAGGACACTGGAGACTGTCAAACCCCCTGCTTCTTCTTCAGCCTTATTAAACAAACTGTCCTCTCTGCTGCTTCTTGCCCAAGAATTCTTTATGCCCATGCATGCTCTGCAAAGCTCCAGAGAAGAACTTTGTTAGCAGCAAGTACAGCATTGTTTTTGAAGACTTGTTCCATTCCTAGTAAATACCTCTAAATCTTCAGCAGCAGTGAAAAATCAATTTATTTTCATTAATAATCACTTATGTCTCAATTATTTTCAGAAGCTCACATAGTAGTCCCAGTCACTGCTTTAGACACTGCAAAGTTCTGCTGCCATTAATTTTACTGTCAATACAAGGTTTGTTAGCAACTACCATTTTGAATGTCAGTATTCCTTTCTAATTTTTAACATTTTAAAGCTGTCCTATTTATATCTGCTCGGTTCAAAACTAATAAAAAGATTCATTTTGCCTTCATAATTTAAGTTCTACTTTGAAGGTATGAATATATCATCTATTGTTCACTCAGTTCTAAAAATCTATAAATCATCCAAAAAGCAAACACTACCTCTAATCACTACCTTTCTTCAGAATTTGTGCCACTCACATGTGAAATTCTAGCTTGAATTGCATGACAATGCTGTTTATTTGACTAAAGTGCCAGGGGAAGTGAAGTCGGATCTCAGTCGTGATATGTGGAGAACAACTCCAAAGAAATCTAAAGTTACTCCACTTAAATATGTGTCAGTGGGATCAGAGCCTACCTGCACCAGATCTAGCAGTCCTGCTTGCCCTAGTTAATGTGGTTTGCCAAAAGTCCCGATTGTAACATAATCAAGCTGGGTTGGATGTACTGGCTAGCTGGAAGTTAACAGAAGTCACTTCCCAGATGCTAACAAGAACTATTGCTTCATCCAAAATGGCATTCAACGCTGCTTAGGTAAACATGTCATCAAATGCACTTCATAAGCACTGCAGCCTGAATGTAATACTAGAGGTAGACTGACATAAATTATTCATGGACAGCCAGTGGCATTGTAAAAAAACCAGATTCCTCTTCTGAGAGAGTCTCACTATTCTTTTGAGACTATCAGTTGAATGGCTACTGCCCTTTAAGACAGAAGTCTTTCAATGAATACAAAATATAAAAACCTGTAACGATATCTCTATCTATGCAGCATAAGTCCATGTCTGTAGGCACAAGCCATCAATTATGTATAACGAAAAGGGTATAAAGTGCCTAGCCTTGAGAAAGAAGAGTAATATATCGATGCCTTAAGGTATCAGGGTATAATGAGTCCTGGAACTCTCACAATCAAATGTGCAGGACCCACACAAGGAGAGACATTGATATTTATATGACCAGGAAGTTAAAAAAGATCTTTTTTAAAAAAACTCCTTATGCTGTGTAATTAGATATTAGTATAAAAGGTTATTAACTAAAACAAAGTGAGCCTAAGTGCTACTAAAGGTTATTGTTCAAAGAGGAATAATCACTCAACAGACTGTAAAAGCTTATATGCAGAAGTCAGTGTAGACAAGCAGTATGTCTAGGCAACATCATGATCACAAGATCCACACCTTTATCACTGTCAAGGCTCCTAGCAATTCCATGCAGCAGCATGCTACAATATCATTTACAATCAAAGCAAGAAAAACAGACTACTTAGTGTTTTTCACATTCAGTCACAACTTTAATAAATACAAGCCATGACATTTCATGGTGGAAAAAGAAAATTAAAAAAAAAATGTCCAAAATGTGTTACTATGCCAGAACCAAATCTGTCACCTTGTAACATGGCACAAAGTGCTTCATCTGTAATTTTTCCCCTATATTTATTCAAAACCAAGAACTGAACAGTAATAGGCAATTATCTAAGGTGTTAACATCCAGCAACATTTGTCTAAGCAAAGGCCTGACAGTCTTTCTCAATGAGGTAGACAGCTTCCTGGTAGACTTTGGCATTTTTGAACCCACAGATCTAAGGCAGAGGGTGGGATAACTTCAGTGATCTCATTGGAAATGCTAGCAGAGAACTTGCTATCTCCTGTAACTTGTTCTGCAAAGAGTAAATATTTTAGCTTTCTGTATAGGTAGAAGTCCACTTGGAAGAAAAAGTAATGCCTGTTACTTAAGATAAAAATCTACTTCATGTTACTTTGTTTTTATCAATCTGTTTACTAATCAAATAATAATAAAAAAGCTTTTTAAAAAATTTTTCCCTATTGCTTTCTAACAAGTAATAAAAGACCTATCGTATCTCCCATATGGTTTTATTTTTTGATGCATTGTGAAGCAGATTCCTTTCTAAGATCTCATATGTTGCTTCTGACTTCCCCAACCTTCCTATCTGACAGTGAGAAAGACATTGCCATTGAATGTTTCTAGGTCAAACCCAAATTGAAGCTTCCTGTATGACAGATGAAAACAACTTATTCTTCACTGTCACTAGGTAAACACAATATTGCTTTTCAAAGAAAATCATAGCAGGAGAGGAAGCAAAGGAGACAGTGACAATAAAAAATCCATCAAAACAGTGGCAATGTTTTCCCAAACAAAACCAAAACCCCTCAACTCCTCCACAGCACTTATGCAATTTTTCAGAGATGATAGACGTTTGCACAGGGAGATCATCATCTTAGTGAAGCTCGATTCATTAAAATTAGGAACTCAATAGTAATGTTTTTTTTCCATGTCAGTAAAAGTCTTACTAAGACTTTACTTACTAAGACTTACTTTACTTACTAAGACTTACTTTACTTACTAAGACTTTACTTACTAAGACTTACTGCTACTGCAGTCATGTTGGAGTAAGGCCAACACACTACCATTGAAACCAAAGACAGATCATAGAATCTCTAGTGCTTGTTTGGTACACATTTCATTTCTTCTCATCGTGCTTACTGAAAGTGTCCCTGTTTTTCTGGCCAAACTTAGAGGTACCCAGGGCAGGCAACAGAGGCAGCACTATGTTCAAAGATAGAAACTTAAATGGGAATCTCTAAAATGGCTGTAAGAGTTATACTTGCAACTATCACTGCAATGAAAGCCATCTGCCTGTAGTTGATTTGGTATATAATAGCCCAAAGATTGGATAAGGGACACTGACTCTTCATTTAACCAGGAGCAGTGGGGGAAATAGTGCATTTGCTTTTCTCACATCACACGACTGGTGCAGTTGCCACACCAGAATGACGGGATGTCATCCACAAGGACCTGGACAAGCTGGAGAAGTGGGCCTGTGAGAACCTCCTGAGGTTCAACAAGGCCAAGTGCAAGGTCCTACACCTGAGTCATGGCAATCCTCAATTTCAATACAGGCTGGGGGATGATGTGATTGAGAGCAGCCCTCTGGAGAAGGACTCGGGTGCTGGTATGATGAGCAGTTTGACATGAGCTGGCAATGTGCGCTCACAGCCCAGAAGGCCAACTATATCCTGGGCTGCATCATAAGAAGCGTGGCCAACAGGTCAAGGAAGGTGATTCTGCACCTCTATTCCTCTCCTGTGAGACCTCATCTGGAGTACTGTGTCCAGTTCTGGAATCCCCAACATAAGAAGGATATGGAGCTGTTGGAACGGGACCAGAGGAGGGCTGCAAAGATAATCAGACGGCTGGAGCACCTTCCACACAAGGACGGGCTGAGAGAGTTGGGGTTGTTCAGCCTGGAAAAGAGAAGGCTCCAAGGAGATCTTATAGTGACCTTCCAGTACCTGAAGGGGGCTACAAGAAAGCTGGAGAGGGACTGTTTACAAAGACTTGTAGTGATAAGACTAGGGGCAATGGCTATAAACTGCAGAGGGGCAGATTTGGACTAGACATAAGGAGGAATTTCTTCTCCATGAGGGTGGTGAGGCACTTGAACAGGTCACCCAGGGAAGTTGTGGTTGCCCCATCCCTGGAGGTGTTCAAGGCCAGGTTGGATGGGGTCTTGGGTAGCCTGATATAGTGGGAGGTGTTCCTGACCATTGCAGGGGGATGGTAACTGAATAATCTTTAAGGTCCCTTCCAACCCAAATAATTCTATGATTCTATGATCATCAACCTGAACATTCACTGTGTCATATGAAGTGAAATACTGAATCAGACAGAACAACATGTCTCTGGCCCATGCTAGATGCTTCAACAGAGGTGTGACATTTTGTAACAGAGAGCTAGGAGAAATAGAGGGCTCTCTCAGTGGAATAAAAATCTGAACATATTCAATGAGAGATCCACTTTGAGGAGCCTCACAACAAGAAAGAGAAGCAATAACCAGTTAACCCAGAAAATGGTTTTGCTGAGAAATTTTCTAAAACTGTGAGTAACAAAAGGAAGCTAGATAGATGAGGGATCAGGTTTAAGGACAGAGAGACATTGTGAGTCCACAAACTCATACTTCTAAAGTGTCTGCTGGAAATTATTTCATCCTAAGGAACCTTGTGGGAGAAGTCTATATCAAAAAGCCCAGTACAGTGTCCTAGGACCATAGTCACAGCTCTGTAATTTGCGAGTACAGCAGACAAGACTTGTAGTACCCTTCATCAGCCCTTCCTTTATAAAGCCCAGAGGTTTGCCCCTGCATCCTGCTGGGGAATCTAGATCCATCTGCTACTCCAGATTTCCAGGTCTGCTCCCCAGCGTTCAAGGAATTTCTATTCCCCACAAATCTTTCACTGTACTCTGCTCAGCAGGCTGAACTTCATCACATACCATCAGTTTTTTTAGAGGAGTGAGATTTCCCCAGCTGCCCTCAAATCAAAAAGGCAGCTCCTGGGCTAACCTGAAGTGTGACACTCCAGCTTCTCTCTAAATAGGGAGAAACTAGAAGTGACAGAAAGGAATGACACATTAAAGACCAAAATAGGAGAGAACCTGATAAAATTTAATCAGAGTGGACAATTACCAAACCTTATTGGTAGTTTCTAATTTGAATCTTAAAACAAAAGGCAGTTTTCAGGTGACTGTAATATATTCGGGTTTTCCAAGAAGTAATAGTTTAAAACAGGCAGTTTAAGTCCATTGAAGATAATTAAGCTTCAACTTATTTAGACACATGTTAT
Organism: Phaenicophaeus curvirostris; assembly: GCF_032191515.1. NCBI lineage: Eukaryota > Metazoa > Chordata > Aves > Cuculiformes > Cuculidae > Phaenicophaeus > Phaenicophaeus curvirostris. Next base: position 11,157,637 of record NC_091394.1, read on the forward strand.
TCTCTCTTATTATGTAAAAAAAGGAATACTTCCACTAATAGCCAAAACCCCTATTGTTTTCTGATCTTCCTTGCTGACAGATTATTTAAAGTACAGTTAACAGGGAGTGCCACAATTACGGAATCTATAGGGTAGTATTTTTTAGGAAGTGATTTTCTTCCTTTTCTGTCGGAACGGCTGCACAAACCTGCTGTGTAGAGTTTATCAGACAGCTGGCCCAAAGGCACAAAGGCTACATGCTACCTGATGAGTTACCAACTTTAACTGGGGAGCAAATATCAAACCTTGGTCTTGAGTAAACGAAGGTGGCACATATATTGAGAGGATCGAGACATTGCCTTCGTGTTGCTCAGTATTCCCTTGGCAAGTGATTTTATCAGTGGAGTTTGCATCAGCTTTGCAGGGCTCTGTTCACCTGCTCTTCCAGTCGCAAGTGCAAGCACTAAGTAGGACAGCTCATGCTTCCTGCATGCAGAAAAGGAGGAAATATTCCAGAGAGAGGATTTGGATGAACTTGACCAGGTGCAACAAATAAAGGAAACTGTTCTATAGGTGGAGACGGAAACTAACCCTTCTTATGAAAGTACATTCAAAGGAACGTTGATTTTCTAATGTTAATTTGAACTATGAGTTTGAAAGCAGTGTCACTGAGACCGTGTCACAGTTTGTGAGTCCATATTGCACTGATGTGGACTGTTTCCTTCATCAGACTAAGACATGAGTTTCTCTAAAAGCCATTAGTTATTTTTTTACACAGTTTGCGAGTCCATATTGCATTGATGTGGACTGTTTCCTTTATCAGACTAAGACAAGAGTTTCTCTAAAAGCCATTAGTTATTTTTTTTTAAGGTCTTGAAATTTCTCATTCTGCAGGAGGGATTCAGCCAAAATATGTGAAATAATGCCCTTGCCCCCTCCACACACACTGGTTTGTCCAGAGTGAAGATACAATCCCAGAGAAGCAATGCCTGTGAACCTAGCAGATATAATATGTTCAGCCAAACCCTTTTGTTTCTACCTGGGAGCAGTACTAATGGAAGCTGCATTCAGAAATCTTATAAAGATACTCCACACTCATTAATGCAAGAGCACTGACTTAATTATAAATTTCATCTTCTTGTTCAGCCTGAAACTTGAGAAGCAGTTTAAAAAAAACTCAACCCAATCTTCTATTGTTAATTAATTACTAATTAGAGGGATACATCCTACACCTACTTTTTTTTTTTCCTGCAACAGAGGTTGCTATGCATTTTGATGCCTTTCACATGTGCCTTTCAATGAACAAAACCACACAATGTAGTCCCAACTGCTCCATGTTCTGACAGAAATCAGACCTGTTCCAGTAAGCTGACAATCTTGCCTCACTTAGAGTCTTTTCTTGGATACTTTTACATGGTGGTTTAAGCCCCATATCAAGCAACTGTCCAGCTGGGGAGGACTGTGAGGTGGGTTGAGAGAACTTAATTCAGTGTCTAAACCAGGTCAAATTCCTACTTCTTGTGCCACCCTCTGTTCTATGTTAACTTTAATTAAAGCTGTAAATAGGTGACAAAGCCATGAAATGTTTCAGGAACACACAAATAACTAAAGTTTTACATTCACTTATAAAACCCAACCAATATCCAGATTATTTAATATATGCATGATCCCATCTTTGCTTTCTTTGCTTGGAAAACATCTGCCCCGAATCAGTTATAAACCAGGGATAAAATATGCAGGCAAAAGAGAGGCTTTTGAGGCCCTTTGCAGTGTTGCAATCTTTCTGTTTTTCCACAGACAAGAGCGTTAGTATTTTTCTTTCTTTACTTTAGTGTGAAAACAAGAAATAGTCTGTGTGCATGCACTTGCAGAACGTTTTGCTAAACATATAACTAAAAAAGAAAAGCAATGCTTCACAAGTTTTTACACTGATCACCCAAAGAGTTTGATGGTCTGTCAAATTTCATTGTTTCCACAGAAACAGCGCTCCCTGATTCAATGCACATCACTGATTAACAAGTACTAAAAAGAGCAAATTTGAACTCCTGCCCTTCTACCAAAACTCTTTTCTTCCCATGACTGGTATACTAGTCTGGCAGTATGCACAAACAAGTCCTTACTTCTTTTAGAAGTCTTGGTCCTGAGAATACTACCTCTTTAATAAACTAGGTTTGAGGTAAAGAAATTATCACTGTTTATAATCAGCTGGAAATGAAAATTGTAGTTGTTTTGGAAAAATGATTGGAGTACATTATCCAATACAACACTACCTGCTGCCAAAGAACAAGTCTCTCAGGTCTGTGTCTACTCTGTGCATACAGAAAACATGCTGAGCAGGTATCACACCCATGATATGTCCAGCCTCGAGCTAAAGTAAGGTCTCTTACATCCAGATGATGTGTATGTGATTCTTCCTGTGTTCATTATTTCTAGACAGCGCATTGTATATTTGTGTCTTACACAGGGTATTCCACTTGGCCTGGCTGCCAGTTTCTATCCCATTTCAAGTGACTCTCCTTCAAACTGCAAATGCACCCTGGCACCCATACTCTTCCACTAGCCAGGAATATTAAGAACAGAACCCAACCATGCCTAATTCTCATCATCCTGACGCACACCACAACAGTTCATAGATCTCCAACCACTGAATCGCTTGCATAGTTCTCATCCTGTTCAGTCTATGGCTAGACATGCAGCTGCAGTTCTGAAGAGTGCCATTAGCACGCCAGCTTCAGAGATTATCCATACTATGCATGAGCAGCATGAGCAGTTTGAACGTGTACGTGCCAGTGGGAGGATGAACTGTGTTCAGCAATAAGCCAGTAGAAAACAGAAACAGACTGTTTTCAAACATGCACCAATTCAGAGGGATTCAATCTGGAGTTCAAAAACTAACAAGCAGGAATACGTCTTGGCATACTGTCATGTTCAAACCTCCTTTGGACATCAAGAGAGACTACCACACCAAAGGTCTTAGGGATGGCTTTCAGATTCTGGAGTGTCCTCTTCCTGAACAGTGAGCCCAGTGTATTGCTATAAATATAAATAAAATAATAGATAGCAACAGTCTATCCCAAAATGTGTTGTTCTGCAACAGACTGCAACAGAAGAATTTTTTGCTGACTGAGTAGAACTCAGACATATTAGGGATTATTAATTACTTTTCAACCTCCAGCACCCACACAGTATGGAGTAATTCTACCAGAACTGCAATATGGGTTGAAACACAGTGGTTACTCGAGCAAAAAAACCTGCAAGGCTTACAAGAGTGCTCTGCTGTTCAGAAAAGTCTTCACTAAGTGAGAACAACTTTTCAAGGGCTTAAAAGAAAGAAAGTGCAACAAATATTCTCATCGAAGCAACTCTGTACTTTACTTCAGCATTCAAAGAGGCAGGTTACAGCAATCCATTCACATTTTAGTACTTTTTCTCTTTGTTCCACCACTGTCAGTGTTTTTTTGGTGTAAATATTTCTACGGCTATTAGCAACAGTTTTTTCTTACAACAAATTTGTTTGTTCAAGGCATTGTAATAACTGCCATGTTCACACCAGTGTTCTTCACACAGGACCATGCTTAAACATATCTGAAGTAAATAGGCAGTTTCTGCACAAAGAATTTGGCTTAGGACAGAGTTACCCAGTGAGGTCATGGAAAGCTCATTAGATTCCTTTCAGCCTGGAAACTAGAAAATTTAAGTATGTCTGATGTCACAGGGGAAATAGGATGCATTCTCCTGTTTTCTGACTATCCTTTGGTCAGGAAATATAAGTATATGCATGTATGCATATGTAAATTCATGTTTGTATAAAACACACAGATCACACTGATACAACTGATAGCTTGTCTGCAACATGAAGAAAACATCCAATGCAAGCAATATAATAATAAAATAAAACCAAAATAACAACATAATAGAGATCAGAACTAATAAACACAAGTTTCTCAAGATGACTGTTCACATGCATTGTCTAATGTTCAATGCAGACTAACTTTTTCAAGTTATTTTTTGCTCTTAGCTATTCTTACAACAGTCACTATAACTCAATAGTTTTAGAAATATAACTCCCATCAAGTCTGGCTGAAGTTGGCTTAAATATTATTAAGAGGATGACTCTCAGATACATCCAGAGAATGATCATGGGAGTTTTATTTCCTTAGGAAATTATGATTAAAGGAAAAAAGAAGGAGGAAATAGAAAAAAAAAAAGAAAAAAAGAGAAAAGATGAGGGATATATTTAGAATAAAACACTACAGAGGATTTTGGGTCTTTGGCTCTGAATTGTAACCATATGTTCTTTCTATATTGACAGGGTCTGATCCCACTTTATGTGCGCCTTGGTTGTCCCTTAATGTGAAAATTACACTTCCACAATCAAAGGGTATTTGGATGGCAAACTCCCATTAAGGCTCATAAACTGTTCAGACACTACAAGTATAAAGCCATACACAATGACCAGACAGTCAGGAAGTGTCTATGTTGCTGTAAATCAGATGCAACTGAAAAAAATATCCACACTAATTGTGTTTTAGAGGCCACAATCCTTCATTGCTGAAGGGATTCAAATTTCCTCAAAGTTTAAGAGTTCTCTTTCCCTTGAATTTACTTATTCTGCACCTCATTGCTCACTGTCTTCATTTTCAGCTATCATTTCAACATCTAATTGTCAGTATTGTGATTGCTTTGCTTTTTTACATAGAGTTCCTCAGGGAATATTATACTAGACAAAAATTACATAGCAGAGCTTTTTAAAAAGATTTTTTTGCTTATGTTCCATTGATTTCAATGTGTGTCATTTAACAGGGGTGAAACATGTTTTAAATTCAGATGTATTTTTTTTCCTGCTACCCCTGAAGGGAGAAAAAAATTCATTGATTTTTAAGTGTTGACTAAAAAAAAAAATATATTTTAGGAGTATTTTTAAATAGTCATACAATGAGAAAACAGGCATCATCCTTTCTTACACCACATGCAAATGTAATACCAAATTCCATACAAGAGTAAGTAGGGGTGACATAGTTAATGGAATTCTTTGGAAAAAAACCTAATTTCATTACATAGGGTTATTATGAGGGCTCAGAAGTCAGTGCTTAGAGTCAACACATTAATATTTCTGAAGAAGTGGCATATTGCAATGATTTCAGTGAAGTTACTTGTCAAAACTTACCAATGAAAGATGTCGTCATATTATCTGGACCTGAATTATTGTGCCATAAAAGCCCTTGGAAAATATCAAACCTCTTATCTCCAACATAAGTAATAAGTGATTTTAATGAAGTAATCCCTGTTTGTGTATGTGTGTGGAAAGGAAGTAAATCTATCCAAACTAATTAATACATATGGTTAATATTTTAACATTAACAATGCAGATGAAATGCACCCTCACAAACAACTCCGGTTAGAAACACTGTATGCATTTAAATTTTAATTTTATTCACTTTATAAACTATTCAACGTTCAGTTGCTTATTATACCTGCCTCCTGCTTCTTTCTGTTTCAAAGTGGAGACCATTTTATGACTTGAAATCAGAGTATTCACTTGCATATTTAAACCCAAGGAAAGCAGTACATCCTCAATCCAGGGAAAGAGTGAATTTTCTGAGAGTACGAAATACGTACGAAATTCATTTTGCAAAAGCCACAGAAGGAAACCTTGGAAACATAAAGCCCATCCCTGCATCATTAAAAATTACTTTAGCAAATGTTATTATGACAAATTAGGAGTGGATACTTAATAAACAGCATTACCAAAGAACTGAAGTAGGTTTATGAGAGTGTCCTGCAGTTACGATGCCCTGAAACTAAGGGCTGCCTCTGTGCACTGCTGGTTACTCAGCAGTAGGATCATGTTCCAAGCCAAGCACAGACACACCAAAGTGCTGCACTAGAATTCGCCCAGGCACACTGTACACTGTAGATGTGTTTATGCTGGCTGAAGAAGAACAGATGATATGCAATGAGGCATGAAGCCTGCTGGAACAAAGCTCCTGTCAATGTTTTGTGAGCTGATCTAAGGTACTTTAGAAAAACTGTCATGCGGTTGCAGTGGGCTTGGTCTGGCAGAAGTCTGAAAGATGGGTTTTCTATACCACAGTTTCATTGAGCATTTCTGGCACAGCTTCCTTTCATTTTAATTTTAGCTAACATTTTGACACAATTACTGTGAAAAATTATTTGCTTCACCTGCTATAATTCATACAAAAGCTCTCGTTTCCAGCAGTTCTGATCTGTCATAATAATTTGTTCTGGGTAGACCCAAACAGCCTAACATAAATCCAGGGAATGACTCCTTCCATGCATCGCCCTCATTTACCTCATGACCAATCCTAAGACTACCTCATAGGCCAGTAGTTAGGACCTTTCAAGGGTACCTGCTAAAAGAGTGCATCTGCAATAGTGTGTTAGTCTGGATCAGGTGCACACTTTTCTGACATGTGTCCCTCACGTCCCCATTTTGCAGTCTGGTTCACATCACAAAGAAATGTCAGAGCTATTGGACTGGATTTCTCCCAGAATGGAAAAAAAAAAATAAAATCAGACTTCACATCAAAGAAGAGCAACAAAGCAGGTGAAGGGTCTAGAGAAAAACCAAAATCTTATGAAGAGTGGCTGAGGGAACTGGGGTTGGTTAGTCTGGAGAAAAAGAGACTCAAGGGAGACCTTGTCATTCTCTACAGCTATCTGAAGAGAGGCTGTAGCAATGTGGGTGCAGGTCTCCTAAGTAATAAGTAATTGGATGAGAGGAAATGGCCTCAAGTTGTACCTGAGGAGGTTTAGATAGGATATTAGGAAAAATTTCTTCACTGAAAGGGTTGTGAAGAATTGTAACAGGCTGCCCAGAAAAATGGTTGAGTTACCATCCCTGGAGGTATTTAAAAGACATGCAGATGTGCTGCTTAGGGACATGGTTTAGTTGTGGACTTGGTAGCGTTAGGTTTGTGGTTGGACTTGATGATATAAAGGGTATCTTCTAACCTAAGTAATTCTATGATTCCACAAACAAAATGATGTCTGTAGTGCATCATGCAGCAAAGGAGGGTTCAGTCTAAGTAGTGACACTGGAATGAGACCTGAGTAGAACTACAGACAGCTGCAGTTGCTATTCAATATGTTATTGTGGTTCTCCTGACCCAACACCTTCCCGTTGGGTTGAGTCTGCTAAAATGAGACAAATGTTAGCCATTTCTACACCTAATAATTTAACTATGGTCTAAATAAGACTACAATGCACTAAATAGACTGTGAAAGAAGCTTCAAGCTCAAATTTGGTCGAGCAATAAAATGAGAAATGGACGACAAATGTGGTAATTTTCACCAATTGTGTGTTTTGAGTGCATGCAAAACAGGTGTAAAATATATAATGCAGAAGGGGAAGCAAGGTTAACCAGGGTAGGGGAATGCATATAACCTGGAGAGTTCATATGTGATAAACATGTATCCTATGAATTCACAGTAGGATAATACAGCTCAGAAAATCAGAACACATAAGAAAACCAGTTTGAAATTATCATAGAATTGTTTGGGTTGGAAAGGACCATATATGTCATCTGGTCCACCCCCACCCCTGCAGACCCTGGAATCTGTTTTTTCTTTTCTGTGCATCTTTTTTTTTTTTTCCTGTGGGATAGAACGTAGGCATTGAACATTATTTCAGCGTAGGATACTAAATTCTGCTTTTAAGTTCTTATTTGTAAGACAGTGCAATTGTCTAGACACTGTATAAGGCAAATATTCCCTTATTATTTTGTTGCCTGCCCAAAGTTTATCCCCCAGAACACAAGCATATTGAGCAAAGCTTGGTGTCCAGGAAAATGTAGACAAGATGATCAAGAATTGCCTTGGCTGGATCACACCATTAATGAATTTGTAGGAGAGGACTAAATCAAAGAATCCCCAGATAATGACAGGTAAGATACCGCACTACAGTGGACTGTTAGGAAGAAGGAAATAGTGGACATTTTATATATGACTTCAAGTAATATGATCTAACTCTGAAATTAACTCCAATTTTAATGTTAGCCCTATTTTGTGCTGGTGCTGAGGGGGAGAGTGGCTTGGACCGGATGGCCTGCAGATGTCCCTCATACCTTAAATTATTCTACAACTCCACAATTTTTAATATTTGTTACTAGAAATGTAAAAATACTTGATAAGGAACATAAAATGCCAATGAGGCCTTCTGTTGTTTCAGGGGTCTTCAAACAGTAATTCACATGCTGGAGGAAAGAATTCTGGTGGCCAAAAGATTACAGTGCTTCACTGCAATGAAAGCAAATAATTTTTTACACAAATACATAAGGTTTATCTCAGAGCTTGAGCCTTTAATTTAAAAAAGCTTACACCATAGGTGAGTCCAAGTTATTTATCACCCATAGAGCCTTACATGGAATAAATGAGGATTCCAGAAGAGCCTGCTCCTAGCCTCCTTTTGCACTGTGTCACCTTAGGCAAACTACTAAAAAAAACATTGATAATTCAATACGCATTAAATTTTTACACCACAGCGAGCAGTTAAGAGCAAGTAAAATTTTACTTATTCTAATTTGCATTACATGTATATTAAAGGTCTGAAAAAACAAAATTGCTTCTGCTTGAGGTGTATTTCTCCAGTTATAAAACAGGAAATATGATAGGGCATTGGAACAGAAACTTCTGGAAGAAAAATCTTTCTCTTCTGTTTTACAGGAGTCAGACTAAATTATCATAATAGTCAGTTTGGGCCTTAATCTATACTTCCTCCTCACAGGATAAATTCACTTGAGTATTATCGGTGATAGGAGCAATTTAAGCAGATAATAGATAGAGAATGTTCCTTTCAAATTAATGGATTGGCCATTAAAGATATAAATAGCATAATCAGTTCTTCAGGTTCATTACCAATTTTCTGTACACACAGGTGAACACACAAGAATTTGATTTAAAAAAAATGACATTTCTTAAACATTAATATTTTAATCACAAACATCTGCATTAGCTAATTCTCCCAGTACTCTGGTAAAGGAGGTAAATAAGCATTAATATTCCTTTTTTATCTGAAGGAGACTGTGGTGAGCAGTAAGCTACTTTTTCCAAGACCATGTATCAAATTAACGGAAGAACTTAGCTCCTGGTTCTATGCTCATTTCTTCACTCCATGTTGTCTCTAACTTGATTAGTTTCTTATGACTAACCATTAATAATTCTGCATTAGGCGTTCATCCCTAGGTAGAAAGAAAAGTTTATTCTTAATAAATGACAGGGAAGTTAAACAATTTTAAAGTACCACAAAATGTATAATAATCAGATTAATTAAAGTGGACTCTGATTATGCCATAACCCAATATACCCAGCCAGTCAGTCTCTCATAGGCTCTAATTGCCAGAAAAAATTACATTTCAAATGCATCAGAAAAAGAGAATTTTTTTCCTGCATTTAGAATGTCATTATTTATAGTCTCTGTAAACAGTAGAAAATCCAAAGTAACTGCTTCTGCTCCTTAGTAAGCTAAGTAAAAAAAATAATAATAGTGCTAGGGCATCTAGAAAATAAGGAGGTGATTGATGATAGCCAAAACGGCTTCACTAAGGGGAAACAGCGCTTGACAAATTCAGTGGCCTTCTATGATGGAGTTACCGAGAGTTGGTGAAAGAGTTGGAAGAGCAACTGACATCATCTACCTGTACTTGTGCAAAGCATTTGACACTGTCTCGCACAACATCCTTGTCTCCAAATTGGAAAGGATTTGATAGAAGGACCACTTCATCGACAGGGAATTGTCTGTGTTAGCACAGCAAACTCCACCAGCTCTTAAATCTTCCTGGCTCGTTCTATGTTCAAAGCCCCCCTTTTCCAGGCAATTTATGGGTGGAGCAACTCTGAAGCGGCAACTCTACAGTGCCAGGCCATGCTCCTGCCACTTGACACCTTCTGATGTCACGTGCTTCTTCCTCCAGCTTTCTCTGAAGTGGGACAGGAAGCAGGGATGAGTGGGTACTGATGTGATCAAATATAAAGTTACTGAGCAACCTGGAAAAATCATAGAATCATAGAATCACCAGGTTGGAAGAGACCCACTGGATCATCGAGTCCAACCATTCCTATCAAACACTAAACTATGCCCCACAGCACCTCGTCCACCCGTCCCTTAAACACCTCCAGGGAAGGTGAATCAACCACCTCCCTGGGCAGCCTGTTCCAGTGCCCAATGACCCTTTCTGTGAAGAATTTTTTCCTAATGTCCAGCCTAAACCGCCCCTGGCAGAGCTTGAGGCCATTCCCTCTTGTCCTGTCCCCTGTCACTTGGGAGAAGAGGCCAGCACCCTCCTCTCCACAACCTCCTTTCAGGTAGTTGTAGAGAGCAATGAGGTCTCCCCTCAGCCTCCTCTTCTCCAGGCTAAACAACCCCAGCTCTCCCAGCTGTTCCTCAAAAGTCCTGTTCTCCAGCCCCCTCACCAGCCTTGTTGCTCTTCTCTGGACTCTCTCCAGAGCCTCAACACCCTTCCTGTGGTGAGGGGCTTCTTATTCTATAGCTTATTTAGGATTGCCCTTTTAGGAAAGAGAGAGGACCAGAGTCACACTTGCAGTCCTTCTCCTAGCCCTAGGTCAAGTGATACCCTCTACCTTAAATAATCCGGCCTGTCACTTATGCAGAGGGCAGCACTGATGGACTGATAGCACTGCCTGTAAATGAAATTCTAATTAACTGTACTATCTCCTTGATAATTAACAGTAGCCTCCTCCTTCCTTATTCTGTTCCTAGTGCCTATGCAGACATTCAAGGCATCAGCTCCAGACAGAAAAATCAATTTAGCCCTTCAGCTTTTTTTGCATTTGCTTTCTCTTGAGCTTGCTCCCAGCCCCAGTGTCTGCTCCAGCCTTAGCACTTCACCTTTGATCAGTAGGGCCAGAGCTTTAGTGGTCATTTGGAGAATGAGGTCATGTTTGCACTTTGGCTCAGTAAACTGAGCTATTTCAATCTAATGGCACTGCTAGCATTGTATCTCAGCAGAAGTCCAAAGCAAGATTTTCTTCCAAAAAGTCCCAAAAGCCATTACAGACTTTGTTCATTAGGCATATCATCAGTAACCCTTCTCTAGCACTTAAGAAGTACCCACAAATTCAGGCCAACAACCACTCATTCTCAAAACACCACCACACAAGGAATACAAAGGAAATGCACAATTCAAAAGTTTTAGCAGAAGTGAGGAACTCCCAGGTTGCAGGTGGTTATAGTGTGAACCATCTGTAATGCTAATTTGCTGTTTATCTTCTTCTGGCACACAAATTAACCCTTGACTACAAAAACTTCTGTCCAGAGTTTCTGCAGGGTTGCAGCCTTTAAAAAGATGTGGTTTTGTGTAAGCATAGGGAAAGAATTTCCATTATTTTACGGAAATCTGTCTTCCCAGAGAATGGCAGTAAATCAAAATGAGATTGGATCACTGAAGGGAAGATCATATAAGGCATGTGAGTGTGTGGCAAGAAGAAAGAAATGCCTTTGTGAGAAAGAAATTCCCATGGGTTTTTAACCAAGTCTGAAAATTTGAACCTTTTCACCAGAAATGTTGGCCCAGTAGACAGAGATTCTTGTGGAGATGGTGACTCAGGAGTAAGAAAACTTTTCACAGCTGTTCCTCTGTTCCTTCTTCAACCTAAAATCACTGCTCATTAATCCATAAAATACAGTATATTTCTGTATTATAAATATTAGCTTGTACATAAAAAAATTGGTATAATCTATGAATAAATAAGTATGTTTTTCAAAGACCATTACTGTGAATGAATATATCAGACAGTCTTCCTCCATCCACATTTAACTGACTCAAATGTCTAAGCACTAACAGGAACTGAAAAAGATTTTCCTAGAAAATGTTCAATATAGAAAAGATAGCATACACTGCAGGAAATGCAGTTCAAGAACAATGATATCATATTCCAGGAATAGACACAGATTCCTCCAGGTTGAGATAATGGAAGCAATTTAGGATACAATTTAAGCTAAATCGAAATTACATCTGTGTGAGAGAGCTATAAATTCAGGCAGGAAGAGAAAGGGTAGGTACATGACTGTAGGTTTTCAGTGAAGTACAGCTCTTTGGATAATTGTTGAACCTGAGTTTTTAATCTATAATTGAGGTGATCATTTAATTTTAATTTTATTAGGAACCATGCACTGAAGCAATATCCTCTTTCAGTTTACAGATACCAGCTGGGTAACATAGGCGTGAAGAACTAGGATGAAACGTTACACTCCACTAGAAATTCAGCACATCTAATTAGTCACTTAAAGGACTGATTAAATAAGTTTTGGGGGAAGGGGAAGGTTGGCTCTATCATAATAAATCCTTCCTGAAAATGTACAAATATTCTCATAAGAACACTTTGAATGATCCAAATTACAGAAGGCCACTACTACTCTTTCTGAGCTTGCAGAAATCTTTTGCTAGATACTACATACCACAGTGAAATACTGGAATTATAGACCTAAGAGGCATTCAAATCCACAGCTTCAAATATCAGAGAAATTCTATCAAATCATATTGTACTTCCTGGTAGAATTTTAACAGAGAGAATGATGCTACTCTATTTTCTTGAAAAAATAATAATAGCTTTCAGAATCTGTACTTTTGCTAGCACTTCAAGTAGCTAATAAATGTCTTTAATTTTAAATACAATATAATATTTGCAGTAAATTCAGATTATACTATCTGGCAGCTATTAAAAATTTGTACAATTTTTAATAATCTCTTACAACTTTTAGATTACTAATGGATTATGAAATTCACCCACGGAAGTTGGTAGGTTGAGAACTAGAAAAACAAAATAAATGAAATTTCCATATACCTATTTATTCTCTCCTAAAAATAACAGGTACATTCTCAAATGTATTTATTATTTGAATTGTAATGACCACCTGTTTTTTGTTGTTGTCACTGCTCTTCTTTCTAAGACTGGTATGCTTAACAGACTTTTGGACAGCCTTGCTTTTAAAAAGCAAGACTGCACGCTACACCCATGTAGTTTTCATCCCACTTTGATTTTCTGAGCATCAGTCATCAAGTCTTCCTGTGATGGTGTATTATGTTTTCCCTCTTAGTACTCTGCACAACAGTGACAGAGTTCTGCTGCCATTCTATCTTCCTTACCCAGGGAAAGCCCTTCTGACTGGCTTTCCAAGAAGTCTCACTTCAACTAGGAGAGCTGATCTCATCCATATAACACGTGAAAGGGCAGAACTGGGAAAATATTAGCTACACATTTACTTTTTATTTCATATAAATAACATGCATTGCAGTATTCCATGGCAGCCAGACATTGCTGTGCTTTAATCCTCTTCATATCACATGACAGACAGAAATAGGGAGTTTATAAAATGCAAATACTAGTTTACCTTAGTTGTATTTACAAGCACTATCTTGGATAGAAAAACATATTCATAGTCAGAGGTCCATGCTTACCCAAAGCTGCATAAATGTTTAGAACAGCAAATGAGTAAATTCGTGTCACCATATAAACTGTAGCATTATCAAACATAGAAATATCACTCTATCTGAAATATGACAGCTAGAAAAATGTGTGAGCATGGACAAAACTATTTAGGAGGTTTCTTTCCTGTAAAAGTTAGAAGTTAGTATTCTTCAAAATGTTCTAAATATTTGGATTTTTGGTACTACGATTTTACAAGGGCGTTGTGTACAGTATCCTCCAGTACTTCCACTTTAGTTAACAAACTTAAACGCATCAAATTGAAAGTGTCAAAAGCCTGGATAGGGAGATGCACAGCTTTGAACTACTGTCTCACACTTCAGTTATCAAACTTTGCTGGGGTGTTTTTCCTTCAAAATACATTTCAGCTTCCTAGTAATGTTTTCCAAAGGAAAAAATCCTATAAACAAACAACAGCCTTTCTTCCTGTCCCTCAACACCTTCCATGGGGAAATATTTGAAATTTTTTTCAGCAGGGAGATTTTTACAAAACAGTACCTCCCAGGCTGCTTTGATTTGATCAATATTCTACTGGCTTTTCTGTCTTCAGCTGCAGCTATTCCACTTGGCATAAACCACTAAATAATCTTCCAGCCATAAGGCGAAATCTCAGAGAAGAATAATCACTACCATAAATTCTTTCTTTTCTTCCTTTTTTCTTTCAAACAAAAAAATATTTAGGGCTTTTACCAGTGCAAAAGAACAAAAACACTGAAGACACCTCAACTTCCAACTTGAATACCATCCAACGGCCCAAAGGCTAACAAGCCATGTGCAGATACCTAGGGAAATACTTTCCCCTCTGCTGCACTGTGCAGAAGAACATAATTCCAAGTAGACTAAATCTGATCAGATGAAATTAAAAATATAACGAACCCACCATCCTGTGCCCTGAAAATGGTCAGTAAATGGAAGAAGGTTAACACAGATCATGGATATCTGAAGAGCATATGCCTCTGACAGGAATGCAAGCAAACAAAACCAAGTTACCAGCAAAACCAAGTTACCAGCAAAACCACTCTGGGCAGTTCTCCAGAAAATTTACTACATCCCAGCAACCATAACTGGTTCTATGGTCTGCTGTCTCTCAGCTGCAGCACCATCTTTCGCTGGCAGCCTTCAGTCCAGACCCACACCCTGGTATAACTTTGACCCACACCACACAAATGATTCATATATTTGCAGCTCCCATTTTCAGGCAGTTCTGCACTGGGGACGACTGTGATTAGTAGCAAACTATTAGATAAAGTGGTAGCAGAGCTATCTTTCCCCACTGAGTCCAAGCTGGGTCTGGATGCATGTGAAAACAAAGACCCACCTTTACTACTTCTTGTAAAACATAACCTGCTTCACTGCTTATTGACAAAGAACAGTTTAACGGTGCCAAATTAAATTTCCCAACCATTCTGGGATTATCAGACCCTTAAAAATTTCTCAGTAGAAACATAAGTTTCAGTAAATTCAAGACCATTGACAACAAACTTGTTTTTCTCAGTTAGGCTTTAGTAGTAGCTCATGGATCTCCACACCTGTGCAAATCACAAAATGAAAAACAATCCCAGTAAATTAGGAGACATATTATACATACAAATTCTTTATCCAAGAGCTCATAAAATACAATAAAACTTCAGTTGCTCTACTCTGAAGCTAGGAAATCATCATGGTGTTTATCTGCTTTGTAGAACTAGAATTTAAAAAAACCCCCACACACTAATCTGGAAAACTCTATTCAAAACCATTGTTTTCTTACATGGTTGTCTCAGACACAACATTCCTTCAGTTCAAAATAAACAAGAATGACAAGCCAGCAAGCGAGTTCCAAACACCCACTACCTTGAACATGATTTTTCTGTACTGCTGATTTCCATTCTCAGAAGTGAAAAGGCTTCCTCCAGGGATTGCTCTGCACTTAAGTAAAAGATGCAAATAAAAATCCGTCTTGTAAAACATTATTGTTTCCCACAGACAGGTGACTAGCACTTGCAGTCTTGCACAACTGGAATGTGGATGAGCTCACACTGAGTCCCATACGATGTGGCCCTGTTTAACAGATCTGTGTGTTGTCAGAAGGTAAAACAAGGACAGGGACATTGATAATTCAGAAAATCAGGACCTGAAGTGGCAGGCCAATAGCAAATACTGCCTAGCCAATAACAAATAAGTTCTAACTGGACATATGATTTCAGTCCATTTCTAATTTTCAAATATTTTCATGAAGCGCATAGAGATGCTATATTTTAATAAAACCAGTTTCCTTTCATCTACTAAATCAAACACTTAAGCACTGTAAACAGCCCTTAAAATGTATCTTTATTTAAAAGATTTATAAATGCATGGTGTACTGCATTAGTATGAAAAAAAACCCCAGACAGATGGAATGTCACTACTTTGCTTTTGAGTACGCTATTAGCAACTGATGCCTAAGGAAAAAGTAGATGAGCAAGAGAACAGCAGCAATATTTCCTCAACAGCAAAGGGACTACTCAAGTCAAACTTTGTGTCTATGCCTTTGCCCTGATCACACTTCAGGGGGCTTTTACCAGAAACTTATTAAACAATTTCACAGCCTGTGTGTAAAAGAACTTCCAACAGTTTAAAATTTTTTGAAAGCTTTCAGGTTGAAAAATTGTGTGTGATACTGTGATTTCTTAAATCATTAGAAAAAGACTAAATAATCTGTTTTGTTCATCTCCACACTGTTCAAGGTTACATAGAGATCTGGGCTATTGCTCAGATATATTTATTGTAAAGCTGAAATATGCCAGTGAGCTTCATCTCCTTACATATGGAAGTTGTCTCATACTCTTGATTACTGACCTTTTTATTCTTTTCAAATTATCTTCTTTTACTTTTGAAAAAGAAGTTCAGTGCAGCATGAAAATTTCAATATGTGAACGTGCCATAGATTTATTCAAGTATGTATACAACACCATGATGACATTTTCTGGTTTGTTCACTATTCTTGCTTATTAGTGCCCAGTTTTCACTGTTTCTGAGTTTCAGGAGATGTGTTCAAGAAGTTATATATAGGATTGCTCCAAGGCCTAATGTCTAAATGCTAATAGCTAATTTCAGGACCATAAATGCAATATGTATACTGTAGACTGTTTCCAAATAAACTACTTGTATTATTTGAATATGAAGTTTCACCTACTATTTTACTGAATATTTATCTTGTGCCTATCATGATGGAGTTGCACATATGAGAGAATACGGTTGTTAGAAGTGACTTAATTTTAGTTCTAAAGACAGATCTCTTTCTATTCACAAATACTATGCATGGCTATTTTAAGGGGGTGAACCACTTACACACAGAAAAAGAAACAAAATTAAACAGTTCAGATTTAATTCAGGAGTTAAATTTAGAAGTTACATCATTCTCCACTCATTTTTCCAGCTCATCTTTCAAAAGGAGACCTAGATGGCATAAAGAAACTGAAAAGTTAGATGAGCAGTCCGCTTACGCACAAGTTACAATATACAGGAAAATCAGCTGTAAGCATGAGGAGACGGTGTGGTCTCACAATGAATGCAGTTCTAGGAGGACTATGTAACAGCATAGTCAAAGTAATTTATGCACACAGTAAATGATCATAAGCTTGCAGAAGGGCCTCCATTGATTTTGCCATTTTATCTTCCACACAAATAATTCTAGAGAAAGCTCCAAATTAATCTGTCAAGTAAATATGGGGGAAAGATCCAGCTAAAACACTACCTGGTATTCTTGATAAACATAAAAATGGCACTGCTGCTCAGATCACAGTGTGCAATCACAGTGGAAAATGTGAAAACTCTCAATAGTAATGCCTTACTAAAATTAAATTTAAAAGCCAGAAACCAGCACATTTTGGCCAGATAAAGACATGTGGTTGTGGTCCAGATCTGCAAACATATCTATGCACTTCACTGTTATTCAACACTCTCAGCATGAAACTGGCTTATGAACACTTTTGTTGGAAAGAGGGTCTCAGTGCTTCCAGCTTCCAATACCTACTGCTGGCCCACAGCTCCTACACAGCTGGGCAATTTCATTCTACTTAGCAAAGAGACTACAGCTAATTAAAAGCAATGTAGTCTTTTGGAAAGCACACAATGGAGGGTATTAAACCTTTCCATCACTTCAAGACAAAATGCTCAGATTCTCTCTCTGCTAACAATTTTGGAGTAAACAAAGCCACATTGATTGCAAAATGCAGGCGTCAAAAATATTTCTAATATCCTGAAATCATGAGTATATTTAAACATCACCTTCTTCTTTCTTAAAAGAATTCTCTAGATATTTTAAAACCTTCAAAGGAAAAGAAATATGACACAAACTGCAATATCTCCAGCCTTTGAAGTACATATGGGAGACAACTCCAGCTAAGAGAAATGTTCCTGGTGAAGACAGTGTATATTTAACTCTAGTTAGGTTGCAACACACCTCTTCTTCAGATAAGCAATCGTTATTTTCTGTACCACTGATAATTCTCAAGTGTGGAGATATTTCAAGTGATTTCCTGCAGATACTCCAGTCAGAACAAGAGACGTATTTTCCTTGGTACTGATGGCTTTTAGTCCTAGAAGTAAGAGACCTGTATTAACTTAATTTCTTTCACTAAGAGAAAAAAAAAAAGGAAGGAAAAAAAAGGAAGGGAAAAAAGAGGAAGGGAAAAAAGAGGAAGGGAAAAAAGAGGAAGGGAAAAAAGAGGAAGGGAAAAAAGAGGAAGGGAAAAAAGAGGAAGGGAAAAAAGAGGAAGGGAAAAAAGAGGAAGGGAAAAAAGAGGAAGGGAAAAAGAGGAAGGGAAAAAAGAGGAAGGGAAAAAAGAGGAAGGGAAAAAAGAGGAAGGGAAAAAGAGGAAGGGAAAAAGAGGAAGGGAAAAAGAGGAAGGGAAAAAGAGGAAGGGAAAAAGAGGAAGGGAAAAAAAGGAAGGGAAAAAAAGGAAGGGAAAAAAGGAAGGGAAAAAAAGGAAGGGAGAACAAAAAAAAGCTATGCAGGTCTTCTCCTTCCCCAGCTGTACTAATCTTAGTTGAATACTACAAGTAATTAGCCCTGGCTTGTGCTTCCAGCACTGTCCATGTCCAGAGAAGTCAGAGACTTTATTAAGGAAATCACATAACTGCTGTCAACCACTCAATTTCATTGAGCTTTACTCCCATTTATTTTTCCTCCTGGGAAACAAATTTATCAGCCCTCTCCAAATTCCCACACTGCTGCACTGCCAGTCACTGGAAAAAGAAGGTTCTTCAAAGCTGCTGCTGTGGTATCACACAAGCTGCCTAATTGGTGATACTATAGAGGGGTCTGTGGTGTGCTTCATGGGTTTTTTTTCATTTTCCAGCTCTGTCAGCTAATCTAAGCAAAGATATAACCTCACTCTACCAACTTTGCAAATATTTTTAGGCAAGCACACATTAACCACCGTGAATAAGTTAAATGAATAAGCCATTGGTGAGAATCACCGAGTGAAAGGTGGTTGTTAGAATCTAGACATTTTACAAGGAAATATTGCAAATATTTCTAATTGCTGACAAAGAGCTTTGCAGTATGATGCTAGTGAAGGAAACTACTACCTTACAAGTCCAAAAGAATGATAAATTGTAAATGCCTGATAACAAACAAACAGTTAAACTGTTCTTGTTTTGCTTGTTTCTGTGTTTTGTTTCTTTTTTTTTTCCCAAAAGATAATGCCAACAATATAAAGG
Organism: Phaenicophaeus curvirostris; assembly: GCF_032191515.1. Lineage (NCBI taxonomy): Eukaryota > Metazoa > Chordata > Aves > Cuculiformes > Cuculidae > Phaenicophaeus > Phaenicophaeus curvirostris. The sequence continues at coordinate 11,176,765 of NC_091394.1, forward strand.
AGTTTGTGGGTTCTTGTTTCATAAGTACAGGAAGTATTTTTTAAAGGAAGAAGCTTGTTAACATACTGATGACAATCCTAAATATTTTGAGAGTCAAAAGAAACTTTGGAATCAATTAAAAAAATGTCTACCTTGGAAACTCTTATTTTATACTAAAGAAAATATCTTCACAAAACAAAGGCTTCTAGGGTGTTTGTGACTCCCCTCATAATACAGGGGAAAACATAAGTTGCTTCAGAAAGAAGCAACTCTGAAAGAGTATTTTTTGCAAACCAAAACTGCTCAAGAATGTTTGGTTTTTGCTGATTTTTCAACATCACACAATATTGAGTGAAAACGATGTCTTTAACAACGTGAAAAGTGGGAGGGGAAAGAATACCTATCTTGAGCAAGATCCGATTATGACATTGCAACCATGATTATTCTCTACAGAAAGAAAGAAATGCATATTTTTTTAATGAGAAATTTAATTTTTTGTTAGGGATGAAACAGTACAGAAGAGTAGGAAATGTTTAACCAGGAAACGTCTCAAAAGTCTTTTCAGTTCCATGCTAATCCTGCACCCTTTATACCTGAGTATCTTGTCTGTACATTTGATGAATTTCCTAGCTGTTATAATTCTCCCCCACTGATAACTCCCTGCAAAGCAGGGTAGCAGCGGGGCCTCATTGTGCCAACCACAATCCAAAGCACAATGGCAGAGATGTTATCTGCCCCAAATTGCTTATAATCCAGGATTCATGAAACACAGCTGAGTGGTGATAATGCAATAGCAGTTGTGAAACAGGCCCTTCTCCAGTAATATTGCTTAACCAAAGGGTTAAATTAGTATTTATCAATCCTGTGCAGAAAGGTTTCATTCTGAAGACAATCAAGCATTTGAAAGCTTTCCAGACACTGACTACCCGGGAAACCAACATGTCAGCCAGGCTCCAGGCTCCACTTTGAGCAGAGCAGCGTACACAGAGCCAGTGTGCTCCACAGCCCTCTGGAAACCATTTGTGCAGAGTCCTTTTAGACACAGTTATTTCATTTAGCAAAAGCAGCTGAGGCTTTTCATTCCCTGTGCAGTATTTCTGATCCCAAATTGCAACTGATCGTAATTTCATGAGAAGCAGTTTAGAAATGGAAAAAAACCCCCAAAACATCAGGTTGGCTACTTTCTCTCTGTAGAAAATTGTAAGCTTGCTACAGAAGTTACTTACTGAATACCCAAATTTACTGCAACAATAAATAAAAGGCCTGGTTTTGTCTGTACCTTCCCTTTTAAAAATGGAATCTGAATTTTTGCACATTTACTCATTTGCAAGGTCGGGACTCCCAATGTTTTTTGGTTTGGATGATCTGCCAACTGCAGTCTTTAATACATCACTGCTTAAAAAGAGTTCCCAGTTTTGTCTGATGGGCATAACTAAAAATGGATTTTAAATGATGTGGATGACAGAAGGAGTACTCTTTCCATCCATACCTTGCACCCACAGAAGGTTTTTGCCCCTTCAGCATTAATTCACCCTTCAGCCAAAAAACATAAATGGTATTGCCTAGCAAGGAGGAAGCAACTTCTAAAACTAATTTCCTATCAAGGAAACTTCTGCTCTGCAGATGCTGGTTACCTTTCAGAAGGTTTGTCTCCCATCACTCAACCTTGCCCTTCGGCAATCGGAAATGGCGTTAAGTCTCTCTTCAAGCAGTAAAAAAAAAGATAAAAAAAGTTATCATAAAAAACCCCCTGATACATGAATAATGGGCTGCTGCTTAACACCTGCTTAATTATTACATCCAGACTATATCTTTTCTACAGGCCTTTTTAACTTATCTCTAAGAGGATTTATGGGATGGATAGACTATCTGAAAAACAGATGATGAGGTCAGTGTAGCCCAAGATATTTCATTTCAGCTTTTACAATTAATACAGATACTGGAAGTGCTGGAAAGGTCTCAGAAAAGCAGTGGATTTGTCAAGCGCCCTCTCTCTCTCCCACATGCATTTTCAAGAGGAGGTAATGGAAGACAAAAACCAGTACACCAATATTGTGCAAATTAGAAAACCACAGATGGACAGCTCTGAGAGAGAATGGTACAACCATACATGACAAAAAGAAGTACAAGGTACAGGGTTGATTTTTTTTTTTATATTTCTTGCAGTAAGTGTTACCAGTGAGAAGGAAAGTCCCTGGCGTACAGCTTTGCTAAATGCACCTGGCTGAGAATGACGTGAGCTTCACTCTCTCTTCGTAGTTAACTTTCAGTTGACACACTTTGATGGCAGAATTCATTGAACTTTTGTGTGGTTTTAAAAGCAATACCCCTTAAAACATTAGCCTTTGACCAGCATTATTATTTCTATCTGCCTCAGCAAATACAAAAGGAGCAGTTCAGATGCTATGTTATTAGAGATGGGGCTGTGCAGGATGAACAAGAGAAATACTAGGACATCCTATTAAATCTGAACTCCACACACAGTACAGGACTGACCTGGAACCTTGGCACTGCTGTAGGAGATAGCAGTCTCCAGGGATGCCTCTAGTCTTTTGAACCCAAGCTTGGAAATGAATCTCTAAGGTGAACTGAAAGCCTACGGAGCTATGAATACACACATAAACTATGTTATATAGGATGAATCCTGAAGGAGCGGCAATGTATTCAAAGAAAAAGCAGCACTGAGGGTGGGAGGAAAAGGAGGAGAAGGGGAAAGGAAGAGCAGAAATCTGAAAAGGAGAGACCCAGGGGAGGAATTAGTAGAGAAGAGAGTCAGGGGTTTAATTTTCACTTGGCTCCCCAGACCTTGCTAAAGCCTGTAGCTCAGCTTGATATATGTAGCAGTGGATGTCTTGCTACAGGCTTATTTGGTGATCTGAACTGGAAAACATTCTCATGTTTGGGGGAAGACAAAGGGAGAGAGTAGAATATCCTCCTGCTCAACTAGGACTGAAACTGTGTTTCAGATTCAACTAAGTTTGCAACAGAATAAAAGATACCAAATTTTCAACCCGAACTTGGAGTTAAACAGATTAACATAATTTCAGTATCAGTAGCTGGAAAAGAAAAATCACTATATTTTTCCTGTTTTATTAGCAGCTCAGTCTCTGAAAGTTAACTTGATTTCCCAGACCAAGTTGGCAGGAAGGCTGGATTTTCAGTTTGTGAGATATCGTTATTCTCCTTTCCGCTATCCCTGCCATGTCTTTACTCTAGGAACAAACTAACAACTCTTTGTAAGTTACCAATACACCAGAAACTCAAATAGATTTTGTAATTCCACACATAAAAGCAGAATAGTGTTTCTAACACAAAAGACCCTCAATTGCCTGGCTGTGCCGTCTTTATGATAGGTGAAAAAGAGAAAATTGGGGTCAAATTAAGAGGAGCTCTCAGCTAATTGATATAAATTCAAAGGTAGAGCGTGGCTGGAACAGTCAGCTGCCTCTTAAGACCACGAAAAAGACAGATGTATTCTTAGGGGGAGAGGAGGCAACACTGTTTGACACACTAAATCAGAGTGATCTGCTGGGAACTTTAACAAGGAGAGTGCTGAGCAGCAAGGGCTGCCCAAAATGGATACAAATACATTGTCAAGCCACTGTGACAGATCCATTATGGGTGAGCAGCTTAGCAAAATGAACTCGAGCTGAACTGTCTCACAATATAAATGCCACAAGCTCAGAAGGACTTGAGCTTCCATCCACTTCTCCCATTCCCTCCTCTGAGGTTAGCAAGACAGAGCCAGCATCAAAGAGAAGCGGCAGGTCAAAGAAAGCTTTATCCACAAGAAAAAACACACCTGGACAGACCCTTCTGTCACAGTCCAATGCTGCCTCATTGTGAGACTGTTTTCAAACGCATGTGCTCTCACAGATTCTCTCTCTCCTTGTCTGGCTGTGGGAAGGAAATTTCAATCCAGTTGCACAAAACAAATAATACATCTGTTTGCATATGCTGATTGCTCAGGTTACACCAAAACCTCATAGCACATGACATCTTTTCCTACCATAAACTAACAGAAGAGTACAGAAAGGATAATGACTCAGTGCTGGTAGCAACTTGTAACTTGTGAAATGACATTTCCCCAGAGGTGTTAGCAGTAATACTTCTGAACTCAGTCTATGAGGTATACATGTGACACGTATGCATAAGTGAAAGCTAAAGCTTTTAAAACGTATTTCATTTTCAAACACAGGATGTTTAACACCAAATTAAGTTTTGTGATAACAGTTAGGGCCATGTTAAATTTTCTCCTCACACTCACGTGACTGTTTAACAGAAAGTAATTCAGCATATGCTTAGATCTCATTGAAGTATCAAGAATGTGAGCCTGGTGATTTGCTGAGCCATGGCATCAGCAAGCAACTCACTAGCCAAACACAAAGCATCCTCAGAATAGGCACAGTAGCGAGGCAGCAGGGTTGGGACTGAGAAAAGGTTAGGTATGTTATCTGTGCTCTTCAGGAGGTTTTCTCTCACACTGTGATGAATTTATTAGGAATTATAATAATTTAAAAGATTTCCTAATATTTTTTCCTTTAAAATAACAAGCTCTGCCACTCTCTTCACATCCATCCACTCCAAGGGAAATGCTAGTGCAGACACAAAAGTTTCATAGAGGATCTCTTGGTAATTCAGCATAGAACAAGGATTGCCACATGCATAGATCCAATGCAGGGAAACGCGAAAAGCATTTCAGAACAAAGGCTCAGCCAAATATACCTTCCTAGCCAATGGGAGGAGAGACTGAATTTCAGTAGGTGCCATCCTTGTAGAAGATAATACTACTGCACTTGCTTATTAAAATCCGACTGTGGCCTTGCTCTGAATTGTATTTTTGATGCCACGTAATAGGTAGAATAGCAAAGACTCTCTCTAGGCTGATGACCAACTAGCTCTATATGTTGCTCCATAGAAACAGATACTGCTGAGAAAACACATGAAGGAAAAGGTTCATGAATAAACCTGACCACACCAGAATCACTTTTTTTTCTCCTTTCTTTTCCTTTCTGTCATTTCCCTGCCCTCCCCTCTTTCCAGTGCTGTAGCAGAAAAGTGGTCCACATTTGGGTGAGATCTTACTGGACTGTTTTTCAGCTCCACTCAATAAAAAACTGACAGCTGACACTGCGACTCCTAATCGTAGCTGAGGTCCAATGGCAAGTTTCCTGCCATTGCAGGCCAACCAACTCTGTGTGGCTCATTCGTGTGATGAGGATTCCTTGGTCACATCCAAGAGCTGATCAACATTCATCATACAAACCAAATACTTTCTCATGTAGTTGCCTAAAGGACTTTAAAGTCACCTGAGTAATTCAGCAACCCACTCACTTGTTCTTTAAAGCATTCAGTCCAGTAGTTACAACTAAACTGTGTAATAACACCTATATGCTTTGATATTTGTAAAAGTGAGTATCCTAGTGCCGATTCTATCTTTGATGGATCTTTGAGAAGGGAACAAAGGGCATTTGCTTTTATTAAAACTGACCAAGTCCTCACTGACCAGGATTTTTTTGGTTTGTTTTATTTTATCTGTGGATTTTTGTGGGTTTTTAAAACATAAATAGTTATATTATTGCCATGAACTCCGATTTGATATCTGATCTAATAGACTAAAATTTATTTCACATAAATCTCACAAGACTGGATTGGATTATCAGTACCATTTGATGAAAACAAGTGCTCTCAAGTTTTTCAGTGAGCCCATGTTAAATGAAAAGAGATATCAACTTATGGAAACATTTATCTGAATTAAGTTACCATAATCAAGTAATATACTTGATGAGGTTGGGTAAAGAAACAGTCATTAACATAAACTGGTAGACTGCCATGAAACTAAAGGAGAAAAATAATGAGACATCAAGCAGAATAGCACTAACAGAAAACCCCCAAAAGAACAAACCCAAACATAACAAAACACAACAACAAAGCATACATGAAAAAAATGATAAAACAGCCTCCAATCCAATATTCAGTATTTATTGCACGTATAATACCAGGTTGTTATTTTTACTGACATCTTTCTGAGCCTCTGCACATTGCAGTTCTGCTCTAATAGAAACAACACTGGCAGAACAGAAATAGACTCATTTTCAGGAGCTCTGCCTCCACTAAAACTTTATTTCAGTTTTTCTCAACCCCTAGATCTTTTCTGTAAGAAGAAATCAACTGTCAAAACATAAATACTGACATCACTGTAATAAATAAGTTTAATAATCAATTTAAAATTAAAGCAACATAGGGGGGAAAAATCCTGAAAAAGTACATTTAAAAATAAAACCTGAATGTGCCCAAATCCATTCATGTGTTCAGTTATTCTGGTAAACACATGCCAAGGATATTAAAGACCCTGTGTTATAAAAGCAGACCAAGAAAAAAAGGTACAGCAGGATATATTTCAGGGCAAACTTTTTTTTTTAACGAAAATATGTAAGATGAGGAAGATCATCTTGTGATGACTAATTTTTAAAGGTGAATTTGCTGTAACTTCTTACACATACAAAGCATGTTCACTGCACCACTTCCACTATTCAGCACCTGTCCTGTATCTTTGTACTATATGTGCTCCTTCATTTTCTAAACACCCCAGTTATCAGCATTATTCCCTAACAGATGAGTAACTTTTCAAAATTCCCCTCAGCAGATTAGATTCTCTTCTGCCATCATTAGAGGACCTGTCTGAACCTGGCCTTTGCGTCTGTGATTTCATCCCCTTTGTACTTTTGCTCTATTCAAGTCATGCAACTGGTAATTAAAGCAAAACGAATCAAGAAGGGTAGCTACCATCACAACAGGTAATAAAGCACTAGGAACACCAGAAACATAATGCACCAAGCCAGGGATAATGAAGGCCATTTTAAATTGTATTTCTTTACTTTCTCATCCCCTCCAGTTTCTCATTGTAGGTCCTCCACTATAACCTCTGCCACTGAGCTCTTACATTTGGGCTTTTCATCTCTCTTTCAACTCTATATTTCCAACTTGCTGGAATTTCCTTCCCTGAACCAGCTGCCAGTGCCTCCTTTCCTTTTTCAGCAAACTGCTGTTCCTCTTGCAAGAATAAAAGTCTCTCCATATCTCTCCCAACATAATGAGCTATATACATATAAAATCTGCTGGCTGACATCTATTTTCCTGATTTTTTTTTTTTAGGTCATTAATAATGTTACTCTGAAAAATTTTAAGAGTGTTCCATGGTTTGACAGCTTTGTATATGTGCTACAGACTGTTATTCTGTTGCTCTCATATTTTCACTTCAAGCCTGTGACATATGTATCCCATTTCCTCAACATCAGACCTTCGAAAACATTAGGACACTTACTCCTGACACAATAAGGGAAAAACTGACCCTGAAAACATAGCTTCTTTTAAGGAAAGATCTATCTATGCCTAGATCTGCTATGATGCAGAGGAGATACACACATATGTGCACTCACACAAAGAAATCCTCTTCTGAAAAGATGAACTCATGGAGTGTCCCCAGCTGAGATGAATCCTTCCCTTTCTGCAAGGAAGGAAAATCTACATATCTCTGCAGCACCATTTTTCCTTTTTCTGCTTCCCAGAAGCAAAAAAGAATTGATTTATCCAATCCATAATAAGATGCAACATAGCAATAGAAAAATATATCCATTTGATCCAGTGCTACCAATCACACTTGCATTACACACACTGACACAACTCCATTTAGTCTCATGCACCCCTCATTTGCCTGCCTGTATAATTTATTGCAAGTTATTAGACACACACACAAATTCAAACAAAGGTTTGTTTTTCTGGGAATGGATGAGTTTCAGAACTAGAAATTACTACATACTGACATTTTAGAAGCTACTCAATCAATGTGTGATACACAGGTCTGGATGGCAAACTGTTTTGGTGCTAAAAATGCTTTATATTCTGTATTATTAATTTTACCTTCATTTCATCATCCCAATGTCTGTATCAAAATGAATGTAAAATGCAAGTTAAAAAACCCAAACATATTTGATACCTTGCAAAGAAGTGATGGAAGTAAAATGGATGAATAGAGTTAAACTCTCTCCTAGACAGTTTCATAAAAAGAAAGCTCTGAAGTATCAACGAAGTTCTAGAAATTCATCATCGTGTTTAGACTAGTAGAGAAAGCACTGACACTTTTCCCTACCTCTATTTTTCAATCTTAACCATAAAGACTTGAACGTAGAGAACAACATGCATTAATAGCACTCAAAATCCTATCAGTAACATATACCTTGTCTATATTGCTTCAGAAGAAGTTATCCTGTGACCTGAAAAATTACATCATTAAGCAGTCTCCTAAACTGGATTTCAGGGATGGTGAACTAATATATGTAATACATTTGCATATTTAGAAAATTCTACTGCAAATTTCGGTTCAACTTTCAACTCTACCCAGTTAAATACACTTCTCCACAACACATCTTCTTGAGTAACACAAGTAAAGCAGGACATCCCCAATTGCCTAATTGCTTCTTAACATCAAAACCCTTCCAGTAACCACTTGCACAGTGGATATCCCTGTGACAAAGGGTTTCTAGAGCCTTATGCAAGCTTAGATCAAATCCCTTCACGTTTCTTCCCACAGTTCCTGCGGAACTGGAGCAGCCTCACATACTCCAAAGGATGCAAAACTCCTGCTTGGTCACACCATATATGCCCTAATTATTAAATTATAGCCATGAATAACAGCACTCAGTGGACAGCACAACATAAAATGCTAACCCTACTTTAGGTTCTCTTTTATGTACTACTGAGGTGCTTGGATGCCTTCTTTGCAACACTACCCAACTGATTAAGTTGATGAAGAGAAAAGAGAAACAATGACACTAATTTATTTAGCATCATTGCCTATTATTATACCCAAAAAGTTATTTATTACTCTATGAGTATGTGGACAATGCATCAGTTATATTAGATTTTCTGTGTCCCCATAAGCCCAAATATCCTTTGTCACACTAGAGCATGTTACAACCTTATTTCCTGAAGTAAGGTATACTGAAACTACATTTATGTTCACTGCTGTATAGTGTTTCTGAAGAAAAAACTCATTAACAGTAATTTGTACCTTGCTTTTGAAGTGTCATTTGGGAGTGAAGGAAAGGTAAATTTTCACTTCCGCTAGTGTAAATGCAAAAAAAGTAAGATAATATGTCTATAGTTTGCACTTAGACTACCAAACTCAATATCAATATTTGTCATGTGGCAGTTATGTAATAAGACATGTCAAAATCAACTTACCTGTCACTTCAAATGTCCATGAGCCACAATTCCGCTTGAGTCTGAAGAAAACTTGACCTGTTGAATATGAAGCAATACGTTTTAACTCATGATGAAGTCTTGCCCTCTTTAGAAAAGGATAAGAAGCCACAGGTTTTTGTGGGGAAGGAGAAAGAGGATTTTGTCACTGCAGAGAGCTTAGCACCCCACGACTTCTTTGCTTTCCACTAAGATTCAAAAAATCTTACAGATAACTTAGATTTCCCAGTCAGGAGTCTATTCCATTTTAATCTTTCTATAGAGTGTTCATTGAGGTTCAGCAGCTGATTCTAAGAAGTATCTCCCAATTGAAAAAGATTTATACACATCAATTGTTACGGTGCTTTTTGAACAAATCTGCAGAGGCCAGAAAAGAAAACATGCCCTTCTTCTTCCTTCACTTCCACTTTTATTTTTCACTCCTTTCTACAGATGACCTCTCTCTTAGAATGAAATTAAGCAAAAAGAATGGTAAGACAGGGAATGGAAAGAAATAAAGAGCATCAGGGAGATGAGGGGGCTGTTTTCTGCCAAGAGTACAATGATATTAATTACATTTCTGTAAAATCAGCTCTCTGAAACTCATAGCTGTCAAGTATTTAGTGTTCTTATATTCATACAACCTAACTAATATTTAGAAGAGTTTTGTTGAAACTTCTTGAACTATAAAACAAGGCAAACTCTCTAATAGCCTGTGTTGACTAGGAAGTAAGCAGGAATTAGAAGTGTCCAACTTTTGGTAATGTACATAAAACATACTCTTAATGCTAGAATTGTTCTTGAAAAGAAAACATCAAGTTTCAACACTCTACTAGCATGACACCTACATAACATGGGTCTTTATTATATGACTATGAGTCTGAGATAGTACAGTACACAATCTACATATTTTGGCATACAGAAGAGCTGTCTCCTATATTAATTGTCTCCAAACTGAAGCACAAAACATGATGCTACCATCACTGACGCCACTTAAGCAGTGCAAGTGAACTGGTTTTAAGGTAAGCTACAAAAATATATCCAGGTAGGAACACTTAAACTATGACATGACACCTGAAATTGTTTGTTTTTTTTTTTTTTTAATTCAATCTATATTAATGCTGGCCCTTCTATTTTTCCTTTGGTTGTACGGGTGCAGAGAACTCCACTGCATCAGAATGAGGTTATCAAGTAAAGGCTCAATCCAATTTCCACTCAAGTAAGCAGCAGAACTTCCATTACTTTGATGGGAGCTATCACAGTGCCTAAATAGCAAAAGATATCCTACAGGCCCCCTTTTCTTGCCTTGGGCAGGGATTAGAGGTATCAATTTTTTAGAATAAATAAAAAAATAGCTGTTATTTGGGAGCGTTGAGAGAAGGGATTATTTTCATGGTTTTGTCTATTTGTTTTGAGGTGAGGTGTGTTGACACATAGCCGAGTGCAAACAAGAAAGTAAAAACTAACACTGCGTTATGTGCCTCAAGGGGAGAAAACCAACAATCTGTTTTTATAATGCATCAGGAAATTTCCTCAGGAATAATGCTGTCACAACATGCTTGCATGTTATAAAGAGGAAAGAGATGCAGAACTGAATAAATGATTAGAGGAGGAGAAATTTCTAACTGATCAATTAAAGACCATCAGGTTTCTGATACTGCCTGCAAGCAAATTGCCTTGTCATATATTTACATGTCATAGGAGAGGAGACTTACACAGCTAGCCCTTTCTGCTGATTTGCAGTGCTTGTTTGCTATTACAATGGTTTTCCTAGGGAACATTTCAATTATTAAAATGGATGAACTTGAAGCTAACTGGACAATACTCTGCAGCTCAACTTAAATGTATCCACTGCTTTCAAACAATCCAAAACTGATTTTCCCCCCTGCGTATGAAGTATATTTCACTTTGGTTTACATTTCCTTAATTCTCTAGCTTAGTAACTTTGAAGTAATATTTGCATTAGGTCCTTGGAGGCAAACCTCTGTCTTTCTAATTATCAGGAGTAGGAAATGGAAACTGCTCCCTTACTCCCACGCTGTTCTCAGAAGAGTCTCTCTACTTTTCCTGTAAGGTGCACAAATCCTGTGGACTTCATTCCAGGAGTCGGAGCAGGCTGTGCCCTAGTAACAGCCATATCTGAAAAGGGCTTTTACAGCCTCTTCCTATGAGGATATCAAAACATTTTAAAAGGTAAGTGGCAGGATAATCACTGGCACATCAACTACATCTTCATAATCTATTTGCGAAAGACTGAAGGAAAAATCTTTTGCTATGGTTTAGGATCCATAATGTCTTTAGGAATATTACTCGCTATTTTTAATCTATAGTGCTTTTCTCTTATCTTAATTTTTTATTAGAGGAATGTTTATCAATCAGCTTCCGTATAATGGAAATATATTAGCAACTTATTCAATCATAGACACATTTGTTCATCTAGATAAAAAAATGAACATTCACACACTAATTTTGATACACAATATTTTTCTTCTTTTAATTTCAAAACTTGTGTTTCCTCATATACAGAACTGAAATAGCATTTCCTTTTAGATCAAGGTAGAGTTCGTGGATTTAAATCTTCTCTTTGCTTCTTTCTTTTAAAAGACCACCACTTCTCAGTGCACAGCATGTGGTTATGCAATACTAATGAGGGAAAAGGTCCTTGCATGAATCCTATTAGATATGCTCAGTGCTGTTTGTCTGCAGTACAGCTGTTTACAATAGGGAACATTTTATTATCTTTGGACTAGACTTTAAGAGTAGGAAATGTACCATATAAAAGCCGATTCAAATACAATTAGAAAAATGTGCAAGTCACCCAAACTAGCATCCAATTTCTTGAAAGAGTTAAAGCTTCCAAAAAGAGTAATTTGCTCAATGTGTAACATGGAGTATTCTGTATGCACTGTTATTCCATTTTCCTCTTAAAGTTGTTTTACGTTTACAGTACATGTGTGGTTTTTTACTCCCTCAAGTAACAATTTTAAGACCCTCAACTTTATGTTATTGCTCCACAATGTCTGAGACAAGACATAAATTTCCTGTTTGAGTATGGGAAAAAGTAACAGTTCAGAAACCAGAGTGCCTCTAAAGACACAGGCTTATTCCACCACCGCTCTGCCCCTATGCAGAGCTTCCCAATGAACCAGTCATGATGGGCTCAAGCGGAGGAAAACTAGATGTCCTGGAGAACAAACTGAACCTCCTCTCAGAACAGACAGACAGACACCAAAAGTCATATAAGTCAATGACACTGTGAGATGTCTATGGTGGAGATCCTCCATCAATGTCTTCCATGAGACCAGGCACCTTGGGTGTATGTTGCTAACATGAATTTTAAGACAAATCCATGATGTTACTTCTCTGTTATGACAGCCCATTGGGTGATATAAGCTTGTAATAAAGCAATTATGGTGTCACGACAGAGGTGCGTCAGGAGACAGTAACACAAAGCCAAACCAAAACCAAAGCACATGTGGAAAGATGAATTCTTGATTTGAGGTCTAACATTAATTTTTTTGCATGTCATACAAGCCAGCACACTCTACTGCAGTGATCAACCAAGATAAAACTTCACTTTGTTCTGTTTCCTAGCCATGAAATGCTTTAAAGCACTACATAAGGGTTACTTCTTTTATCCAGCGCACCAGGAGACTATCGACAACTTATTTGAAAAGAGAAGACTTTAAATACAAATAAAAAAGGCAATGTTGATTAATATAACTTGGTATTTTCTTTTAAAATGGAGTTTAATATAGATGAAATGTTAAAAGGTTGGGGCCCAAAGCTCTCTGCTTATGCACTCAGAACATACAAACTGAACAAAAGCAATACAAGCTTTCCCAAGGCTGTTTCCAGCTAAGGTTCATTACCCACTGTTTTCTGAAAAAAGACAAAAACTCAAACCACAAACCAAACAAATTATCCAAACCTAAGAGATTCACTAATTAGATGATTTACGCAGTTTCTATCTGCTGAATACACCAATGAGTTGCCAGTTTCAAAATATAAATGTATATTTAGAAAGGAACTAATTTCTCGAGGCATTCCCGCAACTGATCAGATAACAGTAGATAACCACTGAAGATTTAAACCTGAAATTCTTTAACTTAGTAAGCATGCTGTGTAGGAATTTACATTTGTATAAACCACAGAAAGAAAAAAACCCTCTACCAAATCGTTGTTTTACTATTATAAGAACACTTTACAACAGTGAAGACTATGAGAGCATCTGTCCCTATATTACTAAGAAAATACTTCTTTTTTTCTTGTTTGTTTAATAAAAAGGAAATAAAAACAGCCTCACCAAGCAACATTTGAATTTCACAGTATGGATTTGGGAATGCTTTATCTCTAAACTTGGAAAAGACTGCAATGTTTTAGAATGGTCTTTCAAGAGGCTGGACTTTGTTAATTCACTTACATGACTCTGAGAAACATTACAAGTCAACACGTTTAGATAAATAAACAAACAAGACAGAAACTGGGGAAAGAAATCAGCTCAAAAAACTGCATCATAATTACCAAAGGCTAAAACCAATATACAGTCACTGAAGGCTTCAACATCACAATACTTTACATGCATTCAAAACATTTGACGTAATAACTCATACAATATCAATTAACATTTTCCATTATGGCAAACTCAAGTAAACCACAATTACTGTGCACGGATTTACGACTTGGCAAAGTGAAAGCTAACAATATAAAATGTAGTAACTCCCTAAAAAGCTGACAGCTGCCAACTGCTAAGTTCAGGTACTGTATGCTGGAAACAGCAATCCATCAACTGTGTCACATCAGACCGTTCGTTTGATTGAAGGCAGCTGAAACTCATAGGAGCCCCGCAACTTTCAGACTCCTACTAATCTCATAAAGAAAGAAGGAGAACTAAACATACTGAAAAGAATTACAGTGTGAGACTGAAGTTAATGACACGTCAGGAAGAGCATAAAAATAGAATACTTAAAAAATCACACGTGGATTGAAAATGAATACAGAAGTGGCTGTAGCACATATGGGTTGGATATTTTGTAGTGCTGAGCTGCACTCAGAGACTTAGACAAATATGAGGGCTACAAGCTCTCTTTTAAAAATGCTTGTTATTTATACTGATATTTTAAAGCTCTGCTTAGAAGTCAGTAGGAGCTCTAGATACTCAAAAGAGCAATAAAAACTTATTTAAGCGCCTAAATTTCAGCTTATACATATACATTTAAATATAAGTTTGTGTTCCAAATTTCTGTCAACTATTAAAAATCTGGGCCAGACTGTACCACCGTGTGGTGCAGATCTCTGCACTGTAAGAAGTTCTTACTTCTGTGTTTCTTTTCCTCTTAAGTCATAAGATGCTTTTCCCATATTTTTAAAATAAAATCAAGTTATTTTACTTCAGATAAGAAAATGAAATATGTAGAAATACCTCACCAAAAGCTTAAATGACTTAAGGTAACAGCAACAAAATATTTCAGTTTCTTCCTTTTCTCATCCACAGGACCATTCATAATTTCAGAAACATAAAGTTTTTAAGGGTTAATGTCTATCCAACATATTGATGATTTCTAAGAGAACTTCTTCACCCTTCAAAATATTTTGAACATATGTACTATCCCTGCTTGTCAGACCTCAAAATCCAGGATCACAGCTGTATATGCAGGCTCTTTTTGCCTTCCAAAATGGACATACAAAGGGAGTCACAGAAATAATGCCTTAAGTAAAGGAAAAGGACTTGGTATTGTCGTACCCACTGAACAACTTCATTCACCACCACTGACTAAATCCATTATAGATGTTGACAGCTTTAGATCTATGTATTACATTTTGGTGAATAAATGCCACTACATATTTAGCTTTTATAGAGCAAAGCTTTTATTTTGTGTATAAATCTGTGTTTAATGAGCCTTGAAAGAGATGATTGCTAAATAACAGCCTGCTGCATTCAAGCTCAACTGCCTCCAATTATATTGTTTATAATTATATAATTGCATAATATAATGTGTGTCCAACAATCCCCATGTTTTATTACCACACAGCACTATGACACCGGTGTAAATCACCTTTTCACTTTCACAGTCAGCCTCTTTCATTTTGCTTACTCAGCCAACACAAATGCACATGGAACTGCACTTTTGACTGCTGAATGCATCAAATCGGCTTACAAGCCTCAGCAGAAATAGGAAAGTAATGGAAGTGGTCAGCTTGCAAAGATGAAAGGGGAAACGTAAGTACTATCTACACAAGGAAGTGAGGAAGAGAAAAAAATAAGAAAAAAAGAACTAGTTCAAAATCATACATGGTGTTTATGAATTCTGTTTGTTTGGGTGTGCCTTGTTGGCAGATGCTTTCTGGATATATTGGCTATCCAAAATTTCCATGAGAATGAATGTAAAGCAGCTAACATTAGTAGGTAATGTTCCTTGTGTTATTCTTGCTCTTGTATGGACTTCACAGCATTTGCTGTAATGGCACTAAAATTAAAAAGAATCTTATTAGCCAACACACCATTATGCTGTCAAACACCTGCACAAACCTCTCTTCTTTCTCCACTTTCAAAGAACAACTTTTCTTCTCTCTATTCCATCATTTGAAAACTAATACAACTTTTAATCAGCAATTTAATACACTGCCACTCAGTATACATTTCCATGGCAGGAATTATTACAAGTGTAAGTCCCAAAGTTATCTATAAAACTCCTTTTTGACTTAATAGGGACAGTATTGCATTTTCTTGACATGACTTGTTGGACACACCTTTCAAAGTAATACTATTCTTGTTTTTAAACATGACTTAAAGCCCTCTGCATCCCTCCTCCTTTCCCTTCAAGCACACTCTCCACACAAGATTTTTTTTCTCTTCAGTCCACGATTCTCCTACCCAAAACACCCGAATTTTAATCGGTGAAGTTCTGATGCTGCAATCCACTGTTACAATGGCTCCCACAGGTCTCCCCATGAGTGGAAGGCACTCTGCTGCATCCTGCTGCTACATTACTTATGCTCTCGGCTGCCTGTAAAGCACTGACTATGGGTTGGGCCATGCTGTTGTGTAGAGCCCACAGTTTAGCCTTAATATAGATTAATACACTGAATTTCGACGATCCAGAACATTTACAAGGTTTTTGATGTAATTGGGCAGCCATTGGTTGAGCCCATAAGAGATGGCTTTAGGCTTCACATCCTGCAAATTGCTCCAGCCTGTCCTCTTCCCTCATCAGCATTTACACACCTTTAAAACTCACATACTTGGAGGCATATGTATAGTGGAGCGCCTCATCCTGTGCTTGATGGCTCAAATCGTTGTCTTCTGAAATCTACTTCTACTGTTATTTTAACAACTTAGACAATTTGCCAAATTCATAGAATCATAGAATCACCAAGTTGGAAAAGACCCCTTGGATCATTGAGTCCAACCATTCCTATCTGTCACTAAACCATGTCCCTCAGCGTACACATCTTTTAACTACCTCCAGGGATGGTGACTCAACCACATCCCTGGGCAGCCTGTTCCAGTGCCCAATGACCCTTTCTGTGAAGATTTTTTTTCTGATATCTAGTCTGAATCTCCCCTGGCACAGCTTGAGGCCATTTCCCCTTGTCCTGTCCCCTGTCACTTGGAGAGAAGAGGCCAGCACCCTCCTCTCCACAACCTCTTTTCAGGTAGTTGTAGAGAGCAATGAGGTCTCCCCTCAGCCTCCTCTTCTCCAGGCTAAACAACCCCAGCTCTCTCAGCCGCTCCTCACAAGACTAGTTCTCCAGCCCCTTCACCAGCTTTGTTGCTCTTCTCTGGACTCACTCCAGAGCCTCAACATCCTTCTTGTGGTGAGGGGCCCAGAACTGAACACAGGATTCGAGGAGCGGTCTCACCAGTGCCGAGTACAGAGGGAGGATAACCTCCCTGGACCTGCTGGTCACGCCATTTCTGATACAAGCCAAGATGCCATTGGCCTTCTTGGCCACCTGGGCCACTGCTGGCTCATGTTCAGTCGGTTGTCAACCAACACCCCCAGGTCTTTCTCCTCTAGGCAGCTTTCCAGCCAGACTTCTCCTAGTCTGTAGCTGCACAGGGTTGTTGTGCCCCAAGTGCAGGACCCGGCATTTGGCCTCGTTAAACCTCATGCCATTGGACTCTGCCCAGCGGTCCAGCCTGTTCAGATCCCTTTGCAGAGCCTCCCTACCCTCCAGCAGATCCACAGTGTCATCCGCAAACTTGCTAAGGGTGCACTCAATGCCTTCATCCAGGTCATTGATGAAGACATTGAACAGGGCTGGACCCAGCACTGAGCCCTGGGAACCCCACTTGTCACTGGCCTCCAGCTGGAGTTAACTCCGTTTCCCACCACTCTCTGGGCCCGGCCATCCAATCAGTTTTCCACCCAGGAGAGCGTTCATCTGTCCAGGCCAGAGGCCTGTATGACAGCACTCAAGATCACCTGTTCCATGACCCTCCCCATCACTGAGGTCAGACTGACAGGCCTGTAGTTTCCCGGATCCTACTTCTGACCCTTCTTGTCAATGGGTAAAACATCAGCCAGCCTCCAGTCCAGTGGAACTTCCCCGGTCAGCCAGGACTGCTGGGAGATAATGGAGAGGGGTTTGGGAAGCACATCTGCCAGCTCCCTCAATACCCTCTGGTGGATCCCATCTGGCCCCATAGACTTCTGAGTGTCTAATTGGCCAAGCAAGTCTCTAACCAGTTTCTCTTGGATCATGGGAGCTTTGTTCTGCTCCTCTAGCTCCTGAGTATGTACACACAGGGAACAACTTTCCTTACTACTATTAAATGCCTTCTTTGCCTCAGTCTTAAGTACCTCAGCCTTGTCCTCATCCTTTGTTGCAGTTGTTCCCTTTGCATCCAATAGGGACTGAATATTCTCCCTGGTCCTGCTTTTACTACTGATGTATTTGTAGAAAGATTTTTTATTATAAATTGCAAGAAGTTGATTTAAAACTAAGATTAATTTTTTCAATGTTACAAATAAAATTACTGCAAACACCTTTTCAGGTTAATTAACTTCACTATTGCACAGCAGTTCCTAAACAGTCCCTTAGCTAAAGGCAAGGGCTGTAGAGAAACAAGACACCTAAGCTTCTCTTAGGTTTAGATGCTGTTTTGGAACTGAAGACTAAATTAAAAATTAACATGTATTTATAACTATGAAGTTTGAAAATAATGGCTGTGTTGCTCTCTTTGATCTTGCAGAAACGTTTCACAATCATTTATCAAACAAACTACTTATATATGCCATATTTTATAAAAAATTCTTCAAACTATGACTTTAATACAGGTATTTGCATTGTGTTGAATAGAAAAGTGTGGTGTAGCGAAAAACATCACTCACTCATAATTTTGAAAAACTCTTTGTCACAGTGAGAAATAGCAGACAAATGATAAACACAAAATCTATTAACTTGGGTTTAGGTTTAGCGAATCATTTCCTATCGCCAGGCAAATTTGTTAAACAAGATCCAAACAGAAAGCCAATTAAATCAAATATTCAAGGGCAAGTGGGAAAAGATCGAGGGAAGAGGCAGCCTAACCAGAGTGTCATACAACCACGGTCACCTCAGAGAAGTCCAGGGCTGACTGTGGTCCCTCAGGGAAAAGCAATGTACTGTCACAGCACGGGCCACAGCACCATTTTCATTCCCAGCGCAGAGACCTCCCAAAGCTACTCAGAGGTACTGACCCAATTTCCAGTTGCTGTACTTTCCTAGCTAAAATAACTGTCAGAGCTTCTCACGGCACCCTCCCCAGGTGCTCAGCCTCTTCCGAAGAGAGCATCTGTGCACCTCGCCTTGAACACTGGTGCTCATTGCTGCAACATGAGGAATACTGCTGATGGAAAAGTTGCTTTCTGCTAAACTGTGCGAGTACATGCACCTCAAACTGCTAAAGTTTAAGTCAGGTATTTCTAAAATTCAGAACTCTTTCATTTGCCTTATTGTTTCCAAGTCTACAGGATTTGCTTTCCCAAATTCTAAGATTTCCTCAGCAAAAACAAGACCTAAATGTTTTGGCTTTTTCAAATAAATGCAAAGATTTCAACTGTTTTCTTATTCCTCTTCCCATTTCGCTGCAGGGGAAACGAGTACTGAGAATTGTGAGATCAGCAGTAAAGAGAAACGACCATTCAGAGTTCAGGTAGCTATGGTGTATTACCAGGGAGTACTTCCATAAGACTCCACTGCTCATGAGCAGCTGCCTGACACGTGAAGTGATAACAACCCCTGTTTCAGTATTTTAAACAAACAGGCCCCTAAACTGTTCTCACCTGGCTTGTTTTCAAGAAGAAAATTAGGTACAAGAAACAAAGAAAGGAAGAACTTGTTGCTTGGCAGTGGAAAGGTAGGGCAGGGTCAAATTTAAAGCTTGCAGAGGGGCAGAGCAGACCAAGTATCATAGAATCATAGAATAACCAGGTTGGAAGAGACCCACTGGATCATTGAGTCCAACCATTCCTATCAAACACTAAACCATGCCCCTTAGCACCTCATCCACCTGTCCCTTAAACCCCTCCAGGGAAGGTGAATCAACCACCTCCCTGGGCAGCCTGTTCCAGTGCCCAATGACCCTTTCTGTGAAAAATATTTTCCTAATGTCCAGCCTAAACCTCCCCTGGTAGAGCTTGAGGCCATTCCCTCTTGTCCTGTCCCCTGTCACTTGGGAGAAGAGGCCAGCACCCTCCTCTCCACAACCTCCTTTCAGGTAGTTGTAGAGAGCAATGAGGTCTCCCCTCAGCCTCCTCTTCTCCAGGCTAAACACCCCCAGCTCTCTCAGCCGCTTCTCATAAGACTAGTTCTCCAGCCCCTTCACCAGCTTTGTTGCTCTTCTCTGGACTCGTTCCAGAGCCTCAACATCCTTCTTGTGGTGAGGGGCCCAGAACTGAATACAGTATTTGAGGAGCGGTCTCACCAGTGCCAAGTACAGAGGGAGAATAACCTCCCTGGAAAAATTTGTTACCAGCCAAGGAAAATATAAATATTTAAAGAAAAATCAGGGCAGCTAATATCTTAAATTTTGGGTCAGTTTTCTTTCACACTTGTAACACATAACCTTTGATACCTTCTTCACCATATCAATCTGTACTTGGTTCTGTTTCAAACTTCTGTAAAGTCAGAATTGTTGTGGTGTTTTGGGTTTTATCCATGTGCCTTAAGGGTTGTTTTCCTGACTGTTATACTTGGAATTATTCTCTGGAAATTAATGAGTTGCTTTGCACTTTCAGAATATCCATGTAATACAAGAAATTATATCTGCTATAGAGGAACAGCTTCAGAATATAATTTTTTTCTTCATTTTACATTAACAAAAGTTATTAAAAAGATTTTTTTAAAAAAGTGTTTGTAAGCAAGAATAATTAAACAATAGTGTATCTATTTCAATCCAAATGGAAGAAATACACAGCAGTATGTCAAATTTTAGAGGAAAGAATGAGTCTTTTTGTCATAACCATTGATAAAGGCCACTCTCCAGATTCAGAAGTATAAACTGACAGTAGATAAGAAAGTAGTAGAGAAAAAGTATGTATTAGACATAAGAATTTCTGCAGAGAGATAGAAATTATATCACTCTGTAGACATTAGGCATACCAAATAGGTCAAACTGATTTTAGTTTACTACATATACATGGATTAATTGCTACTTCCACAGACACTGCTACCAGGTGCAGCAGTTTTCTGGATAGTGCTTCCAGTTATCCCAAGAGGAAAAAAACTAAATCATTTTTCATTATCAAAAATCCAAGAAAATGTACACATTCAGGATGCCAAATTGTACACACTTCAAGACCTGAATTTGCAAAAACTTAAATGAGGTCTAGGCAATAAAATCCTTGCATAATTTACTACTGTCTCCTACAATACAGGAGAAAAATGCACAACTGAAAGACTTAACACAGTTAGATGTGGTTGCACACCCAGCAACAGTGTTGCTGAGAAACAGCTGTTAGTTACTTTGACTTCCAGCTCAAACAAGATATGAGAAAGTGCTCAACAGTTACCATTTTTTACATTCACTAGGAACAGCTTCCTTCACAAAGTTAAGAATTATGGGAGGATAAAATATTCATGCTACAACAGCTTTATCACAAAATCTATCTCTGTTTAAGAAAAAGCATGTCAGTTAAAGTGAATGTTTTCACAATTCCTTTAACAGTCTTGCAACAATACTTTGCACGATAGGTTGCTTTAATTTAATTATTTTTACACAAAAAGATTTCAAACACATTTTTTCCACCGTTATCCTTCAGACAACTCAGCACAACTGAAGGAAAAATGAGTTCTTATTTCTTCCTCCGTTATTTAATGGATATTCATTAATTGAAACATTGGTGAAAGTAGCACTCTATTTACAACTCCATCAAATACAGTATGCCTTAATTTGATTCTGTCAAAAGCCACTATGTATTTGAGTTATAATAGAAGTGAAAAAATAAATTAAGAAAAAATATTTGAGGTCCATTTTAAAAGAACATGCGAAAGCAATAGAAATGAGTAAAGAAAAAGTAAGGGCAGGACGAGTCGCTCCCCCAGTATTAGATTTTTTCCTGTAATGAAGTTCATGTCCTCGCTGACAGCTGGCAGATAATAAATTATTGAAAATAACCAACGCACATCCCTTGATCAAACACTGCTATATTGCATCAGGAATTTATGTAAAATATTTTTTATAAAGTACAGAGATATGTAAAAATTATGTTTGCACCAGCTTAAAATAGCACTTCCTCCCTGCTTTCTCCCTACAATCCTTTCTTTCCTTTAAAAAGTGTTTTTATTACCCAGTGAAAACATTATTACTGTAATTTTTAAGGCTGTAGGGTATCAGGCAGTCATTTGTGACATTGTAGATACCGTAAGACACAAAAACACACGTTTCAGCCATTGGTTACACACATTTTGACTGTTCATGTCATGTAAGGATGGGTTCAAACATACTAGAACATGAAAGTGAACAGAATAATAGCTTTTCCATTTCACATGTGAAATACATGGCTGATTCCAAAGCCAGAATCGCTGTGTGGTAGTGATGTCTGGATGAGTTGTCTTTCCCCATTGGATACATCTGCCAGAGGCCTCCAAGCCTGTCAACACTAGTATTTCAACATCTTTTACAGTTCATCATTACTTGATGATCCTAAAGGTCTTTTCCAACCTAAATGATTGTGTGATCTCTGTTTTCCACAATGACGTATTTTACTTCTGTTACCTATTACAACAACAAAAAAAAGCATCTTGCCTGCCTCTGAAGCACTAAGAAGTGCCAGTTTTTGGCCATCCTTACTGAGCTCTCTGCTCATGCCCTGAACAAGGATAATTACTTCACGGGGCAATGATTGTTCTTAAGACATTTTAAGACTAATTTTAAGCTCCACCTATGCAATCATATCTTGGGTTATCTGGCAAATATAAAAAAGCCCAAAATGCCAACAGCTGTATATCTGAAGATTGTCCCTAAATGGGTCTTCAGCTGTTTGGAGGAAGTGTTTGCTTCTTACACAAACCAAGCCCCATCGCTGGAAGTTTGTCTCTCCCCTCAAATTAATTGTCTCCTAAAGCAATTTATCACCTTACTAAGAGAACAGCTTCCCATAGGTAACTCCTTACCTTACAGAAAGAAGAAAGGACAACCTAGTTCCCTTCTGTGAATTCACATGTTCTCTTTAAACTCCTCATACATCCCCACTGGGAAGCGTCTCTGAAGTATTTTCAGGACCATAGAGTGTTATTCTCCTTTCTGAAAATGCTGATTTTCTTCTTGTGTCACCTTTCAAAGATTTTTTCACAGTTAAAACAGGCAGAGTTTCCCTCCTGGGCCTATCAGGACTCCTCTGGGCTTTCTCTCTCTCAGAAAAAAAAAAAAAAAGAATTGCCTGAACTGCCTGTTACTTTCCGGAAGTTCTTAAACTCTCATTCTTCATCTGCCTGGTTAAACCACTCATCTGATGCTTTCTTTTCATGATAATAGTCCTGATTCAGTTTTTAGTTCTGCTTCCTCATACCAGTGTTTCCCTGCCTGAAGTGTTACAGGTTCTGGTTGGATTTTTTAGCTGGACTCCCTTGTATGACCTCCCAGCTGAGCTGCATCTGAGCTAAAAACTACTAAGGCATCTTAGCTTTGTTTTGCCTAGAAACTGAGATGACACTTGTATCTGCAGCACACCTCAATCCACACATGAAAAAATAGTATCTAGAAACAGCAAAGTTAGGAAGCATGGTGCCTATGTACTGAAGTAGCTCTTGTGTAACAAGGCAGGGTCCATTCAGGCAGCTGTGATGAGCACTGGCTGCTCAGGACTACTGCGATCTTCATAAAAAGCCATGACATTATTCCTATCCTGACTTCTGAAAACAAGTATAGCACAAATACACCTGCCATGGATGCGCATGGAGCCAGCTTGGGTCCCACACAGATTTATTTCCTCAGGCTTCACATTGCAAGACAGGGATTATGCTGCTACCACTCCAGAGCTGGCCCTGGAAGCAGTCTCTCCACATCCACACGTACTTGAACATGATCTGTCAGATAGGACCTGGCTCCCTGTTACAATGTCTGGTTAACAGTGCCAGTGAGCAGCACTGCCTCCTACCCGGCACTAAAACATCATCACCTTGAGGAAGCATGATCCCATGTTATTAACACATTAGCAAGAACACGGACTTATTCTCAGACTTCACAGTGGGAGAACATCACAAAAGTCCCTTGAACTGAAACTGCAGAGTATTTTTCCATTCCCAAACTGCAATTCCACCCACATTGCTGCTATGGACCCAAGTACCGTATTTTCAGAAAGAAAGAGGGAAAGAGGGGAAAGGAAGTTTCTTCTTCTTTATATGAACTATAATCATAAATATTTTTCATATGAATTTTCAGTGAAAGAACATAGAAAGTGCAATGGTCTGATGAGGTCATAGACTGTGTTAGTTCATTATAAAACAAAACAGGATTTTTTGTGTCTCGAGGGGACCTACTGTACAGGAAATGGTAATCCAGGATAACACAGCTCTCTTATGCTATGCTTAGACATTGTAATTAGAATTGTGTCTAGATTTGGTTTTTTTTTTAATGGCTTGGGTTAAGGGGATTCTGGATCCCCTAAAAACATGCTATTTTGCTATACTTCACATAACAACCTAATTAATTCCATTTTGAAACATAGAAATTGATCATATTTAGATTGACATACAAATTCTAAAACAATCAAGGTTTTATAGATCTCATAAATGTTTATATATCAGGATGTTTTGTGGTGGAATATCTTGTCACTCCCACATCTCTGGCTTCAAGAAGGAAATTACTAAGACAGGAATCTTCAACAAGACTCAAAATTTGGAAACAAGACCTATAAAAGTCAGAAATCTCTTGCTGTCCTTTCCAAAACAAATACTTTCTAATAAGTACAAAACAAAGATTTAGAAAATCTGGTAGTATTAATATAAAAACATTTATCTTGGACTACGAATGGTTCTGTAACCTGTATGCTGCCCTAACAGTCATGTAAGCGTTATTCAAAAAGTAAGAGTAGATCTCTGATCATTAAATAGATGCCATATATTTTTATTTTTTAAACAAAAGTGACAGTGTAATCTAAATAATTTTTTTTTCATAAATACTGGAACTGTTAAGAATAAGAGGTATGTCTCTTGTCTCTATACACAAAGCAAACTACTACCCTCACATCCCATCATCAAACATTATGGTTTTAATCTTTATCTAATTTGAGATTGGCTGAAAAGAAAACAAAAGCTGAGAAACAGGACAGCAAATTCTGCCATAAGCAAAGACATTTTGTGTTTACTATGAGGAGGTAAAGACATCTGAAAATACAGCTCTGTTAATAAATGAGTTTTCCAAATGACTCCTATAGAATTTCTTTGAGACAGAGGCACTAGACAATGATTAAGCAAGCCCAAGTGCTGTGAAGATAGTCCCAACGTCTTATGTTAAAGGGGAAATCTTTCCCTTTCCCAGGAACTTGGGAAGACTGACTTACAAACTGCCCTCCACTGATGCTGCTACAAGCTCTGGCATATGGAGAAGGCCTCAGCACCATGAAGACTGCAGCTTATTCAAAGCCATAAGAGACAGATCCAGAGAGATTACTAGAATTCACAGTGGCGTCCAGAACTAGACAGTTTACCCTAGGGTCCCTTTTTGCCTCCAAATCATCTCTGCATCAGGGAAGCACAAAGATAACTTAAAACATTCTTACTTATCCTTTCCTTTGTCTCCAAAACCTGCATTGTGCTTCTGAAAAGGCAAAAGGAAAAGAAAACACGTACGAGGATATTTCAGTACAGATTTTCCTTGAAAGAAAGCCTTCAACATCAAATAGGGAGGATAATTCCCTGTAAAAAGTTAATAATACATAACAAAGAGCTTTCTAACTTGAAGCTCAACAACAAAAATCAACGCAAAGGTTTTAAAACATTCTCTAAAATGCTAGAGATGTGACATCTCTTTTAAGTGAAAGAAGACTTTAGATACAATGCAAAGATGTTTCCTTTGTGTACAAAACCCAATTCTTCACATCAAGAAGGCCCTTATTCACTAATTTCCTAATCTGATTTATGAGGTCATTAGTATCAATGATTACTGTTATTCCTTATGTTGGAATAAAAATATTGTTAACTTCATTTAAAGTGAGCTCTGTCCTTTCCTCTGTCCTATCTATCCATTAGCCTCTGTTTGCACTGGTTGGAATCACAATCCCAAGATAATTAGGAAGATTTTCAAGCTTAGGGACTACAACTCTATAAATTGTCTCTCAGAAGACTCATGAATAGAAAGTTTTGCAAATAATTTTCAGGCATCACAGGCATATTTGTGAAAGTTAGGTGAATTTTAATCCTTGTTCCTTTTCAAATTTCTACATCAAAACCTCAGTTACAGAGTCTCAGTGGTAAAAAAAAATACTAGCCAATTTGACGCAATTTTGAACAGCTTCTTGATGGAGATTAGGAAGACTTCCCAAAGTTAAAGATGTTTTGTTTTAATTAGCAGTTTCCAAAAACTGTCTGCACTTCACTCTTGTAGGGTTTTTGCTGCTGAATAAATCCCAGTTTATTTACTAGTAGGGTTATAATCCACCATAGGTGCAGAGCAGAGGGCACTATGATAACACCTAGGTTTGAAACAACAAGCCTTTGAATTGCTTTCTGACAGTACCCTTGGGGATTTCAAGATTTTATTTAACCTCACAATTGTACCGTTTGTGTTACTGAATTATATTTTCTTGTTGTTGTCAAATCACATTCCATAAACCCCGTGACATCCTTTCTCAGCACAAACATGAAGATCTAACTATAAATAAAGCAAGTGTATGGGAGATGTTGAAGAATTGTGGTTCTTTTCGTAATCAACACTTTCTGGCAGGTTTCCTTTGAAACCTCAAAGACATGCATAGCTGAAGGTAAACCCCATAGGTTTGAGGTTTGCAAGGGTCACTCAACAAGCTACAGCTTATGTTCTATGTCTTGCTAAATAGAACCCTAGAGTAATAGATTATTCATTAAACAAAGGAAAAAAATTGAAGATGTTAATTGGAACAGAAGTGATCAGAACAAACACTGTGAAATATATGCAGTAAAATCCAAAACAGATAAATCTGTCTGTTGTGGGCATTCTGGTTTATGCATTTAGAAATAACCACTGTGAATATGAATAGTTATATTTCAAGTCAATAAACATCATCCTTTGTAAATTCTCTGGTCTTGGGAGGGGAGTGGGGCAGGGATGAGTGGAAATATTTTCCCATGTTTTCTAGATCACCTGCTTATTTTTCCTGATTTAAGTATTTTGTACTTCAAAAAAAAGAGACACAAAAAGGTTTCCCTGATCTAATATAAATTCAAATCACTGTTCTGAGAAGCTTAAATTCTGACTAGTTTATCTTTCCCAGTGATTCCTATTAAATCAGAAAAAGCCTCACTATGCCTATTTAAAAAATTCTTTAAGACATGGCAAATAAAATATAGGATACTATTCCTAATGACTTCAGCCCCAAAACTTTTAAACCATTTACACACTTCAATACTGAGTCAAGTTGTTCCATTGATTATTTCATGTGATAGAACCGAAAGTTAAAATTAAATATTGCAACATAGTAAAAAATTATGCATTCTGGTGGAAGAGCTTGCCACTGCCTTACAGTCACATTCATCACTAACACTAGGTTTGACTGGGCGATTTATTTCATTTTTTTTTTTTTAACTCCAAGCAAAGTAGAACATTTCCAGAGAAATCACCCTGCCACAGTTCATGTGGTGGTTCACCTATTTTTGCACTCACACTTGTCTTTGTCAGACACACTCTTACTATGTAAAGGCAGGAAGGGAGCTGTTGTGGTTTAACCCCAGGAAGCAACAGAGCACCACACAACTGCTTTCTCACTCCTTCCTGCTGGGATGGGTGAGAGAATAAGAGTAAACCTGAGAAATCGCGAGGCTTGAGAGAAACACAATTTACCAGGTAAAGCAGAAGCCATGTATACAGCAAAGCAAACCAAGGAATTCATTCACTACTTCTCATCAGCAGGCAGGTGTTACCATCTCCAGGACAGCAGGGCTACATCACATGTAAAGGTTCTTTTAGAAGACAAACCCCATCACTGCAAATGTACCTTTTTCTTGCCCAGCTTTTATTGCTGAGAGCATCACACCATATGGAAGGGAATATCCCTTTGATCAGTTCTGGTTAGCGGTGCTGCCCATGTCCCCTCCCAACTGCTTGTGCACACCCAGAAAAGGACTTTACTGAGCACTGCTCAGCAATAACTAAAACATCCTTGGAATTATCTACACTCTTTTCAGCACAGATCCCAACTACAGCCCCATACTAGAAAATTAACTCTATCACAGCCAAAGCCAGCACAGGAGCAACACATGGTACTTCGCTGCAGTATAGTCTGGGGAGGTCTAGCCCATTTACAGCACAGAGTCAGTAGTGGAGCAGAGAATCCAACAGAAATTCACAGAAGACAGAGCAGTAGCACTGTGAAAAAAGCATTTTAATTTGTGTCTTCAGGAGAAAAAAAAAAGAAAAAAGAGGAACACGCCTTTGGCCATCTGATTTTTATTTTTTTCCTAAAACATACTGAGGTAACTTGCTACATGGGGAGTGGGAGGGAGGGAATTCATTGAAAACCCAACTGTCTGAGAAAACTAACACTAAAATATAGTCTTAACTAGCCCTAGTTAATTTCCTCAAGCAGATAAGAAATTCTTTGATGAAATTCCAAAATATCCAAGGAAATGCAAAACTAGAAACAGACCAATTTTTCTGAAGGGAAAAGATGTTTGCCCTCAGTGTGGAACAACAAATACTTCAGGCAGACAAAAATAGGGAGACAATTATTTTGTTGTTTTAAGTTTCATTACTGCATCTCTATATTAAAAGCCAAAATATTCAACTCTCTTTTAATGCATACATGGCACTAAGTACATATCCCACAAAAGCCGTATCTTTTGTCACAGGTTTTCTATTGCCTTTAACAAAAGAAAATGCAAACAGGAAATAAATTTGTAATGTACACTAAATAAATAAATAAAATTACCTATAAGTAGAAAACTGGGGTGTTTGAGTGAGAAAACAAAGCAAAACCAATCCCTGTGTAATAGTGGGGTTACATTGTTCCTAAATGCATTGTGAAATAGCAATCTTCTGAGGAAAGAAAACAGGAAAGTTAAGAATTAAGAGTTTTATCCACATACTTCCTGAATATTCGTATTTGTAGTTAATGACATGGTATCACTGTATCATTTTGAAGTCAGCTAGGCAGCAACAACTAGAATAAGAAGTGTGAATCTTCACAGCCTAAGCGAGTTGCAGGAGATGAACATTCTTGCAAACAAGTTTCAGTTCAACTTAATGCTTCACTCCTGAAAATATCACTCACTTCAATATGCAACAATAGAGAATCAAGGAGCCATCAATATCTCTCGTTGTCATTAATAAAGCCCTGAACAGAAGTGGTGAACATACCTCCGAGACCAATTCAGAAAAGTTTGACTATATCCTGAGGTGCTGGTAGTTTTCTTTATTAGTCCATCTGTACTTGTCTGCAGCAAATTGCTTGCACACACATGCAGAGGTACACACACACCTTCACAAATGCCTAAGTGGCTTAACTATACCCCAAAAACGTGACTGAAGCCCTCTGTGGACGTACCTAAGCTAGATCACGTATTATAAATACATAACTACTGCAGAAGTCAACATGAGCTGCAGAGCCCTGCCAGCAAACCCCAGCTACCTTACAGGGAACAACGCTGCTGCCAACAGACTACAGCCCCAGTCGGCCCGAGATGATACTGCTCCATGATAATACTTCTGGAGATGGAGACAGCTGGAATATCTTTGCACATGCATCTTTTCACTAATGCCTTTTTTTTCCCTGCAGATGAGTAGTAAAGCAAGTGTGTGCTGAGCAGACAAATACCCACAGCAGGTACATGAATAATAGTTTCTCAGTTCTCAGGCAGATCAAGCAATCCATTCCTATTTCCCAACAAAACCAAGTGGAAGACAATCAGGGACATACAAAAGTTGTTTGTTCACTCTGATTCAGGTCTGCATTTTGACTATGTGTCAGTGAAACTGAAGATTTGGCTTTGGACCTTCTTAAAAATGAAAAAAACCCAAACAACCCAGCTTCTGACTTGTGGTGATGATGAAGCTGGTAAATCCAGGGATGGGAGGAAACTTGCATCTCTATATCATAGAATCATCAGGTTGGGTGAGACCCACCGGATCATTGAGTCCAACCATTCAAACACTAAACCATGTCTCTCAGCACCTCGTCCACCTGTGCCTTAAACGCCTCCGGGGAAGGTGAATCAACCACCTCCCTGGGCAGCCTCTGCCAGTGCAAAATGACCCTTTCCATGAAAATTTTTTTCCTAATATCCAGCCTAAACCTCCCGTGGTGGAGCTTGAGGCCTTTCCCTCTTGTTCTGTCCCCCGTCACTTGGGAAAAGAGGCCAGTTCCCTCCTCTCTACAACCTCCTTTCAGGTAGTTGTAGAGAGCAATGAGGTCTCCCCTCAGCCTCCTCTTCTCCAAGCTAAACAACCCCAGCTCCCTCAGCTGCTCCTCATAAGGCCTGTTCTCCAGCCCCCTCACCAGCTTCGTTGCTCTTCTCTGGACTCTCTCCAGAGCCTCAACATCCTTCTTGTGATGAGGGGCCCAGAACTAATTCAGCAGCTAATCAGGGCTAATGAATTATACGGTGCTACCCCTTACTGAAGTGACTTTTGTGGACTGAAAGGATATCAAATCAGCAAGTATTAATATAATTTTAATCACACAGCCCATTATCCTGTCATTCCAGCTCTAACACCGAAACAGCTTGCAAACATATACACACCTTCCTCAAGACACCTCTGTATCTTCAGGCCTCGTGGGACACATTGCAGTGCTTTTCAGCTTCTCTCTTAGGCTTTAACTTATGATGGTGCATTGCTTACTCACAGATCTGGTTCTTCTAAACCCTGCATCGGTAGACAAGTTTATGCAAATGCCAATGTGGGTAGTACAAGGATACCTCAGCAGAGAAGTAAGCAGGTGTAGCCTTTGTAAGGAGGTGGTAAATGAGATTCCTAAAACATGGTGTTTTGAATTGCGGATCCACAGGATAGATATCATACATTGACTGTTGAGAGTCAGTTAGCATGGCTACGCTGCATAAAAGGTGATTGCACAAGTCTGTGTTCAAAAGAAAGGCCATTAAAATAAGAGAACAGATATAAGTTTCAAGGCATAGATATGAAGGTATCACAGTAGGGAATGGGGATGTTAGTGTGATTTAGCTATGCATAGCTGATAAGGTGGCTTACTTAACAGCTTAGCCTTTTATTTGGTTTGGGCAGCCTCCTCCAGAGCACACAGAAAAGTCATAAATTGATTTTAAACAAGGTAGGTATCTTCAAAATTATTTGATGCTTGCATATATCAGCTGGACTAAAGATGGGAATTTCTTCTTTTTTCCAAGCCCTTTAAAAAGAACTGCTTTTCATATTGACACCTCCCTAGTTGCAAATGACAGGCAGATTATCAAAAGTGAGCGCATACACCTGGGAATGACTGTTTCAGCTTCTTGGCAAACTGCATGATTTATTCCTTTTACATTTCTGAAGTATTCTCCAAACTTAAATATAAGTACAGATTTCAGTGGTAAAAATGTCAGGACAATCCTGCCACCTCAAATGAGTGAAACAACAACAAAAGCAAAGATCTTCAGATATGGTTAAGAAATTCAGTGTAAACCCATCTGACAGCTGGCCACCTGTAGCTCTAATAAAAGATTAATTGGCACACTTTCATTGACTTTCATTAGTCAACTATTCCTGCCAAGACACCATGCTACATGGAGTTTTAAAGATTCTGTCCTGTATTACTTTGCTCATTTCCACCTGATAAACTTCAAAATAATAAAAAAATATTTTAGGACTGAAGCTTGATGAGGAAACCATAATTTCCTGTCTAAGTTATGCACTTATAATCCTTCTTAATTTAGAAATATTGTAAGAAGATATATATAAAAGAGAACAATTATTTCCAGCTATTTACCATAAAGCAAGAAAAAGAGATTAAAACAAAGTACTTGACAACTTATTTTTAACGTGGATGTTTCGACTTTGCAGAGCTCCCTTACACGTGAATTCCTGAAAGCATTAAAAAAATTATCACTATTTTGTATTGTGGACGAGATACTTGGCATTATATGTAGATAATTATTATTGGCTTCATAGTACTGTAGGGTGCATTGCACATCTATGCAGCATACCTGGCTGCTAGGCCTGATATTTCTTTTAAGCCAGCAAATGAATAAAAATCCGACAACTCTCAGTTGGATAAATTTCTCAGAGGCTTTTACAAGAAAGTTTTATTCCCACTAAGAGCTGAGAGAAACCCGTACCTCATTAAAGTTTTGCCAGATAAAAAGCAGTCCCCTCCCCCTGTCCCTCAGATTTATGATACAGATAACTGCTAAGTCAGGCAGAAAATGATATTTCAAAACAAAATGATCCAGATTTACAAGAAGGAAAAAAGAAAAAAGCACAGAGACCTGCAGGATGTAGAAAAAAAACCGAAAAATGCATAGCCTGGAATTTAATTCCCTCGCTCACTAGCACTAGGGAAAGCTTCTTCTAGATATGAAGAAATAAATGTATTCTCCATACTGTCCTTCTGAAAATGCATTCAGGTCCCATTAGAGACTAGTATTTCTAGCTCCTTTTTTTTTTTTTTTTTCCTAAAGTCTGTAATAAGGTTCTCATAAAGCTTCATATCACTATGGGAGGCCAAAATAACCTCCAGCTCAATAGAAGTACTTCAGCCTGAAGCTGTATGAAGCTACCATTCCTTTAAGCGGCAGGGAATGTGGCAGTTTCACTTAGACGGTTTCACTTAAAGAATTTCTAACCACTGGCTAAATAAAACACTTCTCAACAGCAGTACTGCAACCACCACTGTTCTTCCAAGTATTTTTAAATTAAAGGCTATTACCACATAGAGATAAGCTACCGGCTTTTGTCTGTTTAATTTCATGATTGGGACATGGCACGAAGACAACTTTTTTCTCTTGATTGGTGAGATACACCTGCAAAAGCGTAAACATGTCACAAATGAACATGACTTTTGGTCTACTAGCCACTTCTCTAGGACTGGCTTTTTTGGCTGAAGTAGCAGCAAACCCAGGGTAAACGCAAGAGCTCTACCCTACTGTTTGCTCACCATGCCCAACGGGGCTTCCTCTTGGAGGGAGAAGTGTGGCTGCCCTGACTAAAGCATTCTTGCAAGCATCAGAGAAGTCTGGAATTATCCTAATGAAAAGGTCTCCATGCCAGATGTCCCTTGCCATCCCCTTCCCAACCTTTGCTACTGCTGCAGGCAGCTGCCCTCGCACCCTTCTCCTACTCCAAGTGCAACCCGCCCCACCAGCCAAAGGTGGCTCCCGAGAAGATGGATCCTGGAGGGACCCTACCACCTTTTTACTTATTTGTTTATTTATTTTAATCAAACCCATGGAGGCTTTGGCTGTTATTGTGGGGTGGAAGCATTTTTACGCCATGAAATGGGACAGGCAGGTGTCCTGATCACAGGTCTCTTACACGCACCAAGCAAGATCCACCTTCCCACCCCTCCCATCAGCTTAGGCCCAGCTGAGACGTCATAATTAATGCCATCTTGCCTCCTTATTCCTGGACAGAAAGAAAATACCAGAAATAATACTAATAATGATACTTTCTGACTTCATAGTTTGCACCAACTGAATAACCTACTGTTGTGGTATTTCTTCTGCTTTAGGAAGGACATGCTAGCTATTCTTTTCAATGTCAGGGAATATGAATGGTATTCTTCCATGCTATTTATTTCATTGCCAGACTGATCAGTTTGAAAAGAATGGAAATTATTATTTTAAACCCAAAAACTGATTTCTGCCCACAGTCTGCAGGGCAACACAGAAATACATCAGAAGGCAAGGGGAAAGGATGGAGAGTCACTCTGGGCCAAAATAAACCCAATGATCTATAAACGCAAGTAAATGTGAATTTTTGCACCTGTAAGCATCCTTTAGGAAAAGTTAAATATGCTAGAATGCGATTGACAATTTTCATCAGTCCTGAAAACTGAATAATTTAAATGCAGGGTTTTTCCTTGTCTAATATAAAGTGCTGAGCACAGAATCCTAAACAAACACCGTTGAATTTAAATCTGGTCTGCAAAAAATTGAAATGGAAGAATGCATTTAACCCAAGGTGAGCCTGCATACTCTGTGCCTGCAATAGCACCTGATTACTGGGATAGTGGCAGGAAAATCTATCCCAACTTCAAAGAAAAAAAAAAGGGCATGTTAAGCTCATCTGAAGAACGCCAGGAACAATAAAATCCCTAAACCTTGTAACTGTGCTCATGTCACGTGTGCTTTCATTGACTCTCATTAAAGCAAAGTGCTGTGTTCATGGGAGACAAGCACTGATCCTCGTGCATCCCAGTAGTCACCATTTCGCTGAAGAATTGAATAAGAGCCTACCGTCATTTACAAAAAACCTCAGAAGAGCTTTGGAGCTACAGGAGAAGAGCACAGCAAATCATTTAACTTGAGGAGGCACTGACATGCACATGGGCAGACTGGCAGTGCTCTGGAATCAGTGCTGAGGGACCCACTTTGGTGTCAGAGACCATTCTACAATATACAAGCTGCCAGGTTCCATTGACCAGTTCTTTTCAAAAACCTTATCATAAGCCAATGATTTAACTTGCTCTTCCTAGAAATTTTCACAGAAATTAATTTTGGTAATTTCATCTGCAAATTGATCCTAGGATTGCCTTACGTGGGCGTTCTTTAACATCTGTGTCAGTCACAGCCAGTGAGAAGTTAACTCCAGTGGCGGGTCTTGGCCATCTCACTCTGTTGGGTTTTTTTTCATAAAACCACAAACCTCTGTGACTTGTGAGGGTGGTGAGACACTGGCACAGGTTGCCCAGAGAAGTCAGGGATTCCCCATCCCTGGGGGTGTTCAAGGCCAGGTTGTATGAGGCTTTGAGCAACCTGATCCAGTGGAAGGAGTTCCTGCCCATGGCAGGGGGATTGCAACTGGCTGGTCTTTAAGGCCCCTTCCAGCCCAAAACATTCTATGATTTTGCGACTACAAAAGACTCCAAATTTTCATTTTGCCTCATATGTCTTTTCTCATATCTGTAAGACTTTTGCAACTCCCACACAGTCAAAAAACCTCAGCTTTCAGTCCTCCAGTACACATAGTATCGATGGTGGTAAAGCCACATTTCACTGGCCTTGTATCATGTTTTAGCACAAACTATGGACTGATGCAGCACTCTTTTCCTTTTGGTCATAATTACTTTAGTAATGACTAACCCACCTACTTATTATGCTAGGATTATACACTGCATTTTCAACTTTACAACAGACAACTAAAACATGGCCAATACTTTGTGCACAACACTGATATCCTTACACAAATCCACACCTAGTACAGGCAGCTACTTCTTCCATTAATCATAAAAGCTAGAAATATTCTATTCTGCACAATCTGTCCAAATAATCCTAACTGCTTTTTTTTTGCCAGATGTCATTCTCAGAAGTAACGCTGATAGGCCCATTCCTGCCCCTTTCTTCCTTCCATCCCAGTCAAACTGATATTCTTTATAATCTAGGTCTGATTAGTAAAAAACAGCTAATTTCACCACTATGCTTTTGACATACATTCAGGATGGGATGTTTGCAGTCATCCAGTTTCTCTTAGGTTAGTATTTTATTTGCAGCCACTAAAATGTTTTCTACCCCTTGTCAAAAAAGGTACAGGAAAGTTGGTCAGATTCTGTTCAGGAAAGGGAATAAGCTTCAGATGGCTTAACCTCCTGTAAATAAAGATATGAACTGTTCCTTATTAATTTTCTGTCCAGACTTCTAATGCACACCTTAAAACATTCAGTTTTTCTTACATAAATAAACCTCTGCTTGGTTAAAACCATACCGGTTTAGGACACTGCATCAATGTCCTCCTAGGAAGTGATCACAAATAACCCTGTTTTGTGTTTGTGGCTTCTGTACAAACTATTCTGTTCTTTTATTCCGATTTTCATAAGACCACATCAAAAAGCATGATAAATTCTTATAAGGATCAGAAGATGCCTCAAAATGAAAACTGACTTACGTGTACATCTCTAATACTTGAATTATCTTTGACAATATTAACTTTAAAGCACACATTTAAGAAGTATAATTACTGCTTAAATAACTGTAATAAGCAATGTATGAAACATTTATTTGAATATGAGATTTCACTAAAGTCAATAAAGCTTGTCTTTTTCTTTTCACAATGTGTCACCACATTTTTCTTCAGTTCTTAATCCAGATGCAATCTGGCATGACAAAAACTGCTGGCTTCCCAGACAGTCTGATAAGCCAAATTCCATGCTGATTCAAACCCTGCTTCAGCGGTATCATGTGGGTATCAAAGACAGCATACAACAGTTGCCGTTGTTGAGAAACTTCTGAAGAGAGATGAATCACCATATCCAAAATAAAATTGCAGATTACTGTGATTTCTTTTACGAAGCAAGGATCTCACTAATTTCCATCTTTGTATTTATCTACTGCATTTGCTGTTATGCTTGTTTTGTATTTGATATTACACAAATTGTCAGAGGTCAGGTCCTGATTTTATTGCTCCTATATCAGATTATTTCATTTCCTTACACATAGAACATTCCACTGGAAAATAAAAAAAAAAACCAAACCCTTAAAGTAGCATAGAAAATTTTTCTTCTGTACAATCCTAAGCAGAACCAATGCTTTCTTGTTTCACCTTGCTTCCAGTCTTGATAATGCACGATGTAGGCATGTTTTTTTGTTTGTTTTGGTTTTTTTTTTTTTTTAAATCAACTTTTCCATTTTTGTATACACAGTCTGGATTGAAGTTCTTTGCCCTATTACAAATGCAACAGAACAATAAAACAGATTAAAAGTCATACACTGCTTCTCTCTCTTTCAGCTGTGAAACTGAGATGCATTGCCACTGATACTAATAGAATCACCTAGATTCAGATATACAAGAATAAAAGACAGAATAATCTAAATATAAATTTGGACAGAAGTTTAGGCTTACCTTCATGTAAAAGCTTCTGATATTATCATGTTTCGGAAAGCACATTTAACTAAAAATGTATGGCTACAGATAAATATGTTCGTAGGCTAAGCTTGTAGCTGCAAAACTATAAATAGAAATAGAGATGAAACAAACGTGTTTAACTCTCTAAGAAGAGAAAGCAAGAGGGGAAATTAAACTGGAATCTGGAATGCTTTAATGATTTTTTGGTTTTATCATAAAATACTCTTTAGTAGACACATATGCATGCAGGCACTCACTAAAAACTAGCTAATATTGCTTCTGTCAGCACTTGATGCAACAGCAACATATGCCTGTTTGTGAAGGAAGATTATTTTTCCCAGGAAGTTAACGTCCTCAATTATAGTTTATCATGAAGCACTGTTGTTAATATTCACTCTGAGCAGAAGAATGGCTCTGATTATGCCTTCATCCATTTGATTTTTCTCTGCACACATGGTCCACATTGGCTTAGTGTGTTTGCTGCTGATGAACAGAGAATAAGCATTGGGTTAAGCAGTCTTTAACAAGCATATGTTTTACAGCTCTTAAACAAATCTGAGTTTTTGTTTTTTTTTAAAAAAAAAAACCAAGCCCAAACGTCAAAACTATGGTACTTCCAGCATCTGTACCAGAAGATCTGAACAATGCAAGTTAAATTTCCCTTCAAATTCTTAGATCTGGAGTAATGTCTCTCAGCTTAATCCTTAAAGCACTGGGGCAAAACACAAGGGCAAAGCGTAAAGTACCACGTTGGGGAATGAGAGGAAAAAGAAAGATGATAATCCACCGAAGCCCTAGAATAGTAATTCAACATCTGCTTAGGTGAAACAGATGATAGCACAACAGCTGATGCAGTTAGTGGGCACACAGCCCTTGGGATAATCCGTCTTTTCTCCTACACTTCCTCCATCATCATAAGGAACAATATCTTCTAGTGACTTTGAGAAGAAGGAATCACTAACCTGTGTTTTCTCCAGAGATCTAGGGATGCCCATGGCAGGGGTATCACTCTTACTAATCTCCTCAACAGGGGACTCAGTAGAAGAAGGTATAAAATATGCCCTGGGGGTTCTTTTTACCAGCCTGAGAAGACAGCAGTAGTAAAAGATTGAACTTTTCCTTCCTTCCTGTGTTTTATGACTACTGCTAGGTTTATGTGTATGTGCTGGAAAAGAAGAAGAGTAAGGAAAGTTGTTCTGAAGGATGTAGAGTGGAGACAGTCTACAGAAAATTGAAAAATTAGTCTGATCACATTTTGAGCTTTTAAGACTATGTCTAAGAACCACCATAGAATTTAGAAAGAAGAGCAGTGCCCATCCCAGCTAAGACAAGTCTCTAAATTTAGAGGTTTATCATCCTAGTTGGATACAGCCCAGCTGTTCACCAGGCTTCTGTCTCCAACCCACCCCACACAGGCTGCTTCCTAGAAATGGCTTTTATGTTGCACCCTTTGTGCCTAAATTTTCAAAGCAATTTGGAAAGCACTATTTTTAACTCATGCACAAAAAAGGCAGGAAAAAAATTAAGCGACCCATCCAAGGGAGCTCCTCAACTTGAATGTGCTCTCAGTGTAAAGCTGTCAACGCTGGGCACATCTACGTGCAACAGAAAGTAAGACAAATACCCAAGCTAGTCTTGAACGTGCCAGGAGCCTCACTGGCAGCAATATAAAGTTATTGACATAATGCTCAAGGCTATGCTGAGAAACAGGGAATAGCAGGTCCTACAGCACCACTCTAATATAACCTTGCTGGGAAAATACGCAAGCAACGTCAGCTGTGGGCATGGTGCCCAACATAGACCTACCCACTACTAGACGTAGTGTTAATTTGTCTGTAGGTGGAGCTCAAGAACACCTATACAGTTCCTGCATTTTGTGGGATTAATATCTTCTGTTTCATGCACTCACCCTCTCTACAAGCTTCACAAGCCTTACATCAAAAGCTAACCCAGAAGTTTTTATTGGAAATGACCTCACAGGGTCAAAGCCACATAAGTGTATATTGAGAATCATGCATACCTGACTAAAGAAATGGACTATTCTTACTTTAAGTTATGTAATACTCCATAATTTTAATTACCTACCCTGTTAATCTATTCATAGAAGCAACTGTAACTCCCAGAAAGACTTTCTTCCCTTGTCCCCGGCTCAACTCAAGCCCTTTCCTGCAAGTCACGGGGAAACAGCTCACAAGCATGCCCTCCTTAAATCTAACACCCCAGACACTACTAGCCAAGTCTCCATTTTCATTTATCTTGATTTCACAGCAGCAAAACCGTGTGCTTCAGAGGGCCTTATACTGTGGGCAGGAACAGATTTGCACCTGTTTGATTCCTTGGTACCAGGTAGCAGGAGAGGCACTAGAAACATTAACCTCTTCGTACGATGTGCTCTCTCTTTGCGAGGTGAGATTTTAAATATCCAGTCTGTTGTTAATTGCCAATATTTAATTTCTTTAAAATCTGAACAGTTTTTTCAGTTGTTGTTATTTTATTATTTACACATGCAAAATAAAAATTATGAGATGTTGGGAAGCATCCTATTGCAGTTCTGATAGTCTGTTAAGTATTTCAAATGACAATTATTATAATAAATTTATCTAGATTATTAAGACAGTACATTTCAAATTCTGCTCTGAGTTATACCCACCGTCATTTCTCAAGAATGGAGCCAAATGCTGCACTGTATTAATCTTCTACAATGCTATCTGAACATAACTGGGAACAAAATTCAATGAATGTGCTAAAAAAGCAACTTCAAATCGTATGTAAGCTCGTATCATATTTCCAAAGGCAGGATTGGCCTGTAAGCTGAAAGAATGCTGGACAGTCAGTTTTGAACTTCACAAGGCAAACATGGCCAGAGTGCTCCCACCTACATGAACTTAAAATTGTGAAATAGCTGTTAGTCTGATAACACCATTTATGATACAAAACCAACACACAACTGGCACAATCCTGATTCCATTTAAAAAGAGAATTAGCCTATGCTAAAGCCACTAATGGATATAAAGGGATTCTGGGTTTACACCAAGATAAATAAGACCAAAGTTTGTCTCTTGTTGAGAATATTGAAGGGCAAATGGTTGCACTACTTGTTTTTATTATAATGAGTGCCTGAAATGATTCACTAAGCTAGTGTCCACTAGGGATTAGTGGGCACATGCATGACCACATTTGGATACTGTATATATATTTAGAGGTGTTATTTTAAGAAGTGCTTGAGAAAATCAGGAACCAGACAAACACCAAAACCTTGGAACTTATGCAAGTAAAACAGGAACAGTGACGGCCAGGGAAATCAGAACAGCAAGTGCAACAGAAGTCAGCACAGAGCAGCATCAAGATCAATGATTTTCTGTTTCTTACATTCTTATGACAAGTTTCTAACCATTTCACAGAAGTTGCAGCATCATTTGTAGCAAAAAAATGAAGGAAGCCCGAGGTGGTCACAGCCACAGAACCAGCTGCAGAAGGGAATGGCTTGATAGGAATCCACAGGACACTGGCAAGTGCGAAGGAAGAAATTCACATTGAAGAAACCAAATGACAGAGCATTCGCTCAGCAGAGTGCTTGATCTGGTTCAGTTTGCTTTGTAGCAGTGAACAGGCTAGCCAATGCCACCAAAAACATAAACAAAACCAGGAAAACAATGAGCATGGCTGGAAAAAGAGGCAAAAAGGCAGCTAGAAACTAAAAAGGTGTTTTGGATGTTCCATGGTGTGCCCCGACATTCAAAGCTGAAACTGCAAAATGACCCTTCGAAAGTGGCAACCCTCAAGCTCTCCTTTCACAATTTAGCATCTGACTTTGGTGTTGCTGGGATTTTTATAAGACGTTTGTGTATGTATTTTAAATTAATTTAAAAGTTAAGGGCTCAAACAAAAAACATACAGTGCTTCTCTAAAATACATAAGGACCAGTTTTCAAAAGTTTTCTCTTTCTTCTACAAATATACTCTCTAGAACAAAGACATTTTCATATTAATTACCTGATTTTGAATCTCACAGTTTTATAAAAGTTGGCCCAAAAAATTCAGAAGTAAGCTTAGAAAAGTTCTCAAATGTACATCACCACATAACATTGTTTGAGTACATTACAGAAGAACCACACCAGTTCAGCAACAGATGCAAGGATCATACACTAAAATTATGGGAATTTTGCAATATTGCTGTTGCCTCCTGTCACTAAAGTGGTAAGAACTCCAGGGATTCTGGTAACCTTTATGATCCTAATACAATAAGCCTGGCTTCTGGTTTGTGCACGTCAGACCCAGCACGAGGTAACCAACAAGTGCAATGAAGGCTAAAGAGTGAGTGTGGACACTAGTAACGAGCAATAAACTTCTCTACGGCCTTCCCTCTCACACCAAGAGGGCAAGGAGAAGAACAAACCAAGAAAAAGAGAGGGCATTGTCAGGAAATGAGCCTGGCAATCAGCTGAAGTGCTGACGAGAGCACTTATCCATGCACCCCTTTCTGGACCGTTGCTTTTCCCACCGCACAAAGGCAGTAGCAGGAAGACATACACATTGCTCTGCATTTGAGTCATGCAAAATTAAGTTTACATGAGTCAAAACGGAGAAACTCAAATCCCAGATCACTTACTAGTAACACCAATCAATTAATTATTTTAAGCTAATTCACACTTTGATAAACAGCACCTTCCTCACTGGCTGCAAAAATCCCTATTCAGCATTAACTCTATTGTAGGCTGCTTGCCACTTTGTTTACTCAATTCCTCTCCCCCATCAACTTTATGCGCTAATATTGAGCTGTACAGCCAGTTAAACACATGCTAACTCATCAAACTGAACATTTTATGCACACGCTTCCATTTCAACAATGCTTTCAGTAAAATTATTTTTTATGAGCAAGAAAAACAAGCAAAGACAAACATCATAGGCTAGGATGGTGGAAGCCCAACTTCAAGTATTTGAGCTCTGTTGCAATAAGTGAAACAGGATGTAAAACTATTTTGAACTAGACAGAGTAAACCTGAGGTGGGCTTGCCCATATCCCACCAAAGAGCCTCTCACTAGAGACAAAACTGCTTCCTGAACTCAGACTCATATCCTTTACATTTGGAAAAGGAAATGCATTGACATTCAGACATCAGATCAATGCAAAACCTAGAAATTTGAAATTTCTTACATGGTACCTGAGAGAAATAGAATTTAGAAGCCCTGGGCGATGAGGCAAAATGGCAATAGTAGCATTCCCCAGTGAACCAGAGCCTGCCCCTGCTCTGTAGGCAGTGGCAGATGCTCAGAGACTGGCTCTTTCATCCCGCTATGTTAAATGAGAAGTAAAAAAAAAAAAAATAAAGCTAGAAACAACCCCCAGATCCTTGGGTTTGGTCCTGCCAGTGAAGCTCCATTACATTTTCATCAGGCTCAAGACAAAAGAGCATCCAAAATAAATTGCCAGAGTTGCTGTGATTGATCTGGAAATCAGAGTTGGTGATAATTCTTTGATGGTAATTAATATGTTTTTAGTTTTTTTAAATTTCTAAGAGTAGCTGTAATTTTCCCTCAAAGCATTCTGACAATGAACGACAATAAATCAAGTTAAATACACCAAGTGAGCCGCAGTATCAGGTGGCATTGTTTCAACATTTACTGCAATAATAATTTGAATGACAGGAACAACTGATTAGAAAAACAATGTGGAATTGAGCGGCCCTTGAATAGCAAAACAGCATTTCATCAACCACTGACACATCACAGCCATCACTTTTATTCCATCCAGTGTCCAACAGCAACAGGTTAGACAGACAGAGTGAAAGGGAAAAATAAATACGAGAAAATTCAAATTGTGGGTTTTTTCCCCATCCCGGTTCTGCAATTCTCAGCTGCACTGGGCAACATGTCACATTTTATTTTCTTCATGGAACATAGTTTTTTATCAAAACTAATAGTATAATCACTATAATATAATAGTAAAATCACCATAACTTATTAGTTATCTATCTACTCGATACACCAAAAACCTTTTTTCTGCTATCATAAGTCTGTATCAAACATAGCATGGAAGGCCAGTTGCCTAAGATGAAAAAGAGAAAATCATGTTCTGCAAAGAATCTCCCCCTACCCTGAGTTCTGGGAGGCGGTGGGGACGGGACCAAAATCAACAAAAGGCAAATCAATACTACATTTTTTAAAGATACTAAGATCTATCATTGATATTAAATGGAGTAATATGGATAGGAATTTACAGCTTGCTATTTCTTTTTTAAAGACGAATAAAGACCAAAATAAACATTTGGAAAAGATCCTATTCTTGATCTCATTAAACAGCAATATCAGTAGCTTTGTTAGCCTGTTCAGTTTACAACATGTATCTGATTAAGTCCGATAGGGACATTTTTCCAACGGTCACTCCAACACAATTTCTTTACAGGATTTAGTTGAATCATCTTTTATTTATACTTGAAATGAGGAGAAAAAGAACACTCACCAACCACGTAAAAAGACAACACATACAGTACTTTGAAAAGATGAAGTTGTAAGAGTTTTGAAAACAACATATTTTTCTTAACTAACATGCTTACGCAAAGACAAATCAAAATACAGTAACTAAATCACAACCAGGTACCTGATCAGCAAGCGTTGCTGGAGGATCTACTTAGTGTCGTAAGTACACTCAGTGACTTCAATAGGAATTGTGGTTCTAAGCACCACTGAACATTAAACATTTTCCAATTAGTAATAATTTATGAAAGGGGAGTTTGCAAGAGGTTCCGAGTCCCTCAAATAGAATATAGTTGAATTCAAAGTGCATCAGATAAGGCAGCAGCAGCTACTACTATCATATATAATTTATTGTAACAGGACTTCTTCAGTGTCCAGCTCTGTAGGCTGCTCCTCGAGGCAGTTGAAAGAGCTGCTGAACAAGTGGCCTCTAAGAATTTTTTGGGTATCGCAGTTCCCCTGAGCTGAAAGCTCCCTGTGCTGCTGGCAAGGCCAGTGAAGGGGCTCTTCATTCCTGTTTGATGTCATTTTGGCCTCTGAGTTATAGACAGAGTTTGTGGTATAAGGGCCATAAGAATCCTCTTTGAAGTCAGAGTTGAAGTAAGAAATGAAGTCATTTAAGTAATTCCCTGGGAATATAAGCCACTTTCTATATGAGCTATTAAGTCTTTTCAAGCCACTTGGAGAACACAGCTGGAAGTAAAATCCGTCCTTCTGGGAGATATTTTAATTGCTACTGATGCTAGGAAAGACACAGAAACCTTCTGGGAAAATCCTA
Organism: Phaenicophaeus curvirostris; assembly: GCF_032191515.1. Taxonomy (NCBI): domain Eukaryota; kingdom Metazoa; phylum Chordata; class Aves; order Cuculiformes; family Cuculidae; genus Phaenicophaeus; species Phaenicophaeus curvirostris. The sequence goes on from NC_091394.1 coordinate 11,220,866, forward strand.
GAGTAAAAGTCTACTGGGGAAGCCAATATGTAACAGAAAAAAAAATGTGCCTAATGACAGCAGTCATTTGCAGCTACAGATAGCATTTGAGAACAAAAAACATAGGAGAGGCAAAGGCAATAGTTTAAAGTACAGATTTTTCCTTAGCTTCTTTTTCACACCATTTCGGATACAAATTATGTTTTGGAAAATGTGTAAAAGCATAGTAAGAAACAGAGTAAAGAATCAGTAGCTTTAATTGATCAAGATATTAATAAAACAAATTTTGCCTCGAGATGGCTTCTTCTAGTACTATTATCTCCAGCAGTAATTACACACAGGCATCCAATAGAAAAAAATTCTGGAGTATTTGAGACAAATCAAAGTATGAGGTAATTAATCCTGTAAACTAAAGACTATTCAGCATTACTTGCACATTCAAAGTCCCCAAGGAATTCTGCCTAATTGAGACACTGCACTGGTTTGGGCTGGAATAGAGTTGATTTTCTTCATAGCAACCAGTCTGAGTTTATGTTTGGGATTTTTGCCAGAAACAGTGTTGATAACACAGGGACGTTTCAGTCACTGCTAAGCTGCGCTGATGTAAGAGTCAAGGCCTTTTCTGCCTCTCACACCCCACCACCAGCGAGTAGGTCAGGGATGCACAAGAAGCTGGGTGAGGACACAGCTGGAACAGCTGACCCTAGTTGACCAAAGGGTCAATTATATTATGTCATGCTCAGCAAGAAAATCTGGGGGAAAAAAGGAAAGGAGGGATACTCAAGAGTGATGACATTTGTCTTCTCAAGTAATCATTACGCGTGACAACTGATAAGTAGTGAATGAATTCCTTGTTTTGCTTTGCTTATGCACATGGCTTTTGCTTTACTTCCTAATCTGCCTTTATCTCACCCACTGAGTATTGTCACTTTTACTCTTCTGATTCCCTCCTCCACTCCACCCGGGCCAGTGAGCAAGTGGCTGTGCGGTGCTTAGTTGCCAGCTGGCAATTTTTAAATTGAAATTTTTATTTACAGGAAAAAGACTCATTACACTTGCATAATAAATCAGCAATCAACTGGCAGAAGGCAAGTGACAAAAATTCCTAACACTGAGGCTAGGAAACAAAAGAGGACAAGGAGAAAGGAAAGCGTATGTGGCAGTTTTATGAAAAATAAAGCTTCCTAGGATGTGCTTACTGGCACTAAGAAGTGAGAAGTCTATGGAAATATGAAAGGATTATAGAACATAGGGGAGAGGAAAGGGCTCTAACTACATTAGAAATGTGACTAGAAAGGCCACCTTCAGTGTTATTTTATTCTAATAAGCACAGTCCCTGTCCTGATGCCAACAGACGCATAGACTTTGTTCCCTTTGAAGTTAATTATAGTTGTGCACATTACAATAGTTGTTGTTCTGCTGCTGATTCTCATGTCAATTTCTAAGAGCCATTGTTCTTTACTTTCCTTTGATAAAAAAGGGTCAGGCTAAAAAAAGAATAAGGCTTGAAATGTTGACACAAATGTTTAACTACTGTTCATAAATGCAGTCCATATTGCCTTCTTCCTTTCATCTTAGAGCAGACCATTGACTCAGTCTAATGTGTCTCTGCTTGTATTCAAGAGATACGAGTTTTGGTCCAATGCTATGTTCCAGTAAGAAACATTGTGTATTTAGAGTGTGGAATATAACCTGTTAGATGTCAAACTAAGCACACCCAAGAAGGATCCACCTGGAAGAGAGCCATGCTCCTAGAAGTGAAGACTGATTTATGCCTCTTCTTTTCATATAAAAATGCCATACATTTCAAACAGGGTAGAAGTTGCATACCTAGAGTATTTTTGGAAATGATATGTTTGTTTTGCAGGGGAAGATAGCAGGCATTTGCCAGAACCCTTGCATAAACAAATGCCTCTGCTGCTTAATTTTGAGTAATGGAGTATACATAGACTGACTCCACATCCAGAATTCCTACACCGCTTGATGACAAAGGGATCAACTTGACAAATGAGTGGTACTGGACACACTGAAACACAAATAACCACAATAAGCCATGACACTGGAGTATAAATACATTACTAAAAATTTCTAAAAATACAAGATTCCTTAATAGACATTAACCAAGCAAGTAACTTGTCCATGCTTATGGATGCAATATGCTAATCAAAACCAGACTCTCAGAGAGAGACTATTAGACTCACCATTAGAAGAAATGAGTTTTAGAGTAAGAGCACTGTTTGAAACCTCAAAGTAAAAGCTTTAGACAACATTAATATTTCTGTTAAGACAACAGCTACAGGTGCTAGTTGGAAATCTCTGCTTTACTGAAAAGATGGTGTGCTGCATGCATGTGAGAAGTAAAAAACTCTTGACCAAAGCCCTTTATGCAGCTCTCAAAAAGAGGAAAACAAATTAATTGGAGCTCCTGAGAATGAAAGTGGCAGTCTTATGAGACAGGTTTCCTCTTTGTCCCAACAAAGAAACAAAAGACAAAAGCACGAATAGGGAATATTTTGGAAGTGGTTTTAAAAATAAAAGCAAAGTGGTGCCTTAATACTACTGCTTCCATTGAAAAAAAACTTTACCCCTCCTTGCATGTCCTCATTGTCCATTTTCTGTGATTATACCAAAAGCATAATGTTAATGAATGCTCCTTAGTGTTAAAGACAACTAACTGTTCTCTAGTTTTATGCACAAATTTAAGTTCCTCCTGAACAGGTGAAGACTTGCATCTCCTTAGGTCTTTTCTCCACTCCCATTCAGTACAGGAATAATATGAAGCAGCTTTTTCCTTGTTATTCTTAAAGAAAGCAGCATGGATACAGCAGACCCCTAAAGTTTTACTAAAGGTTACTTTGAGCTCTTACGCAGTCATAAAATCCACGCCCTAGAGAGTTCAGGGAATAAAGTGTAGGCAGCAATGCAGACTAGTCATGGTGGGATGATAACCCTACAGACTGCTTTATGATGGGAACTGCTTCCAATTAACAAGTATAAAACTCAAAATAGTTTACCTATATTCATAACATATGAAGCCATGAATGGTGTTGACCAATCAATGCCTTCCACTTCTAACCAATCTAGCAAAAGAGGTCACTGACGTATACAGTCTGTGCCCCGCTCTGTCTGAAAGAATACATTACGCACGGCAGAGATACCCAAGGACAGCTACCAGTCATCATATTATGCTTATTTACTCTGAAAGCAGCAGGAGTTTACTGTAGGCCACCAGGTGATGCATTGCAGCACTTACAAACTGGATGCAAGTACCTCTGAACTCTCTCTTACATAAAATTGGCATCACGTGACCTCCAGAAAAAAAGGCACTGTTGTAATAGTTATAGACTAACCCATAACTAGGTAAGTTATAGACTTACCTATAACTATCACAACTTCTCCAGTGATGTCAGTTGTTATGTACAAGTCATTGATTCATCACCAGATGAATTACCTGAGCCTCAAACACCTTTTAGTAGCAAAGTCCCTCCAAGAATATCCAATAAAAATAGATGACTCCTGATGAACACCTATGTGGAAGCAAGGATCTAGCTCCTTCCACTTTATTTACAATGGCCATAGACACTATACAAAAGCAGAAATGAAGAAATTAGTGCACCAGTAACAGAAAAAATTAATCAAAATGTGATTGGTGATTATCATGGAGGACTCCCAAATATGTTTGAGAAAAACTTACAGCTCTTTGGGAGTGAAAAATCCACCTGTTTATTATGTTTTATTGCTGTACAGCAGATGCAATCCATTATTGAATTTACTAAAATTGTTGTGGGGACAGACACAGTAGGAAGTAAGCACTAGGGCTCAGTAGTGAAAAATCTTTTTGATGCTGTGTGGCAAACTTACTTTAGAAAGCATAGCAACTGATCTGGTCTCAGTGCCTATCACTCTTATCATCAAACTTGGTACTGGGGCCAGTGATTCATCGTTACTACTGGAGACAAGTGAGGAAAAGAACTATTTTGGGCACCTTTTGGCATAGAGAAGGAACACTCACTAATCTTGTAAGTGTAGGTCTTGTCCTTAAATGTTGATGACTAAGACAAAAGCAGCAAGATATCATTCTAAAGAAACCAGTAAGATTTCAAAGAGGGGAGAAAATTAGGAAACCCAGGAAAGTGCAGAACACTTGCACAGAAGAGAACTATGAACTATAGTATAAATATTTCAGTATTTTCCTTTGTTTGAACTTAGAAAAAATAATTTAGAAAACAAACAAAAATTTTAACTTAAATACCCTGACTTTGAAAATGCTGGGTCATACCCCATTTTGCTATGACAAACTCACATTTACCAAAATTCTGAACTATGTATTTGAAATGAAAAAGAACTAGTAGGACACATAGAAGCCTGAGGTACTTTCCCAGCATCAAAGAATTTTATTTTTTTCCTTTGGTAAGCTGAAATTGTGGTTTCCCATGTATTTACCTGAGGGCCAAACGTATTGAAAGCCAATTAAAATAATGGATACTTTGAGGTAAAAATCTTTAATACTGCTTTGTAGCTTAAATAGAAGGAAGCAATGGAAGTCATGCCACAAATACACACATTCCTACAGGTCTGTCTCCGATGTTGCCACTGAAGTCCTGGTGAAAGTGCAAATGAGAAACGAATCAAACACGTTGTTTCCTGCTGTCTTCCCCATTTCTTATGTTCTCTTAGTCATTCTATGCAGGGAACAAAATTTAAACCAGCCTTCAGGCTGCAATAACCTGAGTTGTGACAGTGAATCACAGACACGTAACCATCTGTTGGATCTCAGGTTCCCCTGAATACGCCATTCCTGAGCTGCTAGAGAAGGCTGCCTCCCAAACCAGCTTTCTCTAGGCACATCCTTTGGCTCACACAAGGTCTATAATTTTTTATCCTAATCCTCCACAAAGTCTTTCAGGGCCAGATGCTTGTCTTGCACACAGAACCACTTTAGTTTCAAAATGACAATGAGCAGGAAAACAACTCTTCTTTTCACAAATCAAGAAGTATATATTCTCTCAAAATTATCCAAAAGCCACACTGTAAAGCCTCAAGATCAAAAACCTGTTTGAAAGCCACAAGAAAAATTACCACAGGCTAGAAATAATTTCAAAAATAGGAGGTATTTGTCAATCCTTGTATAAATTGCAGACTCGGTATTTAATGATCCTTGCTCGTTTGTGAGCAAAGTAAATGTCTTTTCAACATTATAAACATCCATCAAGTTTGTTGCTTGTGCTAACACTGGATTCTTTAGAGGACCACAAACACTTCTAATTATTGGGAAAGTAAAAAACAACTCCAGATAAAGTCTGTGCAGGTTAGCTCCATCTCTCCTCTATCAAAGGTCTTCTCAATACAAATCTCAACTACCTCCAATCTAAAGTACTGTCATTGAATAGCTGACACTCCAGCCATGACCCCTCCCCACCAGCAGGTAGAAATAAAGGCAAAAAGTAATTATACCAGGATTTTTTAGCTTCATTTACACTTCTTTATTGAGTGCTCAGAGCTGCTATGGTGTGAAATACTCTAAATGTGGAAGTAGCTGTATCTGTGGGAGACTTGGGCGCACCACCAAACCAGAGGTATAAGGACATGGTCACACCTAAATGTGTTATGGCAAATATATTACTTTTGTTGACAGGCATTACAACAGAACAACTCCAGAGAGCAGAGGGGACTGTGCAAAGGTGAGAAAGAGATGTTAAGAACCTGTAAAAGAAGAAAAAAAAAAAAAGCAAGAGTATTATTTTTACAGGTGACAGCGACGTGATTGTCACCTTGTACCCTTCATAGACCATTACATACTTTTCTCCTTTAAGTTCCAGTACAGTTTCAACTCTGAAGCTCAATGCCACAAATGAAACATTAGAGAAACAATCAGCCTACCCCGGAAGGACCCCACACAAGAAACATTTCCTATCCACATTTTGCACATAAGGGAACTGAAAACATAAGGATTAGAAATCTCAAAATAACACTGATGGCATAAGTAGGAAATAAACCCTGACTTAAAGTCAGCCTGTTGTATCATGATTACTGAATCATCCCACTCTCCTTAACGAACCTGAGTGCTAAGAGGCAGTCAGAAGAGGATAGGATTTTTTTAAATAAGTAAAATCAGATGCATCTTCATTCTTTACTCCCTGTTCATTCTTCAGTATAAGAAATTCTTACCTTCATGTTGCACAGTGTAGGTGGCAAATAAAAACAACAACTCAACGGAAAAACAAAGCCCACAGCATTACTGTGTTTTCAGCTTATTAATGAAATCAGCTCCCATGAAACCAAAGGCAACAGTACAGACCAACTTAGAAAATGTGTATATGAATGTAGTGGGTACATGCAAAGCTGAGATTGCAGAAGGATGATGGTATGATCTCATTTTTGCTTGGAGTTACTGATGTAACTGTGTGAGATTCAGTGGAGGGCTCTTAATTTCACACTACCAATCAATCAAAAGAGTTCCAGCTGCTAGTAACATCAGCTCTCAGAATTGCTTTTAAGCTGTTTATGAGCCTGCAGGGCATCTGCAAAAAGGTTTATTTTGGGGTGTAAAAGTAAGCATATTTTCATGCAGGCTTACAGAATTTTAATAACAACGTACTAAAGTGAACCCTCAGTGGGAACAAGCTGTCCATTCATTTCAGTAGAGCTGCCTCCTCATATTTAAATATTTCCAACTGACCCTGTTAGAGATGATGACAACTATTGCTTTCAGAAAATAAGCAGCTGAAACTTTTTTGTGTTTTCATTGACCTTAAATTAAAAAAGCCCCACCTCCCCAAAACACCTCAAACAATCCACTACACAAACCGAATGATCCATTATGAAGTCAGAATACTAGTATTTCCTCCATAATTACACATCTAAGTTGCTGTCCCAGAAAGAAGAATAGTTAATTTTAATTGAAATATATTATAAACATTTTTTGAAGTCAAGGCTCTCAACAATCATGCTTCTCTTTTAAGTCTTTTGTAAATGGAAAGCATCGCAGTCTGCAGAGTTGTTAAAAAAAAAATCTGTTGTCCCATTTTTCAGTCATACCCATTCTAGCTTATACTTAGAACTGACCAGACACAAGCAAACCCTATTTTTTCTCTGTTACATTCAAGCCCAATAAGTAGTGTAGAAGTCCCATTCTGCGAAGGATAAGATTTAATTTTGTTGGCTCTGTAGAAATTCATTACCCAAATGTCTTGCAGTACCACCACCTGAGGAGGCTAAGTCTGATCTTCTCACTATCATAAGCTAGTGCTTACCAAAGTTGCACACTGGCTTAAGAGATCAAGGCTCAAAAATACTCAAAACTGACGATAGCAAGCAACAGGTGAGATTAGCATACTTAGAGCAAAAACCCTTAATGGAACTTCTGCTAAAAATATTCTTTTATTTATTTTTCTCACCTGAGCTCCAGGATCTCTTCTGGCCCCAGCCTCATGCAAGGAGGCACTCTTAGAAAAAACCCTGAGAGCCAGGAGTCACTGGCCTGTTTCAGAACTGCAAAGTCAGTGAGCACATCTTAGTTGAAACTTCCTGTTCTCTGGAAACGTACTTAGTAGTCCAAAGAAAAGGAAGCTTTGGAATTGAGAGAGGAATTTGAGATACCACAGTCATTGTTACTGTTGTTAAAGATGTTAACTGCCTTCAGTAATTAAGTATGATAATTTAAAAAGTAAAATTATTATGATGCATTTAAAGCAAAGATATTAGTGAATAATTCACTAGTATATGAATGGTGCAAACACATCCTGGCACTTGAAGTAGATTAGCTTGCATCTGAAATAAATCGTTACAAAAACATGTAAATTAGTTTTCCACTGCAATCATATTTTATTCACATTGTATGATATTTATAGCCATTTTCACTGTATAGCAATAAATACCTTTATGAAAACAAAGGCATCTAGATTATTTCCATGCTATGTAAGTGGGTTTAAGGATTTTTTCTAGATATACATATAATTTTTAAAAATCACTTCTCTCTGGAAACAAAAAACCCCAAACTTGACAGCTGAAGATTAATATCTTAATTTTCAGTTTTTCACAAGAATACTGTTGTTTCTGTAATGCCTATGTGTAGCCTGCTAGATGCAAAAATGAACAAGATCCTGGAGCTGTTCATAGGGTATAAAGTTTTACGATGTCTCATACATGTTATTTTGAGCAGCTAAAAAAAACCAACCAAAAAAACTCCCCAAATCCCCACCAAACCCTTCCACACACCCCGAAAAAAACCCGCACCCCAAAAAAATCCAAGCAAAAAACTACTGTCACCACATCTCATTGCCAAAGATGAATGGTCTCTAAGCCTTCTATGCCAGAGATTACTCTTCCCTCTCTACCCCAAAATCCACTAGATTAAAAGAAAATGGAATTTTTAAGTAGCTTTTCAGTGTTTCACAAAAAAACTTGATGCAGTTCTCAGACTGTAAGAAGAAAAAATCCCACCTGTTTCCCTTTAATAGATTTTAAAATTATATGGGTTGTTTTGGGTGAATTCAAATATCTGAGATCAATAACAAAAATGCATAACCATTTCACATTTCCTTCTCCCTTGTCTACTACTACAGTATCTGAACCTTCTCCCAGTCCAGAGACAGAGAAAAAAAAAATCTCCTCTCATGTAAATGCATGTCAAGTATCATGAATGTTCAAAAGAAGCTCTAACGAGAGTTTCTGCACTCCCGCTCTTGTCACTGCAGTGACTATTCTTCACTTAGTGGGCTCTCTGATACTGCTACAAACTGATTCCTGTTGAGATCTGTAACTGCATCTCTCAGCTTCCTTAAAATTTTGCTTACACAAAATTTAATCTGAATTTACAAAATGTGAGCCCAGAGATGAGCCAGTCTGCTCAGGAGCACCTAGAAACTCAAACCATAGTGTTTCAACATTAACAATTGATTTTATGCAGCTCAGTTTGTCAAGTGTAATAAAACCCCAAAACCTTTTGAAATCTCATTATGTATAATTGTTTTCAACAACATTCAAGATACATAACTTCAGGTAACCAAACATTAAGTCTGTATTTGCATATGAAATTTCTATCTCTCCTCCACTTATTTTTGCAAGGTGTCCCAGCATATTCAGCTAATTACTGGCAACAGAAATTAAGCTTTGCTCGTATATTTCCAGTACCGCTTAATAATTTTTAACTGCAAACATACATTCTAGACCAAAATTCAGGCAATAGTAAATGTGAAATGAGGCTTACTTTATACTGAAACTATGCATTATAATAGAAGACAAATTATAGCATTATTTCATGCATATAAAAGCTTGCATTGTTTTTTGCCTTTTCTTTTTTTTTCTTTTCTTTTGTTTTTCTTAAATATATTCAGATAGATGGGAACATACACAAATAGCTTTTTAGACTCCATGAGCGTCCCCTCAGCATCATGATAATTTTTGTCCCTTTCAGATTTTTGTAGTCAGATACTTCAAGAGGACATACTCTTCAGAAAGAGCGATTAGGTTTTCAGAAATTATCTTATCTTGACCCACTTATCAGCTGAATTCTGAAGCAAGGAGTCAGTGAGATTTGAGAGAGGAGAAAACCCCAGTAACCTTCAAAACCAAAAGACTTTGCTTTTGCCAAGGAGAGCAGATCTCAGCCATCTCCTTTCTCAAAAATACAGTAAAATAAAAGATTTTTTTGTTAGAAGCAAGAGATAAGGCATTCTAGCCTTTCTCTATACCTCACTATCGATAACCTGGACTACTTAACTCAAGAGCTGGATCTTGCATGGGCTCCTTTAAAACATCTACTATCTCTCAGTCACATTGAAAAAGCATAGGAGGTTTCAGTACCTGGAGCGGGTAACTTTGCCTTAGAAAGAATGATATAGAAAAGCTTCTCGTCAATAGTGTTCTACTTCATACAGTGGCCAAAGTACAGAAATTCGCTTATCTACACTTGCCTCTGTTCTGTATTGAGGGCATTTGGGTTTTGGTGTTAAGCCTGGCAGGAAGCAGATACCTTAAGGGCTGAAGGAAATTCTAGAATCTGTCGAACCCTGCATAAAACAGCAGCTAGTATCCAGAATATTAAGATGTTATCAGGACAGCTGGCATTGTTTGAAAAAGCCACGCCCTCAACACATACCTGTGCAAGTATGAATCAGAGTACATAAAGTTGGCACAACCATATGATATGGAAAACTACCATAGAAGTGTAAAACAATAAATCAAAACCCCTCCTTCCCAATACCTTTCTGTGGAGCTAAAAAAAAAATATATTACTGAAATTATCTAATCAGCCTTTCTTTGTATCGCTTCAGAGAATTCCTTTTCCTAATTCTTATACTCAGTCTCCATATGATTACAAGAGTGTCTTTCTCATGAGAAGATATGCATGAACTAGAAGTTTCTTTCCCATATTGATTATTGATTTCACATAGTATTGATTAGAGGCCTCAAAATACTAAAGATCACCCTCATATTTCACTGTTCTAATTGTTGTCTACTCTCAATGTTGTTAAACTGCTGCATTCATGGCCTGAACTGTCCTCACCTTCCAGACACTGGATCTTGCTTTTTCCTGAAGTGCAACAAGTGCAACCTCTTTGTGTAGATTATCAAAGGCTTAAGCTAAAAGAGAATTTCCAAAATGATTCCAACATCAAAGCACTGTTTCATACAGGAGTTGCGTATGCAAGATCTTTTAATCAGTATTACTTATGAAGAACTATGACTTCCCACAGGCCACACAAGCATCATCATTCCATGCACATCTCAATATCCTTCTCTCTTTCCAGCTGCAAATAAGCCTACAAGGAACAACATCCAAGGAGTCAATGGGGGCATCATTCCTTCACTTAATGACTTGGAAGGGCTCCCCCATGGCAGGGGCGTTGGAACTGGGTGATCTTGAAGTACCCTTCCAACCCAGACCATTCTATGATTCTGTAACTTCAAGGACAGTTCTACATCAGTAGAAAGAAACATAGCGGCACCACACGTATTTCCATATACTTCCTAGCCAGAAATCTGCAATATATATTTGTGTATTTATTTGATTTTAGCAAGGATGCACAAATCAAAACTATTTCAAGCATTTCTCTGAAATCAGAACATTTGTTGCATACCAAGAGAGATGTCCTAAAAACCTACATAATGCTAGATTTTACTTTTCTATTAAGCAGCAGAGAATTCTATATTCATGTCCATAAGCATCAGGATGCCAGGAACTTTATATATACATAAAATGAATATTAACCTGTTAAACATTGCCAGTAATCAAATCCTGTAATTCCAACCCTACCATACAAGATTTGTGAATGTTTTCTTCCCCATTTTAGGGCACCAATTGTAGCACAACTCAGTTGCCCTATTCTTGATTACAGGCACACAGCTTGTCCTTCAAGACCATTGATTCTCAACTAAATTTGAAACTGGATGATGAAAGAATTTGAAAGATTTGTCATTGAAATCTCAGGATTCTCGTAAGTCTGATAGATATTTTCTTTCTGCCAAATCTTCCTTGTCTCTTACAGAGCCCGTATCATCTTATCATCAAGACTTCTCCGTATAAGTAATAAGAGGAAAAATACATAAGAGAAAATGCATACTTACTCTAAGTCTACTTAAAAAAACCCCAAAACTTGGAATGGAAAAAAGTTTAATTAATGGCCAATGATAGGCAGTAATTGGTGCTAGTAATCCCACTGCTTCCCACATTTATAGGGTGTTTGAATCATTTTTACGTTCATACACCTAAATAAATGAAAGATCTCTTGCCTTTGCTGCTCTTTGAAAAAAGAGGGGATTGACAAAGAGTTTTATTGTGCAGATATGCAGGCTGACTCATGGATGAACATAGTCTCTGGACAGACCTTCTGCAGCCTGAAACCTTGTGCAATTGTTCGTTCGCGGATGGACAAAACACCTAGTGTTGGTATCAAGCTGTACTGCAAATCTGTACTTTTCGATGGGCAGCATAGTGCCCTAGAGCTCAAAGAAGCTGGGTGAGTGGCACCAGGTTGTGGATGCCCCTGAGACAGTTCAGCTTGCACCTGCAACCATTCAGCACCAATGCTTCTCTACTCTCTTTTGAATATAGCTGAAAGCACCTTCCAACTCAGAAGAAAAACCAAACAACACCAACAGTGCCCCCCTGCAAACTACCCAAACTCCTGAAAGCATAAATATTAGAGACTTCTAGGATATGTATGATATAGAAATGTTTACAATTAAGAATGGCTGACATTGAGATGAAACTCAAAGCAGAGGTCATGAACAAAATTCCTTAGATGCCTTGAAAGTGATACCTTCTAAGCACTGATAACTTCCTTTAATTAAAGCTTTCCTTCAAGCCTCTAAACAAATATCATTGAACAAAGTTGGGTTAAACTCCCTCAGGGGTTGTCATGGGGAAGAGACACATTGCAATCAAAATATTAACCAAATCTTATCAAGAAGCAGAAATAAGATTTCCTAATTTGTGTATATTCTACCCTATTTCCTGTTTGTATTATGATGAAATGGTTTAGCTTCCATAGCTGTCGCTGCTTGCACCAATGCATTTTTATAGGAAAACTTGGTTTTGCTTTAGTTTTTTTAAAATTTGTTTTTGTTTTTATTTAAGCAAAACAAGAAAAGGGAATCATTTTCTAGCTATTCTTCAAACTACATCCATGATGAAGGGCCCACTAAAAGTGCTCATCAAACAAACAACATGATAAAAGCACTGGAAAGAAAATGACAAAAAATATGTCACAACTATGTGGCTCATTTACAAAAGACATTTCTCTGTTTGGAGATTGTTTCAATGTTACTATTTCTAGATCTTTCATCTGACTTTTTGTTCCCCAGATATTACTCCTTCCCTTAGATTTCTGTTTTCTCCCAGAAGTTTAATTAAAAAAAACCAAACAAACACCCAAATATATTGAAACATTTTTTTTCCCCTCATCTCAAGGAAAGCTGAATACAGGATTTATTCATGCTTGCATATAGTGGATATTTGTAGTAGTTATCTCAATTAGCTTATTTGCCACCTTCAACTTCTACAAATACGTTAGGACTGGACAGATCTGTCTTGGATGAAGACTGACAATCTGTACCATATTTATTTTTCTCTCTCAGTTGAGGGCTTGATTTCAATAGACAGTTTAGCTTGTAGCAGTTTCTGAACTCTAAGATGGTGGTTCAGTAAGTCCTGTGAAACCACCAGCACCTTGCTATATTCTCACATCTCTTTTACCATGCAGTTAAACACGTTCCTGGCTTATGCTGTAAATCTAAGATAAGATTTGTTATAGGACTATACATTAGACGAAGAGTAATGCAGCTGAGCTCCTTAAGTCCACTAATCAAAGTCAGTCACAGCGTATCCATATATGAATACGGATGCCAACACAGCATCATCAATGCTACCTGAGAACACGATAATGATGTATTAAATGTCCTAAAATACAGAAAAAATTAAAAGATTTCACAGATGTGTAACAACTCAACTTTATGGAGAGATGCTGTTGTAGTTAGTTCAAACAACAGCCTGCTTGCACCAAACCATTGCTGGCTCTAATATCACCAGGTGGGGACCAGGACCTGGCTCAGAGTCCCTCCATCTGAGCAACTCACATTCAGAATGCACAAAAAGCACTCCCTGAAGAACAGAAGCTATTCTCTGCTCCTTATCACCAATGCACAAATGAACAAAGAAAGAACAAACAAATGAATTAGGGAGAGAAGTGGTGGCAGGTAGGGAACAGCAACGGCAATTAAGCTACAGCTGAAAACAGAGCAGAAGCTGGTTAGTCTAAATACTGTAAGCTTCTGCCTCCTGTCCATCTCCAGAGCAGATGGACAGGATGTTAAAAACAAACGAACAAACTATTTTAATTTGGAAGCTTTCAAATTTCTCTTGGAAAAGGAATTTTTTTCTCCCAGTGGCTGTGTTCTGGCTGCATGTCCGGAAGAGATGGGAAAGCACTCACCTCTTGTGGGAGCTAGCTGCACCTCTCTTGTCACCCTCCAGCTGAGGCCTCAGTTCTACTCCCGCAACTTACCTCATCCCCGTACACCCAGGAAGAAGACCTGCAATCCCCAGCCCTGCAGCGTACTCGATGTAGCCAGGAAACCAGGACAGAAGGTCACCCTAAACAACAGCCCTTCTGCGGGCCAGCTCCTAGGGCACCAGGACCCCATTGCAAGAGCCAGGGATGGCAGCTTTCATACCATCCCTTGGAATAAAGATCTTCATAAAGGTCCAGTATCCCTCAAAACCAATAGTTCCTGGCTTAGAGAATATGAAGGAAAGAAAGAAAATGTAACAGTGGTAATTACCTCTATTGCTATTTTTTGTTTTCTTTTAGAGTTTCCTTTCTTCCTCTACTCAATCTCCAGCTTGTAAAGTTAGACACAAATGCATATACAGACACCACAGATAGAATTTATATTGTCTGATTCTACACTGGGTAGTATCCTTCAGATACCAAACATACACAGTTTTAAAATGGTGAAATGTCTCAACTGACTTTTGCAGATACTTCTCCTTTTTTTGAAAAGCTTGTAAATGGCCAAACCAAACTAGTAGGACGGGAGAAACATCTCAGAAATTATATCATATTGCTGGGGGACAAAACACTGCACTGCTGCTTTTATTTTTCCACTCCAAGGCAATGTCTAAGTCTAACCTGGAACAAAACAATGTCAGATAAGAAATTTATGATCATAAATAGCCAAGGAATAATACCTTAAACAGTACTATCCTGTCTGTGAAGAATTGCATCCTGGGCAGTATTATCCTCACAGGATCATTTTTGAGTGTTCCCTGTTATTACTTTTTTTTTTTGTGACTATAGATACCACACACACAAGAGCTGTCAGCCAGCAGAATCTCACAAGTGGATGCTGTGTTGCAGATATACCTAGGAAACAAGTTCAGTCACATCAATAGAAACAGGTAAATTGGTGTCAGAAGGAACTACGTGCAGTTAATTTTTGGTCTCAGTTTTCTAGTGTCAGTTGGAGCAACTTTCTTCCTTCCTTTAACACAGGGTTGGTACAACAGAGCAGGAATTTGGTTAACTTAACTACAGATGACCAACAAATGAGATTCAGTTCCTGCTCTCAAAAGCATTTTTAATAATGTACATGTGTTTCTGCTGGATTTCTGAGATCTCCCCAAGAGTTTCAGCAATGAGATGGCTAAGCCCTGCCATGCCAAGTGGTGTGGCTGCAGCTGTCCCGTACTGCCTGACAATCCCATCGCTATCCTGAGAGGATGACACTCTTAGCTCTGCCACTAGGTATTTTCATCTGCTTATTTTAATAGGGGAAAAGTAGCTTTACCAACGAATTTTACAGCTTGATTTGCAATGCTGCCCTGGGAGAAAAATCTGGAAATTTGCACAGACTCTTAGAAGAACTTTAATAGCAATACATTACAGAGAGCTTATTAAATAGAAGCCTGTGATCGAAGATGATTGCATAGCTTCTCTCGTCTAGGTAATTAACAATATTGCATGGAGGAACTTGCTTGCAATACATTTAAGATTTTAAATATTTGCAAAGTATTCCCTCTCTTCTTATCTGCCCAGACCTAATCAGTTGTTATTGCTGTTCTTTATTACTCGTTAAGCACCTTCCCTCTGCTTGGTGCCTGCAGGATCCTTCCCAGCAGAGTACAAAGAGTATTAGAGTTGTAAGGAGCACAAAGGGGATTCTTTATTCAGGCTACGGGAGACAGAGTGCCTCCCCATCCTCCTCATTCCTTCAGCACAGCTTTTGCTGCTTCTTGTCACCAGGGCCTCCCTCAACCATGGTCTGGCCCCTAAGCTCCTGGAATGAATCGAGGACTATGCTGTGCTGGCTCCATATCAGCAACAGGACATCAGGAAGTATCATAGAATCACTAGGTTGGAAAGGACCCACTGGATCATCAAGTCCAACCATTCCCATCAATCACTAAACCATGTCCCTGAGCACCTCATCCACACATCTTTAAACACCTCCAGGGAAGGTGACTCCACCACCTCCCTGGGCAGCCTGTTCCAGTGCCCAATGACCCTTTCCATGAAAAAAAAAATTCCTGATGTCAAACCTGAACCTCCCCTGGTGCAGCTTGAGGCCATTCCCTCTTGTCCTGTCCCCTGTCACTTGGGAGAAGAGGCCAGCTCCCTCCTCTCCACAACCTCCGTTCAGGTAGTTGTAGAGAGATAAGGTCTCCCCTCATTCTCAAGATGCAGCTCCCTTCTGGCTGTGCTAACCTCTCCTTGTGAGTATGTCCAGGTGGGTTCAGCCTTACCAGGACAGGTGAACACTGTGTTTGGTAGACAGCTACTCCTACCCCATAAATGACTGTCACCTCTCGTGCATTACAGTCCTTCAGATTTTCTTTCCTCCCCCCCACTGCATTACCAACACGGCTGACTTAAGACTTTTAACTGGTAAACTCCCTTAATAAACTTCTATGAAGATAACAAATCTGTTTAAGGATATTCAAAGCTTTCTAATCTCTCAGCCATTTTCCTAGACATAAGAAATAATTTTCAACCCAACATCCAGTCAGCTTTTAGAACTTCAATTCCCAAGAGGGGAGAGGTTTATGGGCTTCCATGAACTCAGGTGCTAAGTCCAAAACTGAAGAACCAAAAACTTAATTTCCTTAAATAAACAACAACAACAAAAAATGGTCAGGAATCAACAGAACTTTTAGAGTAATAGCCCATAGAAAGGGCTATTAGAACCTTTGAAAAATGTTGATTTTTATTGTCTTGCAATGTATTTGCAGAAAGCACTTTTGAATCCACTGATAATTCTTCATTTATAAAGCGGCTCAGAGGAATACTAACCAAGCTTCAGTTCTTGCAGCAAGAAACTCTCTCAGCCAATGCTGCAGGGATGGGGAGCACTGCGTTCCTTTGTGGGCAGTGCCACTCAGGAGAGCAGAGGCAGTGGCAGAGCCATTGCTGAAGAAGGCTGTAATGAAGATTCAAGCAGGCAGCAGAGGAGGATTGTTTTAACTTTAAAAAAGGATTGACTCCTTGACTGAGGGGCAGCATTTGCTTGCAGCACACCGTACATATGATATTCTTGCACCTATGGTTGTAAAGTAGACCTAGGATAGTTCAAATAACCTGCTGAGATAAACATTCTTTTTCCTTCATTCCTGCAGCCGCTGCTTTTGCTCCTTGTTCCACAAAGAGCCCGTAGCTCTTGAGACACTAATTGAAAGAGAAAAAAGGAAATCTGTCAAAAAGCTAATAACTCCAAAGAGATGAATGTCACAATAAATTAACTAGTACTTAACAAACTACTCAATTTCTGGCAGTCTGTCACACATTAGCATGGGATATACACCTAACTGCATCAGACTGAAAAATGCAAGCCTGAAATTTTGTGTTGAAACAAGAAGCTTCTGAGGATTTTCACTTTTCAGAGTTTCTCAGCACAATGGAAAGGGAAATAACCTTATATTACATCTTCATCAGAAGATTAAACAGTCTACTTTGTCACAACCCAGATATATTTTATCTGTGCTCTTCCTAACTTTGGTCATGCATTGACAAAAGCACACAGAGGAAAAAAACAGGAAAGATAGGCCATCTTTTTTCCTTTGTGCTTTTATTTTTTTCAGAGGACCCATCTGAAGGCCTCTTTGTTTCTTTGTCACCATCTGCTTCTGCTCTCCTTGACAATGCCTGGTCCTCTCCCCTCACTTTACAGGTGCCTCACCTTGGCCTCAAGAAAAGTCTTCAATTTACCCTCTAACCTGTGCTCCTCTGTTGTGCAGCAGAGCCTGCACCTTTTCCCTTCTTTACCTCATTCCCCCACAACCTTTTCCTGGGTAAAAAGCTGTTGTCAAATGGTTGCTGTTTAGAGGGTCTTCCAGTCCTTCCTCTTCGCTTTGTGGCCAGAGAAGAGAGCAGACAGCATTTTTGAATGGAGGTCATTAGATAAAATGCTTAGAGTCTTACTTCTGTCCTGCATGCCAAATAGCATCTAAGATACTGTTCCCAGCCCCAGGCATAAAACAAAAGATATATTTCTTGTAGATATGGAGGGACAATAGACTGGTTAATACGAGTATAACTTGGTACATTTACCACATGCCCTATAAGAATGGTTGCAAACACCTGACTTGTGTGATTGTTATCCTGAGATCTGCTTCTTGCAAATGGCTTTTCAAATAGCTTTTTATGGCTTTTCAAATAGTATTTTATCACTGCTTTCTTTTCTAAAAGAACAGTCTTAAGTCTCTCCCATACTAAGTTCCTGAGAGTAGATACTATTTACACCTAGCTATTTGCTTGAGAACTCAAGATCCTCCTGAATGACCTTGAGCAAATAATCCCACCCCAAAGCATTACATTTTGGCTTGAGATGCCAGAGAACTTTCAGGGTTCTCCATAAAAACTTCAGTATATTGGACATACTATAATGAAGTCTGATTATATCCAACTGGACCATAGTGTTTTCAAGGTGCATCCTAGTTCTACACATTGCATTTTTGTTATTTTTGTGGTTTGACACAAATCATAATTCAGCTTCCAAAAAATAAAGTTGGCATGTTTTTCTGGAAAGAATTTACACCAGCAAATAAGTATGACAACTGTTTTGCTGTTCCCTTTGTCATATATATTCTTGCCGTTGCTACTGTGTGTACCTCCCTCTTTACCATTAGGCCTCCCTAGGACTCTCATGCATATTTCAGTGCAGTCCCATGCAAACTTCTTTGAACAGGTATCATCTCTGACAAGCCAGTGAAAAACAGTCCTTGCAAGGTTCTGCTTGTCTAAATTACCGTAAGAAGGTCCCAGTCATTACAAATCTAAATTTCAACTCATGCATGCCCAAAGACTCGTACAGCCATATGGTTTTCAGTACCTCAAAAAAGATGTATATACACACATGACTTCTCCACTCCCCATATGCCCAGTCATGTTAGCGAACCTCAGCAGCCCATGACTTTCCCTAGTCTTGGCTTCACATATAATACAGATTCCAGCAATTCTTCGTCTCCTTTCTCAGCACTAGACCAAACTGCAATGCTAAATTTTATTTGCTTCTCTGTTCGTAAAATACACTGTGGTATACAGCAATCTAGGTCTGTTTTTAATGTACCGCATAAAATAGATTGCGAACATCACCATATTTAAAGACAATATACAAAGAACAGAGCAACAACAGGTGAAATGAAACAATATATCTGGTCAAGTGCTAAGCTGAGTAGCATTAATGACATCAATACACCAGAAAACATTCAAAAGCAGTTTGCTGTTGCTCAAGTGTCACTTTTCTGTTGTGGTGAGGATCAATAAGTCTTCCAAATGGCTTGACAGCCGTACAGAACAGATTAGCATGGAAGTTAGTTTCACTTGAAAGAAGACCACAGAAGATTAATTTGCACCACAGAGTCCTGTGCACCTTGATGTTTCAGAACAAGAGTCTAAACATATAATAGAAAACAGAAAAAACACTCTCCTTCAAGAGAGAATAAGAATTCCATCAAGTTAGAGAAGCTTATTTGACCTACAGCTCATGCTACTTGGCTGAGAGGTAACAGGTGCATAAATTAAATATGTTGCAGCGCTATTTTACTATGGCAACAGTAATGCCTTGGTAATTTCGATGTCCTTCATTATGACATCTCTCTCTGATTACAAAGAAATGTGCAATGTGTCCTGCTGGAGTGTCAGAAGTGAAGTTACTGAGCTAGAATACATTTGTTCAGCTTGGAAACTGTCACTAACTCTTTATAGTTCATTTGTTCTTGTAAGGGTTTTTGTTATTTTTTTTAAATAAAAAAATAAATTACAAAATTCCGAAAAAGTTTAAGGTGCCTTTTTCCAAGCAAAGTACTACACATTTGGAAGGGCAAGTAAGCATTCATCTCAGAAAAAAAAGAAAGAAAGGGGGGGAGGAAATCAAGATAAAAGGCTTTATTTAACTTGGAACAATCTGATAGGAAATCTTAATTGCAAAATTTTATGTCAACTGTTATCCCTGCTTCAGGTGAGGAATTTAGTTAAGTGATGGGGAGTTGCATAAAAACTTGCAAAACTGACCTATGTCAATCTTTTCAGTCTGCAATTGTCAATGCTTCACGGTGGAAATCATCCTTCTTTCTCTGTATGTCACTAAACTGATGACAGTCTCAGTCATTATTATGCATTTTGTGTTTCTGAAATTCTACTCTCAGCAAGAATACAAGAACACCAGTGATCCTTACACAGGAGGAAGTCAATAGAAAAAGGAACTAATTCTCTACGGCCAGCCTTCCAATTTCCAGCTGACTTCCACTGACTTTCAGCCCCCACTGCACAGATCCTTCCAGCTGCTTCGCCAGTCCAAGGCATTTAACAACCATCCTTACTTCATCTTGGAAGTGAATTACAGGCAATTTCCAACCTTAAGAGATACAAAGTTGTGTCCTCCCCTCCCAACACAGGGTACTGGACAATAATATGAAGTCCTCAAACATCTAACCCTTAATTTAAACATCTTGTAATCTTCTTCAAGACCCCTTCATGTTTCTTTTAGGACTCCATAGCAGCTCTAAAAAGTGCTCCATATAACACAACCTGTGAACACAGAGAGCATATAGGGCCCAAAACAATGAGTTTTGCTATAATCAAGCCTCATGCTGCAGCAGGACTTACAGTGAATAATGCATTTGATTCCTCCCAGATTCTCTGGGCAAGGAGTGGGTCATGGTTTTAGGGTTTTTTTTGTCTTAGTTTTACTCTAATTTAAATTAATGACAAAAGAAAAGCTTTACAGGTTCTTGAGCATTGCCCACATGCAATAGATGCCATGGGCTTCACAGAAGTTCACAATTACTTGTTGATTGTAGAGGACTGGATAAAGACTTGACAGGGAATACATTTCTTCACAAATGTAGTTCACGTGAGTATTGGTGTATAAAAACAAGAGAAAGAAATGAATCCATGTATTTTACAAGTTTTAATCTGTATTGCCTGTGTGGTTAGAATTAGTTAGGGCTAGGTTGGGTTCGATACTGAAGAACTAGAATAGTTGAGAGCATGAGCAAGAGCTGATTTATCTATGAAAGACAAATGAGACCTACACAGGACTACCATGGGAATGCTTGTACCTGCTTCGCTGCACTCTTGAGGTCAAAGTTTGAGGAGGAAAAGTACTGATCTTGCCATTCCCTGCACGGTTTTTGACACTGACATAGATATGTATGGTACAACATGATAAATGGGATACATTGGCTTGTCCTATCAAAGGGCAAGGAGAATTATCAGTCTGTATTCAGAAGTCCTACAAATCACAAATGTAAAAAAAAAAAAAAAAAAAGATAAGTCTAGTCCTCTGAGTGGGCAAAGATGTCCTTGTTCCAACCCCTTTCCCAACTGTGACATTTCTGTCTTACTGGCAGAAGAGCACTAAATGCACTTGTGATAAGCAGAGAAATTTTGTTACTTTCTCGGGTAAACTATGTTTATTTTATTTTAACATATGGCCATCACACTTCAGTTTTTGAAAATAAACAGCAGTAGAGTATATATAGCACTCGGTAGTATTTCAGCACCACTCTATCACGTTCAATATTTAACTAATGTAGGTATCATTCTATTTTGTGCGTCTTTTCACAGCAGATTGTTATAGAACTCAGATTTTCACAGAAAAAGGCAGTTATCAAGCATACACATAGAAAACAACAAGCAGCACAAACAAGTGTTCAGCAGTCTTCAGCGTGTGCTCTGCTCTTTCTCTTGAGTTATGTACATATTGCAGATCAATATAACCATTTATCTACCATAAAGCTGATGCTGCCAATTAATACTACAGATGCAGAGCTATGTGGATCAGCTAACTACCACTCCTCCCATTTTTCCTTACTTAACTTGATCCCTGGAGGGCTTGAACAACAGGACATAGTGCCTTTTCAGTCGAGACATCTAATTCTCACAAGAAGAATCAT
Source organism: Phaenicophaeus curvirostris (assembly GCF_032191515.1). Taxonomy (NCBI): domain Eukaryota; kingdom Metazoa; phylum Chordata; class Aves; order Cuculiformes; family Cuculidae; genus Phaenicophaeus; species Phaenicophaeus curvirostris. The sequence goes on from NC_091394.1 coordinate 11,242,740, forward strand.
CACTGCATTGCTAAATAATTCTCAGGTCCTCTGTCTGCCAGTACATCCTTTGGATACACTCTGTTAGTTGAGGCTCTTCTATACATAAGCATAAATCATCCTAGATTCTGATGTCTCTTGAAGAGCTCTCCACAATCCAGATTTTGCAGTGACCATCACTCCAGCTTTCTGCCTAAGAGCTAAAAAGCTTCTCCAGATAGTTTGAATCTTTCACCTCAAACATAGACCATCTCCTAACTTCCATATCCACACAGTATGTATATTTTTGTATATTACAAGTGGAGTTAGGCCTTTGATATAAAATTAATAATACCATATTCCATACCTGCCATGTGTCCAAACATTATGAACTCAAACTGAGACTGTTAAAGTATCCTAATAGGCATGGTTGCCTATCTTCTCTTACAGGTGATGTACATTTTCTACATAACTTTGAAATACCTTAAATATCAATGCCATCATTCCATTAATACAAATTTCATTATGGTAGAATATTGGTCAGCTTTTGTGCCTCTCATCCTCCATAAAATGCAAAGGCTTTATTACATTCTGCTTATTAAGAAATTTTTTTTTTCATCACAGGTGTATGCAAACAGCAGATGGAAGTTAAAGGGGACACATTTAGATAGAGGGTATTCATATCAGTGCCTCTTAAAACAACTTAAGAATCAATTAATATTTTGCAGCTTGGGACCATTTTCCAGCATGATTTGCTTCTTTTAATAGCTTGTATTTGCAAACAGTACTTTAAACTGCCTCATGCACACATTCTATTCCTTTGCCTCTTCCTACAGACCAAGCATCTCTATTGCAACTTAAGCAATACCTATAGCTAATTAGGCAGCTGCCACAGTTCCCTAAATGATTTCTTTATCTGGAAGGTACTCTTCAGCAATTTTAGCAGGGCATACAAATAAACAGATTATACTCACTTTGGCCAGACTGTATTCTCTCTGTAACAGAGTCGTGGAGTACATGCTTACGCTTTGCCTATGACAATGTACATCTCACTCTTATTTTTCCAATCTTGACATAAGTGGGTAATTTATAATGTCCTGCAGCAACATAATAAGTGACACAAATTGTGTATCACCAAACTGGACCTGTCGTGGGCACTGAGATATTTGCAAATTTGTAAAAGTTCTGCCACTTATGTGACACCATCTGTACACGATCAGAACTTAAATGACCTCAGAGCGTGCAGGGCTGGCCACTGCTTAATCTGCTGTAATTGGTCTTTTGAAGAATGAAACAAATCCCAAGAGCATCATAGCCATATATCCCCTATGGTATGCCCAAGAAATGTATCCTTTTCTAAAAATATTTATTCTGATTTTTCCTGTAGCCCTGGACATCAGAAGTCTCTCCTTCACAATGGCACCAGGGTAACTCCAGGGGCCACAGCAGATGCAGTTGGAAAGCCAGGACATATATGTGTCCCTCATTTGGAAAACTCAACAGGAACACAAAAAGCACTTAAATAAGAATCAATATAAGAATATTTGTTGGTACTCAACATGCTTCCTGGGCTACTGAAAGGCTGTCACACTCCTTTGTTTTTCCCAAAGGCTTACCACTGTTGAGGTGGTATGTCACAGCTGAAAAGCTTATGGTATTCCTTTCATTTCACATAAAGGCATGCTGTGCAATGCAGCAACTCTAACTGCAAAATACCACCACAGATCCCATACATTGATCAAGCGTATAGTATTACTGGGCTAGTTACAATGGCAGCAGCCATAAAAAGGCTAAGAAACTGGGGGAGAGATAAATATCCACGTCTGTACTTTTTAGGTCACACATATGGTGGATTAGCTGTGTTTGGCACATGAGCTTTCAGCAGAAGATCACTTATTTCACACTTGCAGTTATGTTAAGCACACTTGTTTCTTATGCCTACTGAAGGATTGTTTAAAAGTCCTCTTCCTGATCAGGCAGCCAAGTTGAGACAAAGGAAAATAGAGTGCTTATATAGAAAATTTTGTATCAAGAGCACTCAGGTTAATACACCGGTCATATACAAGCTAAGTGGAAAGACAAGACCAACATCTGGAAAGTCAGATCTCTCTTCAGAACTCCATGGAAAACACTGAACTTAACAGAAGTAAGTGGAGAAATTTCTTTTAGCATCAGTGATTTCTTTTAGCATCAGAAGTGTACGTGCAAGGCCTAAGCTCATATCTACAGCACCTAACAGGGAATGCCCTACTGCTGTTAGCAAATCCCAGCACAGCTCTCCACAAAAGGCAGCACTTGGCCAACTCAATTATCCAGCATAACAGAATAGGATAACTCAGAATTGATGCATGCTGCATTTCACAGCTAGCAACATCCCATTGCAGCTGGTCCTGCTGGGGAAAATCTTAATTATCTCAATATCAGAAGCAACAGAAAGTTGGCCAGTTATGTTAGACCCCATCCCCACTGCACACCCGTTCTTATTCCATAAGTTGCCCACTTCCTATGAAGGAAGCAACTATTGGATTTCCACCAGCATCTCTCCCCATGTGGGCAGCTGTTGCTATACCTAAGTTCTCCTCAGGCAGGAGCAAGGAAGAGAAGGTGGCCAAGTGAGGAGAATTTCAGGTCCTGTGGAGGATTTGTGTGGGCAAGAATACGTACCTAACTCAGAAGGATTACTTAACAGACGGAACTGAAAATTTTTCATGCCCCTGATCCTGAAGGGAGCAATTATGAGGCCAAGACAAAGAAAAATTTTGCATCTTTTCTCCTATAATATTCTCTTTAGAGCAGGAACACCTGCTAGCTTAACCTGTCTCACCTACAGATGCCCCATCCTCAAAAACAGATAGCCAGCTGGAAGGCAACCAGCAGGAGAAATGATACAGCTTAGAGGAAGTGAAAAACAAAATAGTCACAGGCAAAGACAGAAAGAGACTAGAAGTGAAAAAGGAAGAAAGAAAGTAAAAAGTAAAAGATTTGGAAAACAACTTTTAATCAGACAGTGAAGGTGCAGCAAACACCACAATGATTTTTATATGAAATTAGGGTTAAATTTTAAAGATCCTTGTGCATGTTTACTTTGTCATATGAAAGCAAACTTTTGAAAAAGCCTCACTTTCCTTTAATATTGCCAGCCAATGGTTGTTACTACAGTGTATGAAAGCTTCAGAAGCCTTGCACCCTCCCATCACAGAAAACTTTCAGATGAAACACAAACCGATCTACAGATCTGGCAGCAACTTGTGTTCTCAAACACTGTTCATCCACCCCCGCTACCAGCCTACAATCAAAACCTCTTCAGTGTCACTCAACACACTTGGATGAAGCGCAGCTCAATGAAGAATTTCTTCCTTACAGTACTTCCATTCTCCAGAAGAAATAATCCAAGTGAAAGACAGTACCATTCAGTCCCAAGAATAGCATGCAAGTGTGACCGATTGTTACGCTCTTCAAATGTGGCATGAAAGACAAGCTGCTGAGACTTCAAATAGTCCACATTCAGAGATTTCAAGAACTTCTCTACAAAATATTAATAATCCCACTCAAATTATTAGAGAGAAAACTCCCCTTCACCCAGCAGTATCAGCCCAGACAAGCAGCATGCACCACCACTACTTAGAAAGAAAAATCACATGCTCCTTCATCGATAAGGAAAAAAATTCAGATCATTTATAACCCCACCCAGCTTTTTCTTTTAAACCATTCTTGAGCATATGCTATCAAATATACCCGTTAAATCACAACTTTTGGACAAAAAGGAGATCCACAAACAACAAAAGTAATATATTGTTACATTAATTAACAAATGTATACCACTATTTTTTTTTCTATAATGGCTCAAATTATATATAAAGAAATCTTGTGGAATCTGCACACATTCACTTTCAAGCTTCGGAAATATTCATGCCAAAAACATCTCATGCTTTAGTTAAATTCTCTGTAGTCTTTCAGCTACTGCTGCTTAGCTTCAAAACCTATGTTACAACTCAGAGATTGTACAGGGTATGAAACTAATTGTAAGGATACAAACCCATTGATGCAATTACTTTGAAAATTAATTGCAGATGACATGGGCTGATCTAGAAGAAACACAGGGTGCCCTCCCTTATGGCATGCCTGCCTATCTCCCAGAGCTGAAGGATGGAGAAAGCTGGTCACCAAGGCAGAATCTCATCTTTCCCTACCTAAGAGGCTAGTCACTCACTTTGGCAAGCTCTTAAGTACCACTCAGAAGCAGAGTGACAAACGCACAGAAGGTATTTCATTCAGTACTGCATCCCTGTGCCTTCTTGTAACATATTAGAGCAAGGTTACACATCTAATGAGCGTCTGATACACAGCACCATGGGACTAGGCCTACCCAAAATCATTGACTAAAACACAATAGGGAGCTAAATGTAAGCACCTACTAACCGAATAGAAATGCATGAATGCTATGATGCTTTCTCAATTTAATTTACATCCAAGTATCACTGACTAAGACAGTCAGGAATGAGTTTTAGAAGGTTTAGAATAACATATTAAAACCAGAACCATGTTCTCCCAAGAGCCTCCAGCATGCATTTAACTATGTCATCCCAAATCTGATTTGTTTACATCGACTCCAGATCAGATCGTGAATGTCTTCAGATTATGAATTCCTTGACCAGAATCCTAGACAATATAAGCTATAAATCTATTCTTTTGTGTTTTCTTTGGTCAAGAAAACCCCATATCTCTTAGATCATGAAAAGTAAGTACTACAAAGAATAAAGATCAGCCAAATGAAAAAAATCTTGATATTTTCCTGTATAATGAAAAAGATACATAAAGCAAGTGTTGCAAGTACACTATTTAGAAATTAGGTGGCAGTACCCATCTGAAAAGGCTTTTCCCAGTAATCTTAAAAAGCAGCAATATAACATAACCTGTGATGTGATCTTGTCAGTCAAAGAGGCAGTCTGTAATGGATGACTAAATAAGTTTGTAAGGCTGTACTACTAGGACTGAAACATAACATTTCAGGCTTTTTTTCATGCTGGCATCTTGTAATTGGTTCTTCAATAGTTTATCTATTTAGTAAATTTTTGTATTCTAGCTTATCGAAGATACATTTTCAATAAATAGAAACAGTGTTATTTATTAATGCTTTTAGCAGCATATAACATAGAAAATAAATCAGCAAGATATATTCGAGGATAAAGAACCACCAATGAAATTTCTGATTAATTAATTTTAACAGCTATAATAAGAAAAAAGAAAAAAAAGTTGTATCAGTTCTATAGATGGATTCCTTTCACTTTTCATTGGAACATCGGGGAGCAGCTAGTAGTACTGACAGGACACTGAACCTGACAGACCACAAAGCTGGTCTAAAAGGTTATTCATAAATTCTGGTTATGGTGACTAGTTTTAGATAAGAAATTAACCTTCATCTCTGCTCCTATAAAACTGTATTAACAGATTATTGCAAAGAAGGAGTGTTTTGGGCAACAATATTCCATACAATTCAGCCTTTGCCAATCACAAATCTCTCATGCCACAAAAAGAAAATATGTTTAGCTTTAAATAATTAATCAGATACTCAGAATAGCAATTAATATGAAATATTTAGTAGCTGCTACAGGGCAGCCATGACAAGTGCTGTATTCAGTCTTACTTTACAAATAGAAGCCATAACTCTGCTCTTTTCACATTCATAAGTTGGAAACCCCAGTGAGCTCAACAAATTCACAGCAATACAAAAATTAGGTGATGTTCAGACAATACATCTAGTATAACTAATCCCATGTAAACTAGGAATAATTATTCTTTCTACATGTAAAGTGTTTTATCCTCAAATTTGTAATATTTTTCTTTTGGGGTCAAATTGTACATTGATAAGCCCCTGAAACTCCCATCTAACATCTGGAAGGAGAAGAAACACAAAAATAAACTATTCATTTATATAAGTTTGTACCTCAACAGTGAGGAAAAGCCACCAAGGCACAGAAATAAAGCATTTGGAAGTATGCTTAAGTCAGATGTTAAATTCCACAGCACCCCAAACAATGACCTATAGTTTCACAGAGTCTGGAACCACCTATTTTATATTAACTAATACATTTTCAATATAAGACCATACATGCAAGGTCTCCTTAAAACAACAACTGGAGATTCTGGATCAAAACAACATTATTTATAATGATTTGCATTTCTGGATTATGGAAAAACAAGCTCTAAAAGGAGACTTTTTTTTAAACCATTATTTTTGTCTGCCAACAAAAATGCTACTCTGCTTTATCTTGAGCAATTTAGAGCCTTACTTCTTCTTTGTCCAGCACCAGAGCTGCAGCAGCTGATAGGACCAGTTTCCTGGAAGCTCTCAGGCAGCTTTGATTTATGCTGCTACGGATAAATCTAGCATATACCAGAAAAACATAGTCTCTTCCCACCTACAAAATATTCTACACGAAACCAACCTCTCCTTGCTAACACAACTCTAAAGAGAGACAGTGCTGTGCCTCATAGATGCTGGCTGCTGTAAAGGCCCTTCAGAGCTCTCTGAATCCACCCTCCAGCTATCTCTAATCTGTGTGTCAGGAACAGTCTGGCAGCAAGAAAGCTGAGGAGCCACTAAGCACGAAAATTACTTTGCACAAAACACCTCTCTCCAATCTGGTCTGAGCACTTGATCTGGTCCACAGATCTGCTCATCCTTCCTTACTTTTCCAGTGCCCTATCAGTCTGTGACATTTTAAGTGCACATATGCTTCTTGTGCAGATGCAAAGTCTGTAATTAGATGGTGCACTTATTCCGAATAATCAATATAAATTCAGTCACCTAAGAAATGCTCCTGAATACGTGCTTCTAATTATGCACCAGACTCCAATTCCATGCTACTCTGACACAAAACTGACAGCGTAATCCTCTCCATGGCAGCATATGGTGTACTCAAAAATCCTGAAAGTACCAAGTGCAGACAATACCTAAACAGATACTTAAAAGTGTACTACATATAAGCATGCAAGTGATCAAAAAATTAAAGACTAAACATTATGTAAGTGTAGAACTCTATTACCGAAAGATTGATAAAATATTTCATACAATCACTCACTACAAGGAATGTCTGAAGCCATTCATCTGTCTTTCCTAAGAAGGGTAAATATTCCTCCACTGTTCAAGAAAAACAGCACTGTATGAATAATTGATTTTTTAAACAATTGATACGATGTCCAAGTTCACATAATTAAATTTCCCTTTGTCAAGACATACCACCAGTAAACAATTCCTCAAAGGGAATGAGAAAAGGTAGACAGCAATATTAAAACTTAAGTGGCACTGTAACCTCAGGAAACCATAGTGAACTATAAAATCCTCCATTGCTAGGCCAGAGGTACATATTGCTTATAAATCCCCTCTTCCTTCATCCAGCCTTAATCATAAGTAGATGTTACTGTCTGTTAGACTCCATATACAAAATATGTAAAATAAAGGCAAACAAAAATTTTGTCATCTAAAATCTATCCCAACTGGAATGAGTAGCAAGTCTCCCATGGACTTCAAAGGCAGCAGGATTTGGCAGGGATTAAGCATTCCAAATAGCATTCAAACAACAGATGGATACACTAGTTCAAAGACACGAGACATAGTTTGTGCCTTACTTATGTTAAAATCTTATCCCAGACCATATCATTGTGGACAGATCATGACTTCTAAAAGTGAAGGACAGGCTACTGAGAGAGCCTCACACAAGCCTGCTCTAAATCTGCAGTGAAAGTCAGCTTGCTAGGATGAAGAAGAAGATGATGAACAGTGAAAGGCAGCTGTATGTGGTCAGAGAATGCCTACGCTAGGCAACAATCCAGCTGACCACAGCAGATGCTGGGGAGCAGGGATACATCCCTCCACTGCATGTTTGGGTTGACTCTGGTTATAAACTCATGCTCAGCAGGTTGCCCGTGCTACAAAAAGATGTGCACATGCTCACATCAAGTTATTGCTTGCCCTTAGTTTATTATTAAAAGACTTGTTTATATTTTGTAAACTTAACACCTGTCCAGTTCTACAAAAACCTGCTATAAGGATCTACACATTATTAATGGAAGTTTGATGAACAAGCATGATCATGTCTTACTAACACAGGAAATTGAGACATTTAAGAGAAAGAAACCCATTCTTACTGCTCTCATTTAATCTCCTGGCACCTCTCCAATCTCACTAGCTTTCCTACACACCCTGAAAACATTGTTCATGTGTTTGTTTTCTTGGTTTCCTCCAAACAGTACTTATATATAATCACGTCTATTCAAAACTGAAATCTTCAGATGTCACCTGTCTGAAATCCACACATTTCTAGGAAAGCTACAAATTTCATCCTGAAGAGAGGAAATTCCCTACTAAAAAGCAACAGTTTTATAGCCTTAAGTGGGTTAAACACACTCAGACAAGACTGAAATTGTAGTGCTAAAGGACCCAGTAAAGATCTGGAAGTTATATTTATATTTATATCAAACCTAGCCAACTTACCACCACCCATGGGCAGTGTACCCAGGCGTTGGACTACGCAGGCTACAGGCGCAGAAGCATCTGTGCTGGCTCTAGGCAGAGCCAGTTTGGACTCTGCACCCGAATAGCCAGGCTCACATGGCAAGTGTCCAACTGGCTTAGGTGAGTATTAGCTCACAGGCATCTCATCTGCATTACACTTTTACTGTGCATTTTTATAGTGCGATTTGCATATGTTTTGTATTATCTTTGTTTTTCATATCCAGCCAGTGTCATTGTCCTTCTCTGCTCTGTCTCCTACCACCACAGATAACCAGGAGTCCCTTGCATAAATGAAGTGGCATTTGCAAAGTGGTGGGAGCGAGGTTGAAGAAAGCTCTGCAAAAGCCCCATGAAACAAAAATACTTCATTGAAATTGAGAGAACCATTCAGTAAGCATGATGTGAACTTCAAGCAGTTCTTTGCTCTGATATCCACATCAGCTTTGCTGTATCCTCTCATATTCCCAATGCATAGAAGCCAGTTCAAAGATGCTTCAGGTTTCCAAAGAGTAGCCCAAACTCTTCAGAGTTACCATTCAGCAGCCTGCCAAAAAAATAAAACAAAATGGTTCTTTTGTTCTGGGTGTCTCTGACTGAGAAATGACTTTGCTTTACAAGTCCCTGTTTTGCATTTTCTCTGAGCATACACAGTTTGGAGCAAAAGTGTTCGAAAAAACAAGTGAGTTATTAAAAGGTCTTTGGGAAAGTGACAGACTATGCAAGCAGCCCTGAGAACAAAACATTTCACCGGCAATTTGACAATTACACTTTAGAATCGAAGGCTACAGCAAGATTTCATTTTTATAGTGCATTTGTCTTATAGTGCTATATTCCAAAATGTAAAATTGATGATGAGTATTACAGGTTTATCATGCAGTAATTATCATGTCCTTATAAGTAAAGTACGTCTTCGACAAGCTGTCCAATTAGGTCTTTTTTTAGGATGCAATGAAGTCATTCTATCCCTAAAGTAAATGCATTTGTGCTTAATACAACATGGATTAACATGGATCTAAACCAGCGTTTGCACCAAAAGCCATCCCACACTTCAGCAGAATCCACTCTAGCAAAAACATAGACCTGTTACAGCAGCTTAAGATGTCCTATAACCCTGCCTGCTGGCGAAAGGCAGCAGTGAGAGAGCTTTCACATTCCCTGCACAGTATCCCACCACTGCCTCCACAGAGTCTCAAATGTAAGGCTGAGTAAAGAACATCTCTTGGCTTGGCCATTGAACAAAACTGAGCATAAATGCACAAAACCTCATAACATTTTCATTTGTGTTCAGCTTCTACTAATTCCAAAACTCAATATACAGTTTGATCACTTAGAAATGAAGAATCCACAGTAATACAAAAGCAGAGAGCAGCAGTCATTCCCTTTTGCCCAATTTCCTACTGTGCAGAGCATTTCCTTAGTCAAGGTAAGTTAACCCATTTCATCCCAGGAGAATGGCTCTCTGTTGTAGCATCAGCTTTTCTAAGGTGGCATAAAACTTGAGAGAGTTCCTAATTTCTCCATTATACATGCACTGGAGCAGATGCGCGAATAAAAATCTTTGCTCTCTCAGACAACATACACAGTCACTGTCTGGCTTGATAAATATCTCTGTTTTCAGTGTTGACAGAGTGGCAAAACAGGAAAGATCACGCCCAGCTCAGAATTTCCTATCCTTGAAGTGGCAGAAGTCAGAAGACATACAGATTCAGACCTTTCAGGCAAAAGATGCATTTGAGCTAATGTCCTCTGTACTTCAGAAGCAGGAAATGCCTCATTATGTTAAACACAGGTTGTGGTGGGAAAAAAAACAAACCTCAAAACACACCACAAAACCAACCTAAACTGTGAACAATTCCACTAGCAGGATTATCCTAGAATTTTTCTGAGCCAAAACTATAAGCTCAATTCCATCTAAATTTACAAGTAATGCATGATTCATCCATCAAATATTCAACTCCTGAATTTATTTTACATCTATTTGGTTAAATATAAGCAATACAGCTTTTCTCCCCCTCTCCTCCCAGCAGCTGGAAAACAGACAGCAGAGTATTCCACTTCTTCCACTTTCTGTGATATTATTTTAAAATGAGCCTTGAGGTTCAAAGATGAAGATGGGAAATTACAGATCTACAAATTCCACACCACCATCATTGCATTTTGTGAAGTGAAGCTGGAAGGAGATTTGCAGGAATGGAGGCATTAGAAAGTGGCTATGAAAATGGATTTTTATATTGAGAATGCTAAGTTTACAACTGGGGGTTCCACAGAGGGACTAAAGAAGCAACTTAGAGGTAAAACTGAGCAAACCAATTTCCATCCATACAAGTCAGGCCAAGTGGTAAGGCACAGAAGAGAGTAAAGGTTAGTCTTTAATGGTTTCACAGAGATACAGTAATTTTCCTGTGTTCACCTCTTATGTCAGTGCTGAAAATCCCATTTATCTACACTCAGCATCTTTTACTCTTAGTTGGAAAAAATCTCAGTCCCAATGACCAGTTACACTTGCAATGCAACAAAGCAAGCCTATTCAATCCCAAGCCTACAATTATTCAAGTATTAGAATATCATTCATTGAGAACCATTTTTTGCATAATTAAAACTGAGGCCATTTGTGATATTTATGTCCTGTAGTTCTTCCAAACTGCCCTGAAGAACTGAAGAAATTAGTACGTCCAATACCAAGTACTTCTATCATCATAGATGAAAGCAAGCTCTAAAATTCATCTTTATACAAAGGCTGTAAAGTCCTCCATAGATTACAGGTACAAGGACCAAGTAATAGTGATGGTACAAGGCATAGAAGGGTAAAAGCAGCCAACATTAATTGGTCTGTGTCACTTGCCCATGCCAGAGCATCCATTAAGCCATATGTTGGGAAAAATAGGAAGTTGTATCTGCCTTGAATGATTTATGCCTTCTTCCGATACCCATATTTCACCTCTTGCACTCAATTTATTTTCTGGAGCATCGTACTAGGAAGTCCTCCCTCCTTAAACCCTACCCCTCAGTGAGAATGAAGGGAATGTGGTCTAATAGCAAGCTGTCTGAAGAGTGAAAAGCTTTAATGCTTTTGAGGTAATGCTTTGGGTCTAACTATCACAGAATATCATGAAAGGAAACCTAAACAATAAGTTACGGAAAGATGAAGAGAATTGTTCTAGACTTCACTTTTGTCTAATTTCTCCTACCTTTTTATAGCATATATGAGAAATAATGATATGGAAGAGGCTTTTCTGACAAGGGCCAACAAAGAGGTATAAATACCTTACAAAATGTAAAACATTGAGAGGAAAAATAAAAGAGATTAGAGGATTTAATGAGTTGTAAAAGGGCTTATACTGGCAGTGGTCAGATTCAGCATGGCAATGATCAAGAAAAATGTGTTCAGCTCTCTGAACTGCAGTCAGATATGTGAAGAAAAAACTAGAGGATCTAAGAAAAAGCAAAGTCAATCAAAACTAATGATAACACTGTGGCTGACAGTGAACATGAGCAATTCTGTACCACCATCCACCCTTTTGGGCTTTATTCATGAGTTTAAAACGAACAATCCTGGTCTCTTGACAATAATTACCTGCTTGTGGTGTGCTGGGTACATGCTTCTTTGGAGGAAAGGAAACAAGGAGCTATACAGAAAAGAAGAAAGAGCCAGTGGAAAATCCCAGTGTTTGTTTCACTTTAGTAACCATTTTAAGTGGAAACTTGTCCCCTTCAATTGAAAAAATAAAACCACAATGAGTTTGCTACCACGGTTATGATGGATCTTTTCTTGAAGCACATATTGTTTGGCCAAACACACGTGCATAACAGAAGGCAGCTGTCCTCAGAGGGAGGATACACTGACCCTGGAAATGTGGCATAAAGCAACGTGCCTGCCACTCTGGATGTGGGAAAGGAACATGGCACTTTAGGAACCCTTGCTATGTTTCTGACCTTGGCCATTCCATGGAAAGACACGGCATCAGCCAGCATGAAAACAGTGCTTGCAGCTGTGTAGTTTAAACAGGTTGTCCCCTTATTTATTCCTGTACAGCTTCACAACAGCATAACACATGCCCCTGCAGTCACAAAGACCAGCTATTGTAATTCTCTCCATATTGAGTTTCCCTGCAGGGTTTTCCTGCCTTGTGAGGTTAGTGCGGCATGGGGCAGCGCAGCAACCACCAGGACACAGCCACAGCTATCACGTTACAACCACCCAGTGCTGTGCCCTGTACTCAGGCAAAAGAAAGCCTTCAGAAGAAAGGCATTTTACAGATTTGTTCGCTACTGGTTGCAGAGTTACATTTCTTAACACAACCCCTCACTCCTGCATTTAAACTAACATGAAGGAACATTTAGTAGGTTTTTCTCCATGCAAACGTCTTCCCTTTAAGAAGTTCTGTGCACCTTGGCAGGTCACGGCTGCCCTACACACAACTCATGGATGTTCATCCAGCCTTCTGGTCTACAAACATTTTTTTGTCTTTACTCACGTCAGGAGACCTTCAAAGCTGTACCACTTCCCTTCAGTATCATGCCCAGTAAAACTCCCCTTGCTTTGCTTATGCATCCTCTCTCCTCTCTGGCCTCCTACCTTCAGGAACTAGGTAGAGCAAATCTGTATGTCTATTTCCAGATAAATTACCTTCCCTACATTAAAAAAACACACTATATAAATATGTATCAGACCCAACTGTGGCATAATTACTATTACTCCTGAATTTATTGTGCTGAGTTAGTTCAAGTGGCCCTAACTTTCATGCAATTAACATCCAAGGCATGTGGCAGCAAGCGCATTATCTGCACACAGAAGTTAACAGGTAAGAATAGTCAATGTGGCACCCCCTTGCTTCTCTGCAGGTCTGCTTGGAGTGTTTCACAGAAAAAAGCTGAGCGTGGTTCTGAGGACTCATCTACATGAGGTAAGCGTTTTCCACAGGTCTTGCACAAAAGCCCCAGCTTCTAGGTCATCCCAACATCCAAGCCTCCTGGCAATCTCTGCAGTGCCAATTAGCTCGGTTTCAAGTAATAAGGAAGTCAGCGCAACCCAAACAGAGCAGTAGTCATGCTATTGGTGTAAATTCACTTATTATCCCACTGAAAGAATTATAATCAGAATTTGATAAAGTGACCTTTAAGTTTTCCTTGAAAAAGATTAAACGGTAGCTGTAGAAATCAACCATCACAGTAGATCAAGTGCAAATAGATGAAGAATTCAGGTCCATGTGTTTTGTTAACCTACCATCCACCTGTTAGATTATTATAGTATAATCCAATAGCCTATAAAAACAAATCTTGATCAGGTAGTACAAACACACAAAACAATCAGATTTCTGACAATTAACATGAAGGGGTGTTTTTGCCTAAAGTAATGCACATCACTATCAGTATAGTTCCCCTAATGGAAGCAAGTTTTATAATTGACTGAATATTTCAAGATATTTAAGTTAGGAAAAGAGCACATAAAGGCTTTAAAGTAAAAAAGAAAAAAAAAACCAACAAAAAAACCCACCAACCAAACATGAACCAGTACCTTCATTACCTGCATATCATATCTTTCCAATCCAAACTGTTGAAAAGTTGCATGATGTAGGACATAACCAGCACAGACTTGTAAATCCCTCAGTACACACACATTTTTAACATTCGTTGGAAGACACAGGACTCATTAGCAGCAATGTTTCAACAAGCAATTTCAAAAAACTATTTCAAAGATGAGCTGTGAAAAAAGCCTACCATTGTCCCACAAGTTACTGTCTTTATTAAACGTGACTCTTTAGAAATAGGGCAACTGTTGTAACACATTGATCAATGGATCCCTGGCTCTCTCCTCCTCTCGCCCTCCCAAGCATCAAATATTGAGGAGAAGCTTTTGTTTAAATTGCTCAGTTACTGCAGAGTTGTTTATTGACATCTTAAATTTTATATTACAACACTCTGCCGTGGTAAAACTGTGAGCACATACGAAACAGCTGCCTTAAAAAGCTTCCCCCGCCCTTCCCTCCTCCCCGCCCCCCTTGTATAAGGGGAACAATTCACCAGAAGATGACCTTGATACCATACTTTTAGGATGAGAAACAGCTACAACAGCCTAGAAATGAATTATTATGAGGCGCAGTGCTCCACTTGTTGGGTAGCTGCCTTCAAGCACGTCAACCTGCCAATTACAGTTACGGAAAACATTGGAGACTGAGACATGTGAGAGCCTGGAATGAAGATTGAATGCAATTTCTGGAATTAAAATTACTTTAAAAAATAAAATAAGAAAGATCCATGGGTTTTATTCAGGGATTAGGACCAGACTACGCAAATAAGAAGTGAAAGTCACTGTGAAAGTCTTCTAAGCCACATCAAGTGCATCAAAATTTAGAAGCAAATCATAAGTTATGTCCCATAAATGCCACAGTTCAGATCACATTAAGGCTAATTTATTTTTCAGTTCTGGAATAAATAAGAGCAAATATTCAATTAATAATCACAGGAGCCACAATACCACAGGAGCAGAATCAAGGCGGATATATTCCTTTCCGGTAATATTTCCAAATATTTCCTTTTTACAGCAGTAAAATACTGCAGCGTCAGCACAATTAATTTTTTTCTTCAAAATCCAGTGTTGGTTTGTGTTATATTCTGCAAGTACTCAAGCTGCAATTAACCAAGAAGCTTATACCAATAAATTGCTATACTCCCTAAAATGAACTGAAATTACTTTTCTGGAAATTGTGATGTCACAGTATTAAGAAATTGTATTTTTCTCCCTGTTTGACATGGAAACAAATACTTCATCCCTTCCTTTTACATTTGTGAGGAGCACACGATTGTTCATTCACTGGACAGGTTGCACGAAGTTCACTAGAAAAGTAACTAACTGTTATGGCTATAAGGGAGTCAAAAATATACGGAGAAATCACAAACCTATTTTTCCTGCTGCCTGTGTAAAATACTGTATCTTAAAATTGCTGTGAAGCCCACCTGTTTTCTTAAGAAGTGACAATATGTTCAACTGACATAGAGCAGGTGGCTCTGACCTCTGCAGGTGCAGCAGTGCTGCACATCTGACTAGAGCAAATGCAGCTACTGCCAAGGAGAGGAGGGAAGAGCCCATGTAGTGGTATGGCTCTGCAAATTCCCCAAATAAAGTAAGCTATTAAAAGGAGCACTTGCTTTGTGGACAACAGCACCCCACTCCACACAACATCTGTCTTTAAACAACATATTAGGAAATGGCAAAGATGTACTACGATATTATTCAATTTACTATGGGAACACTGACTTGAGAAAATCAAGTCAGATTAGCCTTGTATATGGTTTCAGTAATACTTATATTATGCCCTTATAAAACAGTAAGGGGAATATGGCTTTATAGCTGCCTGGAATGGGGATTGTTAGTAAAAGAAAAATTCTCCTTGGAGTATTTCAGAGAGTATTTTTTTTTTTTGATTATAAAGGCAGAAGGGAACAGGGAAAGTAAGAAAATTTGGACATGACTTTCAGAACAACTGCTTAGCTTGCCCATGGGAAACAACACTGTAATGAAACATTATCTGTGGAGTGAAAGGGAAAAAAACCCACCACATTTTCCTGATCTTCAGTTTAAAAAAAGCTAACAGGCACATTTACTAGTGACTTATACTTAGCGGACCATGTTTTTGAGGAAGTTGTCTCAATTAAGCGAAAAAAGTATATACTTTTAGTATAGTTTGAACATGTAGCAAGACTAAGTTTCTCGTCCCTACTGCCTCTGTAGTAGAATTAGTAGAAGGGGAAGAAAGCCCCATGCCACTAAAAAGAAGCCTCAAGCTAACATTAAAATATTTCCTCTTCCCAAAATGTCATAATTTACAGAAAGGTGATTTTACTGAAGAAATAGCACATGCATCAGATTGTACAGATTAACTGGCTAAAAATAATGTCACTGAGGGGATATGACAGAGAAAAGATGTGCTGTGTGAAAGGGCAGAACAGATCTTGCAGGATATAGGCTTTAAAGAGTGCAAGGTGGAACAAATTCTCAGCTTAAACCAAAGTCAATAATAATTTATAGTACCAACTACAAAACATGACTGAAATCTGGATTCTACATCCGATCCTGGACAAATACTCAAATTGGTCTAACTTGCAATATGAATATAGCCCTTGGACTATACAATACCTTCTGCAATATTACAGAAGCAAACATCTAAGGTATTGTATTAAAGTCTTTTCCCTCAAAGTATTCTGTATTTAGATTCCAGCAAAATCTGCATTTAACATCTGAAAACAAGGGATTACTTGATTACAACAATCAAGTAGCATGTACATTTTCATGAGAAAGTACTATGCTTGCCAGGAAGTTCTCATATGTAAGTACAATACTCCAATCCATCTCAAGATCACTCTTCCTACATACTATAAATTTTATTTAATGTATTAAAGCTTATAGTAATGTCAATTTATAAACAGTCTTTCATGTGGAAATCCTTCAGAAACATGACAGTATTGTTGTTTCACGCACTATTATTAAACCAAATCTTACATTCTACTTTTATGTTAAACTTACTGTTCCATGGGGTTTTTTTGTTACTACTAATTATTTAATGAACATTTTAAACAAGGGCTTCATAATGTTCTTAGCTGATATGCAATTTACTACTACTAACTCAATTTCAGGAGAAGTTAATTCACCTTTAAAGTGTCAGCCTGGATATCAAAGAGCAAAAGAATGCTTTATTTTATAAAATTTTGTTTCCAGCATACTTTGGGAAGAACAAATAAAAAGAAAAAAGAAGAAAAAGGGCAGCATAACAACTTGTTTACATTGTAAACTAAAAAATAAATCTGAATAGCATGTTGTTAGAATTTTATTGTCACATAGTCTAAATAGAATATACTACTGTCCATAATAATTGTCTAATATTCCCTAATATTAGACAATAAGGTGTTATTTATAACCAAAAGGTCTTGGATAGAAATTTTGGAATAAATATTCTGTCAGACACATTGTTTTCTAAAAGATGAAATTCTTCAGTAAGATGATAATCTTTTGTAGCTCCAAAACTCTATTTAACCAACTGCAATCAAGACAGAAAACTTTTGATACAAACTGAGCTTGCATTCTCTAAAAGTGCCTTTGAGCACAAAATGACAAATTTGAAAACCTTTAAAGTTTCCATAAAGCTGAACTACAATAATTCACACTGCTCCTCTGTAAAATATGTGAAAAGACCTGATTGCAAGCAGTTTTTCCATCTCCTTAATCTCATAACTTAAATACTTCAGGAATCAAACCGTTTTACACCTGAAGTAGGCATCTTTGCTCTTTGTCCTCATCTCTTTCAGCAAGAAATTGTTGCCTGTACTTTTTAAAGGAACAACTGCATTGGCTGGCTGGCCTCCTTTCTCTTCCCTAGCTGCATTAGGCTTCTTATTGTACAAATACTGCCTGAGGAGGATCACCAGCTCTCCAGCAAGCCAAGAACTGAGAAAAATGAGTCCACAAGAGGAAAGCAGAACACGTCATTTGGGAGAAGCTGCTAGAAGACCAAAGAAAGCAGCTCACACTGTCAGAGAGTGTCTTAAGAGAGCTTTAAGTAACTACAGAAGTATCAGTCTGCATACCTAGCCTGTATTTTCACATACATGTAGATAAACATGATTCTGAATTAGCACTTACTATACACATAACCTGCAGAGAAGATCTTAAATTTCTAAAATGCTACACGTTTGAAATGAGGCAGTGGTGTAGTACCTAGGTGAGTAATTCCTGAGGTATTTCAGAATTGAAAGTATCCAATTTCCTTTCCCAGATACAAGATGCCTGGAATTCATTTTTTTTTAGTTGATTTTACATAAATTAGTAGGATTTGTAGTAATACAGAAAGGAGCTCAAGTTATTAGCTGTACTAATTCACAGGGCCGGGGATGAAGCCCTATTTGTCATACCAATGGAGATGTTGCCACTGATGAG
This sequence comes from Phaenicophaeus curvirostris, assembly GCF_032191515.1. Lineage (NCBI taxonomy): Eukaryota > Metazoa > Chordata > Aves > Cuculiformes > Cuculidae > Phaenicophaeus > Phaenicophaeus curvirostris. The sequence goes on from NC_091394.1 coordinate 11,261,141, forward strand.
GCTTCGTCTGCATGAAACAAGGAAAAGTACGTCACACAATCAAGTGATTTTAAGTTAGACTCACAACGGGTAAAGATGACCCTTAGATCAGACCTAGTTTTAAAACACACTCCACAACCTCACTAGTAAACTCTGTTTTCTTTGAAGAATAAACTGGTTCAAAAGCCAGCAAAACAAAGCCAGTATGTTCCAAATATGGCATTCTAGGTCTGGAGACAGCATCAAGGTCAACCTCTTATCACGAAAGACAAACTTGAAAGTCTTCTAAAGGCAGACGGTCAAAGACTTAAGACTGCAACAGCAGATTATATTGGAGAAGAGATGGATAACACTAGCATTACAGTTCTAGGAACCTCCAAGCCTCACAATACTTGTAATTAGAACAGATAATATTACAAAGGAAAAAAAAAGTACAATGGCACTGTGGAATCCCACAAGGTTGGATTATAAATGAAATAAGTTAAACAGTTGCTCTCTGACAATTCATAAAGCTTTCATGCCAAGACAGCAGGTACAGCCAAATGAGAGAAAATGAACTCTTAGATTTGTAGCTGGCTTCCAAGTCTTCAAGTAAGCTGGCAATGGAATGGTGGTGAAAAGCGTGATATGGAGTCATAGTGAAGTGTGATACGAATTGGGGACAGCATCATGAGACAACATAGGGCAGTGCTGCTAATTAGGTGGTAGTTCCTACACAAGGTCTACAAACTGAGCAGGAATATGATGCTCATGGAATAGATGAGCCACACTGCCTTAAAAATGATTGTTCAGTCCCACAGCCATAGGAGCAACTGCAGGGATAAAGTAGAGAAATACTGCAGCGACATCAAAAGGCGCTGGCAGCTGCTTCTCAATTGAAACCCAGACTCTGGACAGCATCCATCAGCTCTGCCTCCACAAAAGCACAATTGCACAGTGAAGTGCACGCATGCCAAGTCAAAGAGCAGAGTGTGACTCGTGAATAAGAATGACCCAGTAATAACATTTGTTTTGTCCATTCATAAACCACCAAGGTGATGCACAGCCATCATATCAGAAGATGTAAACTAGATTAATTTTATCATCATTTCAGAAAGTGCAATTCTGCCATGAAAGAAAACAAATCACTATCTCAAAACCTATAAAGTGGCAACACACAAAACTATTCACTTCATTTTCTGCCTTGACAGGCAAACCCATAAGTGAGGCTTCCATTTACACAGGATACTGTGAGGAAGACATAATGCCTAATCCAAACCTCTTTCAATGTCATTCACTGAATCTCATTCCCTTTACATTTCATAGCAATAACAGTTTCTCCATTTTTGGATACACGTACCACAATGGGGATACCTCACCCTGGCCATCAGAGGCTGACAGTTCCTCCAGAGGCTTTGGATGGTCTCCATTACATTTGCCCATCTATCCATCTCGCCTCGCTACGTGTCTAAGCAGCTCTGAATGGACACTGTCTGCAAACAAAGGAACATGCTTCCCCTTTCTTCAAAGCAGAAAGTGTTTCCCCAGCCTGCATTGCCCTCCAACACTAATAACTAAATAACTAATATTTCTTGGTTGGAGGACCAGTCATTCTGAGTGAGAAATTTCACATTGGTGGGGTGGATAGGTGGAACTAGACAAGTTTTTAAATACAGTTAGACTCAAACTTTTATGATCATTACTGATGCATGTTGGAGGAGACACCTTTAGATAGCCTTGCGCTAGCTTTGATTACGTTTCCAGATAAACTGCTTACAAGGCTTGTAGAAAACTGTGAAGCATTTCCAAATTGGCTGTTACAAATAATTTTGAATAACTGTCATTCAGCACACTTTTACAAACATTGTTGCCTCCTTAGAAAAGAGATTGACTGAGAACATTATATTGATTTAAGCCCAAGCTGATACTTGGCTTTGGTATGAGATTGAAAATTGGCCTTCAAGCATTTTGAACACTTTTGTACTTCCTTCAAGGTCTGCATAGCACTGACCAACCTTGAAAATTCTTGCTCTACTCTAGGTCTGCAATGATATTACTTGAAATTTAACTAGCAGTTGAGTTTGCAGAAAGCATTATTCAACTGAAATCATTAAAAACAATATCTTACAGTCCAAGGTCTTCTATCTAACTTTCTATTCCCTGCAAGCAGCCAAAGAGTCCTACTGTCCTGTCTGACATCTAACAGCTTTAAGTAGCATCAAAAAATTATATTTGTCTGAGAGACTTCTTCCTTGCCAACAATGAACTTTTGCTTTCAAGTTTTGAAGACAGTTCAAGAATTCATGTGTTTTGCAAAATTAAGTGCAGAATCAGTCCTCCATGTCTATTACTCCAGAAAGAGAAAATAGGTCCAGTTTGTACAAGCATGTCTACAGCAGGTCTTAGACTTTGTCTTCAAAATTTAATAACATAGCTTAAGATATGAGAAACGGCAACGTTATATTCTAGTGTGTTCCCACTATATACACAAGTACATGCACTCAGACAGCGTCAAGGTTTACCATTATAAACCAGGAGTTAATCTGCCCATTAGAAGGAGTAGGATTATTCTGATTAAATGCAAAAATTGTCATCAAAGCAAGCCACCTCAGGCTTCCATGATTCTCAAAGATTCACGGTGTGATTCTTACCATACTAAATTAGATGCTTAAAATAGGTCAGGCTAATCACATCCCAGCTCTACCCACTTCTTTCTATTGACTATACAGACAAATCAAAGTGACTAGTTTATACACAGATACACAAAGCTAGGGGAGACTCTTCTAACTCAAGATGCCTCCAAGCTACCAAAAAGTGCTATATCTGTAGGAGAGACTAAGGCATTTCAAGAAATATGTTTGCATAAGGAAGCATCAATCCTGTAGAAACTGATGGAAAAATAATTTGAAATGCTGGAGTGATCATAGTTTTTACACAATTTTTAATAAAAATTGGAGAAAACAGAGTGAACACCTAATCAAAATAGCAAGAAAATAAACTCCACCTCTACAATTCACTGACCTGAAAAGACACATTTCAAATGCCTTAGTTTGTTAACTCTCACAAAAACAAAGCCTGAGGAAGTTTCACAGGCAATAGAAAGGTGAACCCATTTAAACTAATGGACAATATTGCAGGAAAACAAATAAACTGACCTTGAATTTGCCTTAGCCAAAAATTAGAAGCTTCTAATTTTCACAGGAGCTCAGCTGGGGTAAGAGCCATGCTAAACTGAAGATGGACTATCACAGCATTCTTAAAGGGATTTATATACTACAGCAGCTGCGACAGCAAGAGGAAAGACAGGATGACTCAGGAGGTTCCTTTCAATCCTATATTCCTAATTTAAGTTTCTACTTAATAGCAGCAGTCACGCTAATCAAAGACCAAACAGCACCAGTGTCCATGTAATTTATGACACAACTTCAAATCTCTCTTCTTCTTCCTCCACGTAACCCACATGCCAGCCCCACTCTGCCTTCATCTGACCATAAGCCACTAGTGCCAGACAGAGTAAGGAGCTTTAGAGTTTTCTTCCAGTAAGAGACCCTGAAAAAGGAAAAAGACAGCTTCCAATCCAACTTCCTTCTTTACCACAGAGAGGATACTAAATAGCTACACAACAGAAAATAATTTGAATTCACTCTAGCAGCACCCTTACTTATGCACTATACAAAATTGCATTTCAAAACTGAAGGCAAAACAAATCACTCTGTTAAGACACTTCCTTTAGGAAACCAAAGATTAGTTTATCTATTTATGATAATTAACTAAAAGATATAATCTAGAAGACATACCTTACTTCCATTTGCAAGACAGCTTTATCTCATCAGAAGAATTTAGCTTTCTCACTGTAGCACAGCTCCACAGCAAGATAAAGTCTATTGCTAACTGGTAGGCACCAGGTGAGAACCAGCTGTAATGAGAAGATATCTTTCACCTTGGCCTCACAGGAAGGCTCTCCTCCTTTTGGGGAAGATAATTTAATATAAGAATTAAGAAATCAAAACAGCAGCACCTGTGGATGTGGCACTGATACTCAGAAAAACAGACTGCTAAAGGCATTTTCTGGGGAAGCCTGTAAGCTTTTGATGAGTATATACGTCACCTAAGTCAAATAAAACCCACATAAACCAGTTGCAAGGTCTGCACTGAGGTGTGAACAACCATAAGAGTAGGAATACAGAAAAGTTTAAGAAGAAAAAGGGATGTATGTTCATAAACAATACATTAAACACAAAACTAACTCTTCTCTCTGAAGAGAGGACAGCACCCAGAAGCACACCCAATTCCCAAATCCAGTGTGGGTAGTCCAGGAACGGGACAGCATACCCCTGCCCCTCCTTTTGCACTTCTACATATTCAGGATGGAAGAGGCAGGGACTCAAAGAATCCATGGCTGCATGAAACACTCACATTAAGGAAATGCATGTGCAAGGGTTGGTGGTTGCAATGGTAGAAGATGTGCTGTACAGTAAAGTGCAGTAAGTAGCTCAGTGCTCTCCGGCAGGGAAGAGAGGAGTACAACAGGTCCAGGGAAATGTGAGTTGGTACTGCTAGGGACAGGGGAGCTTTGTGTCATGTGCAGTGTTAAGGTAATGGATACTGTAAAGGGATGTGTTTATGCAGTGCAGCAAAAGGTGTTTGAAAGTTCTATTTAAGAAGAGCAACAAAGCTAGTGAAGGGGCTGGAGAACAGGTCTTATGAGGAATGGCTGAGAGAGCCTGGGGTTGTTTAGCCTGGAGAAGAGGAGGCTGAGGGGAGACCTCATTGCTCTCTACCACTACCTGAAAGGAGGTTGTAGAGAGGAGGGTACTGGCCTCTTCTCCCAAGTGACAGGGGACAGGACAAGAGGGAATGGCCTCAAGCTCTGCCAGGGGAGGTTTAGGCTGGACATCAGGAAAAATTCTTCACAGAAAGGGTCATTGGGCACTGGAACAGGCTGCCCAGGGAGGTGGTTGAGTCACCTTCCCTGGAGGTGTTTAAGGCACAGGTGGATGAGGTGCTAAGGGGCATGGTTTAGTGTTTGATAGGAATGGTTGGACTTGATGATCCTGTGGGTCTCTTCCAACCTGGTTATCCTATGATTCTGTTTGGGCCTGCTTGAAGGAAAAGTTTCTCTGGCCAATTATTGGTGGGAAACATTATTGAATGGAGTAGGAAGTGATTCAGGAGAGCAGTCATATCCTATATATCACTATATTCAGTGAGCCTGGATTGGTTTCAGTGACCAACTTCACAATTTTTCCTGTTAAACTCCATGACAGAGAAAACACAACCATTCAGTCCTTGTTGCAGATGGAGGACAATTTGCATGAGTTGTTATTGTAAAGGAAGCAGTAATTGCATAACTAACTTTTCACCTGATTAAGCACTAAGACACACATAGGGGTAAATCACTGAACCTAAGTAACTTATTGGAAAAGGGAAGAAAAATAGAAGGCAAAATTAAATGACTTTATATGAACCCTTCACAGCTTGAGGCTTGTCCAGAACTCTGTTATAAAGACTATGTTGATTTCAAAGGAACCCCATTATGAAGAAAGAACATGATGTAATAAATCGTAGCAGACAAGTGAAGTCATCCCTCCAAAATGCTACTGACCCTAGTGAGAGGGTATATACTGACTATATAGGGTATTTCTGGACAAATGATTTTTCTAAAAATACACTGTTTAATGTTTTCTGAGATGCTAAAAAGAATCATTGCTACTATTACCAAAGCTCTTCCCCACTAATTGCAATACAGCTGCTATTAGCCGATTGCCCCAGCCACTTCAGCTTCCACAGTGATTTGAAACCCTGATAATGTTTTTCATTTTGTTTCTTCCATAGACAGGCAAAAACATTTCCTTTCCAACAGCATGACACAGGCTACAGACAGCCTGACGCCAAAGCTTTCTGTAGATCAATATATTTAATGCATCTGAAGTCAGTAAAATCTCCCAGGCTAGTCCAGGGTTGCCCGAGGAAAAGAAAGCCAAAAGGCTAGACAGCTGTATGGATATGGATTTAAGATTCAATTTACTTACTTAAGGATCTCTCTGTTTTAACAGAAACCCGCTTAGGTTACCCTGGGTTGTAATTTAGAGTATTTTTCTCAAAATGTTTTGGTGAGTATGGAGAAAAATTTAATGAAGTACGTGGACGCACATATACTGAAGCCCAGGTAGGTGGGAATAATGTCTACAAGCATAAAGACAAAATAGTGAATAAATCCCAAAGACTGCGGGAACAAAATCCCACCATACCAGCTGTATTTCTCCCTATGTCCCAGATTTACTTTGTTCACTTGCATATTGCTCCAGCCACTCTGGCCTTTACCACTGGTTTTCCTCATTTACTTAAGATACTGAACCTCCTATTTTCACTGAACCTCCTATTTTCACTGAACCTCCTATTTTCACTGAACCATCTTTCTTGCCCATCGATGAAGTTTTATGGGCTCTTAAACATAAATCCAGAGGCAATCACGCAAGTGAAGAAGCACGTCATTCTCCTATCAAACCCATTGGAATCGTTCTTCTATTCAACCTCAAAAATTCCTCAGGGATTCTTATTCACTCTACTTTCTTTCCCCCCCTCTCACTTTGTGAAATAAGCTTTGCTAAAATTCTTCGCTCTTATTTTGTATCCATCAAAAAACATTATTATGTAGTAAGCTACCCTGTAAATCTCTGTAGTACCACAGAGTAATTGCTGCCTTGCTGTCAATATTTAAAACTTGCTAATTAATGGTACCCTAAGTTCAGTATTTGTCTCACAAAACAGAAGACTTTTTATTGCTTAAATTGGAAAAAAAAAAAAAATAAACTTGAGCTCTATGTACAACATCAGGCTGCTAGAAACAGTGAATAAAGTAACATCATCTTCCTTAACATATAACTAGCTATGATGCTGAAACATACATTGCTTTAAATGAAAATTTTAATTATTTTATGCTAATATTTCCGCAAGAATGAATACAATTATTTCATCAGAGCAGATGCAGTGGGAAGTGAGCAAGGAGAGATTTCCCAGTCCATGAAAATGTCTATTTTGTCTCTTATATTTAAATATGGCAACTAGACAGTCCAACCAATATTGACTTAGGCAGATGACAGAAAAATAGTCTGCCTGCAGACTTGTACTCTTTTATATGTCAGTAGTATATGTAAAACTCCAATATAGCCCATCAGCATATGGACCAGGGGCCAAACTCCTCTCTGCTTGTATATTGGAACAGCTCTGCCAGTTGACTTCAAATAATCTGTGACATTTCATTCCAGCAAAGAATTTGCCTCAAGGGTCTTTCTAACACTTCTGATTATGAACACTAAAAGGACAGTAATACTCAAGCTCACATGAATTAACACACTAGGCTTCTTTGGATCAGAAGGAGCAAAAGCTCTTCAGTCTACTGTAAAAAGAAGCAGTGTGTCTGATAAATGAAAAAAAACCCATCCAAAGTGTTGTCAAATTAACTGTGTATATGATGATTCCAAAATACAAATAATTCACTCCTAAGCACATATAAGACTAAAGATTATGGATGGCAAGACATAGTGGTGCTCTTCTAGAAGCTTCTCGTGAGGAAGGCAAGTGCTGCACTCTTAAAACTCCAGCTCACACAAGGAAGTCCACCAAAATCACTGGGACGTTTCACTTTGCTGTAAGGTAACCTATAGATGCATTTCCCAGTGCAAGGCTAGAAACTCCAACTGTTCTACAGAGTAACAGAGGGACTGTGCTTATTTTTTGTGGCTGTAAAATGAGTTACACTGAGAAACTTTCTACAATAGCAAGAGGTGAATAAGAGGGTACAACATAATATTGCTGTAGGCTTTCATTTGTTGCATATATTTAATTATTTTTCTGAAGGTGAGGTAATGACAAACCATTAATTGAGTTAGCTAGATCTGAAGGAAACTGTTAGGAAAATCTGAGGGACCTCTGATTCAAATGGGGCTGCGATGAGAAGCAAAAAGCCAGGCTGCCAATTAAAGGTCTGGTGATAGAGTAGAGCAACAGGAGCTTCTCATGCAGATTGCTAAACCTTAAACCAGCTATTATCACTCAAAGAAAATCACGAAGTTTCACGTGAACAAGTTCTTCCCTAAAACAAATACACATTTGCTCAAAAAGCAGCAACATCATCTTCAAAAAGTACTAAGAAGGGTAGTACTGCAGTTATGACTCCTTATAACTTTGTGGAACAGCATGTTCTTGTTAGTTACCTATATTAAAACACTGTACCAACAAAACAGCCAACCAACAAACAAACAAATAAATAATGACAAAAAAGAAACAATAGCTGCAAAATATTAGGGCAATGAAAAACTTGCCCAAAAGACAAAAAGACATCTACACAAAAACAAGACAGGAGTCCTTTCCTATATAATCATTTCTCTTCCTTTTATGCTCTTTTATTCTCCTATCACACAGTAAAGTTATCTTCTTCTCAGAAGTTTCTAATGCAATTGTTACAGAGGTTTAAAACAAAATGGCTCCAATATTTTCAGTGAGACAAAGAATAAGAAACACAATAACATTATACAGTAGCATGGAAAATGTAAGTTACAATACCTTCAGTAGAGCATAATTAAACTGTATTAAATATTGCTGTGAGCTGTCAGTAAGCGCATCTACAAGCTATGTATATGTTAAAATAATGCAGATAAAACAATGTGTTTTTTCTGCTCAGGTTAACAGCTCTAGCTGAAGTTAACATGGGTGTGAATTCAAACTCCAAACCACATCTAAATCCCAAGCTATTTCATCCTGCAGTAGTTTTGAAAAGAAGAGCAATTCCCATGTGAAATGACTCTACGAGGAGAATCTTAGCATCATACGTTGATAGAAGAAATCTTATTTCTTTACATGGGTTCTTGTTTAAGAGGAAGTTTGGACACATAAAAATTCATGTGTCTGAGTATGAAAACTGCCACCAGAAAAAGCTTGTTCAGCAGCTGCTGAAGCTCGTTTCTTACTGTCTTACTCTTTGAAGTCCCACAAACAGCTCCGTCTTGGCAACAAGATATTTATCTTAAATTCAGGAGCCTCTGTGACCCTGAAAGCACACTTAAGCCCCAAAACTTCAGATCTACTCTGTCTACACCTAGCAGGCAAATCTGCACTTCTTGGAAAATACCCTTGTTTTCTAGGGTGCAGATGGAAGAAGTAATATCATATATTACACAAACATACACCTAAATCACTCACTTGAATGTGAAGGATCTTCTTTCCAGGCTCTCCTCACCCTGAGGTAGTATGAACATCCGCTTTACAGCAGAATTGCAAGCTGGTCTGCAAATCAGGATGGGGGAGTCATCTACTAGTCCCACTACAGCCCTGCCAGAGTGAAGTAATTTGCAAATTCCGTGCAGCTGCTGGAAAGTCTCATGAGAGGCCAACACAACCAGCAGCTGGGCAACTTGGTGGGGAAGGGAAGAGCCCTCAGCATCACACAAGCAATGAGCTCCCACATATCTGCTGGGCTGCAAGGACATCCAAGAAGTCTAAGTCTTTATATAAAACCCTGCTATGCAAACCTACCTCTGGGGAAGAGCCTAGACTCTGCAGCCTGTAGGCACTGGGCTGTGTTCAACCTTTGCTATGGGCTATTTCAAAGCAGTGTCAGCTGTGTTTGCAGGTTTTCACCCAGTCCTGGCATGCATTACAGAGGGAGACTGTGTGTCCCAGTACTGTCTTTATTGATCCTTCCTGGGACTGGCTATTGAAGACACCTGTTTCAGCCCTAAATATGGCAGCAAAGAAGCACAGAGACTACATCCTGCCCTTTGTTCTTACACATAAAGCATTTTTTGCCCAATATTGTAAACACTTCACAATTCTCCCACCAACTGCAGTGGGAAGTGTATTGCACCTCCTATGTTTTGATTTAACTCTCCTTTGTACCTTGCAGCTGAGGACAAAAATATCCTTGTGATATGTTTCCTTACCATAAGCTTAAAGACAGTAACAACAATGAAGGAAAGAAAAAAAAGCACTAGAAAAACAGAAGTGCATTACTTAGCCAAAATAATGGAAACCATAAATCACTGTAGTGACAGGATTAAATGTGAAACCTTTAATTATACATTTAATCAGTTACCAACTTCTTATTTTCTTTGTAATAAAGTTCATGAAGCTTCAATCAAATTTGGGTTTGAGTGTGATTTTCTTTTATACTTGAATTGCAAAAGCAATAGGCATAGAAAGGGTTTTAAAAATAGAAACATTAATTTTAATCTTCAACTATGTTGACACGTTTACTGAACACCTTTATTTTTTCAGTCATACTGGCCCTCACCTAATGGCATCACTGGTCTATGCGTGTCTAGCCTATCTCCATTTCAAATATATTTTATAAAATAAAGTAGAACTAAGCGGGAAATAAGTGCTAGTTCATAAAGTACACTACTGTATTAAAACAAGAATTTAATTACATTGTTGAAGAAAATGCTGTTATTTACAAATAACTACTCCACTGCCTTTTCCACAAGGAGGCAAGAAGCAGCTGCTAAACCAGAAATGCGACTTCTCAGCCCCTGAACACCTTTTCTTATGGACTGCAGAGCCCAGCAACAGAAAGCAGGGCTGTTGTTGCTGTTGCTGTCAGGTTCAGAGTGGGCACAGGAAAAACCTGATTTCAGTAAAAATTCCATGCACCAGCAGAATCTTTCAGCGCATTGAGAGAAATACTCACTGGAAACAAACAAACCAACCAAACCAAACAAAAAAGAATAAACAAAAAGAGCAAAATCCTGCTTCTTCTAACTGGAGAGTAAGGCAAAGTCCAGACAGCCTTCATGCTTACATAGATCCCCTCAAAGAACATGCAGTGGGAAAAAGCTGACTTTCATCAAAGTCAAAACAATGCCTGTATGCTAAGAAAAACAGCCTAACATTGTACTAAGCACATCATCTAGTAGCAGCTGTAAAGATACTATTATAGCAGTAGATATTGCAGTGCATATCAGAGAGCAGGAAAGAATGTGTCCTCTGGAGCACCTTTTCTTTTGTTCTATCATGTTGCTGGCTCTGGCAAATTGCCACAAGGTTCCTCGCTTGGGTGGGCTCTCAAATAGCTGGAACCGTAATTCCACTGCTCTGCATTTTCTTTTAAAACATGTCCACTGAGCCTGGGTTGCAGGAAAGACAGATTTGCTCTACTCATTCAGCTGATGGTTTTTGCCTCAGCATAAAAGACAGAAGCAGATGGGGCCTTGCCAATGCTTAGGGTGCAGAAATGGGACGGACCAAATACAGTGGGGAAGTGCATCCTCAGAGGGACTTTCAGCCACCTCAACAGAAGAGGGCAACATTTTTATCGTGTCTTTTATAGAGACACCACCAGATGGAGGACTCCAAAGTAACCTTCAGGTTTTGTTTGGATTTTCTGCCATAGAATCCTAGAATCATAGAATGGTTTGAGTTGGAAGGGACTTTAAAGATCATCTAGTTCCAACTTGCCCTGTCATTGGCAGGGACACATTACTCAAAGTCTCATCTAGCCTGGTCTTGAACACCTCTAGGGATGGGGCATCCACTACTTCTCAGGGCAACCTACTCCAGTGTCTTACCACCCTAACAGTAAAAAATTTCTTCCTAATATCTAATATAAATCTCCCCTCTTTCAGCTTAAAACCATTACACCTTGTCTTGTCACTACACTCCCTCATAAAAAGCCCCTCCATGGTTTCCTTGTAGGACCCCTTTAAGTACTAGAAAGCTGCTATAATGTCGTCCTGGAGTCGAGTCTTGTCTTGTCTTGTCTTGTCTTGTCTTGTCTTGTCTTGTCTTGTCTTGTCTTGTCTTCTCTTCTCTTCTCTTCTCTTCTCTTCTCTTCTCTAGCCAAACTCTCTCATCCTGTCCTCATATAAGAGATGTTCTAGCCCTCTGATAATCTTTGTAGTCCTCCTCTGGATTCATTCCAATAGATCTATGTCTTTCCTGTGTTAAGGACTCCAGAACTGAACACAGTACTCTAGGTGAGGTCTCATGAGAGCAGAGAGGTAGAATCTTGATGTGCTAAGAACATGACGTGATAGTTAGACTTCTTCTGATTGCAGCCCAGAACACATTTGGCTTGCTGGGCTGCAAGCACACATTGCTGGCTCATGTTGAGCTTCTCATCCCCAAGTCCTTCTCCTTGGGGCTGGTCTTAATCCACCCTCCACCCAGCCTGAAACTGTTCTTGGGATTGCCCCAACCCAGGTCCAAGACCTTGCACTTGGCCTTGTTGAACCTCATGAGGCTACCACAGGCCCACCTCTCAAGCCTGTCCAGGTCCCTCTGGATGGCATCCCTTCCCTCCAGTGTGTCAACTACATCACACAATTTGATGTCATCAGCAAACTTGCTGAGGTTGCATTTAATCCCACTGTCCATGTCTGTGACAAAGATGTTAGTCGTCTGTTTTGATTTGGATCATTCTTTTTTGAAAAATAAGCCATGTTCTGTACATGGGACTTTAATCTGTTGGATTGGGTTGTTGATACTTGACAAACTTCTTGATTCACTGCTGTGAACTGGAGAAAATGCTCCAGACGCTACTCAATCTCTGCCTCTACCACTTTTTGGAACAGGCAAACCCAGAAAGAAAAAGGGATCATGTAATTAGGTTTTGACTATCATATGAGTTGACTGCACATTTGCTTTTTCTCTAGTTAATTTTTTCCATTGCATTTTGTAAGTATGCAAAAAAAATACCTAGGGAAAGCAATGGACACATGCCCAGATCTGCAGAAGCCTCATCAGAGCCTGTACTAGGAAAATTACTGTTCTCTCTTTCTTTCCTCTTTTGGATTTCTTTTTGAATCGTGAGGAGTTTGGACCGATTTGGTAATAGTTAAATATTTCTGTTTCATCCACTCAATTTGAAAAGGGCATTAACAGCACAATATGAATAAAAAAACCCCCAAGCAAACATGACAGAGAACTGCATATTCTATAAAATCCATATTAAACACATCAAACCAAAAATATAGGAAGTGTCTGACTTAGTACTCCTGAACACATGTGGGATACCAGTGCCAGAGACACGGAAACAGGAGATATTTTTATGATCTTTTCCTCAAAAATTGCTGGAGAGGAAATTTTTGAGGTAACACTTAGAGCAGGATCACTCATTGTGTACCTGACAACGGACGACTGAGAAGCTGGGACATTTACTCACCCTGCCAGCAAGATGAACTGAAGGTCTTAGGAGATTTTCTCTCTTTCCTTTCTCTAGTCCACTCGTGCATCAGGTCCTTTAAGAGATATGGGACAGCCAAGTGAATTTACGTTTCTTGCTCCAGGTGTGAGATGTATTCCTGTGACAGAGAGGATAAAGAGACCAAATGTGGCATATGAAGGCACTGGAACAATAATTTCCAATCATACTTATTTCTAGTAGTTTGTCCTTCTGCCTTCAACTATAGCCAATATTGAGGAATAAAAACACCAAGAGGTGGTTTCCAAATAAGCAGCCTAGGGGAAACATTGCTTAGTAAGTACCAGAATCATTTATGCTGCCCTGTTTATTTGTAGAGAAATAATATGTGTGAAAAGAGTTTCCAGAGTTTTACTCAACAGTTTCTTATATCAATCAGTTCTAGTAGTTTACTGAGCACATTTCAAAGAAGTTTTTCTTTCTTCAGTGTTAACTGCATTTATTTTTAAAGTTTTTGTCCCATTGTTCAGGTACCACAGCAATGACCATGACGCTTTCTGAAATATTAATTCAATCCTATCATTCTACACATATTCTCTTCCCTGTACCTTATCTAAACTCTCTTCTCTACTTGTTTCTTACTCCAGAATATTTTCCTTAAAGATTATTCACTACTTCGTGGGGTTTTTTTAATGCCTATGGACTTTTCCTCTTTAAGAATGAGCTGGTCAGACCTAAATATATTTCAGAATGGTGATCAAGCATTCTATTTCCTTCATTTCCTCCCTGTACCGCCAAGTGAGCTGTGGGAAACCAGTTCAAAGTCAAGCATGATAATCATACATGGCACTTTTCTGCTCCATTTCCTTCAGAAAATCAGTGTCTCTGGTAGAGAAACAGAAGAGGAGAATTCAAAACACACACATGAATCATGTCCTCTATGACCACTGGGCTGCCATGGGTCAAGTGGAGAAAATCAAACATGCAAACCAGCAAACATACTGCACTTAAGGACATTACTAAAAACAGAAATAGGCAAATATCTACCTTCAAGGATTTCAGAGCTCCTCTGAATAATTTTTCTGATTTGTCAACTGAATAGCCAAGAAACTGGAATAACTTAGAAAAAAAGAAACCACTAGAGGTAATTGTGGAGATGAAATTGGAAACTCCTCTTCAGAGATTTTTCTATTAAAGGTGACGGGTATCAAAATCTATCGTCTCACTTTAGATCAGCTATAAAGCTGCTATAAATAAAGTCTCCTATTTAGCACCTTGTCATTGGTTCCTACTTCAGTGTGATCAGCACTGGAGAAAAAGGAAATTCTTAAAATAAGCAGCTGTATTCTCTACTTACTGCACTTAAAAATGGAGTCAGGAGTTCTGTACGTTTACTTTAAGGTATTCGTTGTAGCTACTCATTGAGCAAATTGTTTTATTACTGTTTAGATGAACACAGCTATTGTATCAAAATACAGTGTAAGTATGACAACAGTAATTTAGAGTTTATACCACTCTCTTTACCACCAAGCAAATTAAGTAATTTTTCTGAATTATTTCTTAATAATAAAAATACTATCATTCCAAAGCAGCAGTGTTAGCATTTATTGTTCTTAGAACTACTCCAATATCTTCTGTGGCAACTGTAATATGTCAACATATCTTTCTTGGATAAAAAAAAAAGACCATACAACTGGAAAATACAGTGCCTATTCTGCTGAAGTTCTTAGAGAACTCATGCTCCAAAGTTATGGCTAAAAAAAAAAAAAATCCAGAAAAAAAGTCAAACTACTTGGCAACTTCTAAAAAACTAAAAAATAACTTAGTAATAAATTTACTCTCATACAAATGAAAAATCATGCTTAAGAAAAGGAAAACCTCATGAAAATACAATGTTTGATATCCTTCAGATTAAACTGCTGTATCTTGCTGAAAAATATTTGGCTATGTGAAGATGGAAGGGTGGGAAGTTAGAAGGATTACCTGAAAAATCTAAACCTAATCTTTGAATCACTTTCTTTACGAGAAAAAACTGAAATGTATCTCCTGAAAACCAAGGCAATAAAGGGGCTTAGAAGCACAAGGTGCTTGCTGAGGGCAGCCTCCCCAGTGCACAGGGACTTTGCAGCTTTCCGTGTGGAATTCATGCAGGCACAGCAGAAGGGAAGCATGGACAGAGGATGAAGAGGTTGGGAATGTTACTTGGGAGCAGCGCAGAATTTCCCTGTTCTGGTCTGCTTGGGTGAAACTGAGGAAGCCAGGCTTCAGCTGGACTTAAAACTGGTGAGGGATGTGAGAAGCAGCCAGCTGAGCTTCTAGGGGAACACTGGCAGTAACAGGAAGATTTAGGAAGAGGTAGTTGGGAGATGCTGGTTAATCTCCACCCTTGTAGGTCCTCCCAGCTCGACTGAAAATAGCACTGAGGAATATTATCTAAGTTCCTATCACTTGTACTAGGACGTTATTGATGCCTTCCAGAGGTCTGGTCTAACTGACACAATTCTGTGATTCTATGAAATACTTAACTTGTCTGCAGTTTCCTTCCCTCTGAATAAAAGAAGGGTGAAAGTAAAAAGAAAAACAAAGAAAACCGAATAGCAGTAAAAATCTGTTTGAATAGAATATAATATGAATGGAGTAAAACTGTTAGACCACAACTAACATTGCATTTTTTTTACTCTTTCACTCTCTGTATCTTATATGATTTTATAAGCCATCCACCGTGTTCTGCTTTTTTTATTTACTGAATTAATGAAGACCAATAATAGGAGACTAACTGATGCCCTAGTTCTCATCAGATTCTTCATTGATCCAGACAAGCTCCAAGTCTAGGTAGATGTTAGGACTGATTAGCATGGTTTGGTAGCCAGCCTTCCCTGTGCCACATACTGGCAGTTCACAAGTGACACTACAGAGATCTTGAGTCCAGGATTCACAAAAGGCTTTATAGGGGCATTTCATTTCACCTGATGTTTCCCTGGACAGAAAGCCATGGGATGGCACCAGAGTGTAAGCAATATCATTTTTTCCAGGTGCATGCTCCATCTGTTTTTCCCTCTTTATCTTATCCTCTTCATGTTTTCCCAAGAAAAAGCAAGGATCTAACACCATAAACTCTTCAAGACTGAGTAAGCAGCTTAATTATTCAGACAAAATACCATTGATTTGAAAGTGTCTGAACAAACGAAATTCAAGCTTGCCAACCTCATTGAGAAGGACAGCCAACCTTCTTGGGGAATTTCCAATTGTGTTACTTACAGTTCTTGTTCCTTTCTTTTATTTCAGGGGCATTTGATACAATACAGCTCAACTTCTGATACTGCACACACAGAGCTTCTTTTGAAATCAGAGGAGGCTTCTTAGCATGCAGACCTTCAGCTTCCTCAGAATTCAAGAGCAACCTATAGAATCGTGGAACGGTTTGGGTTGGAAGGGACCTTAAAGATCATCTACTTCCAAACCTCCTGGGGCAGGGACACCTCCTGCCAGACCAAGCTGCTCAAGGTCCCATCCAGCCTGGCCACGAACAATTCCAGGGATGTGATGTCCACAACTCCCCTGAGTAACCTGTTCCAGTGCCTCATCACCCTTATTGTGAAGAACTTCCTCTTAATGTTTAAACTAAATCTTCCCCTCTCCAATTTATAGCCATTCCCCTTGGTCCTGTCACCACAAGCCTTTGTAAACAGTCCCTCCCCAGCTTTCCTGTAGCCCCTTTCAGGTACTGGAAGTTCACTATAAGGTCTCCTCAGAGTCTTCTCTTCTCCAGGCTGAACAACCCCAAATCTATCAGCCTGTCTTCGTAGGTCCCCACTATGTGCACCTGAAGACAATATACGAGTCAGGGAAGTGAAAGAAAAATAAAATCCCAGGCTCATTAAGCATTCACTAAAATGAACAGGACCACATACATCTATGAATGTTGTACCCTTAAATGTGAAGTAAATCTCACACTTCATTGACTACTTCTTACAGTATAAGTTCAAATTTCTCTAATGTCATTCCACTAGGTCATTTTACCAACCAGCCTTGCCTTTTTTTCCCTTCGGTCTTTCCAGGTGCAAGGAGTTAGACAACAGACAATCATTTTCCCCAGTATTTACTTTTATTACAGTAGGCATCCTATAAAATAGAGACCCTATATATTACGTTTACTAAATGTAGACAGGAAGAAACTTCCCAGGCTATAAATGGATCATATTACATTATTTGCTTTAATAGTTGAACACCACTGAGTTGCAGATCCAACATATATTCAAAAATGGCTACCCAAAAAGCCCTAAAATTATGTTCTTCACAGATAACTAATGCTGTACACCCCTACTCTTTATGTTATGAACAATGTGTACACTATATTTATTCAGAAGAAACCAGTATTTAAACCTCTTACATTTATCATAAAAATAGATTTTATTACAGAAAACGGTGCCTTTCCATAAGAGATTTACAATTGATGAAATAGGATGGCTTGTCCTAAAACACTTACATGATTGCATGCAAAGAAAACAGATGGCCTGTGTAACAGTAATTTGATTTCTTCCAGTAACCATTACTCATGATATAGAAAACGCTTATGTTGATCTCTTCCAGAATGATGTGTGTGCTTTGCATCCCTCTTTAAATGAAGCCTGCAATTCCATTCAAGAAACAGCACAGCAGTTCTGGTTTTCCAACAAATCAAATAAAATCAGGTAGTCCAATGCATCATTCCTCACTTAAGAGACTGATGACACAGAGATTGATTTTAACTTTTCACTCTCCCAAAACTGCTTAACATAATGTCATGCTGCTTTCTCATTTACTCCTTTTTGTAATGCTTCTTCATAATGAAAAAAGAACACCAAATCTACTTTCATTTCTGCCTAAGAGAAGTATCATATGTCAAAATACAGTGTCTGTTCTCTTCTGATTGCATCTAATATTCTTCTCTTTATATGGTTGTGGGTATGTAAGAAGGGAAAAATGTCTTACTGGTAAGTCTCCACCTCTTCACCTCAAATTTTGTTCTCTCTTGCCTCACACCAAGAAAGCTGCTGAGGCAACTTCAGCACTGAAATTTCCCTGAAATGACTCCTCTCGAGCTTCATGGAACCCAAACAACGGATAAAATACCATCTGCCTTTGTAAGGTGGACAGCCCTCGTGAGTTCATCTAAATTACTGAAGTTCTTGGGATCAAACCCGTGGACGGGAACTTTGTCACTTGTTCCCACAGAATGACAGCGTGGGCTGATAAAGGATTCATGTGGCCTTTTAAAGATCTTTTGCACGGGGTGACTACTGGCCTATCTTTCTCAAAGACATAAATTTAACCCCTAAGAGTACACCCTTAAATCTGTCTCTAATTTTTACAGGAGCTTCACACTGCGATATGTTCCATCATCTGCAAGAAAGAACATTCCTGCTGGGATGTAACCCTATTTGTCATTACCTTGTCTTGTTTGATTACTGTTGCTTCACCTGACTGGTCTGGACTTACCCCAGACGAATGAAGTAAGGGCACAACGCTATTAAATGCCTGCTGGGAACACCCTAAGCTGCCGCTCTTGTCAGTGGGAATTAAGGGTTCTCAGTACATTGTAACAGGTACTCAGACCCTTGAGAAACTGGGCTCTTAATTAGATATTCCCACACGACATTGTGTTATTATTTAATGTTCTGACAAGACGCCTCAGCAATCTCACACGCCCTGAATTAACTACCCTAGAAGAGCTCTTTGCCAACTGCAATTCTGTGAACCCTTTGTCATGCTTGGCCATGGAAGAAAATTGCATTTCATGGAGCATATGAAATGATTTACCTGATAAATTGTCTGAATTATATATAACATGAACTACTGGCCAGGTTTGAGATGCCCAGTTTTAAATAGCTGTTCTTTCTTTGTCCCTTTCCTAATCCCTCACATGTACCCTCCTCTCCATCCTTCCATGGGAACCTTTTATTGTCCCTCTTGCTGACAGAGCTCAGCAGCAGCAGCCCTTGCAGCAATGTGGGATGATTCATCATGCAGTCCACATGAGGCTGATTAATACTGCCAGAGAAGTCCCTTATTATAAATTTCCCTTTCTCCTGTCTGGCTCATCTGCATTATAATATTTGTTACTTACACATAAATTTCCAACTCAAGCCTATCCATTCAGTGGCTGCTGAAGTTTTTTAATCTACACTGAAAAGTTTAACAAAACCCCAACAGAGTAAACATTTCTGCCTTGCAGCTGATGCCATGTTATCAAACACATTAATAAAAGCTACAAGAAGCATGAAAAAAGTGCAAATAAATAGAAGAGTGCTGAATGACATATTATATCACATAACAAATGCACACAACAAATGGTCATCTTTTTATCATTCCCTATGCATAACAGCTTTAGGTACAATCACCTCAAGGGAAAAGGACACAGCATCAAAAGTTTTCTATTTAGCAACACTGTCATTTTGATTACTAAACCCTGGCTCAAGTTTGCAACAACGTGGTGCTTAGCAATCAATACTCACCTTCCCTCTACCTTGTAGAAATGAAACCGCAGTAAGAGTATTTGGACCATCTACCTTGACTCCCATGACACCCAAATACCCACCTCAGACCCAAGGACTACAGAGTTTATCAGCTATAGGCAACAAAAACTTGCTGCATCTAAAGAATAACAGAGACAATGACTATCACGAGAGGTATGAAAATACACTTCAAAGGTTGTATTTTTAGGATAAGCTTTATTAGACCTCAAACTTCTCCATCCCTCCTGGGTTGCAACACACTTTCGGAGACCATTATGCAGAAATCACAGGACTTGCATAGTCTCTGTTAAGGCTTATAGCTTGAAAATACTTTTCAAAAGGTGAATTCAACGCCACTGGTCTGTGGTCACAATTTCTACTAACTTCAACTCAAAGAATTCACAGACATTGGTTCTATCCCAGTCCCCTCCCTGCCCTCCTACCCAGCCAAGACTCTTGTTTTACCTGCTTACCTTCTAGGGAGGTATTTTTCATCCTTTTATTGTTAATAACATTTCCATTGACCTTTTTTTTTTTTTTAATGAGCCTTCAACACAACATTAAATTGTGTCTCACAGCATCATCAAATCCACTTCCACAATGAGGAATCTCACTTCAGATAAATCATTCTACCAACAAGTTTGAAATGCAGCAGAAAGTGCTTTATGCATTCTGGCAAGCATCTGCTTTGCCAGGAGTGGATTAAATAACACTACCTCTATTACTATAATAGCATGGGAGATCATATAAAATATTTATATTGTGAACTGCCAGAAAAAATGCCTCTTGTAAGTTATTCTCCAGAAGCTCAATAAGATCTTATATTGATAGAAAAATATTCCAGTTTAAATAATTGGACAATTTTAGTTATTCCTTGTTCTATGAATCCCATAAAATTTTGCTATTCCTCTCTTGGGAATGTGGTCTATTTTCATAAGTACTATTTTCCATGTTCAAGGATTTCATGTGTACTGGTACTAACATCTCACCCACATCATACTGAATCACATAGAGATAACTAAAAAAACCCCAAATGTCATCAGTGCAGATCAATGTTCTGCCTGGACTTCTTCATTGTGTTATACAGGATATCAGACACTTTTTAGTACACACTTATGAAAAACTTTACTTAAGGTTCAATTTTCAGCTGACTCCCAAATTTGCAAACAAATAGTTTGCATGTGCAGTTATTTGCAAAGACTATAAGCACAAAAGCCCATCAATGTGGTAAGCTGACACCAATCTGCATGTGCAAGAATAATGTTTATACAAACTGAATATCCTTTCTCCCCAGAGCTGTATTCATGATTTTATTTGGCTTACACCAGTATACTATGTGTGTATCAGTGACTGCTTAAGGATCACAAGCATTCTCACTGAAGTCACTTGTTTCAGCAGGCTGAAGTTCTAATTTAAAGGACACTTTTTTAAAAGCACAACAAATGCTAGTCTTTCCCACATTTCACAATTAGATAATGCAGCATGGTTGGCATTAGGTTCTCCAACCAGTTAAATGCAGTGTATGCACGTCTGTTTTGCACAGCCCTGGGAAAATGCATCTTGAGCAAGAAGGACACGAGCCATTCCTGTGCAGAGTTTTCCCTGGGTAGCAGCTTTTTCAGTCAGTCTGGAGCCAGTAAGGACAGCTCACTGAGTCTGCACCAGCTTTGTCTGACCCTGTTCATCCTGTGCTGAGCATCATCAGCAAGGGGAGGTATGAGGAAACAAACCTTCTTCCAGGAAGAAGAGGTCGATGAGCTGTTTTCCAAGAAACTGGGAGAAGTCTCACAATTGCTAGCCCTTGTCCTTGTGAGAGACTTCAACCTACCAGATATCTGCTGGAAGTATAATACAGCAGAGAGGAAACAGTTTAGGAGGTTCCTGGAGTATGTGGAAGACAACTTCCTGACACAAATGATGAGTGAGCTGACTAGAGAAGGTGCCTCGCTGGACCTGTTGTTTGTGAACAGAGAGGGCCTTGTGGGAGATGTGACGGTTGGAGGATGCCTGAAGAATAGCCATCATGATCCGACAGAATTCTCAGTTCTAGGAGAAGTAAGGAGGGGGATCAGTAGAATGACTACCTTGGACTTCTGGAGGGCAGATTTTGGACTGTTAAGAAGGCTGGTTAATAAAGTTCCATGTGAGATAGTCCTTAAGGGCAAAGGGGCCCAAGACGGTGGATGATCTTCAAGAAGGAAATCCTGAAGACACAAGAGCAGGCTGTCCCTGTGTGCTGAAATATGAGCCGTTGGGGGAGAAAAACAGCTTAGCTGAGCACAGAGATCTGAGTGGATATCAGAAAAAAGAGGAAATTATATGAGCTTTGGAAGAAGGTGCAGGCATCTCAAGAGCACTACAGGGATGAAGTGAGATCATGTAGAGAGACAACCATGAAGAGAGAAAACCATTGGCTAAAGACCTACCGGAACTTAGATTGGCCAAGTCTGTAAAAGATAATAAAAATCTTTCTACAAACATATTAACAAGAAAAGGAGGGCCAAGGAAAATCTCCATCCTTCACTGGACACACGGGGGGACATTAGTGACAAAGGATGAGGTACTTAATGCCTTCTTTGCCTCAGTCTTTGATAGTAAGGTGAGATGTTCTCTGGATACTCAGCCTCCTGAGCCAGAATACAGGGAAGAAGAGCAGAACAAAGCTCCCATGATCCATGAGGAAATGGTTAAAGCGAATTCGACACTCACAAGTCTATGTGGCTGAATGAGATCCACCGAAGGGTATTAAGGGAGCTGTCAGAAGTGTTTGCTAAACTCCTTTCCATTATCTACCAGCAGTCTTGACTGACTGGGGAAGTTCCACTTGACTGGAGGCTGGCTGATGTTGTGCCCACCTACAAGAAGGGTCGCAGGGAGGATCCAGGGAACTACAATCCTGTCAGTCTGACCTCAGTGCCAGGGAAAGTCATGAAACGGGTGATCTTGAGTGCTATCATGAAGCACATGCAAGAGAACCGGGTGATCAGGCCCAGTCAACATGGGTTCACAAAAGGCAGGTCTTGCCAGACTAACCTGATCGCCTTCTATGACAAAGTGACTCGGCTGCTGGACGAGGGAAAGGTTGTGGATGTATCTTCTCGGACTTCAGTAAAGCCTTTGACACAGTTTCTCTCAGCATTCTGCTTGAGAAACTGCCTTCCACTGGCCTGGATGGACGTGCCCCCTGCTGGATGAAAAACTGGTTGAATGGTCAGGCCCGAAGAGTCACAGTAAATGGAGTTAACTCCAGCTGGAGGCTGGTCACAAGTGGCATCCCTTGGGGTTCAGTGCTGGGTCCAGTTCTGTTCAATATTTTTATCAATGGCCTGGATAAAGGGATTTAATGTACCCTTAGTAAGTTCATGCATAACATTAAGCTGGGAGGAAGCGTTGATCTGCTTGAGAGCAGGGAGGCTCTGTAAAGGGATCTGAACAGGCTGGATTGATGGGATGAGGCCAATGGGATGAGGTTTAACAAGGCCAAATGCCACGTCCTGCACTTGGGGCACAACAGGCCCGTGCAGCACTACTGACTAGGGGAAGAGTGGTTGGAAAACTCCTGGCAGGAAAGGACCTTGGACTGCTGTTTGACAGCCAGCTGAATATGATCCAGCAGTGTGCTCAGGTGGCCAAGAAGGCCAATAGCATGCTGGCTTGTATCAGAAACTGTGGCCAGCAGAATGAGGGAAGTGATTCTCCTCCTATATTCAGCACTGGTGAGGCTGCACCTCAAATACTGTGTTCACTTTTGGGCGCCTCACTACAAGCAAGACTCTGGAGGTCCTGGAGCATGTCCAGACAAGAGTGACGAAGCTGGTGAAGGGGCTGGAGAAGTCTTTGTGGAGCGGCCGAGGAACTGGGGTTGTTTAGCGTAGAGAAGAGGAGGCTGAAGGGAGACCCTTATCACTGTCTACAACTACCTGAAAGGAGGTTGTAGAGATGTGGTTGCTGGTCTCTTTTCCCACGTGATAGGTGATAGGACGAGAGGGAGTGGCCTCAAGCTGTGCCGGAGGAGGTTCAGATTGGACATTAGGAAAAACTTCTTCACCAAAAGGGTTATCAAGCACTGGAACAGGCTGCCCAGGGAGGTGACAGTGACACCATCCTTGGAGGTATTTAAAAGACAAGTAGATGAAGTGCTTAGGGACATGATTTGGCAGTAGACAGTCACGGCTGGACTTGATGATCTCAAAGGTCTCTTCCAGCCTAGGGATTCTATGATTCTAAGCAGTAGGAAGGAAAAGTTACACACAACAGAGAGTGTACTTTGCCTTGAAAGCCTCAAAAGCAACCCCTTTGTAGCTCCCACATGTCTTTTTATATGCTAAGTGCAAGGAAGCTCTTTAAAGGTGGGTATGTCAGTTAACAGTTGAAGCAAGCTATTAGGCAGATATTCAGGCTAAAGACAATTGTAGTGGCCTTGGACAGTCTTCTCCACAGACAGTCACAGGTGGTTCTATTTACTCTCAGATTCAGAGACTACTCTAGATTACCCTTGCCCAGCTTAAGTCTCATTGCACATATTTTGCTGACAAAACCAGCCACACAATGCTGTTGATACGTGAAGTTCACCTCCTTGCATGACATGCCTCGCCCTCCAGCCTTACTCCTCTTAGTGACAACATGCATGGCAAGGGCACAGGAGAAAAGGAGGCGTCAGAAATGAAAAGCAGGTTTTCCTCAACTGTCTTGCTTTTGTCAATTATGTCTCAGCTCTAGCACTGCAACCTGGAAAGAGATGGGGCAGCAAGGCATACTGCTTCCAAAAAGAAACTGGACATTAAGCGGTGCTTGCTTTTCCTGATCAATACCCCTGCATGGATGTGCTCCTTTAATTTGTGATTTTATAGGCACCTTCTACTGCAGTGTCCTCCTGTACCCTCTCTCCTGTCTCTCCTGGAGGCTACCTGTTCCCTAGACCAAACAGAGCAGCTCCAAGCCCTTTGTTTGCCAGCCCCTTCTGCCCAGACTGCAGCTGGGTTGTGACAGTCACCAAGATCCAGTGCAGCCAGAGGAGTGACTGGTTTTCCATTCATCCTTTCTGGGGGTGGGCAACATGGATACCCAACACTCTCAACTCAAGTAGATCCAGAAGTATAGTCAATCCCACTCAAAATCAGGGTAATTTTCCAGAAAAAAAGATCAGTTATGTTACTGTAGCCTGTCTTGTAACTTAACTTCCCTCCCTTCAGCCAATTTATGCAAAACTGCAATAACTTCAGGCAAAAAGTGAGCCTTGGACACATTTAAAATGTACACATTTCCTTACTGTTTACACAGACACCACTGTGACTCTGCTCACATCTATAAGAAAACCTGCGCATTTCCCCCTCACTGGTCTGATTTCTTCCTGCTTTCTCCACCTGCCCTTCATGCTGACTCTCATGCTCCTGCACTCTCACTAGTCTTTTTTTCCTTTTACTGACCCCAGTAGAGAAAAAAAACACAGTTAGAAAAGTGAACAATGAACATATAGAAGCCAGTAAGTACTTGTCCCACATATTAGGTTTTCAAATTATTTTTCAACAAAGATTTATCATCTTCCTTGCGAGTGGATGGTAAAGCATTCTGCCAAATAGCACCTTCTCTAGCTTACTGCTTTAATGATACTTAAAATTCTTAAATAAAACAGAGCAAAATCTCAATCATTCAAAGTATGTAAAACAATTTTGCACTGGTCTCTTTTTCTGCAGTTACTGTCAACTATAAAAACACAGAAATTATCAAATAAATTTTGTTTATTGCTCAATAAATACACTCAGTAATATACTGCTCAGTAAATAAAATTTTCATTAAAGAGAACAAGATCACAACAGAATTATCCAGGTACCTAAAATAATTCATTTCACACTTGTTCCATGCCTGGGACTCTAAAAGTACTTTCATAAATCTGTTCCTACACTATCTTCTTGGACAAGACCCCAGGAACAAAAGAAATCCTTCACCACTGCTTAAGCAGTCATGTCTTGCCCTACAGCAAATCTGAAGAGCATCTCACATTATTGAGAGCAATCTTCCTAATATTCCTGCAGAAATAGCAGTGCTTGATTTTCACTTCCATTTTAATCTAGATATGACTCCCCTCACAGTGTAGACCTAACCTTAGCATCAGACAGATTGTTGATTATTTCAAGGTCTCTGTTGTGGATAGTAAGCAGCTGAAGCAGCTGAAATGTCCACAAGGCTGCAGCCTATGTGAGAACTGCATTTAGCCTAAGGTTTGAAGCAGACTCCAAGTATCAAAGTCTAATAGTGGGGAAGGGAAATAATTCAGTTAACCCAAGAGGGCCCAGTTCTAATTACCCACAACAAGATTGCACTCAGATGTGAAGCTGAGCTTTTATTTCATATTTAAACCGTCTTGCAGAGCAAAGAGGCAAATAAAACTCCAGCCAGGCATTCAGATACATAGCAGTACATCCTAAGGTGACAAGGAGGGTTGAATTTTCACATCATCTCTTTTGGAAACCTGGTCAACAAATACGAAGAAAGAAATACAGACCAACCATTTGAGTAAGAACAGCTGTGTCAGACAGAAACAGAAAACCTATTGTGCTTTGAACTTTCTTGCCCTATGATCTTCGGTGACAACACGTTGTCAGCAAGTAGGATTCTACTGATGCAGTTCTCTTCCCCCTGGCAAAATAAGAACCAGGTTCCCCAATACTGATTTTAATATTAAAACATGTTCAGAGAGAGTATTTTTCAGGTTCTCATTGAAAGTCTAGCTTCGCTTTATGGCTTGTCACAGCTGACATGATTCCTTAATCAGAGCTCCTTTAAAAACACACTGAATAGATAATAATATCTGGGAAAATAGGACATTAAAACTTTGATTCACATAGCACATCTCTCTAGTCTTATCATTCATTATGCATGACTGTACTATATTTTGAAGGAAACTGCTGTGACGTGTTTTCAGTAGCATCTCTACGTGACTACAGCATCTACAGCTTATCAAAAAACAGGATTCTGATCTCTGGAAGATGTTCAGATAATTAGGCAAAACTGAATTAGAGGAACACTTTGCCACAAACCAGAAGTATCTTGCATTGATAATTAAACACTCAGATTCTATATTACCATGGGAGTTATCGTTTCGGTGCCTCAGCAGACCAGCACCAAGGATATTTAGTTTTCCTAAAACTCCAGTTTGCCATGTGAAGACTATGTCATTGGAAATATTCAGACTTCAGTTGGTAAACAATAAAAATGCTGCTGCCAATAAATGTAGCTGCCTACTTTTATCATCTTAGTTTTGCTTTCTAAAGAAATGGTTATTATTGACAAATTGGTATTGACGCTGATGTCTTTAACTGTTATGTAGATAAATTTTCATCTTTATCATTTACTTAACAGTGTTAACACCATTTCCCTACTTTAATGACATGACTGACTTTAAAGATTCATAAATTCATTACTACAGTACATATCAAGGTTAAAAGAGGGAGAATTCCCTTATCAGTATGAAGGACTCGTACAGTTCGTAACAATCCTATATGAAATTACCCTTTTGTCTTTCAATAAGCAGAAATCTCCTGCAGTGGCAAATGTTCATAATGGATTGTTTCATCTTGGCAATCATCTGAAAAGGCATCTAATTTAATTAAAGCTTTAGGACAAACTGGTCTCTCCTTTAACAATTACATATTCATGTTAGCACACATATCAAAGGGTATTAATTGATGGTTCAGTGTATAACAACTGGGGAAAAAAAAGTCTAGCACTGTTTTAAAAGTCTTTTCTCTATTGAATGCTAAATAAAAAATTGCAAGGCAGAGAAAGGGCATCAAAGATATAATAATAAACAAGAATTAAGAAAACTAAGATTTCAGATTTTAACGATCTCTGTGCTACCACTATGCTAACTGCTGGCAGTACAAGCAGGATGACAAATCACCAGAAATGCTGTGTTCACAGAAGCCGCATTAACTTATGCTGGAATTGAGAGAAATAACAGGAGCAGAGATTAGAGAGATCCTAGACTCAACAGTAGGTCTGTGTATACTTGGTCATTAATCACTGCTGAACACTTGATTCCAGAGCTGTACGAAAGAAGCTGTAAGTGGCATAATACTGTCTATGTCAACATGAACTGTATAACAAAACAATATCTACAGCCTACATCATCTTGACAAACATCAAAAGAATATATCACATTTTATTCAATTATCTGGCAGAGAGAGACAGAATTTAAATATGTGAAAGCCACTCTAATTGGAAACATCATTTTCAGGCTTTTTTTCTGTCTTTTTTCCTAGAGAATAAGAACATATCTGTGAAGGGGAGGAGGTGAGAATTTGTCTGAATAGCTGCTAAAATTAACTTAAATGTGCAGTTATAGGCCATCTCTTCGGCTAACAAGCACTTACTGATACCATTTTATTTGGTAATAAGCTGACTTCTACACTAAAAAGTAGCTCAATGGGGAACATTCAAGAAGCTTCGTGGGGGAAAAAATCAGAAATTAAGCTCTTATGTACTACTTTTTGAGGTCTTAGAGCCTCTATCCTTAAAGACACATTTTTATTTCTCTGTCAAAAGTCAGAAAAGAAAACAAAAAATTAACAAGTTTAGATATTCAGTACTAATTCAGTGAACAACTTCTGTCATAGATATGTGTAATTACCATGGTATACACAGGCATTTGGAAGTGTAAAAGCTGCTAACTAGAGTTGCAATTATTAGGAAATAATGCCTGTTTAAGTTTTAATGTTAATATTTTAAGCTGGAATGAACAGATATTGCTACCAAATTCAGTCTCGGATATCTCTGCTAATGTTGCTTTCTTTGTGGGTTTAACTCAGGCCCTTTTCTCCCAGAAATACTTGTGGTAACATCAGAGAGAACACAGGCAAGGGAATAAAACATTCGTGTGGAAGGAGAACAGGATCGATTCCTTCAGTGGCAGTACAAGTTTGAAGTGCTTGATGATACTGATCTCCACACACTTTCCTAAAAACAGAAAAAATTGCAGGAGGGAAAGATATCTCCACCCAAACCAGAAGGACTCTTCACTCTACATCCCAGAACTAGTTGGGAATGTGGTCTCCCCAACATTTATTTGAAATACTATGTCAATACCTAGCCTGCGTGTCAAATTTCAGTGACTTTGGAAAAGTTTGCTCCTCATACCTATCTTGATTGCTAGTACACTTATAAACACTTGTAGAGAAGCAGTTGCTTATGAACCTTTCCAACACTGCTCTGCACATGTCCATTTGAGCATTCATGATGAACTTTCACACTGTGGTTTTCTTCAAAATAGATTATATGCTATTCATCAGTTTTCTAGGGTTATGTTTTACAGTTAAGAACAATATCTGGTTCCCTGAAGGCAAGGAAGTGGATGTTTAAGAACTATTAAAGAAATTTCAGTCTGAGATGGACTGAACAGTTGATGAATGTTTTCTTCATAAGTGTTATAAGAAATGGCTGCACTAGATCGCAATATATAGTCCAGTACTCTAACTTTGACAATTGCCAACAACAGGTACTCAGGGTAAAAAAAATTTCAGAATCAGTGAAGTAAAGAAATTTCAGTAATCTTTGTGATTGGAACCTTCTGAGCCTGGGCTGTTCTGTCCTTAAATAGTATTGAGAGATCACTTTTACATATATTTTTCAAATTTATATTGAAATTATACATATTTTCACTATCTAAAATAGTGTAGAAAGAAAAGCCTTTCCTTAGGTTTTAAAATTCTCTAACTTGTTTTGATAACTTCTGTTTCTTGCATTGTGAGAAACTCTGAACGTTTGTTTTTGTTTCACATTACCATTTCATATTTTACCATATCTGACCTCAGTTGTCTCTTTCAAAGCTGAAAAACTAGGTAATAAAATAACAGATGACATCCAGTCCTGATAAATTCAAAGGAATATGTATGGAGAAGGTACAATTCAAACACACTGCTGGGTCTGAATTAGCGACTGCTGATAAGGAAACACATCTGAGAATAGCCACGGACAGTTTGGTGAGAACATCCAGTCAGCTACAGTGGTGGTCAAAAAGGCAAATATAACACTGGCTAATGAGTAAAGGAAGAGAACAAACAAAAAATAATAATAACAACAACTAATAATAATTAGCATAACTTAATATTATAGTTAGCATTAGTATTATTATTATTTCTTACTATTTGTTAGAATTATGCTATTGTGCAAAACTAGCACAGGTCCAGACCTTCACTGATGCACACAGTTCTGGTCTGCACACTGTGAAAAAGAACAGAGTAAGACATAACAAGGAATATATTGTATACTACACCATACAGAAATCTCAACAAGCAGAGGGTGGTGAGGCACTGGAACAGGTTGCACAGAGAAGTTGTGGATGAACCATCCCTGGAGGTGTTCAAAACTGAGTTAGATGAGGCTTTGAGCGACCTGGTCTAGTGGAAGGTGTCCCTGCCCTTGCTGGGGGGATGGAACTAGCTGATCTTTAAGGTCCCTTCTGGCCCAAACCATTCTATGACAATGATGATGGTGATTAAAGACTGTGCCAACCTGAAATGAATGAGGTTTAACAAAGATAATCACAACATTGTGGTCTGGGATGGAAAAATCCCAAGCAGCAGTGCAGGCAAGTGACTGAATAGGAGCGTGTAACCTTGCAGCAATGAAAAAACCTGGGTCTTTGACTACATCAGCAAAAATAAAGCCAACAGATTAAAGATTGCCATTGTTTCGTTTGGCATTTGTTAGGTTACCTTTGGAATAATATGTCCAGTTTTGGACTGCCACTTACAGACGTTCAAGCACTGGAGATCCAGTGAAGGGCCACCAAGTTGATTGGAGGGTTGGAGAACTTGACACATGTTGAAAGGTCAAAGCAATTTGGTTTGTTCAAATTAAAGAAGAATAGGGGCAGATGGGAGTTTAATCACATTCTTTCAATACCTAAAAGTTATAGAGAAGGAGGAGGTTCTCTTTTCACAAGGACACAGTGACAGGATAAGAAGCAATGGGCATCAAGTGCTTAAAAAGGAAATGCCATCAGTCTATATGAAAAAGTTCTCATCTTTGAGAACAACCAAACATTTCAACAGATTGCCAGAAAAGTGGTGGAATCCGTCATGCTGGAAGTAATTCAGGACTTGTCTTGTTGGACCAATGGGTAAACTAATCCAAACCCCTGCTGTCAGCTGTAGATAGGCTCAAGTGATCTCCATACATACCTTCCAAACTAGGCTTTTCTCTGGTTCTACATGGCAGAGCAGCACACTTTAACAATGAAAAAGAAATGACAGAAGTCAGAAAGGGGGAAGATGGAGGCTTATGGCATCATGAAAGACCCAGAGGAGATAAGTATGGAACAGATGTTCAGTCTTTTTCACAATACAGGAAGGAGGGGATATAAAATGATGGTTTCAAAGGGAAGACTTGAAAGAAATCAAAGTACTTGTACCAACAAAATGTAACTGACCTGTGAAACTCACTGACTTCTAGTTTCTGGGTATCAAAAGAATAAAAGGAATCAAAAGCACATGCTGAAATGAGTCCATCAAGGGCAGTTAATAGAAGAGATGCAGAATTAAACTCTGGACAGGAAGTCACCAAGCACTGAGCTGACTGTGCCAAGGATCACAGCATGTACTCATGCCTTTCTGAAAGGATTTTCCATATTTGGAAAACTAGAGTTCATGGAGAATGAGAATGTTTTACCTCAAAAAAACTCAACAAAAATAATTTCTGGTGCATTTACTGCCATGTCTGAATCAGGAAAACATTCACCAGCTCAGTGGCTCGTAATTTTTTCCTTTCTTTTTAAGGATTTCCACTAAAAAGCTTAATTCTTTTCCTGAGGACAAAATTAAATCCTGCAAAATATATCAAGTTTCTAAGCCTTTGGATAGCTAACTACATAACAACCAACATTTGGCCTATTTTTCTTTTTTAACTGATGCTGGGAGCACTGAGATGGAAGAAGGATCATGCATATGATTATAGCAACAGTGGGAATTCTCCTGGCTTTACAAATGAGAGCCATGGCTTACCACAGGGAAGCCACAGAATGCCTTAAGGCCCCAACTGTAGCAGTCTGTCTAAACCTACTGTGCGGCAGGATTTGTTTCTTAAAATTCTCAATTTACATCTTTTTGCCAGAAGGGAAGATGCACAGTCTCCTTACAAAAAAAAAAAAAAGGTAGATTTTACAAGTAGCCTTTGGTATTTATTTCTTTCTTTTAACCAAAAGGCTCCAAGGTAAACCTGACTTGTTTAAAAGTGAAAAATGACCTCGCATGCATTTTCTTGGTAGCATTCTCAGAGCACAATGCTGCAAAGCTGCCCCATCAGAGCAGATCTCTGGTTAGTTCATTTTCTCTGTCACACAAACTCAGAGGGCGATAAGTTGCTCAGCCGTAACAAGAAGGGTACAGGACAAGAATTGGCATAACATGTATCTCCATTGCGATCAATGTCAGAATGCTGACTGGTTTCATTTCAGCCATGAATTCCTGTTCCAGCTAATGTAGGGTAGGCATAGTGATATAAGTATTTCTCTACATTTTTATATATTGCTAACTTCAGAGATTGTGCACTAAAACTGTTACTTCTTCAAACAAATATTTTTCTGATTGATCCAAATTTCACTGCTGCTTTTTGCTCTGATCAAGTACCAAAACCAAATGGCAGTATCCTAGGAAGATATATGTCTTTCAGCTATATTCACAGGCATTCTGGTTAACTGATTTTAAGGCTGTTTGGTACATCCATCTTGTCAAAATATTGATAAGAAATTCAAACATCCACATTCCAGTCATTTACAGCACATGGCTCAATCATTCCCTTCCAAAAATAAACCGCAGAGCATTAAATCTCTTTATACTTTGTTTTTCTAAAATTCTTCAAAAAACAGAGGCAAATCAGTGGGCCTGTCCATATATAAATATCTCATTTATCAGATCCATTGTGAAATATTGTTTAGTTCTTTTGTGATCAAATGCAGATTCTTGAAAAGATTCGATTCTGTGTATATAAGAATCTCTGTCTATTCAATGACAAAGAAACAAAATTTTCTTTTGCAGATGGTCGTAAGCAATCATCCAAAAGTGCTGAAATCTGCTTTATTACAAGTCACTACGTTAATTTCATATTGCAGTGATTCACGAACTGCAATTTAGCAATTTGTTGTTTTGATTTGTGACAGTCAGTTATGTTCTTCAGCAGACATTCTCTGGGTTGCCTTGACTTCACCATAGAAATGATGCATTACTGTTCTCTGCTATGTTTGGACAGATTAGAAGGCTAAGGAACTGGAACAAGAACACCCAGCGAATTATTTGGATTTTAAATACAAAGGAAAAAAGAAGTCCATCCAACCCCACACTTGAATAATGACATTAATCCAGTGAGTTTTAATGAGGAAGTAGTAAATTTCAAGTTACGTGGGTGACTGCTAAAGACTGGTGTGAGGCAATGGATTTTACAAGACTTCAAAAAAAAATCTAGAAGGGCAAACCTTAGACTCAGTAGATTAAATAACATTAACTGAATGGATGCACTGTTTTAATGTGTTCCTCTCATTTATGAGAAAATACAAATAAAACTGTGAGGCAATGATAAAACCTCCAGATAAATATATTCTTCAGACCAGTGAAGAGAACAATTCACTTCATCTAAAATCATGATCCATTTAAATGGTTCACAAGTTTTGCTTTAAATATTTATTTTTTTTTCAGAATAATACATCAGATTATCATTATTCTAATTGAATCTCAGCTATCTTTGGCCCCATTTTGTTGCTATTTGGAATACATTTAACAAAGTGGAAAAAAATGTTTTGAGCTGTTCTGTTGCGACGATGAGCTATTATTTTCAGATAATCAATAACTTTCAGATATGGTTGCCAGCTTCTTAAACATAAACAGAAAATCCAACTTTGGAGAAGAACAGAACTGATGTTATTATCTTGTGACCCTAAGCGAAGCTGATTTTTCAACAACTATGAATAAAAAAAATACAAAATAAAACTACAGACTACTCTGCAGCTACTGACTTTAAAATATCCCAGGTACATCGTTCTGTTAAAAAGCTTTTAAAATCCATCTACATTGCAGTAACAGAAGCATGCAGCAATTAATCACAAGTTAATTTTTTAAATGGAAGGGTTTAGAGGAAAAAACACTGAATCCTTCACTGACATGAATCCCATATATGCATCCACATTGGCATCCACAAAATGCAAAAACTATAGAATATTATAGTTTCTCAGCATTTTCTCCGAGGCTGGCAGTCTATACAAAACACAAGCACTTATGAGTCAGCAGTTGATTTGCATGTTACCCCAGAAGATCAGAAAATTGTTATTTTTGTTTGGATTTAGGGTTGTTTTTAAAGAATCTAAAGAGGGAAAATTATAATCAGGCTTGATTACTCTAAAACAACGCGTGCATTCAGATCATACATAAATCAGTTTATCAGACCTGAAATGAAAGCACACAAAAACGTATGCTTGGTTAATGCACAAGATTTCCAGTTATATTTCTTCCACAAATCACCTAGGACACTATATTGTGAATTTTGAAAGATTTTTATATTCACAATTGCAACATCAAGTCGATCAGATCCTGATCTATGTAAATTAAAAGCCTTAACACATGCATTAGATCTGTTCCTGTATCTGGCATAATTGGAGGCAGTAATCTCTTCACAGGACATGTCCTACCTGCACATACACAGAAATCTACAGTATCTAAACTTTGACTTCAGACTGGCCTGTTTGTAACTCAGTATCTGACATTTCCTATGGGATTGCAAGTTATTCTACAGGTTTTCAAACATAATAAGGTCAATCCCCTACTACATCCATGAATCAGAAGAACAGATGAAGTAAATAGCCTGAGTGGGTGCACTTTTAGCTTCCCTGATTCCTGAACTGGTTCTTCGCACTTTCTTTCACAAACTGGTCTTGCTACGCAGCAATAAATGACCCTATGAAATAAAGTGATGGCACACTGGCTGAGAGTGCAATTTTTCTCCAGATCTGGAAGAGAAAATAACCCAGTTGCCCAGATCTCCCAGGTCAGAAACTATCAGCTGTTTGACTGCACTTTTTCTTCAGCACTTCCCTTCTCCGGCAGTCTGAGGTTCAAGTAAGACAACAGGCTAATCTGGTCACACCTATCAAAAATCTTGACTGGACTGACTACCACCTGACATATTAACAAAATGTTCTGGTCAGATTTTCCCACCTACCAGGACTTATTGTGTTTTCAGACCACACAGTAATGTTATGTTCCAGTTACAAATGCATTTTTGCTAGCAGTCTTTATAACATAGTGCAAAGCCCTGAGTGTAAACCCCTGCTTTTCCTCACCCCAAAGAATTGGGCTCCTACAGACATATTTAAAGTCAGTGTTGCTATCAGTAAATACAATCAAAATATAACAAGGACAATGTGGACAATAATACTTAGTCATGTTCCAGTGGTAGTAGACAGACAGGAGTTTTGATTGAGTAAATAATATACTTGATTTCTGCATATAAGATAATGCTGCAACTTTAAGGCTTCATATTTATCAGGATGTGTGTGGCGTTTTATTAGTGACATGAAAAGTGTTGGGATTTTGTGCCATCTTAAAATCTTATTTCAATTTGGATTTTATCTCCTGCTAGTAAATCCAGGATAACACTTTTATGTTGCTTGACAAAACTATAAAAGTGCTCACACATATATCAAGTGCTTTTCATTAAGAGGGGCTTCACATCAGCATTCCTATTCCCCCTTAGAACAGATGTCATGCCATTTTACAATATATAATTCTAATTTATCGACACCAGTAATGCTGAATTACAAAACCAAGTAATTGTTGGCAGACAATATAAACAATTCATTTAAAGCCTTCTCCCACCGCTATGCTTCTAATCCTGCCTCAAAAAAACATTCAATCTGTGACTGATTCTTCAAATCAGGGATTCAAAATCAATGTACTGGCCCATTTTGGGGAACAGGAGGGGGTATTGTTCTTGGAGTGTCATTTAATTTTAACATTTTAAGGTATATACGTCTGTGTTTCTTTCACAGAAGTCATTGTCTGTTCCTAGAAAGACTCTGCTAGGAGAAAAAACCTAGTTATATATGATTAAGACAGAACAGGTTCAGATTTACAGACTTAGATCCTTTACTGATAATGACTATAGGTAGAAAGATGTCAGCTCCTTAAAGCACAACCATTGCACAGAAACATATCATGGCATATACATACTAAACCCAGAGCTGGTCATGAACAGGAAAGGAATACTTATTTACATTAATATTGCTGCACAGTCTTTTCTCCCATCAGCTTTGTTTCTGAGATAAAGTGACAAAGTTTGCTCAATGTTGTGTTCTGTTTTGAAAAGAAAATATTGGAATCAAAATTTCTAGTGAAATCGAAATTATAATTTCTGATGATTTCTGGAGAGGAGTAGCTGCCATGGAGGCTTTGCCTTGGACTAGTAGTGCCAGTCACTTATGTTGGGGAAAGAAGCTCTTATCTTTCTTAGCAAGGCAAAATTTCACATAGAAACCCCATCAAAACCTTCACCTGAAAACAGTTGTTTACCCACAAGTAGGTAGACTAGTTGTGCTTTCAACATCAAGCTTGAAATCAAGATGCCTTTTTCTCTTTTGCCTGGCTCTGAACAACTTCATATGGAGTACGAAATAGGCCAACAGTCACAGAGTAGTCTAATGGATTTTGGTATCTGTCTCTCAAGGCCCCTTGCTTGAGTTCATTCACTATATTAAGGACAGTTAAAAAAGCATGGCCTGGGAATTCAACTCTCTAAGCTCTAGTGCTACCATCTTATTTTATCATTTTACCCATTACTTCATGCAGCTTCTTTAACTTTTTATATATGAAGGACAACAAAACTCTGCCTCATACTTTGGTGCAAGCGTGTGCTTGCTGAATTGCTTCAGGAGGGCTCATCAGCTGAACCACAACAGCAAAAGGAAAAGTGCTTCTCTCTTTGGTTGCTTCTTCTCTGAGCTTCTTCATAGATACAGGAGAAAGAATTAGAATTTGTCTCATAGCATCCTATAGCTGCAAACAAGTACAAACACTAATTTGGAATTCTACAAAACATGCGGCTCAGCCCAGCCCATACCTCTAATACGTAGGACAGGGCGAATCAAGGACATCCTGCAGTGCTCTTTTGATCTAAATGCCAGAAGTGATTTACGAGCAACTATACAGTAAACATTTTTCACAAACTATTCCATGTTATTTGTAAAGAAATTAATACATTATACTCTTTAGGAATGTGACTTCTGATGCTGCAAATATACTGGGAGAAATGTAGTTGGACAGTTTGGATGTGAAATATGTTATTACTTAAAACCACAGACATTTATATTAATTTCAAAATGCATGGACACTTGTACAGCTGCATTAAAAGTAATTTTTTTTATATCCTCCATGGATTACTGATAACTATGCAAATACTGTAGCATTATTGTAATGCTTTTGTTTTGCCTTTTGATTGCAATCAATTGTTTATCTTTTTCATTCTCTGTTGGAGCAGCACATACTAGACCTAATAAATGTTTCTAACCAGTAACAGGCAACATCCACTGTAGGCAGATTTAATTTGTGCTGTCAGAAGCAATACTGCACCAAATGAAAGGTCCCTCCATGCATTTTTGAAGCATGATAATGAATTCTATGCAGCTGAGATTAAGAGCAAGCTCTCTACATAACACTCTTCAATCAGTTCTTTTAATTTTGTAAGAAATACTTTAGGTTTTAAGGACTTGACTTAGAACATGAATAATTTGCCTTGCATTTACTAATGGTAATTTTTCCATTGACATACAGAAGACTATCTGGGAAAGTAAACAATACATCGAGGAAAAAGATTTACAGAACTTTCCTTGAACTCATGATATATTTGTTTCCCCTTGGCAAGTCTCCCTTTTACAGAGGACATATTTTTTCCAAGGCTTGCATGCTCGCCTGTAACTACTGCTTTCATGGTTTCTACTGTATTTTTCATTCTTCCAGACAGAATTAATTGCATAACATTAATTAAACAACTACTTGAGTGATTATCTTTCCTATCTTTGAAGAAGCATTCTGATTTTTTTCTTTTCACATCTAGATAATTTATAAGTTCCCAACTTTGCAGGGGGTACAACCTGTGACCTGTGACGTGCATAAATAAATTTGGAAACAGTTGTAGATCCTAGCTCCAGAGAACAGTAGAGCAAAGCTCGCTTTTGTCCTCAGTGAAAGTGGAAGGCTGTTTCAGTAGGAAGGCTGCAACTATCTGCAGCACTGACTGGCACCACAAGCATATCCACAAAGGGAGCACACTGGTACATTTTCATGTCCTTGTTCCACACTTCTTCATGTGGTAGCCCATGAGCCAAACTGCAACCACAAGACAGTGCCATTGAATAGTATCAGTGCTTACACAAATCCAAAGTTGGAACAATCTATGGAAATACTCATCAAACAGCCTGTGTTTGATGACAATTCAAGATGCAGCCTGTGGCCTATATAGTGCATATTTTCTTTCCCATCTGTCTGTCTCCAAAAACAGTAAGAGTACTGCACTGTGCTCTGTATTTCTCTTCTCACAAGTCAGTTTTCCTCTTTCAGTTCTGTTTGCCAATCGCTTTGCTACGCAAGTGATACCATGCCAGACTCTCTAGCGTGAACACAAGAGAGCGTTGCTTATGCTTCCTGTCTGCTCCCATTTATGTCACATCTGCATTGGACCAATTGTATATGTGAAGTTCCATGTACTATTTTGGGACCATCCTTTCCTTTGCCGAGTTCAAGAAGCCTGCTGTGAAGTATCCACTCTTGAGAATGCTTCATGCACCTTTCAAGCAGACCTAACCCACCACCTCTTCACTAACACATTTTGCAGTTGTCTCTGTAATACATGACTTTTGACATAGTCTGTTCTTACCTTTACAGGTAACCAAGTAAAGGAAGGTCTAACAAGCACAGAGGAAAAAAAACAAAAAAATCCCCCACCCCAGTTGTACTGCGTCTTCCAGTGTGCAATAAAGTGTTGAGGATTTCTACAAGTGGCCAATTGAACCACCATAGAGGAAGAAGTGGCCCACGGGAAATGCATGGCCAAATCCAGTTAATCTCGTCCAGCTTCACATAGTTTTCTTCTGTATGATTATAAGTCTCCAGCTTTGCAAGTACCACAGGAGGAATTAATGAATTATCTACTCTTAAGACTTGATTCACCATCCTTTGTCTTCTGATGTTATTACAGTCTATGATGAGAGGCAAGGGAAATATTTCCTCCCTGGAGAATTACTTTTAATGAGTGGCATGTTTGTGGTTTAACAGTATGTTTTAACTAATTGATTCAAGAGAAAAAGAAAAGGTTTCAGTTTTTAGTATATCTTGGATCATTAGTGCTTAAGTATAATAAGTCAGATGTGTGAAGTTTTTCCCTAACTCCCTATATCTAGTCATCAATTTTGTATTTAACTGCTTAGTTTTGGATTCTTTTTGACAGTTGTTGTAGTTATATAAGTGCGTGTATGTATGCATGAGTGTGTATGCATTTATATATAAAAATACATTCTGTTCTTAATACTTGTGTTGTTAGTGTAG
This sequence comes from Phaenicophaeus curvirostris, assembly GCF_032191515.1. Lineage (NCBI taxonomy): Eukaryota > Metazoa > Chordata > Aves > Cuculiformes > Cuculidae > Phaenicophaeus > Phaenicophaeus curvirostris. The sequence goes on from NC_091394.1 coordinate 11,300,308, forward strand.
AGTACTAGATTATCAGCATGCGATTTTTCATATGGTAGTATCTCAGATGTTTTAAATTTTTGTTCTTGAATAGAAATCATACTCACAATGGTGGCATGGAGGTTGTAGAGAGGAGGGAGCTGGCCTCTTCTTCCAAGTGACAGGGGACAGGATGAGAGGAAATGGCCTCAAGCTCCGCCAGGGGAGGTTCAGGCTGGACATTAGGAAAAAATTTTTCATGGAAAGAGTCATTGGGCACTGGAACAGGCTGCCCAGGGAGGTGGTTGAGTCACCTTCCCTGGAGGTGTTTAAAAGACAGGTGGATGAGGTGCTGAGGGGCATGGTTTAGTGATTGATTGGAATGGTTGGACTCAATGATCCAGTGGGTCTTTTCCAACCTGGTGATTCTATGATTCTATGATTCTATGTTTTTAGCTATATTAGGCTTGTCACTTGTATAACGGGGCAATATTGTGTTCAGCATGTCCCTGGGGGGAATATTTGCCATTTATTAGTACGTATGTGATAAAAAAGTCAAAATTTTTTATAGGTCATAATTTTACAAATTTTAAATCTCCAGAAGCCAAATATAGACTCATTAGAAAACCATTTAATCAAAGTATGGTATGCATACAACTACATGTAGTGAGCATTTTATATCACCAGTCCCAAGGAGAAATGGACTCTGCTGCTGCCTACAAGTGCTTTTGGGATGACTGTTTATCCTATGGAGCAACTTTCTTCCACCAGAAAATGCTTTATAATTTTCACTGATTTATGATTGCCAAGACCATAGCAATAACAGGACTTAGTCTCTGGTTTTACTTATCCTGAAGGGGAAGAAGGACAATTGGGCTAATTGTGCACAAGAATGAAGTCTTTGATGTGCAAAGATAAAGCTTAGGTTCTTCACCACTTCTTAGGAAAAATGACATCAAGTTTTAGTGGTCAGAACTGGTACAAAATAGAGCTGTTTGTTTCACAAAATGGTGAAATTGTACATGTCAGGTTCTTTGATCCTATGTCTTGCTGAGGTCATCCACTCAATCATTAAAATCCTTTTTTTAGGTACCTTAGTTTCCCCTTGAAGGTCTCTCATTCAAGCTGTAGTGAAATCTCATCTTGTATAGCTAGTAGCAGGTTCACAGCCCAAGGTCAAATTTTATGTTTAACAGCTAAGATATAGATGGATAATAAGACATTACATTTAATGAGATGGGCCCAGTAGGGCAATTAGGAGTTGACTATAGAGCACATATTTCCTCCAGGTTCACACCGGTGTTTCTATGGAGGTTTGAAAAGCAGCAGTGGCAGAGAAATGGATGCACAAAGAATGAAAAGAATCATGCAGAAGATTTTTTTCTAGGAAGACCTAGTGGAGACCCAGGAGCTTATTCACTGAAAACATCAACTCAGTGAAAATCAGAGAGAAACAGAGGCCTAATTCATCTTTCTGTCTTTGAAAATCTCCCATGAAAATGCAAAAAATAACTGAAAATCCGGAAGACTCACTGATTTACTTGAATGAAAAAAATTCTACTTTGAAAATAATTCCCTGGACTTTGTCAGCAAATAATTTTCTGTGGGAAATACCATAGATTCACAATGATGAGAATAATGTCTGGCCTTATAATCTTGTATAAAATAAAATTGCCTATGATGACATCTTCTGAAAACTGTAAGTGCAAAGGCCTGTAGTCGGACTATCTAAAGAACAAAGTGCAGCTGGGCTGCCAAGCTAACCTGATCACCTTCTGTGACAAGGTTACCTGCTTACTGGATGAGGGAAAGGCTGTGGATGTATCTTCTTGGACTTCAGTAATGCCTTTGACACCATTTCTCTCAGCATTCTGCTTGAGAAACTGGCTTCCACTGGCCTGGACGGACATGCCCTCTCCTGGGTGGAAAACTGGTTGAATGGCCAGGCCCGAAGAGTTGTAATAAATGGAGCTGGAGGCTGGTCACAAGTGATGTCCCCCGGGGTTCAGTGCTGGGTCCAGTTCTGTTCAATATTTTTATCAATGACCTGGATGAAGGCATCGAGTGCACCCTTAGCAAGTTTGCGGATGATACTAAGCTGAGTGGAAGCGTGGATCTGCTGGAGGGTAGGGAGGCTCCAAAGGGATCTGAACAGGCTGGACTGCTGGGCTGAGTCCAATGGCATGAGGTTTAACAAGGCCAAATGCCGGGTCCTGCACTTGGGGCACAACAACCCTGTGCAGTGCTACAGACTAGGAGAAGTCTGGCTGGAAAGCTGCCTGGAGGAGAGGGACCTGGGGGTGTTGGTTGACAGCGACTGAACATGAGCCAGCAGTGGCCCAGGTGGCCAAGAAGGCCAATGGCATCTTGGCTTGTATAAGAAATGGCGTGACCAGCAGGTCCAGGGAGGTTATTCTCCCTCTGTACTCGGCACTGGTGAGACCGCTCCTCGAATCCTGGGGTCAGTTCTGGGCCCCTCACCACAAGAAGGATGTTGAGGCTCTGGAGTGTGGCCAGAGAAGAGGAACAAAGCTGGTGAAGGGGCTGGAGAACAGGCCTTATGAGGAACAGCTGAGAGAGCTGGGGTTGTTTAGCCTGGAGAAGAGGAGGCTGAGGGGTGACCTCATTGCTCTCTACAAGTACCTGAAAGGAGGTTGTAGAGAGGAGGGAGCTGGCCTCTTCTCCCAAGTGACAGGGGACAGGACAAGAGGGAATGGCCTCAAGCTCTGCCAGGGGAGGTTCAGGCTTGACATCAGAAAGAAATTTTTCACAGAAAGGGTCTTTGGGCACTGGCAGAGGCTGCCCAAGGAGGTAGTTGAGTCACCATCCCTGGAGGTATTTAAAAGACGGATAGATTAGGTGCAGAGGGGCATGGTTTAGTGGTTGATAGGAATGCTTGGACTCAATGATCCTGTGGGTCTCTTCCAACCTAGTGGTTCTGTGATTCCTATTGTTTTCTACCCAAAGTGTTTACAGACAGTAACATGTCATTGATTAGGGTGGAAGGCTAAAGAAAAGACCCAAGAATGGACAAGAGTACAGGAGATGGATTTTCTGTACTGTCACCTGAAAGAAAGGGAAACGTCCTTTCCACCTTGTTTGCACTACAGTAAAAAAAACAATTTCAATTTTCATTAACTTGTCATTGGTAAATTGGCCACTCCTTCTCTGTATAATTCAACTCAGTTGCTTCATAAAATGAGACTTTAGATATAGCTCTGAAGAAAAATACATCCTTTGGTTGACATTTCCATGTGGATCAAATAAAGTGTTCTAAGTTCTGGACTTCTCAGGTGATAATCACTCCACAATGAGGCCTGTGAGGAACAAATGCTATATACCAAAACAAAGGTACAAATTACTTAGTCATATAAAGTGGAAAAGGAGATTAAGCATTCCCAGAACTGTTTTTAAACATAGAAGAATCTATTTGACTCCCAGTTAGAATTGTCTGACAGGAATGAAACGACTGAATTCGAGTCCCCAGCTACCCCAGAGGAGCATGACTGAAGTCCTCCTGGCTTACAAGCACTGTCCTCAAGCTATTAATTTTCTGTACGTGCCTTTGAAGGCATCAGTTCTGCTCAACAGAAATGCATGCTTTCTTTTCAGACTGTTCTCAGCCCATCCTCATTCTATCAGCACATGTACTGCTGTGTGTTTTGGCTCCTGGCTCTGAACGACAAAAAAACCTGCTTGCATTTTCCTAAGCAGTCACAATGCCTGAATAGGACAGTAACCAATGGTTACCCAGGCAGGATTTAAAAGCAGTCTTTTGCCATCTTACCTTATCATACCATTTCATGTCAAGGTCCACAGGGTGGAAAAAGCATAGTTTCCTAAGTGACACCAATCTGCAGTGCTCGGAGCTTCTATTTAACAACCACAGGGCTCCGGATATTTTCCCCTGATGTTCTCTCTCATTATCTGTGTATTCCTTTCAAAGTTGAGCACAATGCACAGCACAGATCTATACTCTGATTACTCAGCAAGATTAAAGAATATCTTCAAGGCATTTACTTAGAATGTTAAACAAATAAATATTGACTCTTCAAAGTTTTCTGCTTTGGATCAGAAGTCAGCTGATTTACACCCATTGAGCAGCATACTTCTCACCCAAATTCAGTGAGATTATTTACAAGATAACATTTTTTCAGCCAAAGTTTTTGAGATGCAGCCCCTGGGTTTTAGTTATTGTATAGAGCTTCTTGATCCTCACTTCAGAGAATTACTCCTGGAAGAAAGGACTAGTTTCATTTTCTTCAATAAAACTCTAATATTCACTGTAGGCTATTCAGATCTGACCATAGAAGAGATTTTCACAGATGTGCAGTGGCAACAGAATTATTGTTATTGCTGTTATTGGTTTCTCAGCTTGAACATTACCCCAAACTGGAGCCTTTATAATGTTATTTCTGCTAAACTAAGAAACAAATTTGTTTCGACTAAAGTAAGAAAGAGATTATAAGCATTTTGGCTAAGTGCAAGGCTGCTTACACACACACACACAAAGGGGAAAAACAAATGCCAACAAGTTCTGTTTCCCTGAAAGAAGCCGAAAAAAAGAAAAAAACAAGCAGGGTTTTCTTCCAATCAGGTTTTCTATTCCAACAAGTTCTGTGCTCAGGAAGTCCTCCTTTGTTCTTTTGAGGGCCATTCTCACAGATGCCCAGACAGGCTGCTTCTACAGCCAGAAGCTGGTTTCCCCTACCAAGCACAGGCCACAGTTTGGGTAGTTTCTCTCTAACATTTTGTTCTACCCAAAACCTCAGATGAAGCCTTCAACTAATATTATTTAGCTGTGTGCAGAGAGTGTTTATTCCTTTTTCCACTGAAAAGTATCAGTTTGTACACTCACAGACCATCACAGGTGCACTAGTGCCCTTTGGATCTGAGATTGCCTGCCTAATAGCCACCATGAATTCCCTCCAAGGTTACCCTCTAGCTGTTGACATCTTTGCGGATCACCTGTGTAATCCTGAAAGAACTAGTCTGAACAAAATAAACTGTCTGCTTTTGAAACTGATAGTTGTTCACCTTTGCCCCCCTCTACAGAAAGAAGTTTCCCTGGTTTCTAAGACACTTCTGCTTTTGTTTGTCTTAAGAACTCTTCACATATTTTGTCAGTTCTTTCTTCTTGTTACATAACCGAGACAACTCTTGAAATTCAGTATTATAGACATTGTGTCATGATTAAATATTTTATTTTAGCAAATATTTTACCATCTGTATTTATATTATTTACTGCCCAAGTGAATACTTCATTCCTTGGTTTTACCATGTTTCTCTTCAGTATATGTGTGTTTATTTTTCATGTCTCAAAAAACCCACCTGGTACTCCGCAAAACTGCATATATATTTTTGTTATCAATTTTTACCTTGACGTGTTCATACATGGACAGGATGAATAACCTAAAATTATCAATTATATTATTGTAAATTAAATTACATTTTCTTATTTGCTACAAGGATAATTGTACTGGTTTTGGCTGGGATAGACTTATTTTTATTCAGAATAGCTAGCACAGGACTATGCTTGTGATTTGTGCTTAAAACAATGTTGATAATAAAGAGACATTTTCATTATTGCTGAGTAGTGCTTACACAGAGTCCAAGCCTTTTCTGCCTCTCACATCACCCCACCAGCAAGTAGGTGAACAACAAGAAGCTGGGAGAGGACATAGGCAGAACAGCTGACCTCAACTGACCAAAGGGATATTCCATATCACATGATGTCATGCTCACAGCAATAAAAGCTGGGGAAGAAGAAGGAAGGCGAGGACGTTTGGAATGATGGCATTTCTCTTCCCAAGTAACAGTTACAATTCATGGTTTGCTTTGATTGCATGTGTGGGTTTGCTTTATCTATTAAATTGTCTTTATCTCAATTCACAACTTTTCTCACTTTTACCCTTCCAGTTCTCTCCTCTATCCCACCAGAGAGGGGAGTGAGCAACAGCTGTGTGATGCTTAGTTGCCAGCTGCAGTTAAACCACAATGATAATATAGCTTACATAACTATCATAGAAAAATACTTGTGGATACAGTTCAAGAGCGTACAACCTCTAGGGAATGTTACAAATCCATACAAGGTTCCCAAACTTCCAGTCTTCTACAGGAATTGAAGGATATTTACACATCAATAAGGACGTTCATGTAAATTGTTTATTCACACGGTGAAGGAGGTAGGATATGGGAAAACCCCATGTAAATACTAAGGAAAAAAAAAAACCCAAAAACTTAATATGGGTAAAAAACCCCTTTCCCATTCTAAATCCCACATTTTATTTTCAAAGGAATGTCTAGATCTACTATGTCTACCAGCCAGGAGGAAAACTCAAGCTCAGAGACCACAGGAAATACAGACAATGCAAAAGAAAACAATGATCTGTACTTCTATTATACATTATAATCCCTTTTTTCAGAGCAACTCGAGGTTCAGATATGCAGATTTTTATGTTCAGTTTCCATCAAGTGATCTTGCATACATTTGAAGACATTATTTCTTAAGTTTGAAAAAAACCCTTATATCTGAGCTTCAATCTTATCATCTGTTGTACTTCACTATTTAACAATAGCGTTGGGAATTGTTAAAAACACTGGAACCAGTTGCCTAGAGAGTGTATAAGGTCTCCATCTGTGGAGATATTCAAACGCCAACTGGAAAGGTTCCCGGGCAAGCTGCTCCAACTGAGCCTGCTTGAGTAGGGTGCATGAACTGGATGATCTCAAGAGATTCTTTCTAACTTAATCATCTAACAAATGAATCTGTGATCCTGCGAAACAAAATTATGTATGTTTACAGTCGCAAGCCAGGTAAGTCCTTTAGTACTCCTTTTTTTAATGACATAAGCAGAACACAAGACTGCTTTTGTACTTTAAATTAGACAAGCAATTAAACAATTTGATGTATCTTCGTATCTCATTTCAGTGGAGAGATTTAAGCTGCTTCACTTCGCTGATGCATCAAAAATGCAAGACTATAATAGCCTTTTAAAAAGTAAAACTTGTTAGCTGCACATTAAGCATGATCAATAATTAAATATGGAAAATTTAATTCCTAAACTTATCAATAATCTACAAATGCCGATGTATAGATAGAAGCTGAGATAACCACTTACTGTAAACATATACATATCATGTTATACTGTACTGTGATCAGGTTGTCCTAAATACTTGCAGAATGGGCTGGATTCTGTAACTTATATATTGACCTGTAGTTATGCAGTAAGGCCTGTTTCACTCAAAAAACCACCGGTGTAAATAAAGGCAGTTTCATAGAATCATAGAACCACTAGGTTGGAAGAGACCCACCGGATCATCGAGTCCAACCATTCCTATCAAACACTAAACCATGCCCCTCAGCACCTCGTCCACCCGTGCCTTAAACACCTCCAGGGAAGGTGAATCAACCACCTCCCTGGGCAGCCTCTGCCAGTGCCCAATGACCCTTTCCGTGAAAAATTTTTTCCTAATGTCCAGCCTAAACCTCCCCTGGTGGAGCTTGAGGCCATTCCCTCTTGTCCTGTGCCCTGTCACTTGGGAGAAGAGGCCAGCACCCTCCTCTCTAAAACCTGCTTTTAGGTAGTTATAGAGAGCAATGAGGTCTCCCCTCAGCCTCCTCTTCTCCAGGCTAAATAACCCCAGCTCTCTCAGCCGTTCCTCATAAGGCCTGTTCTCCAGCCCCTTCACCAGCTTCGTTGCTTTGGGTGATATGTGGTGGCCCCAGCATCCTGCCTCCTTCCCAGTGCTGCCCAAATGAGAAAAAATAAGTGCTACAGAGTGTAGCAGAAAATGCCATCTGATTCTATACAGATTACCATTGCAGTTGAATAATTTGCTGGTCTAGCGGCACAAAAGTGGGAGGACATTATAATATAAATTATCATTGAATTATTGTTCGTACTGTAATTACTAAGGTTCTTGTTTGCTTCTTATTTCATTAGTAGAAAACAGAATTGTTGTTACAGTGCAAAAAAACCAACCAGATCTTCCCTAAATGGAAAGACTTTCAAGCAGTAAGCCTAGTATCTTCATCAGTGCCAGTGATATAAATACCAGGAATGACAGCTAATCCACACGCACTCAGAAGCAAAAATGAAAAGGCCAGCTACACACACTTGTCAGTGCTAGTCTCTTCCACACCTACTAGTTTGCAAGAACTTCAAACAATCAGTCAGTAATGAAATGAGTAGGGGGAGGAGGAGAACAGAGGAATAGACAAGAAGGAAATGGAACACCAGCAAAACATCATTCTCCTTTCATCTAAATGGGAACAGGACATTCTAAGCGGGGCTTCAGAAGGTGGCATAAATAATTTCAGGACTAAACATTTCTTGGTACTATATCAGCTTCTCAGGGTCACTGTATGTTGGGGTTTTTTGCATTTCTCTATCTCCTTTTCCATATCCCCTTTTCTAGTCTCCATTGTTTACAGCATTTCTGCTTTGACAACAGCAGAACAAAGAAGGGACAAAACCAAGAGAATCACATAGAAGATTGTTTTGGCAGTGCTATGCAAGGTTGCTTTAGTAATCCCACACACACAAAGCATTACTGACTTCCAGTCTGTTAAAAAATATTAGCAGAGTGAAAAAGCATCCCATGCCAAATCCAAGGGTTGCTGAGCTCCAACTGAAGTTTTCTCTTACAGCCTTCACCTTCCAACCTCACTCTGCAAAGCAAGGTAAAAAAAACCAACAGACCGTAGCTTTTGTTTGCCTAATAACAACTCTTATAAAGGCAACATGCATATGGAACCAGTGTCCTCAGCAATTTGATCAGCCAAGCCTGACTGACGTGTTCTCCCAAACTATGTTTTAAGTTACAGGTCATCTATGCATCAAAGGGGAGCTTTGTTATCCCCTCTAACAGCTGTGGGATGAAAGTACTGATTGACAATGCAATTTTACAGAGATATATAATTAAGGCACATAATTCCTTAGGCTTCTTAAAAAATCCCATCTGACCATGTTCCTGTGGAAGAATCTTTCCATGATTATATTTGAGGGATCCACTGATTCACTGAGGTTTCTGAATTCACTCAAGGCAGGAAATAGAGCTCTGAAGCTTTGCAGTCACAAAGCTCGGCAGTGTTTCAGAAGTACCATTTTCACAAACGTTGTCTTGATGTCAATATCCAGGAACAAAGATTAGCATGCTGGTATTTGAAAAATGAAAAAAACCTTGTCTTTGGTGACTAAATCAGTGAAAACATCATTGCATTAGCAGTTTGCTTAAGCAGGCTATGCTTTGGTCTATCTAAAGGTTAGTGTAAGACTTGCAAAACTGATCTTCAAATCTCAGTCTTCATTGAGCAATAACATAGAGGTAAGATGGAAATTTAAGGAAATATTTAAGTAGAGTTATATTGCATCTTTAACATCTGTCATTTTTTAAGAAATGCAAGCTGCTCAGTAGTACATATGTGCTGGATATAGTGCTTGGACTGGCAGACAGTGGGAGAAAAGAAATGTCAATTGTCACCATATTCAGCTTTATCATCTAAATTCCTCTTTTTTAAAGCATAATGGACGTACAAACTTTCTACTCTAAGAGTCGTGTTAAAGTTGCTTTATTAAACACTTTTCAAACTTCTGGGAAGTTTTGTTCTTGGTAGATAGTAGTCTTTTAATTTCCTCCTGGAAAGAGTATTATGCAGCCTTAAAGAAGATGGTTTTCCTTTAGCTATTTATGAAGAATATAGAAAGGATTCATGTAGGATTAAATTTACTTGCCAAACAAGTAGACTCAATGATAGCTCAAAGCATGTTAGTCAGCTTTTCCTGTGCAGAAACAACAACAAAAGAGGATCTTAATTGGGCAACTGAATTCCAGGACCATGCTTATTCTAGTCTTGGATTTTTACCAATGTACCAGGAAGAAATGAACCGCAGAGATTTAAGATGCAACCATCAACTGATTGAACCCTCTCTTCTCCTGGATGTTAAATCTTCCTGTAGCAAAGCTACCTGTTCTTTAAGGCTCTAGCTGATAGCCTGATATATTAATGCAACAATACTTGAGGCAGGTACTTTGCTCTGTGATTTGCAGTGACTGAGAAGGTGATAAAAGCTCCCTTCTGTTATTTCTGCTCCAGAGCCGTTGTCCACTGGAGTTTGAATGGCACAGACCATAGCGTGCTATAACCTACACTGCTAGAGCAAGTTTCAGCAGAGCTTGATCCATTTGTGACCTTATTAGATTGGTCATTTTAAACATTAAAACCTACAGCTGGACAAAGAATTATCCAGCAGTTTTTGACGGTACGCTCCAAAAAGAGGAAAATCCCCCACCTTGAGGAAACCACAGTCTGTTGGCAAAGGCTTCAGCAAGTACTGACAAATGGGTTGTTCTTTGGCCTCTACCAGCTTCCTGAGGAGCAGTGTTTTCTTGAACGTGTTATAGATTGTCGCTGGCACAGATAAATATGAAATTATGACTCTTCAGAAAGCAAAAAAGTACATGATGAACAAAACTGACAGGACATATCAAATTCACACCTCTCCCAACCTCTGCCTAACACATTGACCCACTGATAACACCAACACCAACTAGTCTTAGTTTCTTAGTATCCTCTTTTCTTCAGTCATCAAACCTTATCTTTTACTTTCAAAGGAGTATTTGGACCTGTTATTTTTTCTTATCTCTCTGACAGTAAAGACTATACGCATTCAGTGAAAAAAAAATCAAGCCAAAATACTACAAACACAAGGCAGGCTGTGTGCATATAAATGTACTACTTTATTGTTAGACAGAATGAAAGACCAGCCCACTGAGGAAAATAATGATATTCCTCAAAACATCACAGTGTTTTTTCCAAGGTGAAATTTTCATTGCAATGTATAAGCATCATGGGATGGCTAACTGCTGTACAGGGAAAGGCAAAAGAAAAAAAAAGAAAAGAAGAAATATGTGGTTTTTAATATAATCTGATTAGTCTCAATAGCCCACATGAAGACATTGCATTAGAAAAACATTTTCTTTTCTTTTGCAACATGAAAAAGATGTTGTGTTGCAGAAGTAGTCAGTAACTTTAAGCTATGCTGCAAAGAAACCTACAATAGCATGACCATCTGTTTTAATTGAAAGGTACTGTTGGATACTGCAGTACTGAAAAATCTTGGAAAAAATGGTTATATCAAAAAGCAAAAAAATCAGTCAAAAGATAATGACAAAAAGCATATACATTTTGCTAAAACGTTTCCCTTAGTGGGATGCCAAATCCTAATTCTTAAGTAGCATTGCAGCCTTTCTTCATTGTGTTCTAAGGAGTATTTACTTTTTGGTGGATTTTTTGACAAGCCAGCAGGAATAAAGGAATTTGCCATTCAGTACTTTTTTAATCTCTGTCTCCAAAGTGATTCAATGTCCATGTAGCTATGTCACTCATAAAAACTCAAGAAACAAAACATAAACGTGCTTGTCTAATTTAGTGGCTCAGAGAATATAGTCAAAAAGGAAAATAAAACCTTCATAGTTCTTCTACTTTCTTTGAAATAATTCAGTCTTTCAAGCATTATATTCCAGTCACTTGCTCTTCTCCATTCATTGACTTTTCTTATTTTTATTGCTTACGAATGTAATGATCATGAACTAAGCTGGTATGAAAGCCCCAGTGAATGAAACTCGCTGTTTAAGTTTTGTATCGGAGTACAGCACAACATTCTCTTCTTTTCCCTGCTGGACACATCAAGAGCAATGACAGCAACAGATTGCTCTATCCCTGTAACCAGTCCAAATCCAGCAAGAACTGGATCTGTTTCAGTTATGCCTTTTGGCATTTGGCATCATTTAACAAACAAAGTACCATTTATCTATGTAGAAGAATGATAAATTCTAAGTATACCTTTTATAGCCATTTGTTAGCACAGATGTAAATGCTTGGGCCAGATACAAGAGGCTCGTGTAGCAACAAAGCAAAGGGGACTCAGGCTCCATCCTCTGAGCACAATGGAGAACTCGGGCCCCACAGCACAGAGGATACTTATAGGTCCTAGCAAGAAGGGCTAGCAAAGGAACCAATTAGTTTAGTCCTAGGCATAATCCCCTTTCTGTGGCCTGGATATCTGTGTTAGGAACTGGAAGAACTGTGTCAGATCCCACAGGACCACTTTTCAGAAGAGCTCAGCACCTTGCATTTCATGTTCCTGGAGTCTAAAGCAAGTTCATCCTTCTGAGCACATCACTGTGTGAAGGATGGTTTCTATCAGGCGGTCAAACAAAGGGCCTCACTCTGCTTCAATTACAGCCACTGTGCACCCAATAAAACCTACTTTCCTGGTCTGAGGGGAGAAAAAGGCTCACTTGGTCACATTTCAGCTTAAAAGTATTATTTTTCCTTAGGTAGGAAATACATTTTCAAGGGCTGAGGGCAGTTGTGACATTGATCTGGGTCTATGCTGAAGAAATGAAAACCTGATCCTTATCCCAATTATGAGGCGGTGCATGACACAGCAGGCAATGCTAATAGAAAGCATGGATTATGTATGTCAGTCCCAGAAACAGCAGTGGGAAAGTTAATATTTTCAGCTATCAGACCATTCACTATCACCATGTCATTTTCACAAGCCCATGATCTATGTTCAATAAGAGAGGCATGCTCTTCCCAGCATTTCACCAACATGACCAGCAGTTTGATATCTGCGAAACTATCTACAAATTGCTACCTTTCACTTTTGTTTAGAGAAAGAAGATACAGCTTGCTTTTATAATTTGATTTAAAATCAAAAGATTTCATGCAGCATTACCCAACTCAAATGATTACTTACTTCCAAGTCTTTTGATGCAGTATAATCTCTCTGAGGAAGACAGTACTTTAAAATGTAAATGATTAAAAACCTCTATCAGTTTCTAAGAACTACAGGCCTACGGTGCTAGCTGGTGTAGGTTTTCCATTAACACTTGATAGGTAAATGAAGTTGCAAAGTCTTAATTATTCTGATTAGAGGACACATAATATTTACATTCAGACAATCCTGAATGGGAAGCTTACCTGCACAGAAGAACAATCTGGGTCATCACGGTTACCTGTATGCTTGCAATTTATAGTCCCCAGTGAACATAAATAATGTCCACAATATATTCAGAAGAGACACCCTGGAAAGCAACACAGCGGAGGGCAAAAGAAAAAGCAGTGCAAGCACTAAAGATGCATGGCAGTTGTATCCTCATCTGGGTGACAACACTTACTCTCTTTCCCTCCATTTAAACCTGAGAATGAAATAGGATGGTTTCCAAACAGAGGCCTGAGAGTCCTTTTACCAGTATTATGGATCTCACCTTATCCTCTGATAACATAATAGGTAAACATAATCATCTTGGTTAGATGGCTTGACGTACCCTGTAAAATGAATCCCTGAATAACCTAAGACACTGGATATCTGGTATAGAATCATAGAATCATAAGGTTGGAAAAGACCCATCGGATCATCGAGTCCAACCATTAGGTCACTGCACTTACTTATGGAGTTGGAGTGAATCAGTATCCTCACAGGACTACACACTGTGGGGCAGCAGGAAAATTCTGTCCTAACAGTCAAATAAAGAGCATGAAAGGATTCAATTAGGAGGGAGAAATTACTGACAGGAAAAACACATATAACAGTCTTATAGAGCACTAGGGGGGTTTGGGAATGCAAATTGTTACATACCCTGCACTTGGTATTAATTGTTAGGTCCGCAAAGGAGTAGCTTTTGCTGATATGTAGGCCTGGGCTCTCACCACATGAGAGAATTGCATCGCAGTGACTATGATTTTCATATGCACACAAGATCTGGACTCCAAAGGGGATTTAGGACCCCACAGATGTACACATGGGCATGTAAAGTTTTGTGCCATTGAAATCAGCCAACATTTTCTTTCCCGTGCATATGGCATGGAAGCTTACTTTCAAACAAATCTGCATCAATAGAAGCTCTTCATATACTTAAGATAAAGGTTTCACATCTCAGCTAAGCAAGATATGAGAGAGAAGTGCAAATGCAGGGTTCTCACTTCAAGCATGGTGACTCAGTGAGTGTCAACACAATGACAATAAAGATTTACTTCCTCTAGCATACTTCTCTTTTTTTTTTTATTTTTTATTTTTTTTTATGTTCTCATCCCTATCTTTAAGGTAATCTGGACAAATTGTTACCAGCACTGACAACATCATGTCGAAAACTCTGGCAAATTAAATGATAGACAGGGGGATACTTGGTGCACTGTAATGAAATAAAAGACTCTTATTACCCAGACACAAAAAACTTTTCATTCCAAGGTGTACTTGACCCCTTATATCCCTTGAAGCTGCCTAACAAATAAATAGTATCCTAAAAGCAAGTGTCTGGTAGGATACATGGAAATGAAGAGATATCCTATGCAAGGTCTATTATCTCTTTGAACTTTCAAGATGATGTGTGCTCAGTTATCTTGAGAAGCCTTATAAAACCATCTCCTACACTTCCCATAGATCTGTCAATACAGCAGGTCCAAAACATTTAACTCTTTTTTGTTTATTCACGATGAAGCTGTGGACTAAATTCTCAGAACTGCATTTCCTTTCTACCTTGTCTCATCCCTGAGAAATCATTTAGAATGAAGAGTCTCTTAAGAATGTATGTTTACAGGCAAGGGAGAGCTCAAAATGTTAGAAAGCATTGTTATTGAAAGAAATGTTATATTAAGCATATAAAATTAACACTAGTGGGTAAGTAAATAACAGGCATTGCTTTTGATGTTTGGGAACATGGGAGTTCCTCTCTCATATCTGCAAAACTTTCACATACTGGTATGAGAGGACATCTTTGCTGGTATCTGCCCCCAGTCACCACTCACCATACTTCCACAGCAGTGGAATTATAGTCTTAGTCAGCAATTACAGTCTACAATTATAGTTCCAGAAATAGCGAGGAAGTTAATTGTTCTCCAAAATCCTCCCACAAGCAGACTGCAGTGTATCTAAAGAAATACTGTAGACATCGGACTGCCTTAGCCTGTCAGTACTCTGGGTTCTTCACGTTCTGGAGAGAACATTCTTCAGGAAATATGTGGAACTTTGTCACCATCTGTCTAGATCACCATCTATCCAGACAGATAAAGAATATGGCAATATTGTATGCTCTTAGAGCAGCTTCCAAAAGACAACACAGACATACTTCTTTACAAGATGTGAGAAACACCCATAGTAATTTAGTGGAAAGTGCATTTAAAACGCTTCTCATAAGCAATCTGAACTCCAGGCTAGGATATAAATATAAGCTATCTATTAACAGTTGAATACAATTTTAGACTGTTCTCTCTGTCGATGCTACCTGCTGCAATATGAGGCATAACTCAGTAAGCAGATTTATGTGAAAAGTAGCCATGTCTAACAAAGAAACTGGACGACACACAGGTCTTTTCATTTGTGCTTTCAGTTGTATGTGGGCAAAGGTTGCCAATGCAAGAAAGGACTGATGAAATACAAGATTTAGTATTCACTTAATTGGAGAGACGTGGTATTTCTGTCAATGAAATGGTGAGCCGAAGCTTAGTGAAAACTCATCTACAGAAACTGAACAGTAATTCTATGGGTACAATGCTCTGATGTCAACAATACCATGATATCCTTGTGCATTTGTGTCCACAAAGGAGTGATACATGTCTTCCTAGAGCAGCCTCAGACTCCATCTCTGTCTTCACAGTGTACTTGCTGAAATACCCTGCAAGAGTTTTCACCCCAGCTAAGATAGCTGGCAAAGAAGCAGCTTAAAAAAGCTATAGAGAGATACTGTGCAAAGCAGTGAAGGTCTACAAGGAATACATAAAGAATAGACTTCAGGTTTTTATTGTGGAGGAAAAAGTTCAAGAAACATTAGCAATCGGTGCAGAAAAAAAAATAAATTTCTGGCCTGAAGAAAAAAACAGGAGAAAAACTAGCCCATGGCCAAAGCCCTAGGGACTATTTTGAAGCCTAATGTAAAACATGTGATTTACTAACAATCCAGAGTCAATTGGAATATTCTTCTGCAGATATTGTACTAATAAATACTCTGATTGATCTTTTTAATGCAAACATTGTGCTAACAGAGAAAGAACATGATGCTACTTCAAGTCTGGAGCCCTTTCCATTAGCTATCTGATCATGGCTGGAGGATTTATTGAATAATAAATTGTCTACTAGCAATAGGCTTGAAAAAGCTCAATACATCCTTATTAGTGCCCCAAAATTTAGCAATATAATAATTAGGTTTTGAGCAGAACAGAGACATTTTTTCTGCATTGTGCAAAGCATCGACTAATGGTTTTTTGAAGTTCTGGCTGATTTTAGTAGCAGAATATTCTTATTAGTTAAGATCCATGGGAGTAACAATTACAACTCTTGATGAGTCAAAAACATCCTCTATGGGAAATTTTGACTGAGTATGCAGAATTAAGACCATGTGCAGTGTATAATATACATAATCTAAACAAACAAAAACCTCAAATAAAAATGTAGGATACCTCAAACAGTCTCTAAAATTTACTATTTCTCTGTTTCCCTGCCAGGGAATAAAATGGCACGTTACATGCAGCTTGCATAAGCTGAATAGGTCTGAAAAAACCATATTAGATAATAGAGTGAATGTAGACCCTAAATTCCACTTCTGTCTACCTAAACTCCGCTTTATACTGGAGGTGCAAATAAATTCAGCATACAAAAGAAATCATTCCAGTACTACAAGCATGAAACCATAAACCCCAACTTAGTTCCAATTTTTTTTTGTACAGTCCAGATACATATTACTTCAACTTCTGCAAGGATATATTTTGGAGACACTTTAGATGCTCAACTGACGTATAAAGAGAAGGCATGGCTGATTTAAGCAAGAGCAGATTATATCTTCCTTTAAAGATGTAAAGAATAACCAGAAGCATCTTTTGACTCAGATAGCTTTTCTTCTGATATAGCACAAACCTAAATAGTTAAGAATATTCAGACTCAGCCATTAACTTACTGCTTTTTAGGGGATGGAAAAATGCCTCCAGTTCCATATCAGCCAGAAGAATAGCAACTGTTCATCCAAAGACAATTATTGCAGGACTCTTGCTTGTACCATCGTGCAACGGGATACCACATAGCTGTGGTCACATTTACCTGAAACGTGCTACCACTCTGTTCTGAGTGTCTGGCTGTGTTACAAGCAGCCACAACTAGCGACATCTGTCCACAATTTTAATGAAAATTTCTATACATGCTGACAAACATCCATCCCAAACTAATCTAACCCAGTCCTTCCACCCTGTTCCTGTATCTCCACTGAACCATTTGCAAACTATTAAAGGTTAAGGGGGTGTGCATCTCTTTTTTCAGTTACTGAACTTCATAGCATACTGTATACATGCTAACACACAGAGGCTTGCGGTTCTGAGTTAGATTATTTTTTTTCCTGAAGCTTCCTCCTTCTCCTAGACGTTCACTATTATTGTAAAGACACCATACAATACTTAAACAGCTGAGTAGGCAGTGGATCATGGAACAGATCCTCCTAGAAGCTCTGCTAAAGCACGTGGAGGACGGGGAGGTGATTAGTGGCAGCCAGCACGGCTTCACCAGGGGCAAATCCTGTATAACCAACTTAGTGGCTTTCTATGATGGGGTAACCGCAACAGTGGACACGGGTAAACGGATGGATGTGATCTATCTGGACTTCCGTAAAGCCTTTGCATGGTCCCCCACAACATCCTCCTCTCCAAACTGGAGAGATGTGGACTTAACAGGTGGACAGTACGGTCCTACACCTGGGTTGGGGCAATCCCCAATTTCAGTACATGATGGGGGATGATGTCATTGAGAGCTGCCCTGCAGAGAAGGACTTGGGGGTGCTGGTCGATGAGAACCTCAACATGAGCCAGCAGTGTGTGCTTGCAGCCCAGAAGGCCAACTGTATATTGTATCCTTCAAATGAAGCGTGGCCAGCAGGGCGAGAGAGGTGATTCTTCCCCTCTGTTCTTCTCATGTAAGACCCTGCCTGGAGTATTGTGTCCAGCTCTGGAATCCTCAACATAAGAAGGATATGGAGCTGTTGGAACCGGTCAAGAGGAGGGCTACAAGGATGATCCAAGGGCTGGAGCACCTTCCATACGAGGACAGGATGAGACAGTTGGGGTTGCTCAGTATGGAGAAGAGAAGGCTCCAAGAAGATCTTATAGTGACTTTCCAGTACTTGAAAGGAGCCAACACGAAAGCTGGTGAGGAACAACTCAGTTCTTAAAGGTTTGTGGTGATAGGACAAGGGAGAACAGGTATAAACTGGAGAGGGGCAGATTTAGACAAGACATTAGGAAGAATTTCTTCACCATGTGAGTGGTGAGGCACTGGCACAGGTTGCCCAGGGAAGCTGTGGATGCCCCATCCCTGGAGGTGTTCAAGACCAAGTTGGATGGGGCCTTGGGCAGTGTGATCTAGTGTGATGTCCCTGCCCATTGCAGGGGGGTTGGAAATAAATGATCTTTAAGGTCCTTTCCAACCCAAACTATCCTATGATTCTATGATTCTAATTTGCAAGATACATCTTTAAAATTTCTCGTAAGTATAAAAAAAAATAATAATCAAAACAGGTGTTTCTGATGTTTCTTATTTTTAAATAGTGTGGGAAAATTAAACATTTCTAAGATACTTTCCAATCTGTCTTACAAATTGCAAAAGAACAAAGAAAGGGAAAAGTTCAAACAGTTAAAAATCACTTGACAGTCACTTTGCATTGAGTGAGCATCTATAGAGACAGTAGATGCATTTATTCTCTAATCCTAGAAATGGCTTTCCAGCAATACATACTGAAGACCTAGGATTATATTTGATCTCTGGACCTTACAGTAACATAGCTACAGCAGGACTAGATTCAAAATTATAATTGTCAATATCTGAATATTCTGTGAAATTGAATAATTACAGCAAGCTTTCTTAAAAGAGATGATATTTGAAGTGGAAATAAAAGAAGCTGACTCAATTTAACCTGCTCATAAGTGATTTCTAATGTTACGTGAACTAATACTTGAAAACAGGGAGAAGTACTGCTTGAAGCTATTAAGATGTCCATTGAGCTATATGAAACACCTGAAGCCTTGCTTTCTTTCACTGCTTGTCCCAGAATGTAGTATGAGCAAACATGCTGGCATACATATGTGATCACATAAGCTAATCGTGAGGCACAGCAGCACATCCTTCCTGTAATGCAAGTTGCCAGGTTATCCCTAAGCAGTCAGCAATGCTCATTAGCCTTCTCCAAAAAGGCCAGATGCTCTTGTGGTGACTAAATTAAGTTCTCCCATCTACCTCTCTCTAATGTGAATGCAATGTTTCCCCTATTATGCTTTATGTCAGAGCAAGAAAACATGACCCTGTGGCTTCATTTGTTCTGGTAATATTTGATTTTTTTCCCCAAATGGTTGTGATGTTTTCTAGTTAAGTCTTTTAAGTATCTATGTCATATTTAAAGGGGATCTTTAAAATGCCTTGTGGAAGACTTAGTGGCAGTTCCTTAAAACTATTATTATGTGATAACAGTTCTCAGCCCTCACAACGTAGGCTTTGGCAGGGACCTGAACAAGGTCAGGACTGTATTCAGCTTCTCAGTTTCATGGAGTATCCATGTAAAGCTTGATTATTTAACTCTCTCTACAGATTCATATGCCAAAGTGCACACTGAAATAACTCCCAATAAACATCATTAAACTGAATCTACCAAGTCATTGTTGATTCAGCTGAGAATTGAGCAAACCAGACAAAAATCATTAGATATTCAGCCTCTGCTTGCTCAACATGATACCACCACCCACTGCCACCACCACAAGCCAGTACAAATACTCAGTAGATTTGGTCTATGGCTTTTTCTCTGGCAAAATGTCAAGTTGCACACTAAGGCAGCCTTTTAACTCCATAATGCATGTACTGTCATTCCACTCAAATCATATGGAATAAAAACATGATTAGTAATTCTAACTCAGTGTTTCAGTCTTTGAGCATCTACTACAGGAAAGGAATTATAGCATTTCTGAAGCTTCTGTGGTGCCAAAGCCAGCTTCACAGTGAAACACTGAAGACTGAAGGCCAGGGCTTTGGGAAAAAAGAATCCTTATTCAAAAAATGGACTTTTTTAAAAAAAGTCCTGGGAAATATCCTTGGGTATTGAAATTATATTTCAGCTGAATGGCTGAAAATATATGAAGTCATTGGATGTTTCTTCATTTTTTTTTTCTTTTATTACCTTGTTCTTCTCTGATAAAAGGAAGACACGCAGTAAAAGACAAAAAGGAGTGAACAAAAGTCATCATCATAATTTCTAATTAAAAAATGGAAGAGTGTTAAGAATCTGCAAGTTTAAAATTAATTAATGAGAATGCACTGCAAATCTAACTAACTACTTTATTGACTGCTCGCAACAATGAGTGAAAAATTAATCCAGTCCCAAACTGATAATATACAGTGACTACAATTGAAGTTAATGCTTGACTATAGCCCAGCATGTTGAAAAAAAATGACTGGCAATGTGATACGTTTGAAATGCTAGGCTGTAAGCACTATTTCTGTCTGCACGTTATTCTTCCATTTCCAGCTATAATAGTTTCATCTAGAAACTTAAGCCTTCCAGGCTACATATTCATAACCTTTGAAAAACTTCTTGCCCTAAAAGTACATTTCTACAAAGCCTCTGTTTCACCACAAAGGAAGATGTAAGGGTTTCTGTGTGTCATGTCTGAGATGCCTAGAATCAGTCAAATCATAGCTTTTCATCCTTCCAGCTTACTGGAAGATGAAATAGATTACATATAGCCTGTCCATGTGTGAATGCTTCTGTATGTATTTAAAACTGTATTTCTTGCTTGCTCTGCAGTATTTTTCTTTAGAGATTTGTGTCAATGTCTTTGGCAAAACTCCCCCTCCTCCCCACTGTTTTGCAGCATGCTATGAAAATGTCACCTACTGCCCATCTGCAAGGTGGCTGAATTTGAGCAATCTCGAGCATGTACTGAGCAATGTAAAGCAATGAGTGTGCCATAAATTTGCAAAGTGGTATATAAATTAATGATATTATTCTGTATTTTCATCTACTAGGCCACGTGATCCTATTTCAGCCAGTAAAAGAGCTTAAACATTGCTTTGACAACTATGTGTAATTTGCTATTCATTACTTCTTTATACTGCTGAATCTCCACATTTACTTTGCTCTTCAAATCTGATTGAGAACATCTCCAAGTCAAATCTTCTGTTGCCTTCTGGCATATATAAAATTATATTTTTTTCCTATTTGTCATCTATCTTCAGTTTCCTATCCATAACACTGGAGCTCTGATATGCAGCTGAAAAGTCTTACAGGCAAAATATAGAACAAGAACTGTTATTTGTGAGCTGAGTGAATCAAATGTAAATATTTCAGACAGAGGTTCCCAAACCCTGCTTAAAAATCAACTCTGAACTGCTTTTTATTTTTCTATAATATCCAGTGTGCAGAGAAAGATCTTTCAATGACTACCAGGAATGCTGAATAAATTGCAGATGGCACTGCAAAGGAACTCTCCTTGTGACAGCAAGAGTCATTTTGTTGTAAAGTAAAATAAAAAAAAAAATAAGCCTACTGTAACCTTAACAAACAGGCTGCTGCATGAGGCTGGTAGAGACTATTCTTCCACAGCCTCCTACAAGTACAATTCAAACTCTATCTGATCGATTCCTGTTTGAACATATCAGATTTCTATCATTCACGCAAAAGTCCTACTACTAAGAACACCTAGTGCTGCTTGAAATGTTCTAGTTTTTATAGCATTATCTAGACGTTATAGGTAGTAAATTGATCCATATCCTGAATCAGAGAACAAAATGGTGTTAGATATCAAATTACTCTCAGCAAATAGTTTACCACATTCAAGGCATTTAGTGGATTTTCCCCCCCTTGATTTCGGTGGCTCAGATTTCTCCTGTAAGAGTGTAATGATTGCAATGGTTAGAATACAATGGAATTCGATCTTAATAATTATTACTATTAGCCTTCACTCAGTCACTCTGCACTTTGCATATATATATGTATATATATAGTTCCTACCTCTCCATATAAGATCACGGCTTCAGACTGTGAGCAATTTATTTTTTCAGTGTCACATTCTTTTTCCTGTCTTTTGCTTTCTTTGGTATTAGAATTCCTAGTAGAACTCTATGTCTTGGTAAGATTCTGTTTCCACGGAAGACTATGAGTTGGACCTTTGCCGGGATGCAATGATCATTTCACTTGCATGAACAAAATGGTGCTTACACATATCATTCCTTGTAACAGTACTTCAATATTTATTTAATGAAAATTAACAACATGGAACCATGTCCCTGATGCAGCAACAGATGCACTACATACAAATTAGGGAAGGTTAAACACATGTATATAGGAATAATCAATATGATCCCCTACTGTAGGAACATGGTAAATTTTGGAATGTGGAAATGTAATGGGCTACCAATTCCACTAAATATCCGGTAACAGAAGGATACTGTCCAGCGATAAAATAAATGAGAATATGGTTCATAGATTAAGCAACCTTAATACAGTGACTGCTATATTACAGATCAGATTTGTTTAGCTTAGTAGTAACCGTCTTTATACAAAACTCCTACTAGAATTGCTTTCAATGTGGCTTACCTCTGGGTTATACCTATTAGGATAATGCTACTAAAAGGATAAACTGTATAAAACAAAGTTTCCTCGTCAGATTTAGACTGCAACAAGTCCTGAATAAAAGCTTTCTGTTGAATACAACTTGCAGAATTACCTGTTTACTTTCTTGATGGACATGTAACCTATGTATGCACATGAGTCTCATCCCATCTGCATTCATTCGGCTAAAGTGTAATAGTAAACTCCACGACTGGAGAATTGCTGGAGGACGGGGCCATCTGCTCTTTTGTCTCAGTGCCTCTGAAAGGGGTGACCTTTCACTGACAGCCCCACACTGCTCTCCAGTGAGCTCATGTTGCAGTAGTCAGCACTGGGGAGCAAAGTAAACCCACCAGGCAGACAGGTGGCTGACAGCCTGTGAAGGTCCCGCCCAAGACCACCCAGATACCAGGCTAAATTCAGTATCTATCTTCACATCATCACTCTGACCTCATGGTCTTCAGTAGAGGGTGCTGGTACAGCCTTTTCTAAAATGAACACATAAACTGGCTACACATGTGCACCTCTGGCTATGGTGATCCTGAGATAAATGTGCACATTTACCTAAAAGAATTTATTCTTAAATTTTGTCCTTTCTCTGTAAATATGAAAATTTTGAAAGGAACAGCTCCTTCCTAAGTAAAAATCATCAGCTCTGTATTTTACAAACTCACACATATGCACTACTTAAAATGTGCAAGCTCATTTTGGAGGGTATGGCATGCAACAGGGGAAAAATTATCATGTATGAAAGTTATTTCACATGTTTCCTTGGCTGTTTGTCATGCCATTACCTTTATTCTCCACAAACTTGTACTCATCCTTCCTTGCCAGTCTAGGCTGTTCAGAGATGTCACAATCTACTTAACATTCTACAATGATTTCGACAGTGCACATACACATCTGACAATTTCAATATGAAAATATACTGAGAAAATATTATATCGCATTCTGTAGACCAATATAAAATGAAAAACAAATACTGTGTTTTCATCAAATTAAAAAAAATATTCAAGTATTATTGTTTCATTCACAAAATATATCAAAACTGCCAAATAAAAAGAGTAGGTTGCAAAAGTAATCAAAACAGATGCAAAGTATTACAGTACTTCAGAAAGGGCAAAAGAAAGATGATTCTTAAGACTATTTAAACATATAGCTATTAGTATAATTTCTTCTTTTTGATAACTGGATCATTTAAAATCATTGAATAGTGATAGATCACAGTTCTGAAGGAGATCGCATCACCCTCAACAGGGTTTTTCCAATTATTTCCAGCTTCTTGTCCTTTCAGAGTCAATTTTCAATACTTCATATCTCCATCTCCAGTCATTATTCAGGGGCAGCATTAATATAGCCAGCAGCAATAAAACTGATTAGAAAAAGAGGGCAGGGTGGGTAAATACATTAGGAGTGAATGAGAGAAGCCAGGGGTAACCAAGTTGCTTTTGTTATACATGCCGTGGGAGCTAGGACCATACACCAGGGAGGATCTTAAATAGCTAGCTCACATTAATGCAGTGCTAGTGGCTAATGGACATGCAACAGGATTAAATCCATATGGTAATGGCACTGAAAAGGGAAAAGAGGGAGTAATAAGAAAAAAATTCATAAAATGGAACACTCATCTCCTCTCAAACAATTTTAAACCTCAATCCATCTTCTGCTGAAGTAGACTGATTTGCCATGGACTGATGGAAGTAGCGCTGGTCTTATTATTGGCAGCAGGGTATTTACAATACATTACATAACCCTCCATAACATGCTCCCTGAAAAAGTGACTACCCAAAAAAAGCCCCAAAAGCACTCACTTACGGAAGGGCTTCTATAGTGCTTAGCATACAAAATCCAGCTCTGTTCTTATTTGATCTAAAAGGCAATGGTCAGGGCTCTTGGCCCAACAGCTGATCTTTCCATTCTTCCTTTCAACAACAAATGGCTGGGACACCCTCACATCAAAGGAGGCTACTGCCAGGTGAAAAGAAGCAGTAACAGAACCCTCCCCATGGTCACTTAGTGCTCATTCGGGCTTGATGCTCTGATATTTTCCAATATATGTAATGTCAACCAAGAAAATTCCTCTGACTGGATGAACATGACTACTACTCGGCTTAGGAGTTTAGTAAATGTGTAATTATTGGCAGGACCAAGACAGCTGAGGCTCCTCCTCTCCTCCTCCTCGGCCAAAAAGCCAAATTTCCATTTTCTTACAACTTCTGACACACCAGAATGGAGTTGCAATGCATTGGATTTGCAAGATAATTTCTAAAGTGATTTGAAACTATAAGGAAGGAGAAGCGCATTTGCAATGTATTCCCAGTAAGAGACACTGTTTCCAACAGCACAGAAAATTGGAAGTGCTTGGTATTTCCCTTCCACAGCACAGTTAACTGAAATCCTACTGCTCTATCTGAGGGAAGTCTGGAGGCACAGCATTTCTGACTCTACAGTTTCACAACACTACCTTGAAATCGCAGAGATATTCTTGACCTATTTCTAAAGCTAGGGACTTAATGGCACTAAACGGAACAAGGTCACATCTTTCCTTGTAACATTGCATTAAATGTAATATTGAAACAGAAGGGACAGGAACAGAGGACACTTTCGCTGGAATGAAGAGGAGCACTACTACCTCATCTTATGAAGAACTCTTTTTAGTCGAGGAATTTTGCTGAGCTCTGTTGCTCCCACTTCACTAATTCCCCCCTCCTGACAGATAGACAATAAGGTCACCGTTTTCAAAGCAACTGCCAAGGAACTGATGGAGTGTTTCCCTAAAAGGCTTGAGATAGGAACTGACAGAGGAGTCTTAGTCCTCGGCAGGGGAGCACCATATGAAACATAAATGGTGGTACACAAGCCCATGGTTCTTCTGTTCCCTTGGATTAGGAGCCTACTTGTCCTGCTAAGACCCACAGAGGTCTAAGAAAGACCCTGTTGCTCACACAAGAGAACCACAAAATGAGAGTGGAGAAACAAGCCCAAAATGAAGTACCTGGATCTGAATTATTCCATAATCAAAAAATACTGGAGTCTAACTTTGATTCACATCTACTCACACCAAAAAAGCAATGTGAAGCTTCTTGTATCAAGAAGTCCAGCAAGTTTGCTGTACTGAAATTTGCTTTTGGCTTAGCAGTTTGTAAGGGCGGACGTAGTAAATTGCAAACACTAATTATAAAGTAAGCATAAAGAATCCAACACTTTAAGCAACGACTAGAGATCACAAAAAAAGTGTGATGAGACACCTAAATCTCAGAATTAGGGACTTGTCTTGCCATTGGATATCGGTAGTGATTGATGGCTAACAGATACAAAGGTACTATCTCAAAATATTTTGGAGATTTGGGAAAGCTCTTATTTTGGGAAGATTTCTGCTAGAAGAGCAGCAGCTTATCCATGGCACTTAAGAAATTTGCTGTTCTCTTCCTGATCTGAAGCTGTACCTGCAGCCTGGATACAGAACTGCATGGATACCTCTGCTGATACGTCTGGGCTCTTGAGATGTACCAGGGATGATAATCTACAGCTTCTATAAATACACTCATCGCTCTGTTCTCCCGTCCTGCCCAGTATATTTTACTGCTGAATCTTTCTCTTTTTGCCCTCTAATGAGTGCCCAGCTTGGCACACTCTGAGAAATGCATCCTTGCTTTGCTTTTGCAATAAAAAGCTAAGGGAAAACTGACACTTTCATCTGATTCTCAGCCACAGAGACAGTGTTAATTTTTTCTCATCTGATAATCACACTTACTATACTCTAATCATACCCATCATATTCTGAGATCTCCTGCCAAACTGCAACTCTGACTCATAAGATCAGAACATAAATATTTCTGTTCTGTAATTTTCATAACACACTTTAAAACGTTGGGGTGTTTTTTTCTAAATGCAGTTCCAGGGCCTGTTGAAGAAGCAAAAGTTTGATCCATCACACTAAAAACATCACATCTTGGGCTATGACTAGCCTACTCAGCCACCCTATGAGAACAGAGAACTGCAGGAAAGGACGCACTCTCTCTCAAAATTGCTGTATTTGGAGAGTTTCCTCAGATGGCTGTCAGCTGCTTCCCCTTTGGGGAATGGTGTCAGCAGTTGTGACACTGAATTCTATAACAAGATCTGGTGCAGCTACACTTTTGCTTTAAATAAGCTTTTTAAGTATCAGAAGAATTTGTACTAAGCAGCATAAACTCCACACATGGTGAAAATGGAGTTATGTCCCTGAACTGAGCTTTATGATTTTGTGACAAGATTGAACTGACTATTCAAGCTAGCTATTTAAAATTCACTCCAGTGTCTCCACACAACACTGAAATCTATAGAACAGATGTGTCCTCAGGTCTGCACAGAGATCAAATTCTTTCTAGCAGGTAAAGCTACTCAACCAAAACCCTAATTTTTTTTTGTACCTCTGAGTAAATAACTATTTAAAATAATTTAAAAACATCCTATGTTATAAGCATAATCTACTTATTTCATACAGGAAGGACTCCCAGATAAAGTACAAAAAAGACACCAATCTTCCTTACCTTTGAAGGAAGTCTAGAAAAACTGAGGAAAAACTTGGGGGTACTGGTAGATTAAAAACTGGACATGAGCAATTTGCAGTTGCAGCACAGAAACGAACCACATCCTGGGTCGCACCAAAAGAAGCGTGACCAACACGCTGAGGGAGGTGATTCTATCCTTTTACTCTGCTTCTGATGAGACTCCATCTGGAATACTGGATCCAGATCTGGAGTCCTAAGCACATGAAAGGGGTGGCCCATTTGGAGTGGGTCCAGAGGAGGGCCACAGAAGTGATCAGAGGGATGGAACACCTCTCCTATGAAGAAAGACCAAGAGAGTTGGGGTTGTTCAGCCTGGAGAACAGAATGTTCCATGGAAACCTTACAGCGACCTTTCCATCACAGAATCATAGATGGACTAGATGATCTTTAAGGATCCCTTCCAAGCCAAACCATTTTATAATATTTAAACAGACTTTGAATTCCAGTTGGGAAGGGGAAGACATAATTAAAAAAATCCCAACCAAATCATATATGGGTGGGGCAGAATTTCCCAGTAAAAATACAGATTTAAAACATGAATAGTCAGTGTTGAACCTTTCTGTCTTGTCTAATAGCTACTTTAATATGTAGTCCTTAAAACATGAGATGAAGTATTTTAAAACTTTACTAATTTTTCCATAATCTAAACATAAAATCACAGTCTGTCCATAAGAATCGATGTCACATCATTATTCACCTTCATGCAGCTCTGATGTTTATATTTACTATACAGTATTTCTTTAAATGTTCTACTCCAGCATAGCAAGCAATTCCAGCTCCTAATGATGCCTTTCTCTGCAGGTTCTGTACATCGATGAAAGATAGTCTGATAAGGAGCTGGGGCTGAGATAACACAAACAGATTGCTTGCTGCTCCACCGGTACGCTGCTGTATGCTGCTCCATTCTCTCACAAACTGCACTGGATCTTACACAACCTGCTACAAGTACTTCATGCCATCATCTATGTAAAACTAGGTGATCACATCGTGACTACGCCATTTAAAACACTTAATTGCTCTTGTTTGGCTTGAGAACAAATGTCCATAGCAAAGTTTTTGTTTTCTGTGCCTTCAGGGTATCTGGTGTATATGCAGACAGGTGACAGTGCCAGGGTGGTGAAAGAGAACAATGAAGAGCATCTCCTGAATTAACTATTTTTGTTAAAACAGGTATTAATAGTGGTCTAAAGACTGAGCTTAATCACAAATTATCTTGACATACACAGGTCTTCATGACATGGGTCTGTAGTACCACCATCTGAGATTAATAGTGGGGCATGGAGCTGTTTCTCAGCACAAATGTTGCAGTTGCTCTGAGAAAGAGTATATCATCTCCTTTTCCCAAGCTTTTGCATTTCAATGCTGTCTTGTCCCAGTTACACTCAAATGTGTTAGGCATGCAATAAGAAATATGGAGTTGTTGAAACTTTTATTTTGAGATGGGCAGGATGGCAATTCAAACTCAGGCTTTAAATAGAAAGCACATTGATTCCTTCAGTGTGGAAGCATTTCTGTGACTGTAACAGAGATTATTCTTATTTGAACAAACCTTACCTCTAACGACCCAAATTATGCTATTGGTTTAAAGCAGACTCCCCGGTGATATCAATGGAGAAGTTTGCTTAAAAACCAGTGGTAGGACATGGCAAAGGTATCTAATACAATGAGTTTCCCATCTAAGCAGCAAATCCTCTAATAGGATCTTTCTGGAAAGGTATTGGCTATGGTTTAAATAAAAATACCCCACACAGTGCTGGATTACTTGCTATTTTGGATTGACTCCAAAGTCCTGAATACTCAGATTAGTACTGGGGAAGATGAACTGGTAATACATGAGCAGATGAGGTAGCTGCAATAAAAACCACAATCTCTTACACAGGTCTGTAATTCATTATGTGGATCAGCAGCAACTTTCCAAGGTGTGTAAAGAATGAAAGGAAAGAAAGGAAAGGAGGGAGGGAATCAAGGAAAGGAGGAAGTGAAGGAAGAAGGAAGGCAGGAGGGCTGGAAGGAAAGAGCAAAGGAAGGAAGGGAGGACATGAGGGTGGGGGAGCAAGAGAGGAAGCGAGAGAGGGAGGAATGGAGAGAAAGAAATAGGAAGGGAGGGAGGGGATGGTATCCAACACACCCAAACTTAAGGTAGTTACTGTCTCTTGATTGTCATCTACAGATGAGACAGCAACACTACTCCAAAGGATTGTGCTGACCACCCAGGTAAGCTTTCACTTTATATGATAATCCAGAAGCACAAGGTGGTGCAATTTAAGCCGTGTAACACGCCCTGTCCTAATTTCTCCTTCACCATTATTAAAAAATATTGAATTGATATTTTTGTCATCATTTTAAAAAAACATATGTGGAATCAGCTTTTCAAGCTTTTTTTCTGTAAAAAGGATGGCAAGAATGTGGTTTTTCTAAAGAAAGATGAAGTTACAATGGGCATCAGAGGAAAAATCATGAAACACGGCAATACTTTGTTGTTATACAAGACTTAAACACCAGTGTTTGCAACAGGAAAGTGAGCGAACAAACAGAATGCACTACCTTTACCACAGACAGGGAAATAGTAACACGCTATGAAGGAGAAAAAAATAATCAGGATATAAGAGATGAAACAAGCTACTTACCATGGGCTGAATGTATTAATAACCATGGTTTGATTTAGTCTAAATAATAAAATGTTTTGAATTAAAATGAAATTATTTTCTTCTTACCATTATGTGAATGGTGGATTTAAAAAAGAACAGAAACAATTTCTGGCTGAGTTGAGGTGATGTTCTGCCTTTGAAAATTTCTGGTCAGAAATGAAACTCAAAGAAAATCTCTCTTATCATAGTGTTCCAGTCGATGGCCATGAATGAGACCTCCAAAAGTAGCTTCTCTTGACCCTCTTGTATTTCCTCACCTCCCTTTATCTTATGTTCTTCAGTGCGTACAACAAAGAGAGTGTTCAGTATTCAGTCCTTACACTGTTAGAAAGGATACTTTTTTACATCAGGATACAGAATTTAATTTATGTCATTATTCTCAGTGTTTCTTTTACAAGATAATCTAATGATTCAGCAAGTAAGAGAATCTGTTCCACTATATGTCACGAAGAGTAATATTAGCTATTATTGTTCGTGATACATTAGGACATTATCTTACTGGATGTAACTAATTCAAAATCAGCCTGCTGCCTCTCAGGAATCCTGCAGATTCCTCTTCTAAACATAACAAAATAAGTAAGAATGCTTCCTAAATTAGCATCAATCCAGTAGAACATACATCTGAGGCTTAGGCTATCTCTGCTAACTTCTTAGCAGTTTTTCATTTAATCTACCCACCTTACAACTTTCCTTGGGAATATGAAATTTACTTTCTTAAACACATAATGAAACATGCAGTTTATGACAAGACTTCATTCAGTTTATTCCATAAAGTAAAATACTCCAGAGTATTATGGAGGCACATGAGTGAAGGACCAGCTAAAGTGTTTGAAAGGTGTCTTTGCACCATGGGTCTGAAAAAAAACCAAAACAACCCTTAAAACAAACCCTCACTTTAAATAAATTTTAAACTATAAACCCAGCTGCTAGTGTAGTGATGACTAATTGATTGCAGAAATTCCAGAACAATTGCTTTGAAGTCTGAATGTCCTAAATCCTCTTAATAGATGCTAACTCAAATGCTACTGATGCAAAGCAACCACATTCTTTTTCTCATCCAGGACTTGTACAGGACCACAGGTCCTTGTACAGGACCACAATACTTATAGAACACAGATGGGACATGCCAGTAGAACACACTAGGGAAGCCCAAATCACAGGCATAATTTTCCTGGGAACTTTGTAGATGATGACCATGCAGCAAACAAGCATAAACTCTGAGGTTAGTAGTCCTAAATCAATTCTATAAGTAGAGATTTTAGTTATAAGTATGCATATAGACATTCACCAAATTCAGAAACACTCACTCTTTTTTAGTAATTGCAAATGTGATAAATCTAACACACTAAAATTTAATTTTAGCCACTTAGAAATTTCTTCAAAAAATACAGTGGTCAAAATTTGTCACACAGCATGATCATCCATATTGCCTTCAAGATAACAAGAACAACGATCAATTCCACAAACAGGAAAAGCCTATCCATTTTTTTTTAAATTAAGATGGGTTAGAGTTCAACGAGAATTTTGCTAAGAGCATTTTTTTTTTTAGTACACTTTAAAGCCTATGGTATAATATACACAGTATTAAAAACACCTAAAAACCCAGAAGCTCTAAAGACCTCCTACTTGTCCCCTCATGGGACATCAGTTCCACCCAGTAACACCAGATCAAGCACTTAGCAAACACCGTAACATTCCTGTTAAAACTAGCTGGGTTTTTTTTTCTGCTTATATTGGAGGGCTTTTGCAGAAACCCATTCTTCTGATAGCGAGTAATCTTTAAATTTCTTTCCTGTTCATACCCACTTTTTCTTTGCGCCAATGAACTTCCTTAGTTCATTCACCTCCAATGTTTACCTTCTGATGTTATAGCAGAGAATAATAACGTCTTCTCTCAGCCTTTGTTTTTCTAGACTAAGAAGCCAGGCTTTTCAAATCTCTCCATAGAAAACAGTTTGGGGAATTTTTTTTCCTGCCATTTAGCCCAATATCTCATTTAGACAAATTCACATATTTTTAAGAAGCCCTAAATGGACCTTGCAATCCTCACTGCTAAATTTCAGTCCATTGATACTATTTTGCCCCTAAAGGTGATACTGTTTTCCTCCTATATTGTGAACTTTCTCTTTGTTGTTAATCTCTGCAGATTTAGAATTTTCCTCTCTCTCTCTCTTTAGTTTTTGTTTTGTTTTTGTTTTTTGGTAAAATCACTAATAAAAATACAGTAGTATAGACATTTAGAAAATTCCTTACTAATTTCTAGCATGATTTTAAGAAGTATTTATTTCTGCCAAAAGAAGTATATCATTGCATGGTAGAATTTTTAGCAGTACTTAGACGTATAACTTGGACTAAATTTGGTGACTGTTGTACTTTCGGATTTCCATTATGGCACACATCCTTGCAGTCTGACTTGAGTCATAGAATCATCAGTTTGGAAAAGATTTTAGAGATCATCAGCTTCAACTGTACCTGTCATCTACTAAATCATGTACCCAAGCACCTCATCTACCCACCTTTTAAACACCTCCAGGGATGGTGATTCAACCACTTCCCTGGGCAGCCTGTTCCAGTGCTTGATAACCCTTTCTGTGAAGAAATTTTTCCTAATGTCCAATCTAAACTTCCCCTGATGCAGCTTGATGCCATTCCTTCTTGTCCTATCACCTATCACTTGGGAGAAGAGACCAACACCCACGTCTCTGCAACCTCCTTTTAGGTAGTTGTAGAGAGCAGAAGGGTCTCCCCTAAGAGATTAGCTGCAACTCAAATTTTCTCTACAAATTTTTCAAGATTGATCTCCCACAGAACTATACTGCGTAAACTTAGTGATCATCACTTTATCTGCAAATCTTTCCCGATTTGTCTGAATATTTTCTGAAATCCCTTTTTCTTTTTCTTCCTTCAAGTGTACAGTATCAATTCTCCCCATCACTAGTGTGTTTCATAACCTGGTCATATGACATAACACACATAGTTTTCCAGTGATATAGTACACAATGACCAG
Source organism: Phaenicophaeus curvirostris (assembly GCF_032191515.1). Classification (NCBI taxonomy): domain Eukaryota; kingdom Metazoa; phylum Chordata; class Aves; order Cuculiformes; family Cuculidae; genus Phaenicophaeus; species Phaenicophaeus curvirostris. Next base: position 11,333,115 of record NC_091394.1, read on the forward strand.
AAATACAAAAATCAGTTCTCTCTTCAACAATGTACGAGTTGTGAACAGACAGCTTTTCTTTGAATACTGCAGCATACAAATGGGAGGGGATTACTACAGCTACTACACAGAAGCAAGAGGAGCTCTGACTCCACAGTTCTAGAGCAGAAAAGACAGCATCTCTTCCACAAATGAAAGAACAACCCTCTTCTCCCCTCCACATTCTTGGGATTTTTATGTGAGACTAGGACTTGAGTCCTTTTGCTTTTAGCTATCAGACTGGCACATTAGTCTTTGACTTCCTAAATAAGTTCTAGATTTAATGTGAGAGAGAAATAATTTTTTAACCTGCAAACGTACTTTTGTTTTATTAAGAAAGAAATTGCCTGAATTGGTCCTCAGTAAAAATATACTTATTTAATGTAGCCAAAACCCAAAGGGAAAACAAAAACTGAAAGCAGAATGAAGCAGAGCTTGCATTCCTATCAATATTTTTGTTGTTAGTACTGTTGTTACTTTGATGGTCATATTTCCATAAATATGCCTCTTTTTGGGATGTCTTTTAGGATGACTGCTAAAGCCCATACTGATATCAAAATCTGCAAGTGTAAAAATATATTGGCTTTTCACCATCTTTGAATCTGCCACTTTACAATTGTTTCATACATTTTTGTTAATCATTTGTATTTCACTTAAAAGCCCACATGACAGTGACAGACTTTTGGAATTTAATGAACTTCCATACAGTGTTATTTGCCTTTTTTCCGTTTGTGCCATAGTAAACGTATCAGTGATGCTGACGAGTTGCAGTCTCAGAATTAGGCCATCTTTGAGTTTACAGGAGATATTTTTTTAAAGGCTCACTAACAGATAGGTAACATGAGGTGGTTAGAATGCTACTCTTCTTTTTGGTAAAGTGAATTTCTTTGGATTTTCATCTGGCTGATAAACCGAAACGATTTGGTCTCGGTTAACTCCTGGGCAGGAATAGCTGTTACTACAAGGATGGTTGCATCTGTGTTACAGTCACGGCATTTGTCTTTCATAACAAGCTTTCAGCACCCTTCAAGGCAGGAATGAAGAATGTTTCTTCTATTTAATCCTATCTCTGAGTTATTTTGTTGGTCTTGGCTTTGACTGATTAGCTTAGAGAGGATAGTAGTGTGGGGAGGGAGAGAAGCATATGAAGGGAGGGTCTGTTTGTTCTCTTTTTCTACTCTGTATTGACAATATTTGGTCTGCATCTTATCTGGATGCTTGTAATTTTGTTTGTAAAACACTGGTAAATCCACAGAATGCCTCTGATATAAAAAGCAAGAGGGGAAAAAAGTTTACTACAAAAATTCTTACTTTCTTCTACAGTTTCTAAGGAAAATTTACTCAAACACTGTGTTTATAGGGTTTGGATTTTTTTTTTTCCTGATAATCTGGTGCCAGTGTTCTGTAATGTTATGTACTTGACCTGGATTTTATTCCTCTTTCTATTGTGTCACCTCCAGAGGCTTCAATAATAATATACCAAATAAAATACCAAACCAATCTAGGCTTTAATCTTTTCAGCTAATATGAGTAAGGGAAGGTTGCATCTGATCAGGGCCTCAATAGAGGCCCTTAGAGGAAGAAAAGGAAAGATTTATGTACCATCATTATGCATCCCGAAGGAGATGTTCTTTGTTCTGCAGATTCTTCTGCAGTTTTGGCAAAAATGCTTTTCTTTGCCTCTCTGTTTCCTCATTAAAAAACCCAAATGAAGAAAAAAGCCTCAAACAAACCTCATTAGCAACTCCCTCCTTCAGTTTTGGTGAAAAATGAATAGATCATGTTGGTAGCACATAGAAAACAGTAAGCTAACAATATGTACAGTTGACTCACTCTTAGCCACACTGGAGAATTGCTGCATGAACTTCAGCTACCTAGTTCAGATGGAAAAATGAGGTTTCCCCAGTGAGCAGTGGAAATACACAAGCTACCCCAGAAAACATTTTACATGGAGCTTCTCTTGCTCTTCTTCCAGAGACTGAATAGATAATCTATATGTTGACAGTGGCAGCGCTCTTCTGTCTCTGTATGTATCACAACAGCACTTTCCTTATGAAGTAATTCCCACTAATAATTACCACCCTTGTGGCGTAGCTTTCACAAAGGACATCACCCCCTGGAGATCAAGGAGCTTCCCTCCAGTCAACAAGGTAACTCCTGAAAGGCAACCGGTCTTTGATATCACTGAAATGAAACAGATGCTGACCTGCCACCACCCTGCCCCTACTACAAGACTTAAAGCAGAAGCAAATGAAAAAGTCGCAGGATCAATCAACCTGTTTATTTCTCAAGCTTGAAGGAGCCTGCAACTCTGGGTAAGTTTGAAAGTTAAGAAAAACATCTGATTAGAGCTGCAGAAACCATGAGCCGGTTTGTAATTTTAAGATCGGTATATCTCAAGCAAATAAAGGAACTCCTGGGAGCCCAACATCTTTGTAAACAGAGCCATTCATTGATATGTTTGATTATGAATTTTAAGTCTACTATAGGGATACAGTTCTGAATCTGCTGGACTGTGAACTCCTTCGGCATTTCTAATTCCCTTTCTAGGGCTCTGAGAGTGTTTGCAAAACTGGTGACATAACAATTATGTTTTCCAAACATAAAGCTACACACGTGAATGAGCTCTGCCAGGAGAGTAGGCAGACATTTGGAATCCAGAGCCTAAAATGTAACAGCACAACTCTGTTGTTTATAAAAGGAATTTTTGCTTCCTATCATTATCCATGGTTACTTGCCAACAGTCACTTGATAAAAACCTGAGGTACTAATGCATACATAGCTTGATTTAGAAAATGTAGCAAGTCATTAACCCTAAGCAATATATGCTTATCTTTGCTGGTGATGCTGTCAGTATTTAATTTCCTGTAGATCATAAATTCAATAGAGAGTTGACAGTGCTGCGTGGAACAAGTAGGGGGAAAAATCCCTTTTTAATATCTCATCCTATTGATCATTTTCTTTACTAGTGAAGCTCTCTGTAAGCCATTTGGACAGTAAAACCATTCCTGAAAGTGTCAAGAGGCATATGATTCATAGCATCTCTCTGGTCAAAACAAATGGGGGAAGAGGAAAAAAAGGGAATTTCTTTTCTCTTATCTCCCATTCTTAAATTCCTTGATTTTTCCAGTATTTTTTTCTCATGAGCAAGTCCTACATTATTCTGAAGTATTTATCTATTTATGAAATGGTTTTCTTTGAGAAATCAGCTTACTAATATAATTTGTCCTTCATGACCAGGAATTTAAGTTAACATTTTTTGGTTCTTTATTTTATTCACACTGTTATCCAAACAATTACTTCTACTCTGTGCATTTTAATGGCCCCTTAGATACACTACAATACTATGTAAAACCTGATCTTGTTCTCAAATAATCAGATCTCGGTCTATCACCCAGATGAGGATCAATACAGACAGATGGTGCCTGAGCAAAAGTCTGTGGAGATGAACAGAAGTCACTCCATTGACTCAGGCCCCAGGAGCCATGAGCCACAGCCTCCTATCAAACATGTGCTTCAGCAAAATATTAGGGATTTGTCCACATGTCTAACGCTGTTGTGCTGAAGATCTTGAAATTGGCATATGGCTTAACTTGGTGAGAGAATTCAAGTTTTGCACAAAGTTATTTATGTATATCCTGTAAAGTCTGTCAACTTCAGAGCAAATAGCTTTGGAGTAACTTAATTTAGACTTTTAGATTAAGCAATGTGCATCAGCCCTCTCAAATTCATATTCAACTGGGAACCATCTGGCTACTTTTAAGTTGATATATCTGTCAACTGAAAAGAAACATCAAATAAAAAAAATGCTGTGTTCAGAGACATCAGCGGTATTGTCACATTCCTACAGCCCTATGTTTATAAACCTGTGAATAGTTTATATTTAGCAACATATGTAGCTTCAGAATGATATAAAACAGCACTATCAGTGCAGCAGTCTACTTCAGTATTTAGTACAGTACACAAAAGATCTCACAGATTTTGGAGAGGCTAAGGCTTAGCACCTCTAATATTCAAAGGCTTGCAGCTGAGGTAAAACTCTCTGGACAGCAACAGTCAGCTGCTCTCCATGTGCAAGGTAGCACCATGTAACCTTATTAGTTACGTTCTATACCCTTTGTGTTGTGTGAAATGAAAACCTTAGTAGAAATTCATTGAGAGGAAGTTTGGACCACTTTGTAGTTTGCTACAAAAGCCTACAGTCCAATTATACTCCTAGGGAGAAAAATGTGTATTATAAGCTTCAGTGGCAGAACAGCAGTTTTTAACCAAGAGCAGTTCCTACTGCATCATCCCAGTATGATTAGTAGTTAGGAAACTTTTAGACAGGACCAAGATTTTCACTGTGGGAGTAGAAGTGCTATAATAATCCAGCCTGAGAAGAATATCCTGCAGAGAATCCCGGATCTGACTCTGGAGCTATGTTTATTATGTATTCTACCTTTGACTAGAACTAGAACCATCAAAACATGCTTTTCACATGAGTAAGCATCACATCATGACTATGTTTTGAATACAAAATAACTGGTTCTTGCAGCCACAGAGGATCACAGGATACCTGTTGCAAACCTAACAAGCAACATCCTAGATAGCTTTAAGTCTTGCCATTCCATTTCTACATCCTGTATACTTTGAATAACTACATTGATTACAAAATGTTGACAAATAATATGTATATGTGCAGCTAAGAAGAAAGAAAAACTTTTAAAACATTTTTTTTTTCTCCATCAGAACTCATACAGCAAACATGCAAATGATCTACAGGAATCTGAGGATCAGACAGTCTAGAAAAAAAAACAAACTTATTTGGCAAGAGGACATCTTGAGAGGTCTTTAGAGTGTTTTTTCCTACAAAAAAATACTTCAACAAAGGATACACATTTCTAAAAAAAGGAAGGATTCAGGAATCAGTCTAAAAAGGAAGAACAAAGTTTCACTTTTCCAAAAAGCTCTTTGAGAAAGAAAGGCGAATGCTATTTATGTTACTCAAGTCATGGAGGTGGGAAGTGAAAATCATAAACCTCATTGCTAATAAAACTGAGGAGTGGGGGTATCATCTCATTTAGAAATGTTTCTTGTAAATAAGGGTATGTTTGTATAGGCACTACAGGTCTAGGGTCACTGTTTTCAGAGGAACAGTGGAGCAAAGGGTCTATGCTCCAGGGAAACTCTCTCACTTGGAAAAAGTTGCGGAGCTACCTGGAAATGAAGAACAGGAGATAGGATATGTGAGTCAGGGAAATGTCTTCCACTGAGGATTATTCAATAACAAAAAAACTAACCATACAAGACTGAAAAGATTGATTGTGTAATCCCTATTCACCATTACTCCTATTCATGTGCCATGATGATGGTGGAATGTGTGTAGTGTCCTCCTCAGCGACTCATCACAGATGGCTGGTTATGAAAGAGCTCTGTTTACTGCCACAAGCCCCGCTGTCCTCTGAATCATGAATGAAGACAACAACAAGCTTCAAAATCCCAGAAGCTAGAGGATATAACCTGTGGCATGACATATCACAAGGGCAAAGATTTATTGCCACAGCAACAGAAACATGTATAGAAAGAGTGATAAAAATTAAAGTAGCTGTGATGCTGTGCCTTGGTTTGTAAGAAGAGCCACATCCTTCATTTTTTAAACTGATAGGTTAGGAGATATCTTGCTGCATGGCAATTTGGTTTGGTTTAGGGTGGTTTTTTTCATCTGTTGTTTTTAAGATGGAAAGGTATGAAAAATGGAAGTTACACAAGGAAAAACGTCTTATCATGGCTCCTACAGTATTTCTGACAGGAAGAGTTTAAAGCCTAAAGCAGTCATGAAAATCTAGAAGATACTGTCTACATTAATACAGAAGAACTGAATACTTCCTGTGAAGAAACACAAATCCTCAATGAGCTGTAGTATATGTTTTTAGGACAACAAACCTAGCTGACCTTAACTAAAGACAACAATACCCTGCCACACCCACAATAAAGCTGTAGGTCAAGATTACTATGTTCGTAATTATCTGTATTCGTGTATTATCTGGTCATTTTTTGTTTCTTTACATCCAGTCCATGGAAACAAGTCACCAATACTCTACCATGCTCCTTGCAGACAACTGGTTTGGAGATTTTGTGAATGATGCAAGATGAAATACGTAAATAATGAGCGTAGGAATAGTTGTAGACAAGAGTAAAACAACACATTTTAACAGGAACTGTGAACACCACGTTCTCTTCTTGGGGGTGCACTCATCCACTACACTTACTTATTTACGGTTTCAAAAACTGCCACTCCTATAAGTAAAACAACAAGAATTCTCCTTATCCTGTGCCTTTTCATAGAACTAAAACAAGTTTATGAATCCCTTATAATTCTTATTAATTTTATGAGTGTTTTTGGCACACAAGGGAGGTGCTTTTCTTCACAGATTTTGAATAATTTTAATTTTCATTTTATGATTAACACAATTATAACTTGGTTATGCTTTATTTCTTTCAAAGGAGTCTATTACTAAAACCAATTGTTTGAATTCACCACTTGTTCTATGTGTCCGGTTATTTTAGGATCAAAAAGTAATATTAGTGATGCTGTTATCCACAACAGAATTAATCCATTTAAAAAGATGTTCTGAACTAGTAGTTAAACAGTTAAAGAGTCTGTAAGTTGGAGCACACATGAGCCTTACCCAGCTATTAATAAAAATAATCTGACCCATTACTGCTTTATGCACTTCTGGTAAAACTATAACTCAGCATGTCTGGGGTTTCCTTTGCTCCATATTCATCAAGAAACAACCAAAATAGAAACTGAATTCCATCCTGTCCAAGGGATGGCAAGTTCCTCCTTAACTAAATCAATATTGTCGTTATTAATTGAATTTTAAAAGCAAGTTACTCTTTCCACAAAGAATGCTGACTCTTCATCCTACTAATGAATAATTTTTTTTAATTCAGAAAATTCATGGACAGTATTGAACATAACCTAAAAATACTATATTCAAACTTATTAAAAAATCAGCAAGGTATATTGGAATCATAGAATAGTTTGGGTTGGAAGGGACCTTAAAGATCATCTAGTTCCAACCCCCCTGCCATGGGCATGGACACATCCCCCCTAGACCAGGCTGCCCAGGGCCCCATCCAACATTGCCTTGAGCACCTCTAGGGATGGGGCAGCCACAGCTTCCCTAGGCAACCTGTGCCAGTGCCTCAGCACTCTCATGGAGAAGAAATTCCTCCTTATGTCTAGTCTAAATCTGCCCCTCTCCAGTTTATAGCCATTGCCCCTAGTCCTATCACTACAAGCCTTTCTAAACAGTCCCTCCCCAGCCTTCTGGTAGGCCCATTCAGGTACTGGAAGGTCACTATAAGATCTCCTCGGTGCGTTCTCTTCTCCAGACTGAACAACCCCAACTCTCTCAGCCTGTCAATTACTGTGATATTTACATTTTTAAAGTAGCACAAGCTATCTAAACCCCACCCCATGTTTCTGTCTTCACCATCCATGAGGTCTGAAGCATGTTATAGCTTTTGTACAAACAATAAAGATCACATTATGGGACATATTCCCTGAGAGTAGATACTTGCACAGATTCCAGTAAATCTATTTTCATGCTCTCATACTCTCCCTGACAGGCCACTGAGCTGGAAATGTCCCTGGCAGAAATGTGGGTTCCTGACCATATGATTAACTAAACATATGGAAATGATGAAAAGGGGCAAGGGAAGAGAATCTGTACATTTTGGACACTCTCTTTATGGCTTCTGTAGCACAAAATTAGCAGTAAAAGACTACTAAGGCTTTGAGGAGGAATGCTTCTTACTATGCACAATGGCTTTGGCCTGTCTAAGGGTTCTGATAGGAGACAAGATATTGCAGAGTTCTTCGACAAACTCAGGTTTTTAACAGACAAGTCAGTATGTCTATTACTATAACCTCTCAGCATGCTCCCTCTGCTTATCCATGAGCTTTGAGACTGCTGCACAGCTTCATCCTACTCCACAAAGTCTTGTGTGAGGTAGCAATTAAGTGACTCAAGATCAGCAAAAGATACAGAAGATATTAGTTCAAAACTTAAAATCTTCAAGTACCAAGAGAATACATCTTTTTCCATGTTTCCTACTTGGTCAAAATGCACGAACTAATAACTTTTTAAAATGTTTGAGAATATCTAAAGTATTTCATAGAATCATAGAATCATAGAATCATAGAATAACCAGGTTGGAAGAGACCCACCGGATCATCAAGTCCAACCATTCCTATCAAACACTAAACCATGCCCCTCAGCACCTCGTCCACCCGTGTCTTAAACACCTCCAGGGAAGGTGAATCAACCACCTCCCTGGGCAGCCTGTTCCAGTGACCAATGACCCTTTCTGTGAAAAATTTTTTCCTAATGTCCAGCCTAAATCTCCCCTGGCGGAGCTTGAGGCCATTCCCTCTTGTCCTGTCCCCTGTCACTTGGGAGAAGAGGCCAGCACCCTCCTCTCTACAACCTCCTTTCAGGTAGTTGTAGAGAGCAATGAGGTCTCCCCTCAGCCTCCTCTTCTCCAGGCTAAACAACCCCAGCTCTCTCAGCCACTCCTCTTTACCTGGACATTGTACTTCCCAATTTACATATGTCTGTGCTTCTGGCTGTCTATAGCAAGACTACACCTGAGTAAGCATGGCACTTTGTCTGAAGGACAGCCATCCTGAGCAGCTGGCAGTGTCACAATTACAACCCATTTGCAGAAAAGAAGATGTACCCTCTGCCTACCTGAGCCTCATGTTTGATGGACTTACCAAAATACATCTTGAGAAAAGTCTATGATTGTTCAGGAAGCATGTTACTGCGTAGCATGGGCCTGCTCTGTGAGGGACTGTTAGATCAAGACCAATTAATACAGGAATGCCAACAGCTATGACTTCTGTGTATCACCCAGCAGCCCTGAATTTTGCCCCCCTGCATGACCAGCACAGCCAGCTCCCAGATCTGTGGTCATCCAGGACAAAGACAGCTAGCTGAGGGCCTTCCTAGAACCACAGTTTCGGGAAAGAGCCCCCCAACACACTCATGACAATCTTCAGGACTTCAATGTCTGTTAAACACCCTACTGGTCAAAAGGTGGCTAAGGTTTGTGTCTTCATCTCTTTGAAAAGCCTCCTTTGTGACTATGCTTGATGAACCACAATTGTCTCATTTATCCATTTTAGAGGAGCTCATCTGCACCTCACATAGACATTTATACAAGCTAAGCCTTGAACTGGAGCTCCTGGGATCTTATTAGAGCTTTTCTACATATATTTTACAAATTCAATATTTACATATTAAAAAAGAACATTTTTCTCTCATGAATGCAAAAGCATCACAACACGAACACACTTTGCTTCCTGCAGCTGTATGAAATATCTCCTTAAGCACTCTAAAATGCATTTGGTCTAGCCATTTAATGACAACTTGATGAAAACATTGTAAAGACCTTTTCACAAGAGACATCTGAAAGCAAGCTAGCTCCACATTTTACATATTTCATAAATAATCAATGTGAATTTTGAACTAATTCTGGGTGATATTGTTAAGATAAATTTAATGAAGTTTAATGGCCTTCATCTTGGTATTACACTGGTGTCAGTCTTAAATGAAGCTGAGTTCATATCCTGCTTTCTTTTTAGATAGGCATAGATTTCTGGCTCCTCCCCCTCACCTAGTATTAGAAAATTTCTTTGTCATGCACGAAGAGCTGAAGTTTGTCAAAATTTAGGTTATATGTCACACCTAAGCAATCAGCTCAGGAGATACCATGTAAAGCTATTAGCTACTTTCCATACATAATGACTTTTATTTCATATCCAGCTTAATCTTCGTCCTTTCCATTAAAGCAAAACAAAAAAAAGAAAAAAAAGGAAATATTTTACAAACTTTTTAATGTCTCATTTTGAAGAAGCTCCAGTTTCTGTGCTAGTTACAGTTGTAGTTCTAATTGTGACTTTGACTATGATGCAGTCTGTAACTTGCAAATTGCAATGTTATGTATGTTAATTCTTTGCTAAAGACACAACAGCCCTTAAGGACTTTCCCTGCATAGGTATAGAAATGCTAATTTTTTCTTTTCCTTCCTCACCACTGAACAATTTATTTGAATTTTAAAAACAGTTTACAGTTTAAAAGCATTTAACCCCTCTAATACAATACAACACAATACAATATTATCTTCATGTTTCATGATAAGAGCCATTTATTTGAAAGATGGTGATTCCTAGTTAAAAGTAGTACACCACGACTGTCCAAGTCCTTCCTAGAAAGTATCTTAAAGAGGCATTTCTTTTGTAAGACATGTCAGTCATCATTTCACATTGTACAAGAAATCCAAGTACTTTCTGAGAATCCTCCCCTGGCTGTCATGCAGACCGGGGTGGCATTACCTATTGTGCAGAGTAAAGCTGTTTTTTCAGAGAATGAAACGTAATAACTAAAGGTTTAACAGAGACAAATTTACTTTCCTTCCTAGTAAGGAATCTTCTGAAAAGGTAGCTAGGTAGAGCACCTAACTCCTCCATTCCCCACACTACACTGGCCACTTATCTTGAATGCACACAATGCTTTTCAGAAGCACTTCAAAATGCCATATGATGTCTTTAAACCATACAGATTTGTTTTGTCTAGTTTAAAGATCACTATATCTAAAAAAGATAAACTCATAAATTAGTTTTAAAAGCCACTGCTAAGTAGCTATTGACTGCAGTTCTGTGAAGCAGTGTCTTTGCAAGCACTTAAGAAAAGGTCTTCTTCCCATGCTATTCATACATAACCAATTGTCCACAGTGGCAGTGTTGTGCATGCCTGAAAGGGAAAGCATCCCAGAACATGGATTTCACAGGAATGGCAGCACTGCAGCAAAGTGGACAGAAAGTTGCGGAATGGATCATGCTGCATTTCTCATACCACGTGAGTCAAAATTATGCTTTGCAAGACCAAAACCAGGATGACAATTACAAGTATTTTTTATCCAGTTTTCATGCTCTATTCAAAAGCTTATTCAGTTGTTTGACTTCTAAATGAAGTCCTAATTATGTGTTTCTTTAAACATCCTAGGTACAAAACATAATGAAAGATAATGAAATTTGTCTGTTAAAAAACCAAAACAACTTACTGCAATGCAAGAGATTTATCACAGACTGTTAAGTATATGGTAACAGCAACCATATTTCCAAGACACTTGTTCTGTGCACTCCTGCAAGAACAATAACTTCTTCAGCACTAAATGACAACTTAAATACTCAAACACCAGACTGTATCACAAAACTATCCATGTACAAACACATGAAGAATCTCTAAATGGCATAAAACAATTAGTTAATAATAGCAGAATTGAGCTGTTTCTTGCAAAACATACCAGTCATCACTTATCCCAGTAGCCCAGTAACAGATCTTAGAAAAAAAGGCAGAGAAAGAAAAGCTCTATTAAATCTCTTATATAGTTCCCAGATGCGCCAATACAAAAATCTTCTCTTACAATTGTTCTGATCCTAAAGAGATTAGGTGCCACACACAGAGGAAAGAGAAGAACAAGGCTACTTTTCAGTGCAATGTGACAGAAGAAGCGGTACCACTACTGCTGGACATCAGGCATAGCAGGATGTTGAAACCACTTACGCATTCAGTCCCTTGCAATCTGGAGTGCCAAGCAAATGAACTGTAGTAGGGCTACTGGCAATTAGTGGTGCTTCTGCATCTCAAGAGATACTAGCTGAAGTGCAATTCCGAACACCAGTCCTTCTCAGGCCCCCTGGGAACTGAACGGATGATAGCAATTTCCAAGGATTCTATACTCTATCTTTCCTCCAAATTAGAGCAAAACCAAAACACTTCAAATAATCTTGGAAGGAAAATTTGATGGCTCTTTTGTTTATTGTTTGCACTTGCTTCTAAAGAAATCAAAATAGATAAAAATAATTGAAAGAATCACTTCAAAACTAAGAATTAAAAAAGATATATTCCAAACATTAAAGTGTGCCCTGTCTGACAAGCTTTTAAATTTTTTTTTAAAGAAAAGTCTGCTGCAGTTGACCTGCTTCTGTGCAGTATTTTGATTTCAACAGAGCTGCATTTTCCAGGAGAGTTTTCACACCCCCAAAATTTGTAGATTTACTCCATCTGTCTGTCACTTAGCCAAAATATGCATTTAAATTTTATTCATTTTTTATCTTCAGCTCATTAAACCGCCTTCATCATTCCCCAACCGATTCCTATTTCAATGTTACCCACCACCAATCTATTTCTTTCTTTCTGTATGGAAGCGCGGGGTGCGGAGTCTGCCAGAGGTGGTTTCAGTGAGATACCATGCTCTGGCCCAATAAACACAACAATACATGTAGCAGATGCCTTTATAAACAAATATCAAGGCTCCAGGTCACTCCTAGTGGTCTCAACTCCACTGCTTTGTCAAAGTTGCATCTGGCATAATACAGGAGAAATCTGGGTGAATTAAGTACCAAGTGCACTGTCCATCAACACCCCCTGCTCTCCAGTCAGGTAATTTCTTCCTGTCTGCTTCTTACCACCTGATCAAACTCTACCCGCACAGATATGTGCACAAAATGTGATGCTTTTCAGACAACCACTGCAACTGATCTAAACACACAATTTCTCAGTTCTCCTCCATCACTGCAAGTGTGCAACATTCTTCCTTTGAGAAAAGATCAGGCATCAACTATAGAAGGAATCATTTTTTTACTAACATCACATTTCACCTGAAAGCAGCATTCCCTGCCACTAGCAGGAGTTTGTGTCTCTCAGGTACCTCAGCCTGCTGTTGAGCAGCAGAAAATTATTTCCCCACATCCAAAACCTTGTTAAAAAGTCACAGGAAGCACATAAGGGTAAAGACACCTTTGATAGACAGAAAATGAATGACTAATACATGATGAATCATAGAAATGATGGTTGGAAAAGTCTCTGGAGGTTGTCTAGTCTAACCTCCCACTCAAAGCAAGAACTATCACTAACTATCACTAACATGAGATGCTGTCAGCTGTGACCATCCTTAGCTAACCCTAGAAAACCTCCAGGGAGCAGCAAAATACCTGAAACCAAAACCAAATAAAACCCCCCCAAAAGTGGCAGATGACAAAACCATCAGACAATTCAGAGCTTAAAAAAGTACAAAATAAAGTATAATAACAAACATTCATATTGAATATCATACAATCATGTTTGAAACAGCACTGCCAACGCTTAAAATTAGGCTACTTGATCACCAGAACATTTGAAACCCAGCCATGCTAAAACCAACAAGCCTCTAAAACTTCTAAAACCAGGAGGTGTCCTGGAGGGAGGTAGAAAATGTCCAAGAAAATAACAAAAGCAATGAGAAGGGACTGAGTGGCTTAGGCACTGCAAGACGACACGTATCTCTCTTATCTGGGTCACCCATTTAAAATTTTATGAGTATAAACACATTCCACACTGTGGAAAAAAAAGGTAATAAACCAATCCTTAAAGAGTGTGAGAAGACTGTCCTTTCTTTTTGCCTACCTTTGGAAACAATCCTCTGCGTGGAATTCATTCTGGTGTGGCTACACCAGCACCTTGTGCATACACACAGGATACCAAAATGTTCAGCTGGGAGTTAAATCTTCCTCATATCTGCCTGGAGAATACTTCTCCTGGAAATAAAAGGAACTCTCTACCTCTGTATCTCAATCCACAGAAATTGATCCAGATGGGAGAAGGAAAGGAAGCATAAGCAGGACTTCTAGCTTGTCACATATCTTCTCTTTGCAGGAAGATTGTGCATGTGTCATTGTTCTTACGTGCAGTTCTCCATTCAGATGTTCATTGCATTTCAGAGATGTTTTACTTGTCCACAGGTTTATCTGTTGCAGGGTAACAGCCAAATGAAACCCAGAAGTAAGCTGTCTGGTGGCTACAGATACTCTTAGAAAAACTCTATAGGTAGTTGGTGGATGTCCTTTTGACAGTGAATTGTAAATCCAATGCAGAAAAGCACTTCATAAAAAGGTGCATAAAGGAGTCTTGAAGACGGAAAAAAATGGAGCTGCTTAGAAGAGTTTAAAACGTTACTGACAAATTTTTGTATTTACAGAATGATCTCAGTATTGCATATTGTGAAAGAAGATCTGAACAAGAGGTCTACAAAAGTTTTAGGAGAATGGAGGATTTTCAAGCACCCAGCAGCCAATAAACATTGCAATGGGCATTGTCTTCTGCAGGATCTGCTCCATACTGAAGTCCACAAAACTACTTTTATTTAATCCTATTCCTTCTGTTTGGGTCACAGTCACTGCTCATGGGAAACAGTCAAATCTTCACATCAGTCTTTCTCTTGGAATGACTCGTATTTAAAAAACAATTGGTGGCCACCTGTTTCCTACCAGACAGGTGCCTCCTGTTTTGGTTTTGCATGGGCATTAGGCTCACAGCTTATTCAGAGGCCAAGGCTTGTGAGCAGACAATAACATATCCACTGGGTTGCAATGACAATTTCTTTCAGTTATAGTCATGAGGCACCTGCAAGGCATACCTAGGTGAAAGCTTGTCAGTCAGCTGGTGATTCTGTCCTATCAACGGATGAAAGATCTCTGCTTTCAGGGGAGAAAAAACCCATCATGCTTTTAATCAAAAGCATGTCTTTTAAAGTGAGCAAATAGAACAAACTTTCAAATAACAAACCAAATCCTAACAACATCATGAGCAGTTGTTTTGCATGCATTAGCACACTGGGTATTCTGTCACTTTTCACAGCATTTTAAAATGCATCACATTTTCTTCTAGTTAGAATAGAAATCTTAATCACGGGAATAGGTAGTGCTGATGGTGTAATATCTGCAAAACTACAGCCATGCTCTTCTGAATAACCTCCCAGTTTGAACAAAAAAAAACACCCAAGCCTTCCAAATACATATTAAATCATCCTTAAGAAATGCTAATGTTAACCATTGTAAATGAAGAACTGTCCTGAAGACAGTGAATTATAATGACATTTCATTTACATCTACAAATGAAATGCTTTTCTCCTCTCTAAGCTTAAGTGTTATTATGCCTGATTACATTTCAGATTTCTTTCCCTCTCTTTTGTTCCCTCATTGGACTGTCTGTTTTACAAACAGGTTTAAGCAAAACAGTTAACATTTCCATCACGTGGACACTCATCTCACTTAATTGTGTAGAGTTCAAACATTTCTGGGATGACTAAAATTTATATGGCTTTGCTTAGCAATGCAAACTTCCTTGATCTGCTTGAGCACAGCCTAAGACACAGCAGTGTTTTTGTTCTGTGCTTTTAATGAAGACAAAAAATTAGACAGATCTAGGTCAAAGAAAAAAGAGCATGCTAAAATGCTGTAGAGTTAAAATTCAGCTGCAACAGTAACAACATATCCTAATTAATAATAAACTTCATGAATACTAACTCAAAGATAATGCCAGTTATCACAGCACTTGCAACATTTTTCTTCAAAACAGTACCTCACTATTTTGGTGCCTAATGCTGCAGTGAAAATTCCTCTTTATCTCACCTCCCCAAAATTTTTCCTTTTCATCACAGTGAGAAGTGAAATTATCATTGTGGTGCTGTGAAGCTGTCCCATTTTCTGCTAGTAACAACAAAGCTGACTTCAGGTTATAAATTGAATACATTTATAGGGGAGATTATAAATTGAATATATTTATCCACTTCCTATTCCATTAATTTACTATCAATATTTCCAAAATATTTTGACAACAAAGAATCACTGTATGTGCCAACTTTTATACTGGCTCTCTCACAGAACTTTTTCCTATTCAAATTAGTTAGCCAATGACAAGCCCACACATAAACTTCCATTACATGTAACCATACAAATGATGGTGGCAAAAACAAAACTGAAAATATTTTCCTGACTTTTGGATTTGGGATTTGTTTGTGGGAAAAAGGGAAAGACATAAAAAAACCCCAAAAAAGCTAAGCGAAAGAGGCATATAAGAACATTGATTTCTGCTGGTGTTCATACTTTGTTGAAAATTCTATTTCCGAATCAAATTGAAGTGAGAGAAAAAGTGTTTACTCGGGACCTTTTTCATGGAAAATACCAGCAGTATTGTTTTTAAAAAGAAAAGTAAAAAGTCAAAACTGGAAACAAGGCTTCTGCTTTAGGGGAAACTGCAGGAGAGGGGAGCTATTGGTGAAATGTGGTGGGATGTACTGCCTTCATCATGGCATTGGTGACTATGCTATAGAGAAGACTTTCTCACTGCTCCTTGTGAGACAGTGAATGCTGTAAAATAGAAACTCACTTCTTGACCTCATTACTCAAATGCACTGAACGATGGGTCAGCCTTAGTCCAACCAGCCAGTGAAAATAAGGCTAGTGTAATGCTCTGGCCATAGCATAAATTGTACCCAACCTGTAATTTCATGTTCTAGCACGTACACAGAAAATCAAAATATGCTTCCGTTAGATACACTGAACATTTAGAGGAGGAGCAAAACTGAATTCCAGGCTGTTCCCCTCCCTTTCCCAAGATATTCTTCAGATCTCCAAAGACAGATTCATACATAGATCTCACATGTGACACCAAGGACTGCAGTATGCTTCTAATCAATCCATCTTGTAATGATAATTTCTGGACAAATCAAAAGGCAGATGGATTCTCTGTTATGCTACACACCTACCAAATTCAGTTGTAAGTGGTTACAGTGAAAATACTAAACCTGTGAGATAGGAAGGTGTTGTTATTAACTATATTGCACCATGACACTCTTGAGTTTCAAAAGTGTCACTGATGAGTTGAGTCTTCCCCAGAATGGCAAATGGAGAAGTGCTCCAAATAACAATAAAAACAATCAGTGAGCAACTAGACAAGCAAGGAAGGATTAAAGGAAGGATGTGGCTAACATTTATTCATTCATTTATTTCAGCGGACTGCTAAGTTTTCAGAGAAAGGATGGAATTGAAACTCCTGAATCAGTCAACAACTCTGTCCAACAGTATGTCTCTCAGAGGCTTCCTTCAAGAAAAGGCCATGCTTTCTGTGCTATTTAAAGCACAGGACATTAGTAACAACTTGAGCACAGTGGACAGGAGGAATAATTTGAAAAAGCTTGTGTCAGAGGTTCAAACAACTATTTAATACTTAATTTTGTATTCTTGACAAACAGGATGCCAACTTTCTCTTACAAGTCTTAGCTCCAGTATACAATTTTCAGTGTTTCTCACAAGAAAGTGAAAAAAGGAAGAAGAAAATCAAAACAAAAATATATGAAAGTAGTACAAACCTGTCTGACTGCATTCACCAGAGAAGTCAACACAGACCATCACAGAGGTATTATTCGCTAACTGCATAAATGAGGTTAGTGAATCAGCTCACTTATCACTACATTGTTCTACCCTCTGGTTCACCCAAAATGCTGTTTTCCAGGATGAATCACTCAATCTAAATTATTACTTCATAGTACTTCCATGGTTCACAACTCTGCACTGCAGCAAAAGCTGATACTTAACCAACAAATCCACCCTAGGTAATGGATACTGTTAGTAAACCCCTCTCTCCTCCCACAATTAAAGCATTATTACACATAAAAATAATAAAGATAAAAACTTTAAAAATAAAGATACTCTAGCTTTTTACACTTTATCTTAACTATCATACTTAGTTGGACCTTATCTCCTGCTGGGTTGATCTTCTGTACACTGCAAAACTTCTTTTGAGTCACTGAAATGGTATCTGGTAGCACAAAACACAGATTGGTAGCATAAGACAGTAGGGAGACAGGTGGTGAAACTTCAGATGAGGTACCTGACCAGAAGTTAAATAAAACTGAATGAAGGTAAGAATGCTAAAAGTCATAACTTCTTGAACTGCCAGTGAAATCTACAGGCTCCACAGCACTATCGTTGAATTGTGCTACTGAGCCAAATGTACACTAAAAGAAAGTATGCTGGCATGAATTATTCATAGTCAGACTGCTGTCCTAATATACTCTGTAACCATTATACTGCCTAAAATTCAGAATAGTGTGAGAATATAAAGAACCAATATTTCTCCTTTGAACAGAGAGTGGACATAAATTCAGGACTGAACAATACCTAATCAGGTATACAAGGAGAAAGTCACTATTACTAAGAAAGCAAGAGCAGTAATAAGTACGAAAGATGGAAGAGAAAACACATGATGCAGAATTGCAGAAGAGCAAGCTTGGGAAGGGAAATAACAACTTAAATTTACATTCATTCAAATTAGGCTCTTCTCAGGATGGTAAAAATGAGAAGTATATGAACAGAAAAAATGTTATTCAAGCAATGAATCATTTTGAAATGTTCTTAGCAAAAAAAAGATTCCCATCAGCATCTTTGTTATGATAGAAACAGTCAACAGGACACATATTTATCAGCTGAACTGACAGCTCAGGACTGGACACATAGCTTCAGTGCATCACAAACAAGCTATCTCAATTACACAGGGCTGAATATGTAAAAGAAATATATTCTGGTAAAAAAGGGAAGAAAACCCCAAATCAAAACAACAAACCAACACACAAAGCATCAAAAAACATCTATATCTTGTATAGGTCACCTCAAAAGACATTCAACCAGATGTTTACTTTTCTGTGTTCTGCTTTATGATACATGTTATCATTTGAAGACTTCAAGATAAAAATCTTTAATCCTTCCCCCTAAAAGAAGTTTCAAAACTTTAAAGTTGTGTATGCACATTATCTCACGGTGCAAAAATATTCACTATTCTTGAATTTACAATAATTATTCTGTTTTCAGAAATCTATGAAGGAACAAAAGTATTTATATGTAATAAGTATTTGAACTTAGGTGCTATTTTTAATCCCACAGGCTTATTTTTCCAAGCCTCTCATGACCTAAAATGAAAATTGTGAATGCACCAAGTGAGAATCAACATGAATTTGATGGAATAATGATGACTGAGTATTAATTTTCTGAAGACTGACTGTTTTAGAAAATTGTGCTGAATGTGTTTGAAGATAAACTCCTACAATGTAAACGTAGAACTAAGGACTGAAATGCTGCCTTACTTCATTTATTTCCCCATTCAGTTTTGTTTCATTGGTTTCTTGAACTTACTGTTAATATTTAACTCAGTTCTGATATGACTTATAGTCATGTAATCCAATCCACTCCTTTAAAAATAAATCGTAGAATCACAGAATCATTTAGGTTGGAAAAGATCCTTAAGATCACCAAGTCCAACTGTAAAGCTAACACTATGAATTCCACAGCTAAACCGATAAGTGTGACATCTACATGTTTTCTAAATACCTCCAGGGATGGTAACTCAACCACTCTCCCAGGCAGCCTGTTCCTGTTTCAGTGCTTGATAACCCTTTTGGTGAAGAAAATGCTGATTGCTATTTTATTGATGGGAAACTAAGATATGATGCTCATACAAAAAGCAACTTGTGACAAAAGTAGACCTCAGATCAGTAATCACATCTGCCAGGGTCTGAACTGTGACAACATCTCTGGTTATTTATAAGACATCCTTGGTGCACCTCCATCCACTAAAGAATCAGAAGCACTGTGACTATCATAATTCACTCCTAAAGAGTTCTAATGATGAAACATGTAACTCAACTGATTCATAAAGAACTTCACTACAAGTGAACTTCGGTTAATGTTAATTAGCACTGTCAATGACCTTTACTCAGTGGATCCTTGAACTGCTTACAAGTGCCTCACTTGACTGGAACACTTTAGCTATTTGGGTTACACGTTAGCTATTTTAACTGAAACCAATTTGGAAGGTGAAAAAAAAGCTTGTCATTTTCTATGTCCATTGATTTTGTTAATACTTGTATACAAACACACATAGGTTTTGGAGGAGACACGCTAGATCCCAAACCAGTGTAGGATTTGCACAAGAACAGGTAGTTTCTGGTAAGTTTATGCTCCTGATGTCACCTGAAAGCTTGTAATTGCTGCCCTAAATGAAGACCAGCAGCCCTGATTTAGTCTTGAACCTGAACATGGAATAACTTGCCGATGTAGGGATCACAATGCAGCACGGTGATCAACTATATGTTTTTTTCCTGCCAGCACTTCAGTGTAGCAGCACAGCTATCCAAATGGGTTTGTAGGTTTAGGACAGAGAACTGGAGGATCATTTCACAGGGAGAGTTCAGAAACTTTCTGGGCAAAAAACAGATGACTGCAAATAGGTCATATCTTATAATCTGTAGACACAGGGGTAGAGCAAAAGGTGAGCCACATGAACTCATGAATCTACTGTTCTATTTTGTTCTAGCATTACATATTGATGCTTGAAGAGACGTCTTTGAGAACTAAGAAGAGAAACTGGCCAAGAGCGGTTCACTGATTTAATAGCTTACAGAAACCACTTCCATGAAAATCTAATGGGTT
Source organism: Phaenicophaeus curvirostris (assembly GCF_032191515.1). Lineage (NCBI taxonomy): Eukaryota > Metazoa > Chordata > Aves > Cuculiformes > Cuculidae > Phaenicophaeus > Phaenicophaeus curvirostris. The sequence continues at coordinate 11,353,492 of NC_091394.1, forward strand.
GCTAAAATGCCACCGTACAGTGCCTCCTAAAGGTTTCCCTGGGTCTGTTTCTACAGAATCAATCTATGGAGCTTGCTTTTATACCAGATGAGACCTCAGTTTGACTGCTTATTTTTATGTCCAGGTTTTTATAAAAGCTCACCGGAGTGAGACCTGATCTTACTTCACAACACATGAAGGGTTTTTAGGTCTTGAGCTCCTTTGAAAAACTGACCGTGTGCAGTGAAACCCTGCAACACATGCATATGTACACAGACACACCTCAATAGATTAACGACTGGCTCAAAATTCAAGCCGGCTGACTACTCATGTAGCAAAAGGAAAGGAGGGACAATTCACCACCAAAAAGACAAATCTGACCCTTCCTGTTTTAAGAAAAATCAGAAGATTGTATCGCTTTCCTAACCTCCATTTAGTCACACTGCTCACACATAGTGCAGGTTTACTCCCCGGAGTGATTTCACTGAGTGTCAGAGTAGTCGATCAACACTTAAAGGAAGAGTCTAACAACTTGAAGAGGAGCTGTTCCAAATGACCAATCTCATCTTCCTCCATATACTTTTACTCACACAATTAATATGGTTTTATAAAAAATGATAATATTCCATGGTCTTTTGTTATTATCAGATTGCCATACCCGAAGAGCATTCCATAGCCAAGGTAGTCTTGTCATTCTGCATAATTTGTGCAACATAACCATGTGCTAATAAGAAAAGAAATTGAAGGTCTCCACTTATTACTATAAAACTAAACAGATATTTACAAAACATACACAAAGCCTGACTCAGACTACAATATCAAATGTTTTCCATTTTCCAGTTACTAGGCATTTGACCTCTTAAGGCAGGAAGGAAAGGGAAGGGAAAGGGGAAGGGGGAAGGGGGAAGGGGGAGGGAAAGGGAAAGGGAAAGGGAAAGGGAAAGGGAAAGGGAAAGGGAAAGGGAAAGGGAAAGGGAAAGGGAAAGGGAAAGGGAAAGGGAAAGGGAAAGGGAAAGGGAAAGGGAAAGGGAAAGGGAAAGGGAAAATCTCAGACTTCTTCAAATTTAGTGCTTGCCATCTTTAAATACATTATGCTCAGTCTGGGCACACAAGCCTATTAAGTACTTAGAAAAAGGCTCGCAAGCCTTCTCTGGAAAAATTCAGCCTGAATTCAGTACAAAGGCTTGGCTTCTTCGGCCTGTGTGTGAAAAATATTGAGGCAGATGGCAATTAGCTGAGGTATTTTTGAGTAAAACTGGCTGTATTTCTATTTCATTTTTATTTGTAAAACTAGCTACATTTCTATTGAGATGTTTAAAAATAAAATTTTTCATTAGCATATTTTTCACTTCAGGTTAAACTAAATATTAGAGCTAGTGTCTCATTTTCCTTTTTACATTTTAATTTTCAAACCAAAATCCTTTTGAGTGATTTTTTCTTATTCTTCTGATCCATGCAGTCAATAAAAAAAAAAAATTGCTTGCTTGCATTGTTCTACCTACACAGCTGTCCATATAAAGTTTCTAATATAAACTGCCCCTCTTAGCTAGTTATGAGACCCTCAGACAGGGTAATTATGCCCAAGTCTGAATGAATACAAGGAGGAAAAAGGTGAATACTTTCCAAATGCTGCTGGGCAGTAAATAAAAGTAAATCAGTGATCCTCTCTCTAACAGTATGCCCTCAAAATAAATCCTCCTGCAACTACTTTTTAAATGTTCCTGTTGCTTTCACTGTGTGTGGTCTTCTGATTCAAGCTGCTTCTGCCTCTCCACATGTTTTTCTACTAGTTTATTGTCGTCAGTGTGAACAGAATGAGCTCAAAGCATCAATCTGTTGAAAGGTTTTGCTCTACGTAGTGGATGATCAGCTGCTACAGACAGTCATATGGAGAACTGCAGCACATCACTTCTAACACCACAGTTCTGTCTCAGAAACAGAAGACTAGAAGAACTGATTCAGAAATACAGACCTATTTCCTATGTAATCACACAGAAATAAGAGCTCCCAGGAGGACCTCTTGTAAGATCATTACCTTCTCTATACATGCCAACCTTATCCTTTAGAGATATTTAAGGAATATCTTTGTTTACATGATAAGTTAGCATGTTTCTTCAACTGCTGATATCATTTGGCTCCAATGCAGCAGCTTTCTGTGCTTTTCAATGTTTTTCTGTTTATATTCCCCAATAATTTTCTGCAGAATGCATGGATCCCTAGATAACCAAATAAAATTTTCTACCAGTGAGTTGCTATTGTTAATTACCATTCATAGATCCCTTAGGAGTAGCCCTTAGGCGTCTGTAGGATCATATCTGAACACTATTGTGATCCATGTAACAATTATTATTTTTGTTCCCAAAGAAATGTTACTTAAATCTTTGCAGGGCAAATAAAAACTCTTTGTTTACCAAGGGGCTATCATCCTCTTAAAATGGAGGGTAACTCAATCCATTCAATAACTGAATGGCTCTTTGGAATTTCGCAGCTCTCTACATTGACTAGCAGATGTGCTTACAGCAGCAGCTAAAGAGCTTAAAGAAGGGAAATACATGATATTTATAATAAATGGCTGGCCAAAGAGGCTTCCAGTCCTAAGCTCCATATCTCATTGATGCTAAAACAAGCCTTATTGTGACAGATGTTGGTTCAGAAAATAGTAATTCACCGCAGTGGTTGCTTCAAAGCTTAGATGCATCAGCTCACGTTGGTTTATCAAAAAGGAAAGACTGAGATCCTCCAAGGCATATATGTGAAAGCTCACAGAAAAATGTGGGAATTTGGGGTTTGTATGCATCTTTTTAGATCACTCTAAATGGGCAACAATCTGCATTTCTCACATGGGTCACATTCAACACAGATTCCTATACGGATTTCTGCAGGCATCGTGTTAATCTTAACAAGTAGTTTATTTTGTATCAGAAGGTTCAAAACTAACCAGGAATATAGATGGTTGAACATCAGTGCCTTAGAGAATTGGCTGCTTGATTGCTCATGCTACACAGAGAAAACACCGCTAGACACTTCGATTTTGCCTGGGAAGAGCACAGAGCAAGAATAATGGAATAAAAAGTGATGGCCTTATCAGTGGCCCATATCTCAGATTATTCCTGTTTAAGGTCTTAGGTTTGGGTTGTTTTGGTTTTATACATTGTTTTAAAACATGGGTTTTGTTTTTAAAAATGGAGCAAAGTGCTCTCTTTGTCAAAGTATTCTCTACCCCCCTAATTCCCTCAGATCCTCAACACCACTACATAGCAGGAAACAGCACAGGCTGAACAGTACAAAGAAAAGACTCTGGTAAGAAGGAGGTTGGGGTGCATGCATACTGAGAATGTTTGAATCTATATTTATCAGTAAGTCTGCTTTACGTATATATGTTTCAATTAGACATTTAATTGCAAGTATTGCTTTAAAACAGGAATGAGAAGTTGCACCCACTTCTACTCCAGCAAGGCAAATCTTGAAGAGTGTTTGTCAGCTCAGTAAGTATGTGCTTTGGAGTGCTAATGTGCTCCCTCAATTGTTTTTCTTGCTACTAGCAGTATCGACAGCAAGATTTGTGTTGTACTGCTGTACCCCAAAGGTCATTATTCAAAACATCTTTACGCAGCCCCTACCTTAGCAAACAGAAAGTTCTCTAAAATAACATGTGCAGACAAAAGCTTCTTTGCTAGCTAGCGTGTCACAAATAAAAGACAATTAAAAAGTTAAAAAATTAATAAGTAGCTGATGGAATCTTCAGCTGCAATTATATTTTTGTCTATATCCACACAAGTATTTGCAATGAAAATAAGCATCACAACAAGGTTATGTAAGCTAGCAGCACTTCTCACATATGAACCCCTTGGCTTCTTGAAGGATTAGTTGCTAGAAATAATGCGAACAGAAATGTGAACTCCTAACTTCAATGTTTATATGACTATTGCATTATTCAAACAGAGAACGGATTGGGAATTGTTTTAAGTTGTTATCCTAGATTTTTTGCATTCCTATGAATTTGAACTGTGAAAGGCTTAAAGGATTAGGAAGATAGTTATGGAGAGGCAATATCCTTATCTTCATTGAGATGGCTAGGAAGGTGTTGTTTCCCTATATTAAAGCTGACACTTTCAGTGACCAAAGAAACTGCCGTACATTAACCTATAAAAGAGCGGCAAAAAGTTGAGCCTTCTTTATGTTCAGGTACAATACTAAGGCAAAGATGGAAGAACCAGATTCTGACTAAACAAACAGCATAGCAAGAATGTTCACTCTTAGCTATGGACTAAAAGGCAGATAGAACAGCCACCGCTGAACCTGTGAAGACACACTTGGACAACTAGAGTCACATTGCTGCCCAAAACTAAGCCTGCAGTTGAGTCATGCAGGCACTACAGGTTTGTATGAAATGCCTTCTTCGTGATGGTAATGAATCAGTAAGGCATGAAAGACTGGCAGAGGAAGGAGAGAGCTAGAAGAAGCAGATGCCCTGCTGCATGGCTTCAAAAATAAACATGAAAGGAACAAAATTAAGAAAATAGTGGCTCCAAGCAGGGTGTCTCGAGTTCCTTCTTGGAAGTCTGAAATTCCGGGATTCAATAGTGCACAAAAACCCTTCTGATAGTAAGCCAGTAAGGTGGCATCATCCATGTATGGCAGACAGTAGAAGTGAGTGGGGAAAAACCTTTACTTGGAATGGAACACTTCACAAAACTCTCCTGAAGGTGGTAAAGGAGGATAAGTAACTAGTAGATATTGCTGTGTTATGTGAATTGCTGTGTTTATTGTCCCCGAGTTTCTTTTCACAAACTCTTAGGAAAATAATGCAATCAAGACCACCTGCTTCTTATATTTGCTGAAGAACACCACCAAGTCTGCAATTCATCAAGTCCAAGGCAGAGAATACCTGCCCAGGGTAGCTGAAATGTTGCTCTTGATTATACTGTAGGACCAGTGGTACCTATCAACTCTCATCTGAATGTGCTTGAAAGAACGGAATTTTTTGGTAAATCAGAGGTGGCTTTCCACACCTTACTAATCATTTTTGCTTAAGGAGCAGTGAGCCACACAATGCTTACAAGAAGCTGGAAAAAAACCCCTAGTCTCTTGAAAAGGAAAAAAGGAACCTCTTTATCTATGAGACAAAAAAAAAGAAAAAAGTCTGCTTGACCAGAAAGTTTTCTTAGTACCAAATAGTATTGGATAGACCTGCAGACTTAAAATATGCAAACCTGAAAATTCAGACCATCTCCAGCTTTGATGTGATTTTTTTTTTTTTTCAGTTGTAATCAAGCATATATTTAGGACAGTAGCAGTTTCTCTGATTTATGAAGCTGAAGCTCTGGTCCACTGGTTTCAGGAGAAATTGATGGTGGCTGAGTAATGCTCGGCAACTGCAAAACTGAGCTTTTAGAGAAGTCTTGAAATATATACCAATGAGGCTGATTTTTCACATTGCCAAGTATTGTCTATCTGTAATCTTTGCAAGCCTGAGGCTATTCTCATTCTGGTTACAGAAATGTCTTCCAGCTGGCTGGAGTTCTGAAGTCAGGTCCACAGGAATATGAGTGAGTGTTGGTCACTGAGCCACAAAAGTGGCTTCTAGGAATCAAATACCACAGCTTAAGTCCGAGGTTCAATGTGCAGTTTGGATAAAAAAAACAGATAATTGCAGATTATTAGCAGTAAGGCCTTTTTATGAAAAGCATTTGCACTGGATCAAAGCATAAGACCCTTTCTGCTTCTAACAGATCTTTTATTCCTAATTTCATAACATACTGAAACAAAAAATCTGAAGCCAATTGGGCCCTGCAAAAGCCAGTGCTTTCTAATGAGCAATAATACTTATGTTTAATGTAAAGTTACACCACAAAAATTGAGTAAACTGCTATAGGAGAGTCATCGAGAATAGGTATACCTATCAGAATCAAGTGTTCTGCTGACTTTAACTTGAATCTGCATGCAAATTTTGCATAGCTTGATCATGAATAGTCACATGCAGTCAGTTTTTGATAATGTCTTTCTTAAGTAACAAAACATCACATACAAGCCAGAACATCCCAGACAGACTGCAATTAGCTGCTGGGATTAAATGGTCACTTAATGAAACAAGTATATAGCTTTCAGAAAGGTACAGTATTTTATTGCCTTAAAAGCATTTATTCCACAAACTTGCTATCACCTTTGAGTTAAGTAACAAAAACACTGAGGTACAAAATCAATATTTACACACTGAAACGGAAAACTAAAGGGCTTCTAGCATGCTGAACAGCAGAATAGAGGTCCTTTTCATAAACAACCCCAACTGAAAAAATGACAGCTTTGGTACAACTCACAGTTGGAAGGAGTAGAGGTAAGACAATTTTTTGTTGCAGAGAAATGTAGTCTACCTTTGAAGAATGCACATCAGAGAGATCATTTTTTGAACTTGCTCTAACTTAGCCATTTAAAATATTTCTGTGCGGCGAGAGACCTTGTGGTGGACTATGTTAAAATGTTCAAAATGGTAACACAAATAAGAAGGACTTCAGCACTGAACTTGCTCATACAGTCAGAAACCTCAGTGCTTGTGAATGTTAGCTACTAGGGTGGACTCTGAAGCAAAGACACCAGCAGAACTAAATATGCTGAATGACAGTATCTTAGTAATGCTTTATATTTTATCCCAATGGTTAAAATTTCAATAAAAGGGAAACCAAATATTACTTTAAAGTTTACAAATAAGATTAGGCAGAAACAGATGAGATTAGCAGATTACCATGACTCATAATAAAACCCCAGTAAAGCTATCTGTGAGAAGTCCTACCATGAAAATCAAAGCCACAGAAGACTTTAACTGCATTGGGGCTTGGATAAGGAAATTGAAAACTCTTTCTCTACACAGAATATACAAGTATATTTCCATTCAATGTAATTGCAGTGAAATAAATAATGCACACAGTGCCCATACACATATGTGCATTTTTCAAGCTTGAGTTTTGTGAAAACTGTGAAGATCTAAGCAGATAGCAGATTGAGTAAATCTCAGTTGCATTTACCAAACACTGGTCTGGATTATTCTTCCTCATAAGAATCTCACAAGAAAGACCTCAGGAGGTGAAATGTTCTTTAAGCATCTATATAAGGCACTTCCTCATTAGGTCCCCAATTCATATGAACTTGACTACCCAACCTACTCTCCAACCAGCAGAAAATATGCTTCAGGTATTAGAGAAAATCTCTATGAGCACAGGCAGGATGAAAACCCTTCTTGAAAGCGATGCCAATGAAAATATATTGAGGTGACTCCTACATTCTCCCATACTATATTGTATTTTTATACCAAAAGAATGATGGGCACTGTAGATAATGTTGCTTATTACACAACAAATATTTGAGACTATAAGCCCTCCCAACACCAGCATAGGTATAATTTGCATCAGTAGATGTAAATAACAACATGAAACTAGATTTTTTTTGAGTTTTGTGCATTTGTTTCTACTATTTCTCTTTGACAGCTACTTTATTAACAATGTGATCTTACTCATTTTCTTAGTACTTATTCCAGTTTGTAGACTAGCACTTTAGCCTGCAATAAACTGCACTGCAACAAAGTGACAGAGATTTTATAGAGAACTGTACGTCTGGAACCTGCAAACAATTATCAAATTGGTACTAGATGAGAAAGTGTGCCTATAAACCAGCTACCACAGAATCCTTTCAGAATCAACCTGCCAGCATTTTTAATCTCCTTTCAACCAATCTTTAGATCATGTGAATGAAAATTTATATATACACACACCAGGGGAGGTGTGGGGAGGGAGGTGTGGGGAGCTAACAAGTTCTGTGCTCTTTTGCAGTAAGAATGCCACGTCAGTTCCAAGCTCTTGTGTTCTAACTTTCATATATCCATCTGTATGAATACATATATAATAGTTTAATGAGGGATTCCATTTTGTGAACCCCTGCTACCCGCAGGCATAAGTTACATTTAAAATATTTAGGGTTTTTTTTTTTTCCTTACTGTCCTCAATTATTCTGATTCATTCAGCTCTCTGTTGCAGCTATAGAATAGATCCAAGGAACCTTCAGTGCCCAGAAAGATGTATAGGTGACTGCTCCTCCTTCTGTTTATGTGGTGCTATGGCACAATGGCTAGATTGAACACTTTGTATCAGAAATTCATTTTTATAAATACTTTGGTGATCATACTCCTTGGCCATCTCCACGTGCCTTTTTCAACTCACTCCAGCAGAAAAACTTGCTTGCCATGAAAAAGTCTGACAGAAAAGCTTTTCCAGTGTTGGACAAACCTGGGACGCTTGCACTTGGAAGTAAACGCGTTTCCTGCATCTAGTTCACCTTCTTCACTCAGAGGGTGGTGGAGCAGTAGAACAGGTTCCCTGGGGAAGTAACCATGGTGCCAAGCCTGACAAGGTTCAAGAAGCATTTTGACAACACCCTTGGACACACGGTGCAAATGTTGGTGTTATCCTATGAAGGGACAGGAGTTGGACTCAATAATCCTTGTGGGTCCCTTCCAATTCAGGACATTCTATGATTCTGTGATTCTCTGGTTTGAAATGTATATACTCCAATTCCTTTCTCTGGCTTGATTAAAACTTCTGTGATGCTGTTCACCATAAGATTCCCAGAATCCACTGAAAAAAACAGACAGGGCTGATCCTTATACCATAGGACACTGGTTGGTCAAGAAGTCAAGTTCGTAGGAAAACAAGTCCCCTGAACTTCAGGCCATGGAAACAAGGTACCAAGGAAACATCTCCAAGCTGTCATATTTTAGGTTTTAGTCACGTTTACACTTTTTGACCATCGTCTTCTGATTTTCATTTCTTTTTTGAAGAGTGATCACTGCTGAAATGTGAGAAGGAACCTGAGCATAAAAACTGGCTCCTGCCAAGCTTTTAGTCGTGCACCATTGTCTGGGGACTTGAGAAAGGCAGAAAAGAAATTTCATGTGTGTGTATATATATATGGTCTTTTCTGCTGATGAGGCAAGGAGGACACTATAATGGAATGCATCTTTTCTGAAGCTGGAATATCACTCTATAATTAATTTAATTTCATTTATCTATCAAGAGTGATTTAGAAAGGATATGCAAATGTCTTGGTGTATACCCAACATGAATAAGCATGTAGACTACCAGTGTATTCAAAACAATGTTCTTCATTCTTTCTAATGTTCTTTTGGACAGTGAAATCATTGATGAGACTTGAACAGCAGTCACAACAAGAATAATACATGCGTTAAAAGTTAGTCCACAAATGAACATAACATATGCATAAAAGCTAATGGCCCACTGAAAAGCAGAATCATTTAGAAGGATAAGAAAGAAACTTTATATAGTCCTCCCTTATGAGATCCTCCCTAGAACCATAAATTACAGTTCAGTGGAAATTAAACTTCTAAATCCCCTCAAATACTCATAAATAGAACACTTCAAGCATGCTTTACAGGGGAAATAAAGTTGACTTTGGTATCCAGTGATCTAAAGCCTCTCATCATTCTAATCAGATTTCTTTGATTTTTAGGTGTTTGCTGCTGGGGGAACAAATGACAATACTTTGTGGCTTCCTCTCCTCCCTTCCTTCCTAATTCATTCCCACATTCTGGTACAAACCCACTGTCTCTTCATTATTTAGAAAACTTCTGCTATTTCATGGAAGTAAGATGAAGGCTTTATGTTATTTATTCACAAATGTATAAATGTATACATGTTCTAGATACTATTCTAATCATTTAGGTCTTTCAAAGAAGACAAATACTTTAACAGTTACGCTGACCATAGCATTACTTAAGTACTTGGATTAGCTAAAGCCTAAAATTGTAAAAGAAATAAATTCAAATCCAGCCGTATGCCAGTCAGGATGCTCTATAAATGCCTGAGATCCTTCAGCATCATACTGTTTCATACTTTCTGACTCTATAAACCTAACAGTAAGGCAAATTCAGAGAATGACAGCTATTCAGAAGTACACCTTCATATCAAGTTAATACACTTGTCCAATTTCTCATATCTGATTTAGTTTTTATAAACATTTCATTAGCATAGCTGAAAGCTGCTTTGCCTCTTTGCTGTCCCACAACATCATAGTATAAACAGATAATTTGACATGTAATATAGAGTTGCATCTCCCATAACACCTGTACTTGCCCTTAAGTCATCTATCTGCTTTCTGAAACATTTGGATTGATTGATAATAAGGAATTTTATGTGACTGATCACATTTCTCTTTCTCCAAGGCATAAACATTTTTGGGATAATTCCCTTTCTTTTCTTTAAACCAAATTCCACTTTGCTTTTACTTTCAGCACTTTAAAGTGCCTCGTACTGGAATTGTTAAATTAAACAGGACCTAGTTCTATACTTTCCACCAAGCCCACCAGGTTTCTCCAGAAAGCTATGATAAATTATACCTCCATGACAACAAACTCCTGCTGTGTTTTTAAAAACAGGTATTTGTTTAAGTGCATCTTTTCTCAGGAAATATTTGGTGGATTGGTAAAGAAGTCAGCGAGCTTGTACTCTTCTGATTAATTCTCCCCATAATTATAGCTATTTATTTTGACCCTAATGATGTTCAACTGGATGAAATACAACTGCTCTAGTAAGACACGCCTGGTTTCAAGGGCTGTATGCTCCCCACATAGATGAGATGCTCTTGATCATCACCCTACAGCAATTGCTTTCAGCCCATATTAACAAGTTTCCCCCAGAAAATGCGTGGCTGTCACCGAACTACGAAAACTCCTTTTATGACGTTAACTCCCGATTTTCACTGCCAGTGTAAAAAAGTAGAAATAGAACGTCTGTCTGGAATAAAGGGATGCAGCACCAGGGAAGCACAATTGGTGGCTTGTTCTCTGCAGCTCGGGCTGGTAAAGGGCCTGTTAGGAGATTTCTGTAGGACAGAGCAGCACCTTGGACCAATGCACTTGCAGGCACTAAATCTTGCATACAACAGTGGCATTTCCAAGCAGGCAGCCCATTCAAGCAAGGTAAACACAGTACTGCCTGTATGAAATTTGCTGAAATGGCATCCGAGTGTTCCAGCAGAAGGGAAAGCGTTAACCAGAAATCTTTTATAAATCACATTTTGCAGAAATCACTCTGTTACAACAGATTGTGCAGAACTATTTTTTCCCACACTTTCTGATACAAGCACCCTAGGCAAACTTTCTAATTAGAGCAGCAGATGTATGCAGTGCCATGTCTCTGTGAAGTTATTATGCCCAAACCAAATTTTGTCACTAGCAGCCAATAATTCATTTTTCTACTAAGGGCTTGAAGTGGCCATATCAATTATTTAAAAACATGCTAAGACGAGGAATCCATTTAAAATCTTCTGGGAAGCCCAGTTAGAAAACAGTACATGCTCAGATATCATTCACAATATTGCCTTTTAAAAAATACAATATTACTAATTAAGGCTTAGTGTCTTAGGCCATTAGAACTTGAGTGAATCTTGGCAGCATAATGATCTCGCTTATCATTGTGCTTTAATTTATGGGGTACTAAGAAAAAACAAAGGAAAAAACCTAAGCAATTTGCAAAACTGAAACTCATCCAAAAATTGCTTGCAGTAATTTCTCCTGAAAAGTGATTTCGCTGTGTGTAAGTGCTATGCTGGTAAGAAAATGCTTCCTATCAATAATTAAAGTATAATGAAAGTTTCATGTGACAGAAGGCAATCTCAAAACAGGGCCATGAAGAAGACCATTGCTTTTCTTTCAGACCTTTCACATTTTAAATCTCACAGTAACACCCTTCTCAAAGAAACATTTTAAATAAACTATTTAGTGAAATATATAACTATTCAGAATATACTATATGTTGTAACAACAGGGAAAATTAACACAATTCCAGCAAAAGTTGCAGCAGAAAACAGTTGCACAGTATCAAGCATCCCTAAATACCAGAGAGCAGCCATGAAAGATGTGTATAGTTACCAGACATCACGGTTATGAACAAAAGCATTATAGACAGGACATTAAAACAGCCTAGGTTTTTACAAACTTGTGTTAACTTCACGTGTCTTAGTTGTCTAAGAAGGTCCAGCCACTGACTGACTCCTATGGCTGGAGTACATCAAAGGTCTGCCTGTGGCCCTTCACAGACAATCTGTGTCCTCCTCCTCGGGGCCAGTGTCCTCCTCATCTGTCCAAGCACCTATTTGGATAAAACTTCTAGGGACTGGATTATATGGTAAGCTTTTCAGTCCCATGGCAGATGTAGCTGATATTGGAAAATTGACACAAGGGTTACTTGAGACAAGAGGAGAAAGGCAAGAAGTAGACTGCTATCAGCCTTTCAGAAAAAGTCTAAAACTATAATAACAGTAATTCTGCATGCTGATTTAGAATATCCACATCTAATACTGACAAAGGCAGAAGGTTAGAAGCACTTTCAGACAGGTCCTTGGCATAAAATCCTTTTTAATACTGACAGAAGTCAGAGACTGAAACACGTTAGAGAGGGATTTTACAAAAGGCCTAAGTTTTCAGCCAGCTGATCCTCCTGCTTCTTCATTCCAGTTATTACTGAACTCCACTGTCTTTACACTATGTGAAAGCACCTATAGTAACAGGCAGGAGGACCGCCAAGTTGAGGATGGCCAGGTTTGCTGGCCTTGAGTAGCATCCCTCAGGAGGAATACAGTCCCTCCACCAGCAACGAGGCTCCTTCACCACAACTCTGCTGCCTGGGAAGTTTGAAAACCAACATGCAAGTGACACCTGGTATATTTGATAAAAATATCAAGCAGGCTAAACAACCAAAAGCTAACCCTTAAAATACATAGGTTGGTCTAAACAAGGCTATTGTGAGCAAATGCAGCCAGGACAGTTGAAGGCAAGCCTGCCACATTGCTAAAACACTTAGTGGAAACACTATCACAATGCAAACTTTGCATGAGTCCAAAGGGATGCTGGACTTGGAGTTAGGCCACCAACTTTGCAACTGAGGTGACGCCAGCTTTGAAAATAACTCATGTCATTGCAGCCTGAAGAATTAACTAAACATATTTTCCATTTTAAATGTTTAATATTAGAGAGCCACTCTTCCATGTGGCATTTAGGTGATAGTTTAGAGCAACTCTTGGATTGATGGACAATTTAGATAAAAAAAAACCCTCAGGGTTGTGGTGAGAGAAGTTACATCTTGACTAAACTCTCTTGGTCAATCTCCCTTGTTCTGGCTATCTAATGGACAGAGGTCAGACTGGAGTACCCTATATTCCAAGTCCATAATCCAGGTGGTGACCAGCAATCCTCACAAAATTTTTCCCCCAGCGTCCTGCTTCGGGAATGGGAGTTAGCCTTGTTGCTCTTTTCTAAAGCTGAGTAAGGACTCTCTTTGATCTCCTGATCTTCTAGCAGAGCCCTTGACTGTCATTTCCCGTGGATTTGGCTACTCAAACAAACCTGGGAGTCTTAAATCCCCTCTCCAAGCCTTCCAATGCTTCATTCTGTAACTACAGTCAAGATTCAAAAGGGCAAAACATAAAGCTTCATCTCATGTGATAAGCTTAGTTTATCACATTTCAAAATGGACGTAAATTCTGTTCAGTAAATTCAAAATTCTCTTCAATAGGCTCTCTGTTTAGCAGGCTGTTGTACACAAGTACTGTTGGTAATATAGTCACAGTAATTAGGTCTGAAACCACCTGAAGATGCCACCTGTTTTTCAGCACTCAAATACTTTGATCAATCTTTACCATGCAGGAGCTTGGCATGCCATTAGAGACCACAGCTTGTATTTCCAAGTTCTTGCACTCATGCAATTTCATCACTACTTGATTCCTAAAAGCCAAAGTAAACTTTGGGCTATATGCTCCTTCTCTACCACTCCAAAAACCTAGAAATTTCTAATTTGTTTTTCTTAGTTTCATAACCATTACACCATAACATTTCCTTCTGATTTTTTTCTTTATAGTTTCCTACCTCATTTATGGAATACCTAAAATTCTCTAAGGGAGGTAAGAATTGCTTGGTGACTAATATAACCTTATTGATAAAATTGTCAACTTTCTTGATTTGCTTTAGCCATGCAAAATAGTCCACAAGTAAAACTAGAGATGTTGACCAGTTTGAAAACTCTTTTGACAGGGCATCAGCTGAAACTCCAAACTAACCCTCTTCTGTCTCAGGAAAAGCAAAACTCTAACAGGTTGTTTATTATGATATTATTTGTTACAATAACTTTCCCTGATGTGTTGATTCTTACCATAGCAACAGCACACGGAAAAAAAAATTAGAAAATCAAAAGATGTCCAAAACATCCTTAGAAAATAGATCACACATTGCCATGACATACCATTATATTTTTTTGCTACATCAATAGTTCATTTTTTAATTAAAAATCAAGTGGGTTTTTGAAATATACGCACCACAAACAACCCTGTGTGCACTGCTGCATTTTTTTTTCAGCCAGCATAAACATCCTGTTTTTTTCTGAAAAGAGTTGGTGCAAAAGACTCCAGGCTTCTTCCTAGTGCCAACCTTTGTGCATGCACATGCTGGCAGTCTACTCCCCTACACAGATCTTGAATCCCTTTTACGCCCAGGTCTGCAGGACAAATATGACTCAGAGCTTACTCCTACAAACACTCCAAAGAAAAACTACAGCATTAGGTTAAATGGGAGAAATTGAGTAAGTGAAGTTATTTGCCTGTGTAGGTATACATAAATCTTAATGCAATGACGCACACTGTTTTCCATGAAGAGGATGCCTGAACCAGGATTAAACATTGCTCATTACTAGACATCACTAGACTAACATCTTGCAGATAACATGCATAGTCATTCTGCAGGAGAGGTAAATGCCAACAGGCCCTGGAGAAAACAGAAACAAGTGTTTGGTGTTGGGCTGCTGATATGAATTACAGTTCCAGCTGCTTTGATCACTGTGGGATTTTACTGGTTTAGATACTGCTTACTGTAGTACTACTGCAAGCATTGTTGTATTAGATACTACTTATTGTAGTATTTTTAAATATCTAATAAATAACAAAACTGTATATCCATCCACATTAATCTTTTGATGGAAGTTTAATAACAAGTAATATTGGAAGGTGGGGATTTTTCAATGACAAATGCAATAAATCCACATTAGGTAAATACTAACCTATCTGCATAACACAGTAACATATAAAATAGTTTGTATTTACCTGAATTTGATAAAGACAATGATAATCACATCAGTCTAACTCTAGACATTCACTCTTCCTTGTGAAATGTTGGTTAAAATATTTAATGCATAGGGGAGATGACTTTAAAGTTGCAAATGCTTTAAAAGCTTCAAACTTTACTCCTTAGTTTTTGAGAAAGGAAAAAACCCACCACTAATGTGTCATTAACAGAACAGAACAGTTGCGAAGGACCTCGAACAATCATCTAGTCCTATTGCCTCTTAGATGCTGACAGGCTTGGGATATTGACCAGCTCTCTAGGAAGCCTGTTCCAGTGTTTGACTACCCACTTGGTAATGACACGTTTCCTAATGTCCAGTCTAAGCCTCCCCTGTTGCAGCTTTGAACCATTCCCATGCATCCCATCACTGGACACCAGGGAGAGGAGATCACCACCTCCTTCTCCACTTCCCCTTCTCAGGAAGCTGTAGAGAGCTGTCAGGTCACCCTTTAGACTCATCCAATCTAGACAAGCCCAAAGTCCTTAGCTGTTCCTCATAGGACGTTATTTCCAGTCCTTTCACCGGCTTTGTTGCCTTCCTCTGAAAACATTCAAGTACTCTAACATTCTTCTTGAATTGTGGGGCCCAGAACTTCACACAGGACTCCAGGTGATGCCACAACTGTGTTGGTGCCCTTCACTTATCAAAATAAAGCCAATGCAGATAAATTCTTGACACATGAAAAGGCCATCTGCTTGTATTTCCTGCCCTGTTTGCAATGTACTTCACGGAACAAAAATAAAATATACGCATTACTTTTCCCATTATTTTTAAAATTAGAAAATTAGTCCAGAATCAAAACTTACTATATTAATTTCCAGCTTCCCAAATGAAGTACAAGTGGTAAGTGCACATGAAATCTCATGCATTCTTGATTAGGAATGTTAGATAGTCTGATTTGAAAATAATTTGCTTAGAGCAAAATCGCTATCTCCAATTTGAAAGATTAATGCTTAGATTATTGCATCTGTTTAAATGTTAAAGTATAAACTCTCACGAATTGAAATTCAATTCAACGGAGAAACAGGATTTTTTTTCGAACTATAAACAAAGGTTTCTTCTGTCTTACTTGAACTATTTATAGAAAGAAACCAGAACTAAGCCAAATGAAAATGAGTCTGCAAAAACCCTGTAGAACACTACACCCTGGAAGACCAAACCTGCTCCCACAGAGGAGCGTGGATAAGGCACTTGAAATATCACTCTCTCTCTCTGAAGGTCAGTATTAAAGACTGGTATAAGATCAGTCATGACATAAATGAGGAGAATGAGCAGAACGCCATTGTGTCTAACTTAACACTATCCTCCACAAGAATTTAGGAGCTGAACGTTGTCAGGCAAGGACTTTGCACAAGACAGCCTAGCACAGGAACACAGCAAGAACTGCTCCGTACTTTGGGGCAGAAAACACTGTGCAGAAAAAGCCACTGGATATCAAGTACTAGTCTAGACCAAGAACAAAGTAATATAAGCAGGCCATGAACATATTTAACAGGAGAAGAAGCCAGAATACTGAAACAGCATCCAACTGGTAGTATGGGAACTAAGAAACCTCCCTAGACAGTTGTAAGAAGGAGTTTGCTCGGTATATGAAAAGGATTATATGATATCTTGGCTGCAAGAGCGAGGGGCTGATCTGGATAAGACGGAAGAATCAGTCATATCGTCTTATGAGCATGCAATTCTCCATAGGTATGCTTAAAGGAAGAAAAAGAAGCATATTAAAAATATGTTACGAAAAGACACCAGAACCCATAAAACATGATCAAAGTAAAATCTAAGATAGCACTCATAATTTCTTAGAATTTTAAAATATTTTATTTAAATAAGTTAGATAGGATTTTTTAATACATCTTTTATGGTAGTCTAGACAGCATGACAACATCTGCCAGCATCTTATTTTGCACAGGGATGGGTAAACCATCCTTTTTCAGCCCTTCAGAGTCGAATACATAATGTGGTTTTGTGTGTGTGCGTGTGTGCACGCGCATAATCAAATTTCTCCATTTAATATTAAAAAAAAATCTTGAAAGGGATAGTCAATAAGAACTAAGAACTTCATATTTCATTTATTACAAAACATGTTCTAATCTTTGCCTCCTTTTCTCTGAAGGCATTTTACTCTGAATTTATTTTATTTTTCCATATTGTTTCTTTTCATTCCAAGACAAACTTGAAGCATATGTTACCATTTAAAAGCAAGTTTAACACATCCTGCACATGTATAACATGTTGCAGGGGCAATTATGAGGCAAAAAGAGGCAGCAAGATGTTTTGTTCGGGAGGCATAAACATTGGATTAATAAAAAGCAGTACAAGTCACTATGAAATATGCTAAGGCTGATGAAGGAGATGTAGATGAAGGTTGTGAGAGGGAAGTTTGGAGCCACTGGTGGCACTACTGAGCACTGGATTTAGTTATTCATGATCCAGTAAGGTGAAGATCAAACCCACAGGCACTGCCCTGTTCAACAGAGGTCACGAGGGACAGGGCAGCCACTTATGAGGGATAAGGTACTTCTAGAGCCTCTGCCACCCTGCCTCTCTGCAAGCTGTCCTGGGAAAAAAAGCTCTGGTTGGTCATGTAATTAAAGACTACATCAGCAGGCGTGTCTATAGATGCTGAATTAAATACATAGGCTATATAAATACCAGCTTTTTTCAACTTTTAAATGCTTGATTTTGCCTCCTAAGTGTTTTGAGCACCATGCTTCCTTTGCATGCAGTTATCTAAACTGCTCACTATAAACACTGTCCCAGATGACTTCTTCCTTTTGTGTTAACACTCCAAATCTTCCTAGCCAGCCTCTTGTCTAAATGATTTCTAACTCAGAATCTCACCAGGACTTCAGACCAAGAGCACAGATCGGTCATTAGCGTAAGTAAATTTTACGCTCCCCTTTGCCATGTCCACCTCACTGCCTCTTTGCCTTGAGGCAGGTCTAATGTTAATTTGAGCAGTTTGTCAGCTCGATCAAGGATTCGGTCTGGATAAATTTTTCTTTTTCCACATTGCCAGTTGCAGCACATCATTCAAAAGAAGGAAGGAAAGAGGAGTGTGCAGGACCTCCTTTACAGCAGCAGCTGAAATTTAGATCAACTTATGCTGATCTCGA
Source organism: Phaenicophaeus curvirostris (assembly GCF_032191515.1). NCBI lineage: Eukaryota > Metazoa > Chordata > Aves > Cuculiformes > Cuculidae > Phaenicophaeus > Phaenicophaeus curvirostris. The sequence goes on from NC_091394.1 coordinate 11,371,760, forward strand.
AACTACACTTTAAAGTGTACAGCTCCCTTTCAAGCCTGTCTTTTTGCCTTCCACCATTAATGTGCTTTCTTGCTTCCAATCCAACTTACACCTCTCATATTTGTCTTGTGCTTTTTACCTCTTGCATTTTGTTAAATCTTATTAATTCCAGCTCTGTGCAATGCCTCTCCCACTTCTATCTGCTCTCTTAAGGACATCCTCACACTTACCTTTTTGCATTGTTGCCTATTAATGTACTTTATTATTACTCTTTTGCTAAATCCTTTCCTTGAGTCCAGCTCCTTCAGTATCCCTGATTCTGCCTCCCATCACTTATATCTCTAGGCTGCACGTATAGGTGCCACGCACAACCAAAATCTGAGTGACAGTGCAAATTTAGGAGTTGTTTTTAAGATTTTGGCCTTGGAGATGTAGCTTGAGCTTGCTTTTGCAGCATGCACTGGAAAGACCTCAAAGGAGTGGATGATCTGATATTATCCATATGGCACTGCAGATTTTACCTTCAGACTTGAAAGAATCACACAATTCTCCCCTTCCCAGGTTCTTCCGTATTGCCAGGCAGGGGAGCCTTGCCAATCCCAAATGCTAATACAAGAACTGGTCCCCACTCAAAAAGAGTCAGGAGTCTTAAAATTCAAGTCAGTGGCTAGGAACAGTGAAGTCTACATGTGCAATTCTTTCCTAGCATCTACCCTACATCAACATTGAAAGCTAACTATAAAAGAAAAAGAGAAGGAAGATAAATTCTTTTCTCCTGATCTCTCATTTTACTATTACCCCTGTTTAAAATTTTGTCTGTGTACTACAAAACCGAAGGGGGAGAATGAAAGGGATGTGTGCTGTGATGGCTAATTAGTGGATATCTGTAACACATATTCATGGAATCATAGACTGGTTTGGGTTGGAAGGGATCTTTAAAGATCATCTAGTCCAATCCCCCATGGCAAGGACATCTTCATCTAGATCAGATTGCCTAAAGCCTCATTCAACCTGGCCTTGAATGCTTCAAGTGACAGGTCATCTGCAACCTCTCTGGGTAACTTGTTCCAGTGTCTCACAAGTGTCTCATCTCTGATATGTAAAGAATTACCTATAAATTATTTATCTGCTTTTAGAATTCCTAAAATATTTTTATATTAGTTGAAAATTAAAAATCTTCAAAATATTCCTATACTTATCACGTTATTTACTTAGACTTCAAATTTATTTCATACTGCCATGGAATCAAGCAGTGCTGTGTAGCAGAATTGAAGTAAAAGCTGCAAGGAATTTTGGTTTAGTGATGCAGACTACCTGGAAGATGATCTAATCTCATTCAAGATAAGCTTCTAGATAATAATAATGGTGATACTTCACACCTTTCCCATTGTCACTGTTCTATGAGCCTTTTCAGAGTTTCTTGCTTGGGCAAGCAATGCCATTGAAGTTGAGGAACTATTTAAGATGACCACGAACTGTTGAATTTAGCCTTAAGAACACCATCCCATTTTATAGCTATTAAAACCGTCACACAAACTCCACATTCGGTGCCACTATAGATGTCGTCAGAGCTGCAACAAGACTTTCCAAGCCATAGACCATTCCTCTGTAATGTTTCAGTTCAAGATAAACCTTAACTTGGTATGTCTGTATTTTTCTAGTCAAAATAATTCCCCATTCATTACTATAAGTTAAAATGTATACACCTTTTCAAAAGGTACACAAATAAAACAAAACACACTTCTCCACTCGTATCACAACAGGAGAAGGCACTTTCACATTCTTACAGAAATACAAGTATTACAGTTGTTAAGTTGTCCCTTACTGCTCCTGTGACAACCTCTGCTGGATTATGTAAATTCCATTAGGATTTTTCACTGCTGGTAAACAACTGGGATTTTTTCATGTACAGAAACAGTCCTTTAGTCCAAGCAAATTTAGAAGGACATCATTGCCACACATGGTCATGGTCATGGTCATGACTTCTCCTCCATAAAGATAGACTATTGTTTCGTTTTGGTTTTTTTTCCAGAGAGTTTTTCTAAGCCCACATCATGGCCCTATTTATTTTCCAAGCTGATGTTCCCCGTCTTTCACCATGTTGTCAATGAGTACTGTGGCATCTCTACCCAGATAACTGAAGCAGCTATCATGACCTAAAGGCGTTGCCCCAAATTGCAACAGTGGACTTGTAGATACATTTTTTTAGTGAACTCACTAAGGTGAAAATATGGCAATGGAATTACTGATAAGTAAACCCTATCTTAATGGCTGTTCTATTCTACCTGAGCTCAAATAACTCAACCACTTTGATTGGCTTAAAATGTTAATAATTTCATTGCAGATAAAAAAAAAAGCTCCAAGACGACTCATTATTAAAGATATTGTTGTACGCAAAGCCCCAGTAAGTTTGAAAAAGACCTTGCCACAATATATTTCATTTATACGAATGGAAGTATGATAACAACCAGTCATTAAGAGGGCTAAGGTCTCATCACACCTCAGTGGCCTACCATAAAGCATTGTTATGAAACTGAATATTTTATTAAATGCATACATATTATCTAAAATTAATAATAATGAATCCTTTTGTAGTTATTTTTAACCAAACTAAGAGACAAATTGTAATCAAATAAGGTGCAGTCCTGAACCGTCCACAACCCTTAAAAGCAAATGAAAGAACAAATTAAGGATTTTATCCTTCATTTCCAGAAGATAAAGATTTTGCTTCCTTATAGCCTATTAAATGTCCGTAGCACTTAAATATATATACATATATATAAAACGCAGAGATGAGAAATTCACAGCTGTAGCAAGCTAAACAGACCCATAATCAAAATCACTGGATTGATACATCCTGATAAAAGCATTGCTCGTTAGCAGAATATAGAGTAGTTATATATTTTGCCCTATTAATAAAGATTAGATTTTGTTACTAATACTACTGCAGTGCTGGAATATGTACCCAGTTACAAGCATGATGTTATAGTAGTGGATCAAGCGGGAGAAGCTGGTCCCATCCCACTTTGACTAGGAATTAATTGGGCTGCTATATAGAGATCCCAAAGAACAAGAGTGGTCATGGGGACTTACTGAGTCTCATTCTGAGAAAAGCATTTCCTTTGAATTAAGTTTAAAAAGGTGTCTCCTCTTATGGAATCTCATATTCATGTCAAGGGAATTCTCAACATTTTACCTACAAAACCACAGCTATTCTTGCATTTGGTTTGGATTGGCGGAGCCGTTGTATTGTGTTTTATTCAAACTTAACAATACTATTCTTTTCCCTTTCTTTCAAACTCTTTCTCCACATAAAGCAGCCTCCAGCCTACCTGCATGGTATAACAGCTGGATGCAAATACAGGAAAAACCAGCATCAATGAAAATGTACCACAAAGAAATGCCGTAGCTAGATAAACGTCTCCAGAATTATTTTCTGTTTGACCTCTTATGAACGTTTGTCATGAGAGCTGTTAGCACCACCAGACTGTAATTAAGTCTTCTGTATTTACTCTAACAAAAAGAAAAACCAAGCAGATCACTAAATTTAAATCACGAGATAGTTTAATACTTTAAAGGGTGAGGAAGCAACTTGCTATTTTAGCCCTGAAGCACACAGCTACTCCAGCACCATATACCTAGATACTCTCCTTTCCCTAACAGCCATGCTCTTTCCCTGACATGCACAAGCACTTTTTACTCCTGACACTCATCCTCATTCACCAAGACTGGGAAGGTAACTGCTTGCAGCTTTGTTCAGCATCTGGCTCTTCACAGTTACATGTCATTCCCAGGAGGAATAGACCCATTATTTTCTATGTGCAAGAAAGTACCACAGAAAAAAAAAAAAAAACAACTACAAAAAAAGTACATTTACAGAAGAATAAATGCAAATAAAGAGGTAGCTTTGCATAAATACATGTTATTTGTCTAAGCGTCTTATATACACTCAGATTGAAACACACACATAGTTAAACTAGTGAAGAAAGTGGGATTTACAGGGAAGAAATTATTTGCTTGGTTTCAGATGGTTTATACTACTGCTTTTTAAAATATATTGTGATTGCATTCCGCATGGATACATTATGTGCCCCATTCCACAAAATGCCAGGCAACGTTGTGATAGGTTTTGTTTCTTTTGTTAAAAAGTTAAGAAAATCCGAGATCAACATGTAGCCGCCTGTAGCCTCATTGAGTATGTTCAGATGTAAGAGCAATTTTGCCCTGAAACTGATGGGTAGTTGTAGTTTATGACAAAACAAAATACACACAATCTTCATTTGTGGAAGTACCACATCCACAGAATAAAAAATCCTTGGACTAAGTAATTTAGACTGGTATTGCAGAATAGTAATGTGCAATAACAGAAGAAAATCATTTTGGTTGGCTAACAGTAGAGAGAAAATCCACCTTATTTTTATAGCAATAAGCTCCACATAGAGTGACTTCTGAACCCTCCCTACATCACTTTGTTTATAGCAGCTTTATAAGGCTTGTTTCAACTAAAAAAATAAATAAATAAAAGGAAAGGATTTAAAGATAAAAAAATCCGAAGTTTGAGGTTTTATCCAAGTCTCAAAATATAAACTAAAGGAAAGTGTCAGCTAGGTTACCATGTTACAGAATAACCTAGGCATTGGTGTCCTGCCATCGATATCCATGGGAGTGACCACAGATCAAACTCAACGTTAACCTTCCTTCAGCATCTTCATAAACAGCTGAAAGCCCTCTGGTCTTTCAGCTATTGCAATAAAAAAACCACATTAGTTGGTCTTTCTTTTTTCTCTTTTCTTCTTTTTTTTGTACAAATATTCCATCCATTCTTTTTCCTTTACCAACGTCAACCGCTAATCAACCAGCGTAAGGAACTTGGTGCATAGTCTTCTAAAGCAAACAGTACTTTTCCACAAACAGCTAAATAATACCAAGAGAATTCTCTTAATGATCCCATGAGAAGAACTGTGCTAAAGTTTTCCATCTACTGACACATTTTTGTGTTGCTGTGGTAAAAGGAAACATTTACTTGTAAACATACTGTATGCACTCAATGTAAAATCTAAACAAAATGAGACATTACAGATTTGTTGGCAACTGTATCCTTTGGAAACATCCTGAATCCCGACAGCTGATGAGTGCTGAACACACGTAACAACTAGTGACTTCAGCAGGAGTTGTGAATATTTCAGCCTTCTCTGGATTAAAACGAGGAGGCATGATTTTTATCAGCACCACATGTGACTTCAGCAGCAAATTCTATCAAATCAGAAAAATTGTACCACATTGCAGTGCTCACCAAGAAAATGTATTTAGCCAGTAGTCAGGGTTCAGCAGAACAGCAGCTGACAAGCTGACGTGTATCACTCTCATTTATTTATTGAAACTGCTAGTACACTGTGCTGGTTTGCTATCTCTTTTTTCTTACTCCTGCGTATCTTCAGGTATGACACATCAGGTGTTTCTCTCCCCACTGCTATCAAGCATTAGGGAAGGCATAACTCACTCAAAGCATGCTTTCTGCTTCCACAACAGAAGCCAGCCACAGCAGAGAAAAAAAAAAAAATCCCAAGGCAAATTTGTGTAAAATATTTTAATTTCGGCCAAGAAGAAAAAGAAACAATGAAAGGACTCTTGATAGTGCAAAACTACATCCATGACTGCTCATTTTTGTTGAACGCCATCTACGCAGTAAATGGAAAAATAGGATATTTTGCAATTGCATTAACCTGACAGGCAACATAAATGTTCCTGTACTATACAGCATGAAGGCCACCAGCACACAGGAGAGTAACCTTTTTGGTTAATTTATAAACTTCTTGATGCAAAAATTATTCAAGCTGTTAGAAAACTGCGTGTACAAAGTGCTCCTTCCTGTCCTTTGGATCCACTTGATTTCCCAAGCAAATTCAAGTTTCACAATCAGACAAACGTAATGATTTTGAGCTTTAAATATTTGAAACTGTGTATCCTTGTACAGCCAGTTTTTCTTCCAAGTTGTTAAGCAAAATCACCCGCTTGTTTTAAAACAAACAAGGTAGAAGTAAAAAATCCATGAAAAAATGCTAGGGGCTGTTATTTTGCTTCATATTAAGTGACACTTTGGAAATGGCACCCTGCAAGTTAAGTCTTAACTCCTTGCTAAAATGCAACTAATATCTGTATTACTCTGCTTCGCGCACGTAAGTAAAATACAAAGTTGAAAGCACGCTGAAAGACTGAGGGAAAATCCATGACACAGATAAATTACTTGATTGCCTCTGAATAATAAACTGTTCCCCAGCAGGTTTATAACAGAATGTTTTCCTGTAGAAACACACTTCTGTCAACAATAAGAACAATTAGCTGAAGAAAGACAAACAATCTAAAGCAACTTTGGAATTGGGAAGTAAACCAGGCTGTAAAGGTCCTGTTGGATGGCCAAACTAATAGTGTTTCATCTCTCTTTTTCTCACTGAACACTAATATGTGACAGCAAATGATGCATTTACTCCGGACCACAACGCTGTTTTCCCCACTTATCCCTGGAATAACAGTCTCGGGAGCTTGAAGAACAGAAACACTGTCAATTCATGTTAGCCCTAAAGTTTTCCCCCTCGGCACTCCTCTGCTGAGAAGCCAGGAGAGGAATGAGAGCCACCACCTTGTAGGTGCCAGTAATCATCTACTGGAAGATGTCCTGGAGCACAAGGGACGGAACTCTGAGGAGAGCTCCGTAGCCTTCCCGCATCCTGGACCGATTTCTCTATGAGCAGCTTGTGCTGAGCTCCTCGCTCTGTGTACACTGACTGTTTGGAAGCTTTATCACTCACCATCCGATAAACACAAAATAGGAATGCACTTCACCCATACATACGTGCACACACCCCCCTCCACACACACACGTGCACACGGACACGCACTCCCACCCCCATCACATGAAATTCTTTCCAAGTCCCCTGTGTATTGCTTAAAAACAGAAACCAACCACACACACACACTCCAAAGGAAAAAAAAAAGAAAGCCCCAAACAAAACCTACCCCACAGATTCCCCCCCTCAAACAACAAAACACAGAAAGGAAGAGGGAAAGGGGGCGGGGGGAGGTGAAAGACAAAAAAAAAAAAGAGATGCTTTTATGCTTTTTTTTTTTTTTTTTTCCCCTGCTGTTGCTGTGGCTCCCAAGCATGCAGTGCTAAGGAAGAGTAGTTCCCCACTTTCATCAGCCAGCTACATCCTTGGGATAAAAGGGAGCAGTCCGAAATGATGCTGAGGCTGCAGAAGGGAAAATAATAAGGCTTTGCAAACATGCCTGACTCCCCACGAAATTCTCTCCTCCACATCCCGTCCTCCCTAAAACGTACCCTGAAGGGGAGGGGGGGAGAGAACAAGAACAAAAGCAAAAAAAAACAAAAACAAAAACAACACACAAGGAAAAAAGTGATGAAAAGACACAACTCACCTTAACAAGGGGTGTTGGATGGGGTCAGAGAGGAGGAAGGGTATATAAAAAGATCTATTTTTAGCAGAGGTTGTGATAGTATTGGAACACACAGACACAGGGTTTGGAAGCAGGGAGAAGAGTATAAAAAAACGAGGGGAAGAGAAATTATCGAGAAGGTGCAAGTCAGTCTGGCGGAAGAGAGTCCCCAAGGAAAAAAAAAATAATAATAAAAGAAAAAAAAAAAAAGCGCAAAACCAAAAAAAAAAAAAATAAAACCACCACGACCACCAAACGTCAGGAGGAGAAGCGGAGCGAGCGCGGCGGAGCCGGGTTTGGTTTTGTTTCTCGTGCTGGGGGCGGGCGGAGGCGGCGGGGCGGGGGTCGCGCTGGGGGCGAGGGCGCCCGGGCTGCCTCCCCGCGGAGTCCCCGCGGCTCCGCTCCTCGCCCGGCTGCGGCTCCTCTGCAGCCGCCGCCCGCGGGCGCCCCCCGCCGCCGCGGGGCCGGGCCGGGCCGGGGCGGGGCGGGGAGGGGCTGGGGCGGGGGCGGGGGTGGGGGGTGGGGAGGGGGATCGGCGGGGGCTCCGCGGGTGGCGGGGAAAGCGCGGGGAGAGGCGGCTCCGTGCGCGGGGCGGAGCGCGGCGGCGGGTGGGGGGGATGCGAGCAGAAACTTGGGCGTGAGGAAAGGCGGCCGGCGGCCCGTGGGCTTCGAAAAAACAACCATAAACGTAGATCGGTAGAATCACAGAGTCACAGAATAGCCTGGGTTGGAAGGGACCTCAAAGATGATCCAGTGCCAACCCCCGTGCTGTGGGCAGGGACACCTCCCACCAGGCCAGGCTGCCCAAGGCACCTTCCAACCTGGCCTTGAGCACCTCCAGGGATGGGGCAGCCCCAGCTTCCCTGGGCAACCTGGGCCAGGGCCTCACCACCCTCATGGTGAAGAAATTCCTGCTTGTGTCTAGTCTAAATCTGCCCCTCTCCAGTTTATAGCCATTCCTTCTCATCCTGGCACCACAAGCCTTTGTGAATGGTCCGTCCCCAGCCTTCCTGTAGCCCCTTCAGGTACTGGAAGGGCGCTATAAAGCCTCCTCTGAGCCTTCTCCAGGCTGAACAACCCCAACTCTCTCAGTCTGTCCTCATATAGGAGGTGGTTCAAGCCCTCGGATCATCCTTGTAGCTATCCCCTGGATCCATTCCAACAGTTCCACATCCTTCTTAAGTTGAAGATTCCAGAACTGGACACAATACTCCAGGTGAGGTCTCACAAGAGAGCAATAGAGGGGCAGAATCACCTCTCTCGCCTGCTGGCCATGCTTCTTTTGATGCAGCCCAGGATACGGTTGGCCTTCTGGGCTGCGAGTGCACATTGTCAGCTCATGTTGAGCTTCTCATCAACCAGCACCCTCAAGTCCTTCCTAGAACCAGAGAATCATAGAAACAAATCACAGAATGGTTTGGGTTGGAAAGGACCATAAAGATCATTCAGTACCCTCCCCCTGTCACCGGCAGGGGCACCTGAACATCCCTCGATATGGTTGAGAAAAGCACCAGCAGTAAATTGGGAGGCTAGACCTGTGCTTGTTTCCACTAAAAGTAGTAAAACTGCACCCAGCCTTGCCTTAGATATGGACACGTGGCTCATGGAGAGCAGTACCAGCAGATGATGTTCGTGCTTGATCCAAATGGAAGCTACTCACAGCACCTTTTTTGATGCCGTCTGTCAGAGGGTCACATTTGTCTTAAACAGCTGACAAAATCCTGTAAACATTTAGATGTTACAGAAGCAAGATTTTATCCGACTTATCACTCCCAGAAATACTCTGCAACTAAAAATAAATACTGTGAAAGCTGTTTTTAAGTAGATAAATACAAATTCTTTGGATGCTTTTTAACATTTTCATTGTCTAGATTGAAAGGAGTCAAATTAAAAAGGGGAGCGCGTAAATGCAGAGAAACAACTGGGCATTTACAAAGTTTTATTTTTATCTACAGTACTATTAACAATTGTAAGTAAACACATCTGTTTTTAACACCACTGTTACACTGAGTCAAGCAGGAGGGCATATAGTAAATAGTAGAGGAATATGCTCTAGTATATAAACTGGTGCTAAGAAAGACATTTACTCAAACTAGTATCATTTGTTGATATTTGGCAGTAGATGAAGCCATGTGGAATGAGAGTTGTGGAGATACTAGGGGATGTAATTGTTGCTCTTAAATACTAGCCTTGATACGCAGGGAGGGACAGTGTAGGAATCACGTGGGGATAGCAGGCAGCCTAGCTGAGCACATCGTGATGGCCAAACTGCCTAAGACTGTACTGCTGGTGTAATATGGCAGGGGACATTGAGTGCCTAGTTTAATTCTCCAGTTAAAGATTAGCTCTGGTCTTGCAGGCACCTTTGGACCACTCGCACAGGGGCTCACAGGAACAGTTACCTCTGTGCTCCGGCTTCCCAGCCACTCTTGGCTGGAATAGTGGAGCAGGTAAAATATTTTGCACCTAGGTGTTGGTTGGAACTGGAACATTTTTGCTAAATAATCATCCATTAAAGAAAAAAAGACACTCTCAGAACTGAACAACAATTTTATTATGTTATATCTGAACTCTTTTCCTTCTCCAGAGAAAGAGGCTTCCTATGGGTTTGCAGCAGAGGAACTGGAGGAATAATAAGCTTTCCAAATCTCTCATATGAAGTAGAAATAAAACAAGAGGATGTAGTTCCTTTAGTGAACTTCTCACAGGAGCCAGAGGAAGAAGATCCTCTTCTGCCTTGGTGCAGGCTCAGCTTCTGTCTTTTTCTTCTCCAGTTTCTTCCATGGACAAAATTGTTCAGCAGTCTAATGACTGAACACAAGAGTTTACAAGATCTGGATCACGTCTCCCTTTTGTGAAATCAAATATGTACAAAATTATTCACAGCCTCACAAAGGGGAGTAAAGACATTGGAAATAAACTCTGCACTGCTTGGAGCCCTGATTTCTGCAGTAACTTAAGTTGGGGAAATGTTTTATACATTAAAGTGGAGGTAATGTTTTATACATTAAGTTATTAAATATTTTCTTTAATTTCAGTTCATTTTCAAGAAACTGCATCTCAGTTAACATGTATTTACATGTCCTTTCATTGGCTTGTAATATTTATGAATCATTTTGCACTGTTGCAGAAGGACCAATTTACTGTAAAACACAGGTCAGTCCAGTACGCAGTGCAAGGCTCTGGCTGTTACCAATTCCCTGAACCGCTCTGCACCTAGTAGCACCAGGGCAGTTTTTACTGTCAGTTATAACTCTGTGGCCCTATTGACTTTGCCAGATTTGCACAGACCTATCATATTTCATTCCACTTCTCCAGAAAAAAAAAATCCTCTTTGATGAATGGCTTTATTGTTGGATTATGAAAAGCACACATGCTGGTGGTATTCGGGAACACCTAAACACAAAACGCCAGCGTGTCTTTTTTAAAATGTGCATTTCAGTTGCTGTGTCACAGGATCTGCATATTTGATGCCTGATTTACAAGCATAACTTGGCTCTCACATCATTTGCATACTGGCAAACAGTCAATTTTACCACTTCAGCATACATTCAAATGGACAGAAATCATGACAAGGGTTAAAATCAGACATTTTTATTATGTAAAGAGTTCCTGTAGAAATCCTTTTTCCGGAAGACATACATTATAGGTAATTGTCTGAATTGATCAAAACCCAAAGGTATTCAGATAGGTTATTGAGGGAACAAGTCAGAGCATCTAAACTGTCATAAACAAAACCATTCCTCACAGGTCATTACATTGCTTCAGGGTGTCACTCTTGCTGCAGACAGTTAATGCTGGGAAGCTTTCCTCCAGTTTTCATTCAGGCAGTCCAGAGGAAGTCATACTTTGTATTTGGTTCATTATGAAAAACACAAATCATGTACACTGACAGTGCTGCAAAGTAATCTTTGAGGCAGAGAGGAAAACTTCAGTCTGGGTAATGCTTCAAATGCCCTTATACTGATGAGAGGTATGAACCAGGTCACCATAAAACCGTGCCTTCCAGTGGTACCTGTTCAGAATTTCTGCTGTAGGGTTGACACAGCCAAAGAGGAACTTGTCTTCCTCTCAGCGTGGAGGAGATGTCTCCAGGTCTCCACTGATGCTTAATACGATTCCCACAAAGCCATACTGTAGCTGGCATGAGGTGAACGTTCAAGAAGGATGTTAAGGTGCTTGAATGTGTCCGGAGGAGGGCAACAAAGCTGGTGAAAGGGCTTCCTTTAAGAGGTTTGCGTTATACTAGCCTACATGTGTTTAAAATGCTAAATATTCCTGATAATGTGTGATGTTGAATGAGTTTTTTTCATAGGTTTGCTCTATGGCCGCAGTTTGATGCAACTGACAGGAATTTTAAATATCTAACTACATATTAATAGAACTATGACATGCATTATCACATTTTTCCTCTTGAATTATTAGCATTGTGATAGATCTGGAAGCAATTTTACATACAGACTTGGATTAACATAAACCAGGCTAACAGCATGTACTTGTAGGCAAGTCGTTTGTTCAAGGCTGAGACAGAGCAGCTCTGCTAGAAACCAGGCAGACAAATGATGGAGCTATGGAGGGAAATCCCTTCTCCTTCAGGAGAGAAGTAGTTGTTATCTTAAGTTCCCTATTAATATGAAAATTTCTACTATCTATCAGAGGAAATGCCTATTGTAATCACTAGTCCAGAGTCACAACTGTATTTATGTGTCTGCTTCCTGTCAAAATTGCTCAAAGTATTAAGGATTACTTGTGATGTCTTGGCTTACAAGGGGTTTTCTTGAAGGATGTCATAACTAACTTTATCAATATTCATTTATGCTGCATCCACTTAAGTTGTAAACAGTCCTTTCTGGGATAAATTGATAAGTATGTATCTCTAGATGACAGTGATGAGCACTTCCCACTCTCCCCACACCAATTAATTGCTTTTTGCTGTTGACCAGCATCATTAGCCTATTCCCCACATCCTTCCAAGGATGTCACACAGGCCAGGACTGATGGACTTCTGTGAAAGCCGTATTATTCCAGTTTTGTTCACTTTCTGTGTTTCAACAGCTATGTCACAAACTTGCCAGAAGCTATGCAGAGTGACTTGTCTTCTGCCACTGGACTTACTTCTTCCTGAAAACAGCCAACAAGTTCTCAAAATGACATTCTACTTCAATGATTTCTGAAATTACAATTGCATTTTAAGAAGTGGGTGTGCTGCTTATTTTGGCATCTGGCACCATGCATACAAGGCTGACCTCTACGAGTTCTTTCCCGTGCATCAGGATGACGCTAGCTCTTCTACCATACTATTAGTTTATTTATTAAACTTTGGTAGGCTATCTGCTCAGACTTATTGGTAATTCTTATCTGACCAAGAAGATTACTGACAGGTTCATCCATTTTAAAAGGAGACTAGAATGAATTTCTCATTTGGCTGTCAGTCTGTGTTCTTATTTGTCAGAAAAAAGTCAAAGCTCACTCTTCATTTGTCAAGTCTGTCTTTCCCATCATATACAGTGGGTCAGAGATTACAACTCATCTCAAATACTTATAGCAAATATGGTTTGGACAATAAGAATAGGATTGCTTAACTTTGAAAGACATGTACAGTAGCTCACAGCAAGCGCTACTGAACTCCATTGGTACGATCAAGCCAATAAAATATAATAGAACAAATGTAGTAGACTCCTGCCCCACTCAGAGGTACACGAACTTCCCCTACTGCACATATAAAAAACTGTCATCAGCAGGATTTTCTTAAGGAAGCAGTTGATGTGTTGGTTCATTTTTCTAAATCTGGTGAGCTTTTTAATTTTTGGTATTCCAAGGATATTAATGAGTCAGAAGATATATATATATATTTCAATGTATATATTATTTAATATATTAATATATTAATATATTTTTTTATTTTATATATATTAATATTTTAATTAATATAATCAGCAAGGAGCAGCAAGGACCAGCAGCTCCCTCAAGGACGAGGAACATGGAGCCAAGGGGTATAACCCCTTCCAACAAATCTTTTTATTTTTAAACTGACATGTGGAAGGTGTGTTACTATTTCTGGTAGGTGATAACAAGAACAGACAGGATGTAGTGCTTTAGTATGGAAATGGAAGGCACATACTCAGGTTACTTTGATTTTAATAAGAAGAAATTATATTTACTATTCAAAATTGTTAAATATTGAGTGTTAGGCAAGGAATTTGCCAGTTGGTTTTAATTAGTATATGTATTTGTTTGTATTATTCTATTATGTCAACAACGAAGAAGCAGATTTGAATCTTCCATACTTTTGCTTCAACCAACAATGAAAATTGGTTTTTGTTTTCCACCTGACATATCAAATTCCATCAATATTTCAAGAGCCTTTCTATCCTGAGCCCCGTTCCATAAGAACCTTTATCCACCAATTTGACCTTCTTCAGAAGGTTTTTGCTGGTTCTCAGTACCAATTGTTTTCACCTGTAACTCCTCAGTACAAATGTGCCTCAGGCAGATGAATTAGAAGTCCAGTGTCCTCTGAGGTAGGGACTGTCCTGGATCATTTAGGAGTGGTTCCAAGAGTCTCACTCTCACAAATACAAGTTTCCAACCATGTCCAAGACTTCCTCCACTGTGGCCCTGAGTTGATGACTTCTCGCAGCCCCAGGGTGCCAGAAGAAGGATGGTAGCAGCAGCCACCAGAAGCAGCAATGAACGCTCCCTAATTTGTTTCAGGTAATATTGACTGGATTAGCGCAAGCAGTTTAAATGTATTTTCCAACCTGGTTATTCTATGATTCTGTGATTCCGTCTGGTGAGGTAGAGCCTGCTCCTGTGAACTTTTCCACCTCAGGAATACTGGGTGTAGCAACCTCTGACATGGAGATATTGCTACACAGTGCAGGTTAGTGAGGAGCTGTTCCATCACTCTCTGGCAAAGAGGGGTCTAAAGTTGAAGATTACTCATGAGCAGTTGAAGACTTCTGGATAGGATGGAATGGCTCTTAATTTGCTTCAGCTTGTTCTACAGCTCCTGAAGCTCCTGAGTCTGCCCTGTGAGATTTTGACACCCAGGTTTGGAGATGCTAAGCATCAGGAAGCTCAAAACAGCTTCAAAATCAGCACAGGAAAAGATAAACCTTAATCAGCCTTTCATATACCAAGTCTGATAAAACTTTGGAAATTTCATTGCCAGTCTAACTTGTCTTTAGTCCTTTCAGTCTGCAGAAAAATATATTTTTTACCTCAGCAAATGGTAGCAGTATTTTTTCCCCTTGTTCTGTGTGGGATAATAAGAAATGTTAGCTATCTCCTTTCATTTGGGAATGTTGATGGTGGGAAAACCTCAAAAGCTCCTGAGAACACACAACACCTCAGACTTGGATTGCATACAGTGACAAATTCTTATCTGGAAAGCCCTTTGTGGAGTTTCTGAATATATACATGAAAGCTATTACAGGGAGGGGGAGAAAAAGTGAGGAGGAAGAAATAGTGAAAAATTGATTTGAAGGTTTTCTTAAGATACAATTTTTCTCTGAAGTTGCCGTGCATTTCCATTTCCCATAGGAAATGTGTTAATGATATCAATGGAAAGAGTAGTATTTGAGGTGAAGCTCTTTTACCACTTTAGAAATGCCGCCACCACCACCAAACAGAAAATGCAGCAACTCTACTATTACAGAGCTTGTAGGGAGCCTTAGAAGTTCCTGTTATGAATTGGTCTGCAGCTTATTGTTTTATGCAGAAACCCATAATATACTGTGCTGGTCCGTTAGAACATGGATGCATTAAGAAACATTTCTGTGTTAAAATCCTTGGCTCGCAGTAACTGCTGAACAGCACGTGGTGCCAGAGAGAAAGGAGGTATAAGAAAATGCCCACCAGTAGTGGGTAGTTTTCAGATATCCCAGACTGGCTATGAAACTGTATTGCAGAAATCTGAGAAGTATTGTTTTCCATACGAAAATGTATGAATACTCATAGGGACATGCATTTTAGCAGAGATTACATAAAGGAGAGAAGAACTTCGAGGACTTTTTGGCTGATAAAAGACTGAAGAGTTAGGCTTGCAGTTTTGAGTACCTGGATCTTCAATACAAGAACAGATCTTGAAAAGAGGAGGAACAGATTTAAGCTATGATTACAACAAATAGAATTTACCAAGCAAAAGTAGTAATGTAATATAAGTCTTTAATTTGTGGATGTTGTGCAGTCTGGACATGACAGAAAATCCAAAGCATTAAAGGAATGGAGGTTTTAGCTAGAAAGGCATGAAAAGTTCAAAGAGAGGGTTCACAAGTAAATACCACAGGAGCAGCACAAGCTGAAAGTAAATGGGACATTTCTTATTCCTAACTGCAATACAGGAGACCAATTAATGAGCTGTCAGAAACAGTTACTTGCCAACTGAAAGAAAAGCCATAGGTAGCAGAAGATAAGGAAGTGAAATTCAAGGCTTAGGGAAGGAGAATTACCCCACTAAGTGAATTTGTGGGTAAATGAATTCACGATGATAGAGATTTTAATATTACAAAGGAAAACTTAAAATGTCTTCCTGTAATATAAAGGGCTGATCCTTCAACCAGTACCTGAGCTAGTTCTGGGCAAGGTATCCCACATGTTGAGTAATGTCTTCGTAAAGGAGAAAACTGCTTTTTTAAATCTTTTTTTTTCTTTCTTTCTTTTTTGCTTTCAGCAACAAAACAGCTCAATGCCTGTGAACCTGAGTTGGTCTAATACAGGCTGGTGGTCTTTGGCATAGGCTTGGGTGTCACTGGGTGATTACTTAAGTTGAAGTAAGGATATTCCTGGTGTCACGGGGCTGGGCAATAGCAAGTGCAAATCAAGGCCAGGAGGTGAGAAAGGTCATTGCGAGGGAAGCTTTCACAGCTCCTGTCACCTCTGCATCAGTAGCTTTACCTGGATGCCATTCTTGGCGTCATGGACACAGACGGAGCTGCTTCTCCCCTCCTACATATCCATGCTATGCTCCCTTCTTCCTCTGACTTTTGGAAGGATGAGGAACTTAGAAAGAGAGGGGATGTTTATAGCTACTTCAATGTACAGGCAATGGCATAAGGTCTTAGTTACGACACACCTTCTTAGTCAGAGTCATTGTTTTCTTTCAAAGAATTAGACTTATTTAAACCTTTAAATGCTGCTTTCCAGATGTTTTACAAACAAATGTATCAATTAGCAAAAGGATTTTGTAAATAGTGGTATAATGAAACCTATGAAGAATTGAAAACAGCCCAAAATATATTTTTCTGCAGTCTGAAATCAAGCTTCAAACTTGTGGCGTCCACAGGAGGAGTCAGTGCCAGGACAATAACAATACGGGAGTTAAGGTGCGTATGGATATTGGCTACATAGTGCTAGTCTAAATCTTCCATCCTATATTCCTGCCACAGGATGGAGTGAATACCTAAACAGACACGAGGGTGCCACGCTGGTTTGGGGAACATGCAGTAGGCTCATGTCAGGTGAGAACAGACATTCATCAGGCAGTGACCTGTACACAGGGTCAAGTTAGGTTTTCACTACTGGATGGAGGGTAAGGTACCATTGTCCTCAAGGTATCCTTGCCTCGTTCCAGGAAAAGACAATGGACACAAATTGAAACACATGAAAATCCTCCTAAACATCAGAAGACACTTTTTTATGTGAGGGTGGTTGAGCACTGGGACAGGATGCCCAAGGAAGCTGTGAATTCTCCATCCTTGGAGATACTCAAAAACCATCTGGACACAGTCCTGGGCAATCAGCTGTAGGTGACACTGTCTGAGCATGGGTCTCGGACTAGATGACCTCCAGAGAGCTCTTCAAACCTCAGCCATGCTGTGATTCTGTATTTTGCCCTTAGGGCTTTATTTTATAGGTAGCTGTTTACGTATATGAAGTTTGCATAAATGTTGTTTCCGAGTTATGTACATTTCTGTCAGCTTGGATTGTTACTGCTTGGTGCATTCAAATTTTAGTAAGTTATCTGTGGAGGAGGCAATCACATCAGAATGTAATTATATAAAGTGACAACACTTAGGAAACCAGGGTAGTAGACAACCAAAGAAAGTCTGCTTTAACGGAAGGATTGTTTGTCCTCCTAATTTCCTCCCTATGCTTTTGTCTGGTCTCCTCTGTATTACATGAGTCAGAAAGCCTGAGGTGAAGTTAGAAATGGAGCATAGATCTCCAGAATCCATCACTTCATCTAAGATAGGAGAAGTGCTTCTTCTCCTATCTTATCCTCTCCTATCCTGCCAGTACTGTGCTACTGCTGTGTATTGTGGGGTTTTTTTATAAATTGTATTCGTACTCCAGATAATTATCTTATAGCTGCAACTGTTTTTTCAAAATGACGATTCAAGCATTTTGTAACCCACATATGTATTTTCTCAAAACTGCCTCATCTGCTTCAGTTTATACACCTCAATCAAGTGTAAAATTAAACAAAACAAGGAAGAAAATAATGCTTAAAGAAAGAAAAACACATCTGGAAAAATAAATCATTATATTGTCTTAATGCATTGTAGTCAAAGGCTGAGAAGTGGAAAATAGAAATCATATTCCATTTTGTGAAAGCTTCACTGCTGCTGGAGGTGAAACTAATAAGGCTGGTAAATCTTTATGATAAATATTTAATAAAACTTCATAGGTGTATGATTTACTACATTATCATTTCTTGAAGAAAGGAAATAGCTAAGACTGTGTACTTTCAAAGGCTATGCATTTCCTTTAATATTGCAAACTGCAAGTCTCCCCACTGGTCACAATCATGTGGATGTAAAATAGAATTTTCCTCTAGTTTTTGCTGGCTGTAACCCATACCTGACCAGTACTTCCTAATCTGAAATGTTGAAAAAATATTAAAATTTGCCCAAATTAGAAAACAAAAAATAATTCCAAAGAGAATAGATGCTTTTTGGAATATGAGGAAGTTTCTTGGTGGACAGCTCACTCGTAAGTCCTGGATCTCGTTGCTCCTCTCAGAGGAGTCAGAGTTCATGGAGTTAGCATGAGGCCTTATTCCTGTTTTAACAGATCTTCCCCATGCGTGAGAATGTAATTTGGCTAGATTAAATCAGTTTATTCATTTGATGTGTATATAAACCCATACACTTTTTTGCATGTAATTAAAGACTTCAGTGAGCATATTTATTAAAAAAACCTACAAGGTGCTTTATCTCTAAGTGAAGATGTTTTAAGTTGCAGTTTTAAGCTTCATTAAGATTTTTATGAAATAGAAAAGTGCTGCTGGCATCATACAGTTCTGTAGAAAATCTTTGATATGCGTGTTAGCATCAGTTTATGGATAGGTTTTAGCTGTCTGTTTATTTAAAGGAATATTTCATGCTTTTTGGGGAGAAGAGACTAAAAGACTAACAGGGAATTTTGCACGGAAGGAAAGATCATTTGGTACCTTTGCAAGACAGTCTGCCTAAAAGAGACAGCTCTCACTAGTGATTAAGCACGTGAATTTGCCAGAAGTGCAGTGATTCATGGAAATAGCTTGTATTGCTTTTTTACCATACCACTCATTTCCGTGGATCAATTTATTGATGGGTTTGAGCCCATTAATAACTATATTTGAAAACTGCTGCCTTCTGTATATTCACATCGTATGTCTTAAATAGGGCTGAACTCCCACAAAAAACCCCATCCTCTTGTTACCTCCCAGCAAGACAGGGTTTGTCATGTTCTTGAACAGCCAAAATGCTGTGGATAAAGTAAAAAATAGAGAACGAATAACTGCAACGTACTGCTTGGGAACAAGACTCTCTATTCTGTTAGAACCTTGAGATACTGTGAGAGAAAAATATGGGAACTATAAAAACAATGTGAAGTGACATTTTCTGCCAACTTCCACAATAAATATACTGGTTGTGTAGTAAATATACTGGTTCTGGAATAGCTAGGCGGGACAAGATGATGTACAGTACTCATCTGCTATTAAAGAAAAACCTGGTTTTGTCCTAAGTGTGGAGAAAGTGTTCAAGAATAGTTCATCTATGTGAAAATATGACCCAAGAAGGCCTACCAAGCAAGGTCAGCATGTCCTAAAATGATTTGTTAAATAAATTCAGCCCTAGGGACGTTAGGTGCTGACAACTGCTTTAACGAGCACATCAGGTCTCCTTGCCCCAGCTTTTCTAAAGAGCATAGAATCATAGAATCATAAAATCATAGAATCACAGAACCATAGAATCATACCATAGTTGGGGTTGGGAGGGACCTTAAGGACCAGTTCAAACCCCCCTGTTATGGGCTGGGACACATCCCACTAGATCAGACTACCCAAGGCCCCATCTAACCTGGTCTTGCACACCTCCAGGGATGGAGCATCCACAACTTCCCTCACCAACCTGTTCCAGTGCCTCACCACTCTCACGGTGAAGAAATTCTTCCTTATGTCTAATCTAAATCTGCCCCTCTCCAGTTTATAGCTGTTGCCCCTAGTCCTATCACCACAATCCTTTGTAAACAATCCCTCCCCAGCCCCCTTGTTGGCCCCTGAACATCCTATTGGTACAAAGAAGGAAACAGAAAAAATGCATAAGGAGTATTCCAGAAACTCTTCCTGGTTTAAGATGTGGCAAAGCCAGGCCTAAGTCTTTAAGAGAATACCAAATTGGTTGGACTCTCCACTGCTCTTTTCCCCTTTTCCTGAAGTTTCTGTCAGAAAACGTGTTCCTTTTTCTCCCATATGGATTTTGCTTCAGCTGTTAAAACTTGCATCATAAGTTTAAAAATAAATGTCAGTCTATGCTGGCATTTGCAACAAGGCAGCAAGTTTGGAATAATGATCCATAAAATTTCTTGTAGTGTTCTTTTCCTATTTTCAAGCAAACCTTCCCCAAGAAGTATGATGAACAAGTGGAGGGCTGCATTCAGCAGCAGGGAGTCACTGACCATTTCTGACCTCATGAGTAAATAGCCCAGCAGTTAATGGAAATTGCTTTTGAGTATTTTTAAGACAGATGAATGAAGAAACCAGTCAAAGACACATTTAAATCTCCTCTGCCTTAATTAACATGCATCCGGCAATATATAACACTGTAAATATAATATTATCTCTGATACTGTAAAAGAAGAACAGTGGGTGGATTGAGAGAGATAAATTAGCTTGATAGATGGTCTCCCGGTGTTTGTCGCTCACAATCACGCTAATTACAACTACATTTGAATAGTTGGTAGTATGCAAATCACAAGTTAAAGTAAGTTGTTTAATATATGTGTCTGAGGTAACTGTTCAAACAACATATTCCATGAGAGACAGAGAAAGGAAAAGAAAGGTGTGATGCGTTCACCCAAAATTAATTTGTTTTTAAAAATGGGAGAAAAAATACTGTAGGGAAAGCAATGAGAGTGCCCAAAGTTTTTGTTCTCCTTTCATCTTTTCATTTGCCTCTCTTTTTTTTTTATCATTTTGTTCTTTCTGTAAGAGTTGATTTCTAAGGCAGGTCCTCAGTAGCTTCGGAGAAAATGAATTCTTTACAGCCATTTAGGTTAAGCACCTCTGCAACTGAAACCTCCAAAATCACTAGTCACTTTTGGAAACACAGGCCTCTGACGGCTTAACATAAAGGACCTTCAGACATGACCTTCAATGCAGTGAAAACGTGCACTGATTTTCCAGTCCAACATTGTTGAAATGCCCTGGGCTTTAAGAGAATTAAGTATGCCACAAACTCAAGCCGGGATGGTGCCATTTTTGGAAGACTGTACTAGTGGTTTTAGTTCAGGCATGTTGTGAGGAACTGAGCTGGAAACCTACTGCTGTCATGGAACTCAAAGTGCTGTGGCAATCAACTCTGTGTGGCCAGAAGTCCTGAGAACAGGAAGGTCTTGATTTGAAAAAGCGCTGAGCATTCCCAAATCATGCAGAATCATGCATGGGTGTTGATGGACACAGCACTGACTGAGGAACTAAAAACTCTGATATGGCTCTAAGCAAGACTATAGGTAAACCTGATCAACGATGCATTGTTTAGGAAAGGGAACAGACAGCTTACATGCAAATAATTTTAATAGGTTCTTTGTGGACCAGAAAGGATGTACAAATTAATTTTCTTCGATTTGATGATTGTTTAAAAATTATTTTTCTTGTGTCAACCAAACTAATCTGGACAGAGAAGTCCTACACTTTGCACATGTGCAATGTTTGTCAAAATGGAAACAAGATCTCTAGGTCTTGGAATTGTGGGAATGAGGGTAGGTCTGAAGAGCCTTTTGGTACTTACAAGGTGATGAGAGAGACTGTGATGGCGCTGAGACCTTATCTCAAGCCTCCACTGGTGAATTCCAGGCAGTGCCTTCCTCTGGGTACAGATCCTACAGAAATGCCTCTGACTTCCCCTCCCTACTGCCATACTATTAAATGCCTTGCTGTTCCTGCACAAGAAATGCTGTCATGCTGATGATCTGACAATTGACTTCTGCCCCCAGGCCCTGGCTTTACCAAATCATTTTCTGCGGCACAGTAGCATTGGTTAAATGCATGAACATCTTTAATTCTAGCAATACCGTTGCCATTGCATTTTCCCATCTGCAATAATCATAGAATCATAGAATCATAGAACCACCAGGTTGGAAAAGACCCATTGGATCATCGAGTCCAACCATTCCTATCAAGTACTAAACCATGCCCCTCAGATAAACCATGCCCCTCAGAAATGCACCCCTGATGATGTGCTCTTTTCTTCTACCTTACACTATCTACAAGTCCTTTGTGAACTCTGCTGTGATTTTTTTCCCCCCTTCTCCTGAATACAGAAGCTAGAGCTTAAGTCATCTACATTAAAATAACAGTCTCCTAGCCTACTTCTTTCTCTAGCTGATGCCTGGGTCTGTATAAATGGTTTCTTTGCACAAGATTTGCAATGCATTCCCATTTGAGTATGGAATCAAGCCCTGAAAGATCAAGAAATCCTCTTGGAAAAGGAAAGGCTAAGAATCATGACTCAAGGACAATTTATGTGAATCTCTGGCCCATAACTGAAAACCCTCTGGCCTTTGGTGTTCCTGTCTCCTTAGCAGCCTTCGTGGCTTGTTTCCCCAAATTCATAAGAGAGTTTGGGTTGCTAAGGAGCCAGGCACTTAGCAGTCTGCAGGTCACTTCTTGTTGAACTTCCAGGTTTCTGGCTCTCCACCATTCTCCTAGAAGGTTAACAAGCTCTTCTACAGCTGGCCGGCATGCTATAGGTGAGGTGGGAATGAAAGATCTTGCAGAGTTCCTCTCCACACAGCCTGCTAGTCATTCTTCAGAGAAAACAAATAATAAACAAAAAGCTGAGACCTATCTCACAGTAGGAAACTCAAGGCAACAAAAATCGGCTTCTGTGTAAAATATACAAGTTACCTGGATGTTCTCCTTTAGGAACATCTCACTTATGGAGAGGGTTAAGCAGCAGTGACCAAAGTATTGGTAGTATGGGAACTATCACAGCACCCTTGTCACCACAGGGCTTAGATGCATCATCCCACTGCCGCACATTTCTGACAGACCACTTTGCCTTTCTGACATTAAGCAGGGTAAGTCTACCACCTCCCTTTGCACTGAAACAGCATCATTGTTGCAATGTAATCCTGAATGGAGCCCAGAAAGAAGAAAGCAGAGTTTCTATCTAAAAAGCAATGGACTGACACTGTTATCAGGATTTCCTTTGTTCCTAGTTTACTTAAAAGTCTCATTTGCATAGTTTTTAACTCTGCTGACTAGAGGGTTTTCATCATGCTCCTTTTTCTCCCTTTACACATTTTCTATAGCTTTTATTTTAGAACGTATTGTTTATATTCACTTCATTATGGCCACAGAACCACACTACTTCACTTAAAAGGCTCACTTTTGCTAAGTAAATGCTTATTTCATAAATATTAAACAGAGGAATGAACAGTTTTCTCATCAAAATCTTATTATGAGTTCTATGTTGAGAGTTTACCCCAAGTTTACACACATTTTAAAATAATGAATCACAGTCAAAACACTTTGATTAGTTATGGATATATTCTCTCTTTTCCATTTATAATATACATATACATAAAGATATAAAGTGAATATAATTTCGTACCTGCTTTTTTTCCTTTACTAGGTTGCTTTTTAGGCAGTGCAGATATTTTTCCACTTTTTTGTACTGTGGATTTCTAATATAATGTGTGATAGTGCCAGTCATCTATCAGATGCTTCTGTTTATGTTCTTTTCTCTTGACTTATTTGATGCGTAGTCATTTTCAGCATTTCTAAGTTGACCCTGTTAAAGCACCAAGTCTAGAACATGCTGGTTACTGCTATATATTTGATTCTGTTACCACATAAGAAATCTAAATCAGTCTCCATTAATTCCATTGAATTAGGCACCATTAGTCTGATATCAAGCACTTTCTGCAGCACCCAGTGCCTTCAGGTCAGACACAGCACTCAGGAAATATTTGTCTATAGTTTTATGAGTTCCAGATCCAGAAATGTCCCAAATAGTTAATTTCCGCGCCTCCCCTCCCTCACCCACCCCCGCTCCCCAGCACGTTATTGAAGAGTACTTTTGGAGCTCACACTGCACTGAGCTTTGATGAGAGGAAGGACATGCCAGATATATCCATACTACGATTTTTCTCTTGAAGTGGTGGTGTATGGTTATTTAAGACATTTTGGTCCCGGGCTGTCAATGACTTGGGAGTGGAGAATGAGCAAGAATACCCTTCCTCCATTGCTTTTGCTGTTTAGTTCCTTCTGATATGATAGGAATTATTTCCTTCTAATTTGATAGGAATGGTTGGACTCGATGATCCGGTGGGTCTCTTCCAACCTGGTTATTCTATGATTCTATGAATATATCAAGTATTTAAACATTTGACTAATATATCCCCTTTCGTGTGCTTTAAGTAAATAAGTGACATCTGTGCTCATAAGCAAATAGTCTGAGTAGCTCTCACCTACTACCCATACATCACCATAGAGAGAATCTTAATTTATTCTGGTATTTTCATCTTGAACTAAATAGGAGCTGGTGTTTTCTCTTTCCTTTTGTTGCCCAAACAATGTCCCTGGCTGTAGCCAGGCTGTTCTCCTAAAGATCACTTCTTCTGTGGTGAGTAGATCATTCAGACTGCCTGGTGGCCTGTGCTCATAGAAGGGAAAGTGATGTTCCACAAACCCCAAACCATCTTCTTTCCTATATAAAATATCTGTTAAAATATGACTGTGCTGCTTTTTCCTTCAAAAAAGGTAATAAAATATAAAGTATGCTTCTGTATATGCATAATGTTTATACAAACTTGCATACATGTGGGACTCTAGGTTTCTTTTGCTTCCTGAACTTGTGTTCCCTCATAATTATGTACCCAAGGAGCAGGGTGATGCTTGTATGCAAAAAGTGAGCTTCTAGAACTCAGTGAGCCGAGTGTTACCCACATGGGGCACACACTTAGGACACCAAGCCCATATATTTCTCAGAAAACAATGTTTTATAATTAGGCTTACTTGATTAAAATTTCCTTCAAACTGTTTACAAAATGTCTTCCTAACTGTAATGAAGTCAGAGAGATTGGGTAATGAAGACCAGGGATACACACAGAGCTTTCCTCTATGTTGACAAAATGTAAAGCTCTAACTAATTTCATTCACAGTAGCATGGCACTGTCTCTGTTCATGAAAATACCTTCATAATTTGACATTTTTGTGTTTCTTAATAAAATAAAGATCCTTACAAGATCCCAGTTACTTATGCTCAAAGGATTTTCATATCCCAGCTCAGACAGGTTAATACTGATGATTTTTAAAATGTTATGCATTAGTAAGGAAATGATGTGACGTCTTGCAGCCTGGGAGCTTTCTTGTGGGGCATTGCTTTAAAATGTATATAAACACAGTAAACCCTTAACAGTAATTGAAATGAGATTTTGGTGACAATTTTATAATACATTTCAATCTTAATATTTATGAAGTATACATTTGCTCAATAAAAATAAGTCTCTAGGAAATGCAGAGTGGTTTGATGGCCAGGATGCAGACCTATGAGTCAGAAGTTTGTGTTCTATTTCTAGATGTGCCAGAAGGCTTTTTCTATAATTACCGGCATCTATATTTGTCTCTTTTTTCTCACTCTCTTTTGTCACATATTTGGAAGCTCACAAGAAAGACAAGAAATTAATTTAGAGAGAGGGTGTCACCATCCATTTTGGGTTGTATCCTTATACTTGTAAAAAGTAGCACAATTTGCCTTAGTACTTTCAAATCTTGAAATTATTATTTATTCCTGTGTGAATCCTATTCATTCACATCTATCCACATAGAATAATGGTATCAGTGATTAGGTACCCAACACCCTGGCTAGAGATATTTATAAAGATATTTGGCCAAAATACAGAAAATTCTCAACTTTGCTCATATAAATCTGCTGCATCACTAATTTGGACAAAATCAAACACTTAATAAGCCAATCAGGCTTCATATGAGATTTTCTTAAAAATGAGAGGCAATTATTGCCTCAGTCCTTAATAGTAAGGTAGGTTGTTCCCTCTTGTGCAAACCCAGGACTTAGAGGAGCAGAATGAGGCTCCCATGATCCCTGAGGAGATGGTTAGAGACTTGCTTGCCCAGCTAGACACCCACAAGTCTGTGGGGCCAGATGGGATCCACCCAAGGGTATTGAAGGAGCTGGCGGATGTGCTGGCCAAACCTCTTTCCATCATCTTCCAACAGTCCTGGAAGACTGGGGAAGTCCCACTGAACTGGAGGCTGATGTTGTGCCCATCTACAAGAAGGGTCACAGGGAGGATCCAGGGAACTACAGGCCTGTCAGTCTGACCTCAGTGCCAGGGAAAGTCATGGAACAGGTGATCTTGAGTGCTATCATGAAGCACATGCAAGAGAACCGGGTGATCAGGCCCAGTCAACATGGGTTCACAAAAGGCAGGTCTTGCCAAACTAACCTGATTGCTTTCTATGACAAAGTGACTCGGCTGCTGATGAGGGAAAGGCTGTGTTTCTCTCTGCTTGAGAAACTGTCAGCCTCTGGCCTGGACAGGCGCACACTCTCCTGGGTGGAAAACTGGTTGGCTGGCCGGGCCCAGAGAGTGGTGGGAAATGGAGTTAAATCCAGCTGGAGGCCAGTGACAAGTGGGGTTCCCCAGGGCTCAGTGCTGGGTCCAGCCCTGTTCAATGTCTTCATCAATGACCTGGATGAAGGCATCGAGTGCACCCTTAGCAAGTTTGCAGACGACACTAAGCTGGGTGGAAGTGTGGATCTGCCGGAGGGTAGGGAGGCTCTGCAAAGGGATCTGAACAGGCTGGACCGCTGGGCTGAGACCAATGGCATGAGGTTTAACAAGGCCAAATGCCGGGTCCTGCACTTGGGGCACAACAACCCTATGCAGTGCTACAGACTAGGAGAAGTCTGTCTAGAAAGCTGCCTGGAGGAGAGGGACCTGGGGGTGTTGGTTGACAGCCGCCTGAATATGAGCCAGCAGTGGCCCAGGTGGCCAAGAAGGCCAATGGCATCTTGGCTTGTATCAGAAACGGCGTGACCAGCAGGTCCAGGGAGGTTATTCTCCCTCTGTACTCGGCACTGGTGAGACCGCTCCTCGAATCATGTGTTCAGTTCTGGGCCCCTCACCACAAGAAGGATGTTGAGGCTCTGGAGCGAGTCCAGAGAAGAGCAACGAAGCTGGTGAGGGGGCTGGAGAACAGGCCTTCTGAGGAACGGCTGAGAGAGCTGGGGGTGTTTAGCCTGGAGAAGAGGAGGCTGAGGGGAGACCTCATTGCTCTCTATAACTACCTGAAAGGAGGTTGTGGAGAGGAGGGAGCTGGCCTCTTCTCCCAAGTGACAGGGGACAGGATGAGAGGCAATGGCCTCAAGCTCCACCAGGGAAGGTTCAGGCTGAACATTAGGAAAAAAAATTCAGAGAAAGGGTCATTGGGCACAGGAACAGGCTGCCCAGGGAGGTGGTTGAGTCACCTTCCCTGGAGGTGTTAAAGGGATGGGTGGATGAGGTGCTGAGGGGTATGGTTTAGTGATTGATGGGAATGATTGGACTCGATGATCCGATGGGTCCTTTCTAACCTAGTGATTCTATGATGATTCTATTGGAATCTCAGTGTTCCTGGAGGCTCCTGTACCTTCAGTAACTGCTTCATGCCTTCAGGGTTTTTTTAACCAGTAAAATTCAGTAATTCATACTACAATATTTCAAATGCAAATCTAAGAAAATCTTCAATTCATAAGTCTGATATTATAATAAACATGTTTGCACTACTGGTTTAGAGAGGGAGAAATTTGTGTCTATTCTTATTCCAGGAGAGAAAGAACAGCTGAAAATTCTGATGTGTTCAATTAAATTCTGTTAGGGATTATACAAAGTAGTATTCATTTGTCATCTAGCAAGTCATATGATTATTATTTTTAAATGGGATATCTAGTGGCAGGGGAACAAAATTAAAGTATCAGCTGAAAGCAATAAACTACAATGGTGCTAAAGTGAAAAAAATATATCTATGACATTACAACAATCAAATGTCTTTCCAACGATGCCAACACAATAAGAACAACAATGATATACCCACTGTTGCATGAAATAACAAAATGTATTGAGGCAATTTGTCTTCAATCTGTGTTGTATGAATAATATATTGATAAAATATTGGCTTAGACGGGATATCTTCAGTTATATTTTGGAAATTTCAAACATCTACATTAGGACAGAATAACCAGGTAAGAATAATTTACAGTGAGACTTTCTAATATCTTGGTTTACCTTTGGTACCTTAACCTTCATATGCAGCATAGGTTTCAAGGTATTAGTCCTAAAATCAAGCTCAGTTACATAGTGAGGAGCATGGGAAGGATGACTAGAGCCAATTTGCATAATCTTTCAGAAGTTTACTTCTCTTAATACCAGTACACAAATATTCTCACTAGAAGTAGGCTTTCCAATGTAAAATGTTAGATTTACCACCTGTGTTCCGCATGACTAGGTTTTCTTTTCAATTTTTAATTGCAATTTTGATGTGCAACTGGACCTAATATCTACTGTTCAATTTAAAATTAAGTCATGCTCCATTTATATTCAAGGTACTATTCAAGTTGCTGGACCTAATTCTTCTACTAGTAAATCCTCAGTGATGCTATTATTATAATAACTTTATTGTTGCTGAACACGTTTCTTTCTGGAGAATATATACACTTCTGTTCTTAGCAGTCCATTTCATTCTTGTTTCAGGCCTTTTGGAAAATTATTTTGGTTTTCACAAATACAGCAACTCTGTCCAAAAGCAGGTTACAGTTTTTGTCTGAGTTTCCTCCCACACTATGTGTATGCTCTGCTTTTCACTCTACATTTTAAAACATGTCATCATTCTTTGCTGTGGATCTGCCCAGCTTTGCAAAGATATCGAATTCTTGTTTGGACCTTTCCCATTTACTTTTGCAGTTGTAGGTACTCTAAATACACTGGATTCCTTAGTTGCTCTGACTGTGACTGTCTGAATGTTCTTCTAGAAACTTTTCTTCTGTTTTTCTGTTTCCAGGTACCAAATGTTATTCTCCAGTGGCAGGTATTGAAGACCACACATAAAATATCTCCATAATCTTAGAGCTAAAACCAAAAAGCAAAGAGCAAGAGTAAGACTTCTGGTAGGATTCTCCATGGATGGCAAGCCCAAAGCTCTAAATGCCTGCTTTGTCAAATATCTCTGTCTTCTTGATGGAAAGTAATTATAACACAGCAGTCTGAGCAAGTCTCTTCACTCTTGTATTCCTTCACAACAGGTCCCAGGTTTTAGTTTCTGGACAGTTTCATGCAGGTCATTCCCTGATGATGTCTGATCCATCGGGTCCTTTTTAGCCTGTTCTGATTTGCTATTTTTAGGCTTAGAGTGCACCTTCTTTTCTTCCTTCCTTTGGAGACATATTTGAGGTGGCCTCCTATTTCTCTTGCTGATCTACTTCTACTTACTAATTGCTACAATAAGTAAGCAGGTACCATCTTCCAAAAAGCATTTTGTCTTTTGCACGTATGTTTTGCTATTCTTATGTTCACTGTTTTATGCATGAAAAAGCTTTAACTTATGTTACGTGTTATCACATAATCTGCTTCATTTTCTCATAGTTGATAAAAAATTTCTGTACTTTCATTAGCAATAGTGACTACATAAAAGACTCTCAACTTCCTACTGAATTGCATGAAAGTATTTCATGCAATTATTGTAACCATTCCCTGAAACTCTGTGGCACCAAGCAGGGATCTGAATTTCTTTCTATGTGTTTTGAAGTTGTTTTTTTTTTAAAAAAAAAAAAAACAAACTTAGCACAGCTTTTATAAGGGCAATTCACTGTGGGTACCCCAGACAATGAAGCATTTAGAACCATATCCTTTAGCGGAACATCAGAAACACTCTTAACAAATCATGTTGCCATCCGTTATTTGTCACTACCTCACTTGGTATGCTGTATTTAGCACATATTGATTTTACATGTGAGAAGCAATTGAAACAGTACAGAAGCAGCACTCAGGTTGCTATTTCTGGATAAAGAAAAAAAATAATTCTCAAACAATGTGTAATGTTTTCCAGTGTAAAAATCAAATTAATACAAGCCTTGTGCATGGATCTGAAGTTTCCTTTAAAATACCTGAATTATAAGCAGAATTTTCAGCTTCAGTGTCCTCCTCTCTTTAGTCGTTTATCGTTACAGACTTTGCCTTGCTGTGAAGTTTTTTAACCGTACCAAAGCATTTCACCTTGTTTTCTTTTTGGTATTTTTCTTTTTCCTGGGGAGCTTAGTGTTTCCTGTGAATCATACAATCATAGAATAGTTTGAGTTGGAAGAGACCTTCACAAGCATCCAGTTCCAACCCCCCTGTGATGGGCAGGGACACCTCCCACCAGACCAGGCTGCCCAAGGCCCCATCCAGCCTGGTCTTGAACACCTCCAGGGATGGGGTAGCCACAGCTTCCCTGGGCAACCTGTGCCAGTGCCTCACCACTCTCATGGAGAAGAAATTCCTCCTTATGTCTAATGTAAAATGAATGTCTATAATTTCTCCTTGTCTCTGTTTTTTTTCTCTTTTAACTTTTAGGCACCACTTTTCTCAGTCTCCTACAGGGTAAATTCATTCACTACATAGCATATGTGAATGTCAATTGTTATTGTAACACTGGATTTCAGTCTAGGCACCCTAATTCTCTGAAGATAACCTGTGCTTAAAGGTGTGTTCAGCGGTTCAAGAGTTAAGAAACCCATTTCTATGTTTATGGCAGCATTTTAATTGTGTATTTAAAAGGAAAAAAATATTTGCAGCAAGGGATGAATTAACATTTAAAGGTAATTACTTAGTTGTATTTTTAAAGTAACCTTTCTAATGAATAGATGCCACAATGAATTACATTTATTTTAGAAAAGAGTCAAACTACTCTTCATAGTGGGATAATGGATGTCTTTAATGACAAGCCATATATTATATATATATTCAGAAATGAATATTCATGCTGCAAGTATTCACAGATACTGATAATATTTCACTTATTCTGTGATGGAGAAAAGTAATCATGTACAACACATAGTGAATAACCAAAGAGCAAGTAGACCACAGACAGCTCAGGGATGAAACGTCTTCAAATAAATCATTTGTTAAACAATTACAACTAATGAGCATATTCATAAAAATCAGGCTATTCATTGATGATACATCAAGTGACTAGAAGGCTATGTTTGATGGCTGCATTATTTGCTATGAATAGTTCATCCTTCTTCAACTGTAAAGCTTTAATTTTTCTTTTAAAGTATGAACAAATATGACTGAAATTATCTTTGAAATTTGGAAAAACTGAGCTTTCTTCCTTTTTTGTGTCAAAAGGTTTCCTATTTGACTTTGAACAAACCATTTATAGTCAGAATCTGCTGTACTTGTTCACAGTGGCCAAGATTCCTTTACTATTTTGACACTATATGTGACAACAGTGATTTTAAAGGAGTCCAGGGATGTGTGATATCCCTTCGACGGCTATGCAAGAAGCTGGGCTTGAGTTTCTTCATTTCCTTGAGCAACTAGCATGCAAGCTGTCTGCTGTAGCTCAAGTAAAGTCCTATCCAGTCCTGTCTACTCCATACTGTCCTAAGCAGTCTAGCTTTCTGAGACACTTTTTCTCATGTGTCAGAGTCCCCTAGCTTTCTTGTCTAGCTCAGTTTATTCCAACATAGGGATCTCATTTCTGTGGTGTGATGCTAAGAGTGAGATGGTAAGGAAGGAGGGACCAAGTCTGCTGAGACACCCTTTGAAGGCTGGGCGATGAGTCATTTTAAGCATGGCCAGGGCAAACTGCTTGTCGGTGAAGATTTCACACTTGAGGTATACTTCAGCCCTGTGTGTAAGCTCCCTTGCTCAGAAAGCCTGTTGACACATGCTAGGTTACAAATAAGCAGGTAATCAGTGTGGATCCTCATCAGATTGTGGCTCTAGTCTGATTTCTGGCACCAAAATTAATATGGTGTGTCCTTAATTGCAGCTTCAACTGGAAGATGTATCATGTTTCCTTAAACTTGCTTTTCAGAAGTTTCACCTGTTTTCTTTTAAGTGTCAGTTGGAGAGGCAGCCTAAGAGCCACCTGTAAGCCATGCCCTCCTCATTTGTGATGCTGCCAGCCTTGCACTGAAAACATCCCTGCAAGCCCTTCCTTTACACAGAAAATCAGTGATGGACTGGGTGTAGCTAATTTGTTTGAAGCCCTGGAGCTAATTTGGAGCAAGGAATGAAAATACATGAGACTAGCAGGAGAACAGGACCATCTGGGTGGACACATAGGCTTGGACTGTGAGTCACTGGTTGAGAATAAATTAAATAATTTAATTATCTGGCCTTGAGAATGGGGTCCTCTCTCCTTTGTGAAGTGAGTGATTGCCAACTGGAGTTCTCTCCTATTTTCAGATCTGGCTTCACACTGTGGGATCTGGTTTGCAGATGTGCTGAATATTCTGCTATTGTAGCTGAACCAGTGGTTCATTTTGAGCATCTACAGAGCTATCTAATAGATACCAGACTCAATAAGGAGGATGAGATGCTTAATGTAGGGTTGAAGGCAGGCTGCATAAAGGAGGTAAGAGTTCAGAACTGGAAAAAAGCTCATCTGAACTGAAAGCGGCATATGAAGAACACTGTACTTGGACAGATACACGGCATGTTACAGAATACAGAAAGAATTGACATATGAGTTTGTAAGATTCACAACAAGGACTTTGAAGGCAGCTAGTATCTGGTGGGTTTGGACCTTGAGACAAAGTATTTGAGATGTGTGTGGTGGAAGGATGGGTGTTATAACAAGGTTCATGTATTTGGCCTTCTAGACATGGTATGTCTTAGAATAAATGTTTGTGGGAAGAATAACTAAAAGTATAAAGTAAATGAAAATTGGATAAAATGTGGCTTGGTTTTGCTGAAGATGTCCCACAGTATACTGGCTTCACACCTTTGTTAGGGAATTGATTTTACAGATTAGAGATATTGCATTGTCAGAATCAGTCTTGTCTTTAGCGTGATGTCACACATGAAACTATTAGTTAAAATGGAGGAAGTCCAGCTTTTATAGAAGAACTATGAGATTAGTAAGGAAAAAATCTAGATAGGGAGCTTCAGATTGTGCTGAAAGAGCATCTATCTGGCTGTAGAGTGATTATTCCTCAAATATCAGTCTTGAGACAGAACTCATTAAATATTTTTATAAATAGCCTTGACACCAAAAGTGGCAGTGTGCTAAATGTGTTGTTAACAAGCAGTTGCAAGGTATTGATGATATTCAGGGAGAGTTAGAATATCACTCAGGGTACACCTTGGAATATCACTGACAACTGGAGTGGCACAAATACTGTTCAATACAGTAGCTGGAAGTGGGATTGGGAATGAATAACAGATTTCATCAATAAATTTGGAATTTGTCAACTCTTAAAAAATGATGAAGATAAAGAAACTGGAAGTATCAGTCTATTGTGGGAATATATGAGTCATCAGTTTGAAATACATAGACTCAAAAATATATGAGAAAGTTTAAGATGTAGCATCTCCAGTACTGAAAGGTAAGTATTACTGCTAATGTGCAAGACCCTGTCTGCAATATTTTGTTCTATTCTGGATGGTTATATGTAATGAAGATGCATCCAGAGCTGAACAGGTAGACAGCAGGGTTAAAATGAATGGGTAATGGAAAACTTTAGTTAGAGGAAGGAGATTAGAAAAGCATAATTTATTTAGGTTATTAAAAATAAAAAAGAGGAAACGCTTGCTGTCTATAAGGAAATCAGGTAATGTTGAATGTGGACAATATTGGCACAAAGGAAAAATATACAAACTGAATCTGGTTAAACTTGGCTTGGAAGCTAAAAGAGTTCTGGAACAGCTTTCCAGAAGAAAAGCAACAATATTTAATTTCTGTCTGGAGTTTGACTTACTTTAGGAAGTAGTTTCCTACAGCAAAAGAGAAAGGCTTCTGAGGCATAAGATCTCATCCTTTTGTTCCTGTAGGAGGACATTAGACAAGAAACCCTGAGGGATGCCTAGTCGGGCATGAAGATAAAGTCTGAGGAGGCAAGGACAGCTCACGGGACTCAGAAGGGATTTTGCTGCTAGGTGATGGTAAGTCCAAGTAATAAAAGGTGCATGGATAGAGGCAACAACACAAAAGAGAACAGGCTTGGATAAGAAAAGAAGAAGAGGAGAAGGTGGAATGCAAACACTTGGAAGTCTGGAGGAAGACTGAGATGAGTTTGAGGAGGCTGGGTGTATGCAATGAGGATGTGCATAAGCAAACTGAAGAAAAAAAAGGGCTGTGAATCAGGAACCAGAAGTCGGAAAGAAACAGGGAGCAAGACAGCAATAATAGACTGGGGCCAGAGTGAACCACCTCTCCTCAAAGCTCAGAAAGGAACCATCCCTGAGTCCTGTTCCTCTGTTAACATGAATTATCTGTTGCTGCATCTAATACAATTTATTGTCATCACTCTTAATCCAAAAGATCTGAAGTCCTTGTGAACTGTCCCAGCCAGTGAACACAACTGTCACTACAAAGCTTATGATTAAAAAGATGCCTCCAGGTGCTATTAAAAAAGCAACAAAAGCTAACAGGAGACTCACAGAAATTAACTAGAAGAACTGCGGTGGCATACTGAATAGTTGTTTCAGTTGCTCTGAAGTCAGGATGCTCTGAAAAAGTCCTAGAGGATGGGGAAAATCTAGTATAAGAAAAATAACTCTTAGTTAATTCTGGCCTAATTAAAAACTGTGGAAAGTATAGCTTTGGTTTTAGCTTAATAGTAATTATATTAGTTCAGGATAAGATCTTTCCTTCAAGACTAAGATAGTCAGGCATTCTAGCCCTATTTTGTTTTCAAAGCAAAAACAGCACTAAACTGATCTAGCTTTTATTTGCACTGCTGAATGTTAAGGTTTCTTTAGCACTGCACTGTGTCCTTAGTTTAGGGCTCCTAAAACGAACCTAATTAAAAAAACACATAGTTTTTAGGGGGCAGCTAAATTCTATAGGTGACCCAAAATGGATGAAATCTGTGAAAGAATAAGGCCAGCTGCAATTTAATTCAGGACTAGTTCAGAAAACACAAACCTACTGCAACATAAAATGAGTGAGATTAAAATATAAAAAACCAAATAATTGGAGGGATAAAAAGATGCCATAAAAAATCTGAACTTTCAGTTCTTACTACATTTTCATTTACTGCTTTAAAAAATGCTTGAGATGTGTAAGGAGATTTACTTTTTTTTCCACAGGGCAGGCAATATCGGTAGGTTGGTAAATCTTCCTAAATTCCAGCATGACTATAAATAGTCACAAGAGAATTACTGAATATCTCCAGTAAAATGATGACAGTTTATCATATGTCAGCATCTACCATCCTTATAGTTTCTGTCTCGTAAAGAAACACAGAGGTTTTAGCTAGGTAAAACCTAAGAAACTGATGGGCATTTGTCCTTCATCCAGCAAGGCAATTTGTGCTGGCAGGCAGCAAAAAGAAATTAACATTTTTGAGATCTAAAGAAACTATAACATTTTTGCTCAGGCAGACCAGGTTTTGATATTAAGAATCAACTTCATGTATTAATTTTCCTTTGAAGTTATTTAATCCCTTTTATAATCTGACTAGGACTTGACATCTTGCATTGAGGGTGTATTTTAAAGTAATTTTATTTTAGTTCTACTTCTATCCTTGCACTGTTGCCTGCCATTTTAGTAAACCCCACATACTTAAGTGAGACAGTTTTAATTTTTCCAAGTAACTACCTGGAGCAGAATGGGAATATCTAGTTACTATATGTACCCATATTACATTTCTGTGCTTAGAGAAACACTGTGGATTTCCCAAGTTTACATGAAAAAGACTCAATCTCTTGTGCTTTTTCTTCAAAATTATTTTCATTTTGGAGATAGACCTTATTTTGATACTGCTTAATACAGAGGGCACAACATACCCTTGCCTTTCTCCTAGACACCTACTTTCAAGCAGTCTTGCCAGAATGCTTTGTCAGCCTTTGATTAAAGCGAAGTGAAACTCAAAGGATCAAAGGGCAAATCAAAACCGTTGCTCCTTCTACACACACTAAAGGGAAACGTACAACAGATACCTGTCATGAGGCTTCTCACAGAAAGGAATAAAATATGGTCATTAAGTGTGGTACTAAAACATAAAAGAATACCCCAGGGTGCCCAAGGTAGTGCTTATTGTTAAAGGTTCTTACTGAAGGTGGGATATCAGTGGGTGTTAGTGATATCCTAAAAGAGCCACAAGCATAACTTTAGGCACAAGCCTGGTGATGTGTGAATGAGTTTATTAAATATGGCCTTAAATATAGGGGGAAGGGAGAAGAAAGGGTTAAGAAACCACAAACACATCTGATCTGTTTCTTTTTTGTTTGGATTTATCTTTCATGCCATATCTCAAGAGGAAGTTTAGGAAATAAAGGTGGAATTGTATGGCAAATAGGCCTGCACATATAAGCTCTGGTCCAGGGGATGCTTTTAATAGTAGTAACGATACACTGGGATAGGTTGCTTTATGGGTTGGTAAACTACATATAAAACCCATGGGAACCTTTGACTTTCTCTTTGCCTGCTAGCCCGTATTTTCAATTGTGTGACCTGTGGTAACCAGACGGAATCTGTTTAGTTGCTTTCAGCCTGAAAGCTGAATACAAACTTGAGTAAGGTTTCTGCAAGTATCTTTCCCTGCCCTGCCCTGAGTGTTCATGCCTGAATAATGTATTCATATAGCTTGGCAGTGATTGGTAGTACAGAATTGCTTGGGTTCCTCCCTCTCCTTATTTTGTATATCTATAGCTGTAGTATTTAATGGTTTAGGATCAGACATCACCAAAAGGCAAGATCAGCTCCCAAGATTTCTTATTCCTGGCACTGGGTTGTGCTGTTTTAAACCATGTCTTCCTTCTACGGCTAGATTATTTAAAAAAAAGGTACCCCCTGTGCAGTTACCTCATGAGATTCAGCATAAGTAGTTGCAGAAAGTGCCGAAGGCACAGAAAATTGGACAGGAAGGGCATCTGCAGCATTGTCTTCTGCTTGCTGTCTGTGGTTCTGGTGCATAGTGATTTGCTACAGCCATAATTACTATTTTCCCTGTTTATTGTTCATTAAAATTCAGCGTAGAATACCATCATGCCAGGACTGCCCACAAGTGCAGCCTGAGACATCTAATCATTGCATTCTGGAAAAGGTGGTGTGCTTGTTCCTTGGTACAATCTGTTGTTCTGTTGCACAAACTTCTAGTTATTCAAACTTACAGAAAAAAAATAATGAAAGGCATTAAAAAACTGCTATGCATGATGGCTTGTCAACAAAAGGATTTATATTCTCACATAGTCATTATTAGCAAAATCTTCAGTTGTGGTAATATTTATTTCTTCATTCAAAAAACTGATGTTCAGCTCAACAGGTGCCAATTTCTACTTAGTATTTAGACACAGCCATTGATGAAATCCAATACTTCAGAAGAAAAAACGTTATAAGGACAGCAACTATCATGTTTTTTCATTACCATTTCTACTGCATAATTTTTCAACAATGAAAGCTTTAACAAAGCTTTTTGAAAAATTGATCATTACTTCTATTCTGTGCATAAAGAGGATGAGTTTGGGAAAATTAAACCCTGTGAGTGTCCAGCTACTTAAAGAATTATATTGACAAGTATGGGATGGAATACGTGGTCATGTAAGGGGAATACCCTTATCACTACTACTCTCTTTTTAATCACACGTAGTATGGAAATACAGTTAACCATTGTGGAGTTCTGCTTATTTTTTGTCAAATAATTCTATTTTTTGAAGAAAGTAATAAAAGTGAACTTCACACTGGAATTAAAAATTTCAGTGCGAAGGAGAGCATTTGAGGGTAGTGATACTGAATGTGTATTTTTACTTCAATTTCTTTTTAATGCTCTCATTTTCTTACTTTTAATATTGATCAATAATTTTATGTTAATTAACTTGAACCTAATGTCTTAATATTATAAGAGGGAAAAATGTGACGCTTTAATAACCTTGGAAATTAGATTGATTGGAGATTAGATTATAAAGTTAGAAGAGATGGCTTGACTTTTCTACAGGAATAAGTAGTGATGTGTTAAGCAAAACAGAGCATCACATGCATCTGACTATTTAGTACAGTGATGTTGGTCAGGCAAAAGCTTTCAGTAACTTATTTGCTCTCAAAGCTTCCTATTCATATGAGTGAACTGGTTAGTGCATACCATGAACCATAAAAAGCTGGAGACAGGAAGAGTAATGTATCTATACACAGTAAGCTTTAGTGATAGGGTGAGGAGGAATGGATTTAAATTGGAAGGGGGAAGATTTAGATTAGGCATTAGGAAAACTTTCTTCACAATGAGGGTAGTGAAACACTGGCACAAGTTGCTCAGGGAAGCTGTGGATGCCCCATCCCTGGAGGTGTTCAAGGCCAGGTTGGATGGGACCTTGAGCAGCCTTGTTTAGTGGGAGGTGTCCCTGCCCATGGCAAGGGGGTTGGAACTAGATGACCTTTAAGGTCCCTTCCAACCCAAACCATTCTGTGGATTCTATAGATAAATTGCAGAGATTCACATACATTCACTCTGCAACAAGCATCACCTGACACCTGCTAGAGCAGGGCAGACTCTTGGCATAGCTGTCAGTGAAATGGCATCAGTGGCCATTTGTTAGCAGTTGAGGATCTGTTTCATTGTCCAAGTTTGAGTAGGGGAATTCAGGAAGTTAGTGACAGAGATGGAGAGTCTCTCCCCTTCCTCCTTCAATATTCAGTGAATCTCCTCTTGAAAAGTTCTAAGAAGAAACAGAGCAAGGACAGATAGACACGCTCACAGATGAGCACATCTTGCAGAACCTAACTTCATCTGCAAGGGCTGGATCCTAAGAATCTGCGTCAAGATACATCTCCAGGGTGTGAAACATGTAGCTTGCACCTTGGCCAGCTAAAACAAGATGCTTAGGCAAAATCAAACCAACAAGCCAAACCAACCAAAATTCATTTCCATCTGTGACCTCCATGAAAGGAATGCACAAAAGTAATTTCTGATGTTTAAGGCTTGAAAATAGCTTTTCAGTGCTAAGCACAAAACAGATAGCAGAGATTTTAAAATATAAGACTCTCTAAGAGACTACACATTTTTTTCTCTGTAGCCAGTAAGCTTTTTCTGATGCTATGCTTATAAACTAAATAACTGAGATTTGTACAAGTGACTTAATAACCTGAAAACACAAATGAATGAATGATTGAATGAAGAAATATAAATGCAGTGGTTGCATAGCTTGATAAATTCACCTCAACACTTCAATTATATTTATTTCTTGTCAGAATGAATGCTTTTGAGAAAATTACAAGAGAAGCCTATGTTGGATTAGGTGTCCCCTGCACTCTTAAAAAGGTTGTGGTTCTCTAAAATGAAAGGATCTGGAATAGCAAAGAGATCTAGAATGAGACAATGGGTACTAGTGTAGTTATAGAATCGTATAATTATTAATGGTGGAAAAGACTTCTAAGATCATCAAGTCCAGCCATCAGCCCATAAAGTAATTTTCAGTTCCAGCTATTCACAGTAAATAGTAGTGTTCTGTGTTAACATAGTACAGTTAGTAAGTTCAATTCATTATTTGATAAACCATGTTGCCACATCCCCACGGCAATCCACAGGGAATGTGTTATGGTCTGTGCAGAGACTTTCTTCCAGCTACTACTTCCAAGAAGGCAATAATTCATGTCTAATGTACTCAAGAAGAGTAACACTCATTTATTTCTTTTAATCATAATTTTTTTTCATTATTTTAATTCGGGTTATACTCCAGGCCAGAATACAGTAAATCTTTTACTGTGGTTCAGTGGGAATTTAGCAAAAGGCTTGTCAAGACTGTTAGGACTCTGCATGGTTTTGGGTCAGCGTCTAGTTTAGTGCTGAGTCACAAGTGGCTAAGGATGTCTGATTCTGTCTCACATATTTAGGTTCTACTCTCTTCCTTTAATTTAAGCAAAAATTTGAAGAAGCAACAGGCAGATTTTGCACAAGAATGCTGACATACCTTGGTTGTGTCTCAGCATAAATTCTACAATAATGGTTTTAATCACATAGAATTATTTTTCTATGACTTTTTTTCTTTCTACAAAAGGACATGCAGTTCTGTTCCAGAAGACAATGTACTGCAGTTTGTTACTGGAATGGAAATAGCACTGGAAGTTCAACAGTTATCTTAGCTTTCAACCAGTTAGGAGTAATTCAAGGTTCTTAATCTCTTTATTTTTGGTAATTGACATATCATCAATAAAATGTTTGGGCAAAATGATGGCCATTGCCCTTGAGGAAAATATGTAAATGACACAGGTTACTTTGATATGTCATCTCTTATCTAGAGAAGACAAGCTATTAGGTTAAAGACCTGAGGCTTTGCGTAGTGCTCGGCATGAGGGTTACGTCTGAGCTCTGGGTAGCAATGGTATATGAACAGTAGCCATTATACACTCCTCCTTTTGGCATTTGGTTTTAGGTCTAGAATGTTAAAAAGTCCAGTTATTTTCCCACTCTAATCTTGAAACAGAGCATCAGCGAGGCTTTCAAAAATCCCAGTAAACTTAAGCCAATGGGGACCATAGCTAAAAAAAAATCCCATTCCTTATTTATAGCTTCACATATCTTACTGAATAAAGTAAAAGTCACTTTAAGTATGAGCAATCACATTTAATATTGCTGAAATACAGAGTCAACACACTGGCAACACACCTTCAAACCAAACCTGAATAAGTACAAAAGTTTCAGGATAAACATCAGAGCAGAGCTGAGCTTTGCTCCACTCTGAAAAGTCATCCATCTAATGGCTGTGTCTCTGAATCAGATATTTTAATCCTCTTAGAAGACTTAAAGTGATCCACTCTAAGAGTTCCTCTGCCATTTCTATATTTAACTAATGGCAAAACTTTAATAGGAAATTCATGATATTCACAGAATTCTGGTTGTGCAGGTTCTTAATGAGAAATTTGTCCATTTTTCTAGATACCAAGGAAATAAGATTTTTAAAGTTTAGGTTAAGAGTTCTGAAGATGGGTAAGGGATTTCTTTACCTTTCTTCTGAGTGATTGGATATATAGGTAAGGAAATAAAATATAAAACTTCATGGACTTCTCATTCATTCTCTGTTCTTGCCAGAGCAGACTCCTGCTTTCATAAGCTTTCAAATATAAATGTTATTTACATGGAAGTCACGAATGTAGAGACAAATACAGAATAATTACTATAGCAGCCAATTCCACAATCACCTCACTTTGCCCCAGAGCCAAGTGATAAAAACTAAACAAAGACATGATACATTACTAAGACTAATGGGTTTTACTCAAGTACCCACGTGCCTTCAATCATGGCCACATTGTTTGTGGACATATATGTTTGCACGTTTTTGCAAGAATAAACAGAAAAAAGAATAAAAGAATAAAGTAGGACAGATTCAACCTGCAATACACAGCCAGTCTTGCAACTAAAATTTTCCTTCAGTCACCAGTGTAGCAAAGCACCAGGTTTTGTCGTAGCATTTTCTTGATTATATTGTCACTGTACAGACTTTAATACTACTTAAAATAGCAGTGTATGCCAGACTTCTGACCTACCAACCAGAACAACAATCCTTTGATTTTGCACCATTGATACAGTAACATCATACTGTTATTTTTAAACACTCAGAACTTACCATGCCACCCAATCTGGTATTAGTAAATCTTGCCTAGACAAATTCTTTTCTTTTACTGTTCCACTGGAACAGTGCATGATTCTTTTTTCCTGCCTTTATCACAGTACTAGCATGTAGGATGCAATCAGAAAAATATGTGGTTTTGTTTCAAAATGGTCTTTACTTCGAGATATTTTTAATTATGGCCATTAACAATAATTAGAAATAGCAGATAACCTTTATCAGTACAAAACAACTAAGGTCAAATGAGCTTAAAACAGAACAATTTTTCCATCTTTAAGAGAGTACCAGCTTGGCAATGGAAAAAAAAGCATTCAGAGAAAAAGATGTGGCCTTTTCTGTGCTCCTTACTGAAGCCTGAAGATGCTGCAGAGATTTTATGTATCAGTAAAAAAATAAAATGGAAGTGCATCATCATTCAAATACAGATCCATAATGCATTCACATAATTTGAATGATACACCCAATTTCTGACCATTGATTCATGGCCAAATCTGGTTAGACTAACTTGTAATGACTTTTTCAGCAGAACCATACTACACATTTCCCCTTTCTGTCCAATTAAAGAAGTCAAACAACATCAATACTTATGACTGATGGGGCTAAGGTTTTGCCTGCTTAGAAAGCCTGACCTCAACCCCTTCTCTGTCATGAGTGGCATGATCATCTTGGTTGTCAAAGATGGCATCATCAGATGCACCGAGTCATCTCTGAGCTTGTGAGTGAAGATGATAGAGATCACAGTCCTGCTGGAAACATTTCTAACTTCCCACTCAGTGAACAAAGTTCCATGTTTTGTTTGGTGTGTGCTAGATGAGGTTACAATAAACTTCAAGGGAAGAAGACTCTGGGAAGCTGACGTTTTCAGCAAAAATATGTTTTTCTTCTCATCTCAGAGAGGTTTTGAAGTCTTCATGCATTCATCCTGCTTGCAGATCTGCCTTCTGGCTTTAAGTGACAGTATGGCTCTCTTGCTTATGCAATGAGAGGTTAGTGCTTCTGCTGAAAGAACTGCCTCTGTTTTGCATTGATTTATGCTCCTATTGGAGCCCGTGAAGGGGATTTTTCTGGCAAGAAGTCCCATAACTCCTTCCTTCCCTCAGCCTGTACCCACCTCCCCCTATTTGCAATGATGGGTACATCATGGTAAATAGCAGCTGTTCAGGAGATGAAAAGAAATTTGCGTGCGATGGAGCAGATAGGCATGAGAGGAGAGGGAAAGAGCAGCCACAGTGAGTGACCTTGATACCTTCTCTGACAGCCTTCTATAGTCCTCTAAAAATCATCCCTCCCAAATACCCCAGGAGTCTCATGAAATGAGTAGCAGATATCATTACAAGTGGCCTTGGACCGTAGTTGTAGTTGATCTTTTTTACACTCTCTTGTTGAGGATGGCAAGTCCGATGTGGTGGCTGCTTCTGCAGCAGCAGCAGTCTCCTTACTCCTGTCTCCTTGTATTCCTGGTGATGTTTCTGCCTGCTGGGTTCGAGGATGGCTCTTTCTAATGCAGCAGTCTCATCAGCATCAGTTCCAGTTCCATGCTTTAAGGCATTCTTGCTAGCAGTATCATGGAGCTGCTCAGCTCCCTACGGACAAAAAAGACTACAGTTTGCAAATCACCATTGTAGGTTTTAGTACTGCATTCATGCCACTTGCAAACATGGGACTTGTAAACAAATCACTGAAGCACAGTAAAACCTCCAGGGAGTGGAGAAATCTAGGTAGGAATTGCAGCAATAAAAAAATCACATGCCCTGTCGTTTTATAGTCTCAATAGTTTTTGTTGCATGGAACGATACCCCTCAAATAGATAAAATTACTTTTAAAATGTTTCCTTTTTTCTTTCTTTATATATAGACAAACAAGCTACAGCCCTTATATCTCTTTCTTGGAACAGAGCTACCCA
Organism: Phaenicophaeus curvirostris; assembly: GCF_032191515.1. Taxonomy (NCBI): domain Eukaryota; kingdom Metazoa; phylum Chordata; class Aves; order Cuculiformes; family Cuculidae; genus Phaenicophaeus; species Phaenicophaeus curvirostris. Next base: position 11,415,297 of record NC_091394.1, read on the forward strand.
ACAAGAAGTCTAGATTATAATTTTCTCACATAAGCTTCACCTCAGGTATGTCTGACTCAATTGTGAATCTTAAAGGATCTGGTCTTTTTTTAGACACTTTTCCAATGAAATAATTTAATTAAAGGCAAAATGCCGTGTTATTGAGGATTAGGTCATGTATGGCTCTAACATGCTGGTAACTTCAGCATCCATCAAATGCCTTGACAGCTGATATCCAGATAAACTTTCAATATACAGAGGTTCTTTGCTTGCTGAGACACTGAATGAAATACCCAGGGCTGTGTTTCCTCTCTCTAAGGTAGGGAGCTTCTCACACTTGGTCAGATATTTAATGCTGATGGAGGAATTACACAGAAGAATTAATGTAAGGAGACTTATATAGCAGCAATAACTTGGGTTCCTGAAGTAAGCATTGATGCTTAATGTTCCATGTGAACCACAGAAATGTAGGTTATTCTAGATAGAGTACTCTCAGATGTTCTCCACCACATACAGGAAAACACTAGGTGACAGAATTCCCACTCAGCAAAGCAAAAGGACATTGTACTTAACCTCCCTTTAGAAAATATGACATGGGTATAAAATTTCTCAGTGCTTGTGCTTTATCCACAGGGCTTAATTAAATCTGATGAAGGTTAATAACTAGGAACAGGTAAATCTCCAAGTTTTACAACATCTAGATTTTATCTGAATGAGCACCTTTTACTTCAGAGGCCAATTATTCTGCTCTCCTAAATGGAGATTAATTGGGTGACCTGCTCCCAGGGCAAATGGCCTAGTGACCCCCCTGCTCAGCTTTGAAATGGCTGTCTTCCAGGATGCATCATGAAATTCTTAACTGCAATCTGCTGCTTTTTAGTTCTCAGGGGAACAATTTCACAGCATTGCTGCGCCTGGTGAATGGGTTTTCTCACACCTAGCAGATTTAAAGCATGTTATTTAGATGGCAAGGGCTACTGTGTCCTACTGCACCAGAATGAGGGAATGAATTGCCCTTTTTTTCCCTGTGAATAGTTTTGCCTTCGAGCGTTTTCACGAGTGATTTCTTTTCTAATGAAATGGATTTTAGTAAACTTGTTTAAATTCATTGCTTCCCTTGCATATGTAATATAGAAAGCCAGAAAGCAATTGGTGTCAGTAGTCTCTGTCCTGGACACTTAGTACTTTCATCCATAAAGCACTTCACAAACATCAGCTAATCCTCATAATGTTCTTATAAAGTCCTGTAGGTAAAGCATTAGAGATAGGTAAATAACTCACTACCAACAGTTTCAAGAATTAAATGGCTTTTTTGCATGTAAACTATTGCCAGCCCACTGTGATGGGTTTTTTACCTCCAATCCCCAGCTGGCTGCTGCATGGTCTGTAGAATAGGTGGAAGTGGGGGCTCTGGTCTCTTCCTTAGGAGACATGGCAGTATTTGATCCCTTGACAAATCCCAGTGCGGGATTTCCCACTTCCCTTTCCCACGGTCCACCCTGCTCATGGCCATTCATTGCCACCACTTGTCCTGGGCTGGTTCTGGTGATCACCAGATCTGTCTGTGAACTGCCATGAACATACCTGATGGCAGAAAGCAAAAGTAGTGACAATCCTGGCTAGCTTTCCACTGTGTTTGCACATTAAATTGGCTCATGAAAAAGAGTGAGGAGTGCCGGAGCTGGCCCAAAGTAGAATGGGAGACTTGCATGGTCAGGAGAGAGGTCAGGGAGCGAGGAAAGCAGAGCCAGCAGTGGGCAGGAAGATGATGGCCCTTCTGGCTACATCTGAGTCAGTTTTTCAGTGTGGCAATAGGAAGAAGGGATGCTTTTGTACTGCTTCTTTTACAGTGATAGTGTTGAGTGTCTTAGAGTTGAGAGACTCACGGCGAAAGATGGAAATAAAGTAAAAACAAAAATTAGGAAACAATTACTCTCACATTTCACTAAATACCTCCTGTGTTAGAAGCTGCAATTCAGATGATGTACTTTTCTTTTATTATTTATTAGAGCAAACATTGGCATCTGCTGATTTCCCATGATCAATCAATGCCCTCAAGCCTTTGCATTGCACCACTGCTGCTAGTCCTCAGACAGAAATTTCATGAATGCAAGACAGTTGAGACAGTCCAGAGCTGAATAAAGAAGAAAGTTGTGAAGTTCCTAATAGCTCCTCATCGTGTTGTGAATATAATTGAAAATCCAAAGTGTAGTTATGCATAATGTGAGGCCAACTAACTATCATCTATTGCTCTCTTTAGGCTTCTGCACAAGATTTTATTTACTTTTCTAGCTTATCAGCATAAGTGCACACAGAAAGTAACTTTCTAAATCCTACAGCCAGAGTACAAGAGAAAAATACTGAGATAATTATATTTTACTGCAAATATGTTGCTCTGGATTCACTGCCTTGTTTTGGAAAGCACTTGTATATGAAATATTTGAAGAACAATACAATAGGAAGCAGGCAAAGCAAAACCCAAAAGAAGAAATAAATCTGAAAGAAATAATGTGCAGCGAATAAAGTTCAGAAAAATAAAAGAGCTTTTGTCTTCAGGAGAAAAACGATGAATCTTGTTAGTCAGTTGACTCATAGTCAGTTCAAGTTGTTAGGGGTTTTATGATTTGATTCAGCAAGTTGCTTAAACATATCCCTCTGCACATGAGTAATCCCACTGGGACTACTTGCATATTTAAGCTAAGCATGTATTTATATTCTTTGCTGAATCAGGGCCTTCTGAGAGATATGGTACAAAAGTACTCAGTATCACATCTTGGTGTGATGCTAAAACATCCACATGTTCTGTGCCAGATGCAATTCTTAGAATTGCTGCATCTGGTCACATATCTACTTGTTTTTGTCTGCATTAGCAACATCTGCAAGTTTTGCTCCTTTTAGCTGGAAGTGAATCCAGTACTCTATTTTAGGAATTACTTTGCTGCCAGAACACCCCTAACAAACTACCTCCATTCATAACAGGAGAGTTCATATTCTGTTCTTCTAAACTTTTTCTTAATTATAAACTGCTTAAAAATCTTTGAATGGTACTATTAAGTCATTGAATCTCACGCTTTTTTAGCTAATAACTAACATTATTTCTATTTTGGGGGGGTGTATATTTTAATCTTTGGAACTCAATCAGATTTTCTCCTATAAAGCCAAGTTTCATCATTATTCTGTGCTAAAGGCTGAATTTTCAAGCATGCCAATACAGCTGGCATGACATTGGCCTTCCTAATTCAAGGACACAAAGGATTACACTAAACCATAAGTAGAAAAGATCCACATTTGTCCTATTAATCAAGGTTTTTTCTTTTTTTTTTCAAATGTGATTTGTACTTGCCTCACAGCTAGATCTCTGAGCAGCTCTGTTTCCTGTAAGCCTTTTGGTTAGTAAAAGCCAAGTATTGAACCAAGCAGTTCATCACCTGCCACACTATTTACAGAGTCATTGAATGGGAACAAAATAATGCAGAACTTATGTCAATAATTGACCCAGTAGTGACCACTGACATAAAAGATATCACCAGGACAACTTCACAAAAATTCCATTATTTCAATTCATAAGGAGTAACAGGGTCTCTTTCTCTCAGCTCTTGTTTCCTCCACAGATTTTTCTCCAAATATAAATAAGTAAAAAAAATAATAAATAAACCCAAAGTTTTGGAAGCCAGAATGCACTGTGTTCCCTATAAAGCATGCAGAATTGTAATGGTTGGTGTGGCAGGAATGATGGGGGTCCTGGCTTCAGGAACAGAAAGAAACAACATAGTAAGTATAATAGTTCCTTGGGCAGAGAAAGCTTCCAACATATCTGTCCCTGACATTCTGTCTCAAGTGTTTGAGTCTCTAATTACCTAAGACAATTTAGGTTGTGATCTTATTCATCTTTTTCACAGTGGGGAACTAATGACCCTTTGGCTTGATGCATTGTTTTCACCAAACTCACAGAACCTTTGTGAAATTTGATTGAAATTTAGTAATGGATTAGAAATCAGGAGAACAAGTTGTACATACACGTGCCAAATGAGTGATGAAACAAGACTCATTTCAGTGGGACATGAAGCTAATATCCTCCCACTCAATGCAATGTCTCAGATTTTACGCTAGGAACTGAGGCAGTCAGGACTGTCATAGAGAAAAATTCCAAAATCAAAGAGAAAATGTCATCTAAGGCAGCCCTTTTAGTTCATAAACTATTATTGGTATGAAAATCACAAGGTAAGAACAAAGATGCCACCTCACAGTGCTAACAGCAGTATGGGTGTCATGTAGTGGGTGAGTTCAGCTGAAAATGGCTAAGGGAAGCAGGCTCTGTCCTCCAGTGTTGTCCATGGAGGACATCAAGGTGGAGTATAGGTGCTGGAATTGTTTGAGGCTCTGTGGAAGACGGCAGCTGCTTACATTCACACAAGACATGCCAACATCATCCTCGTTTTCTGACAGTCTTACTTAGTTTAGTAATGAATTTTGGACAGGGTTTGAATGAGAGATGCTTTATAATACTCTGTAAAGTCCTGAGCAACTCCGCCGAAGGTTTCATGATGTCTTTGATGAAAGATCCCTAGCTATGTTAAAATCTTGCTTGATTAGTGAAGTCAGCTGCTGTTGGGATGATTTGGGTGGATTTATTTCCTCTTTTAAATTCAAATTACCTCCAAATAAATTTTCAAGGCACTGCCTGTAGATTAAAGGATAGAAGGAATGTGACACAGAATATTTCAGTAGAAGATTTTCCTCAGAAAACTAGTCACTTGAGATTCTAGTTCAGCTAAGTAAGTTATCTGAACGGACCCAGAACTTTTTGCTGCAGTATATATATAAAAAACCAAAAAAGTTACTGAACACAGCCAACATCCCACAGAAGGTGGTGCTGAACAAAGGCACCCTATTGCCTTGTAGGAGCATTGGGGATCTTGGAAATCAGATCTTTTGCTCCCTTATGCCTCACTAACAACCCAACCATCCCTTTGCAGAATCACGGAGGCATTTTCTCATTGACCCTCAGGGAACAGGAGAGGCTTGGCAGGACTTGGGAAGTCTCATAGCAGGTTAGTGTGACTGACTGCCCATCACCAGTCCTGAGTCGCCCGCTCCCAGGCACTTACTGGTGTGGCTGGGCTCCTGTAGGGAGAAAAGTGAGGACTCTGGATGCCTGAAAACAAGAAAGATCCTTGGCAGATGTTAGGGAAGTGTGGTGGCAGAGGAGGGGGTACAGAGGGTATCACAGAGGGGCAAAAATGTGAAAAGAAGGAGATTGGAAGATCAAGATCTTAGAGGGAGAAGATCAGGCAGAGGAACAACAGAGGAACTCTGCAAGTACCTGAAAACGAGAAAGCAGGTTTAAAGATTGTCTTGCTTCTTCAGGGAACTGCATATGCAAATCTCAGACACATTTTGATTGGACATCTTTTGGAAAGTCAGATCTATTGTTATACAACACTTTTCTATCCTTTTCATTTATTTCCTTTAAAGGAGAGGTTTAAAAAGAGGGATCTCTAAAGAAGCATCCCTTTCACCCCTTTGGTATGGAACTTAATAATTTGAGAATAAGGGAGAGCTGCATTTTAAAATATATTTTAACAGAAAGGAGGTAGTAAATAATAAAAACATCCATATGCTTGGGCTCCCTTATATAACAGAAATACTGAGTGCATTTTTGCATAGGTTCAAAAAGACTGAACTTTTTTCCTATCATAAAATTCTCTTCTGCCAGTTAAAACACATTTTATGAACTGACTTTAGGGCTCTATGTAAATCTTCTCAGGATTCTGAGAAAGGAGAGGGTTATTAATCTGGAAAAAAAGTCTTTGCTTGGAGCCAACTTTAGAATCTGTTTAAAATAGGAATTTTTAACAAGTGAATAGTATTCTCTCAGTTACCCTTAGATAAGCTTCCTTTCATGGGTACTGGGCAGAGTCAGTACAATTTCACTCCTGGTAAAAAGTTTTACATCCCTGAACAGATATTAAACATGATCAGCATAACATTAGTGAATTTGATGAGATTCAGCCCACACAGTTGGTTCCTCCAGAGCTGACAGAGCTTTTGCTAGCCCTTATATCCCAAACTAATAAAAAAGGAAGACTGAATGAACTCCCACAATTGAAGCAAATAAAGCCAAATACTAGACAATTTTAACAAAAATAAGAAGTTTTCATTCATTAGTGAACATTGCAATTCTGCTGAAATGAAATGTTCTCAGTGAGCCAAGTGCAAGGCATGTGTAATTCAGTATTATTGCTAAATCTTTAGTGGCTATAGAGAACCACATCTTCAAATGCTTGCATTACTACTCTATTCCAGCTTCATGTAGGGATATCATCACTTACATTATATTGCAAAAGCACCCACTTTTAGGTAAGTTGTCATGAATCTGAATACACATGTTGATTCAGTGATTTCAGTTTTGAGCCTATGGATGTTTCTTTTATACTGTTTTATACTATTTTGTGGCATGATTTGAAATGTTCGATTGTTTAATTTACTTAGTACAATTGAAATAATGCTTGTTACTATTGCTTGTTACTATTTAAGTTCATTTTCATGGTATAATTCATACGAGGCCTGAAGATAAGTGGCCTTTAGTTGTTCCTTTGGATCCTTGCCATTTGAGCCAAATAGTTTCCCACTCCTGACAGTCATGCTGGCAGCTCATCTAATGTTGGCTGTTGCATAATATTGCATTTTCCCTTTAAATTTTCCCAGGCTAAAGCTAAAGGGTACGCAAGAAGTAGAAGCACACTAGGTCACAGTTCATTTCCCTGCTTTCTTCAGGCCAGAGCCACCCTGATCACAGAAGCCATCATACAGTGGGAAGGCCCCCATCCTTTCTATTAATATTTGATTTGTAAAATCTCATGCAGAGTCTGACAGGCTGGTTTATGCTATGTATTTTCAGCGCTGGTCTTAAACTTTAGCCCAATAACTCTATGCATAAGGCGTATGCAAGCTGCTTGGGTCTGATACCATGTAAGGCACAGGTCCTTTTCCATTTCTTCTTTATCTCCCATGCTTTGTCATCCTTCATACCTTATGCAGAACCAGAGGAACTGCCATGGTTAGCCTATACTCAACTGTCAGCCTCATTTTTCTGGCCTGTCTATGTAGCCACCGTAAACCCTTACTCAAGCCTTCACACTGCTTTCCTCTCTCAATGTATTGGTGCTTTGCTATTCTGAGACATTTCATTTAAATATCCCTTTCTGTTCCAATTCCACAATGGCAGCTGAGAAATTGATATGTTTAATGTGTTTTAACATTTAAATAACACGTCTTACTTTGTATTGCATCAACTTCACAGTGATCTGTAAATCTAATTCCTGCTGCTGTATATGCCCTCTTCCTTTATCAGACCTTTACAAAGACTCTGTCTAATAATCTTTATTTCAAGAGAGTAATAGTGTTGTTTTATCTAAGTGTTATATTGCAGACAAATTCATTTTAGGGTGGTGCTGCATCTATTTGGCTTACTATTTCCCTTTGTGCTAAAATCCATAAACAGGTTACCATTAAATTGTTGAAGATTTGCATAGCGGACAGGGATCATTTTTTTGACTCCTTTGTTCGCTGTTGTTGGAGATCCCTTTATGAAGTCCACATCAGGTGCAGCCCCTTGAGGGTAAAGCAGATGGTTTCAGTCTATCCAGCAGCTGGGCATACGTGGGTGGAAAAACTTTGCAAGACAGCTGAGTGTGGCACATAGAAGAATTACAGCACAGAGCTGGGAACCTGCAGCTCAGGAGGAGCAGACAGACAGATTTCGGCGGCTGGTGGAAAGGATGTCCTAGGGATCAGAGAGATTAATCAAGTCTGTGACAAACTTAGAAAGCTCATAAGTTGACAGAAACCAAGCTTGTAACTGAGGAAAACATGCTCAGGAATGCTTTATATTTCTATTCTGCTTGAATTGTCATTTTGAGTTTTTTCTATTAAATTTTTTTAATTTGGTTCAAGCTCTAATAAAACAGAGTGTTTCAAGGCTTTTGGTCTTCTTTGGGGATCTAATTATAATGAAAAGGTCTGGGCAGTTCCATTAAAAAATCTTAGCTTACTTTGGCTTCTGTCACAGATTTGTAGTTAGGAGATGCTAAATACCTCCCTTCCTTACATGCTTCAAACTGGTGATCATAATGAGTTGCTTCAGTGCAGCAAAAGACAGGATTTGGTGAAATTCAGAATTTGTACAGTTTGTACAACTTAATTATGCTACCTTACAAGGGTTATGTGGACTAAGCTGCATTAAAAAAAATCTGCAGCAAGCATTCATTACAGCAGTACTGCTTTTGGACTATCTGGTCTGTTCGGGATTTGGAAGTTTCTGCAGTTGGTACCTCAAAATGAGTCTTAGATCAGTTGCGTATGTTCTTATCTACAACACTAGCACTTTGGGGCTGGCAGTAGCAAGCCTTTGCCATCTTCTGCCCTAATAACTAAGTGTAGGTAAACCTGATCCAGCTAAGTATTGCCTAGTTGTTGCTCATTGTGCCTTCAGACCGCAAGTTTGCCTCTGATTTGGTGTTTGTTTCTTGACCTGGATCTTGCATTGTTGATATTATCTTTTGGTATTCAAGTGTTGGCCACTCCTTTGGCTTGCTTTCTGCTTTCATGTAGTTTTTAATATTTCTAGTTGGTTCTGATGGTTCAGACACTATCAACTCCTTCTTGTTATGCAGATTGGTGTCTCTGCAAGGGTGTCAAGATCTTGGCATGTCACGCTGAGGTGCACACTTCACAGGCCAGTAGTTAATAGCAGAACTTTTTGTTTTGTTGTACATTACAGTGGAAATTTCCCATCTGGTCCATCATTAGAATATTTATGAAACATATAAAGAATATTTACAGAATACCTTTCATTTCATTATGCACAATGTTTTCTTCCCACGTTGGGGCCCAACTCTAATATGCAGTTGCTGATTCACTGAGAGGAAGATCAGTTTCTCAGATTGAGAAGCCATCCCTTATGGGCCGACTATCTTCTAATGTGCTAGTGATAAAAGAAGTGACTAGCCTGAAATAATTAAACCAGAGTTTGGTGCTTAGCTAACAGCAAATGGAAAGAAAGGTGATCCACAGAGACTTTGTAAATGCCTGGTAAAGAAAGAAATGCAATGATACAAAAGTGGGAAGTGATAACAGCAATGATAATATCCAGGTGGCTCATCTAAAAATGATATGTTTGCAATCTGCTTTTATGTGAAGCAAACCTTAAGTGGAGGAAAAATAATCCAAGGTAGGAATTCTGAGGAATAAAATCAGCACAAGTGCAATGACTGGAAACAAAACAAAACAAAACAAGTAAGCTCACCTGCAGAATAAAAAGCTGTAATTGGTGTTTAATGTATCTTGCTCTCTGGGATTGATGCTGGTTGGGATAAATGAAGGAAGGAACAGATTTCTGTCTGAAGGATGCTCAGAACACAAAGAGATGGGCTAAAAAATGATAGGTAGGTAAGTAGCTAGTCAGATACATAGTTACATATATGCACACATGCATACATACATATGTGCTTATGTACTTGCAAATACATCTGGCAATATTTCTTAATGAGAATCTGCTGTAGTGTTGTGTCAGTTGTCTGTATTGTTTATATATGTATATATAAAGTCCTATCAAAATAAATGTGTGCTGAGAAGCATTACAAGATGCACTTTGTCCTGAGCATGGAAGTGTCCATATCTTTGGTTTGGAATAGGAATTCTTTGTAAGTTTTCCTTTATTATGCCAAAACCTATAAAGACCTGTGTTGGTTCAGACCAAAGTGCTAGTCCGGTATTCTGTTTCAGTGGTGGCCAGAAGTTGACTCCTACAGGAAAAAACAGGATAAAGCATGATATTTACACTCAGTACTCTCCCACCATCCAACTATTTGCTGCTTTAAAGATATCCTGAGCTTGGTAACTTTCAGTGGACTTTTATTTGAAATACTTGTTTAGCCTCCCCTGGGATCCATGGAAAATTTTTGCCGTCCAAATTATCTTTTGGGAAGGAGATTGGTGACTGTGCTGCATTCTTAGTGAAGAACTACCTCTTCTCTTTGTTTGTGTTGTTTTTTGGTTGGTTTTTTTTTTTTCCAAGCTCCTATCAGCTTTGTTTCATGACCCCAGTTACATCATTGATGCACAATACTATGATGGATTTATATCTCTCTATATACATTTAATTACAATAGTGTATCTTCTTTACAAAGCCTGAATTGAGTGAAATTCTCAGGAGGGAGGGGAGACTACTCTCGTGTGGTGGGGAAGTGAGCTTGTTTCTGGGGCCAAAATGTTTTGCTCAGGCAGCAGGCAGACAAGTCCTCCTGAAAAACATCCTGAGGACTATGAGTTGCTAGGCAGATTTTGCTGCAATTCAGTTACTGACCTGTCATTGAAAGAAGGTTTGAGGAAATGACTCACCTGCAAGGACACAGTGGGAAGGGGGAGTTATTTATGAACCTTTTAAATTAATTGTTGATATTTGTACTCCAGCTGGCATAGTCACTTCAGATATTCTCCCTTCAGAAAAGTTAAGGATCTTAGTGGGACCCCTCCTTGTGGGGCAAACTAGGCAGATCCTCCTCAAAGCTGTTGCCCATATCTATTTCCTCAATAATGCTTGTTACTGTATTGTACTGTATCCTGCTCAGTTTGCCCCAGCAGGAGATCCCTGACATCTGTTGCTTATAGCTGTTTCTTATGCCATCTCTGTGAAAACCTGCTCATATTGGCCAAGTTATAAGCATCTAAAAAAGGCCAGTGATACATTCACAGTAAATACCAGGGTTTTTCCAAAGGCTTTGTTTGTATGGAATCTGTTCCCTCTTGAGACTGAGCTCAAATTCCCTGCATTTGCATTTCTCCATTAATGAAACTCAGTGGCTGATTAAAGATTAGAAGTGTTATTTTTTTCTTGGGTATTTTGTCCCTCTCTTCTCTTTCTGTAGGGCCCAGCAGGCATTTTGTGTCTAGAGGGAAAATGATCTTTCTCATCTGTCACCTAGCAATTCATATAAATGTCACTGATGACATTTTAGGGTGGCACAGATATTTAAGTGAAAAACAATGATTAGGTGGTGCCAGCCCAACAGAAAAGTTTTACTGTTCAGTAAGCCAGGCTGCTTCCAAAAGAGCTCGTCACCCAAACAAAGTCCCCATGCTTTATCTAGAAGACAGTGAAAAGCTAGCAAAAACATATGAGAATTTAAAAGCAGAAACTCTGCCAAAGAGGTAATGGTCACATTGGATGAGTATTCACTAATAGGCTCCTGCAAAATTCTGCGACTGAAAAACCTTAATGTGATGTTTAGTTGCATAGATGGGGAACTATGAGGGGAGTCGTTGCTATTTCTGTGTAATATGAATATGAAATGAGTCAGAGAATCGTTAAGGCTGGAAAAGACCTCTAATATTTTTTAGTCAAGCAGGTCAACAAGTGGTTTAGATGCAGTTCACAACAGCTCCAGCACTAACAAAGCTGATCTAAGCCAATCTAATAACCGCTTATATTTTTCTTGTTTTATTTACATGAGTACTATCAAAGTGATGCATTTTATATCTTTTTCTTTTCATACATTTCTATACATTATACTTTGTTACCAAGCTTTCTAAAGTTCAGAAAGCTTCCTTCCCTGATTTGGCTACTTGCTGAAACTATGGCTACTCTTTTGTTTGTTTGTTTGTTTTTAATAGAATCTTCATGTTTGCCACCTTCTTGTCTGCCTGTTCTTCTATAAAATAAACTGTAATTGGTATTCAGAATTTTACATGTATTCAGCCTTAGAATTTTTGAAACAATTCCAAACTTTCTGTTTGCAAGACTATATCTTACCTTTCTGCCCCATTTACATCCACCCACTCTGGAAATAATTTTTGCAATATATCATTATTATCTCTTTCCTTATGCCTATGTTTTCTCTTCAGACCTTTCACTCAGGCTTCAAATATCACACTCACTTGTGAGATCTCCTGAGTGTTGAAGCTTGCATGTAGTATTCCAGCCAGCGGATATGACACTGTTGTCAACAATTTCTACAAATAACTAATATATTTCCTAATGTGTGTGAATCTTTTTTTTTTTTCTCCTTAAGAACTGTTAGTGATGCTGTGCTTTAATGCCTGTATTTCTTTGCAGGCAGTGCAAATCTACTAAATGCAGGCTAGTGTTTGGTTCTGTGTTTTTCCTCTGTCATCTTTACATTCTGTGTTCTAATTTGGAAATCACCATTGCCCCTTGCAGGTTCACTTTTCTTTTACTTCTGCATGTTGCTGGGGTTTATTTTATTTTGCTTTTAAACCAGTCCACTGCTGCACTGAGGAGCAGAAAAAAACCCTTTAATCTGATCTGAGTACATTCTGCAGGCTGGCAAATTTCAGTTGCTTCTTCTCTTATCTTTAAGCCTGTTTTCAAAAGTATTTATCTCTGTTTCATGTCTCTGAGGCCCATTAAAATCTGATCTTACATTAGAGATGGTGCACACCCTCCAAACACACTTGCTGAACTGAAGTCTGCTATAAATGGTTCAAAAAATTCTCCTTTCTTGATTTCATATATGAACCCAATTATCTTGCAAACAAGCCATTCTTTCTAAGAAGGGAGTATTTTCTATATCTGATTCATGGTTTGTTCTCTATCAGTAACTATTTAGGCTGATAAGTGAAACATGTGCCCCAGATCCTGCAATTATCACTTGTTTGGCCCCAATATATTTAGATATGGACTTTGATCTTGCTATGCCTTTCCATAGCTTCACCTCCATTTAGAAGAAAACAAATTCTTGCCTGAATGACTTCCAAGGGTCTGCTGTATCTGTGGCAAATTCTAGATGCATTAGTACGTTAGCAGTATTGGGAGTACCAGTAGATGAAAAGCTGGACATGACCCGACAATGTGCACTTGCAGCTCACGTGGCCAACCATATCCTGGGCTGCATCAAAAGAAGTATGGCCAGCAGGTCAAGAGAGGTGATTCTGCCTCTCTGCTCTGGTGAGACTCCACTTGGAATAACACATTCAGCTCTGGAGTCCTCAGTACTGGAATCATAGAATCCCTAGCTTGGAAAAGATCTTTGAGATCATCAAGTCCAACCATACCTGTCCACTACTAAATCTATCCCTAAGCACTTCATCTACTTGTCCTTTAAATACCTCCAGGGATGGTGCTCAATAACCTCCCTGGGCAGCCTGTTCCAATGCTTGATAACCCCTTCAGTGAAGACATCTCTCCTAATGTCCAACACGAAAGAGAAAGATATGGACCTGTTGGAGTGGGTCCAGAGGGAGGCCACAAAAGTGATCAGAGGGCTGGAGCACCTCTTGTATGAATAAAGCCTGAGAGAGCTGGGGTTGTTCAGTCTGGAGAAGAGAAGGCTCCACGGAGACCTTACTGTGGCCTTTCAATACTTTAAGGGGGATTACCAGAAAGATGGGGGCAAACTTCTTAGTGTAGCCTGTTGAGATAGGGCAAGGTGTAATGATTTTAAACTAAAAGAGGGTACACTTAGACCAGAAATAAAGAAGAAGTTTTTTACAATGAGGGTGGTGAAACACTGGAACAGGCTGCCCAGAGAGGTGGTACATGTCCTATCTCTGGAAACACTCAAGGTCAGGTTGGATGGGGCTTTGAGAAACCTGATCTAGTCAAAGATGTCTCTTCTCATTGCAGGCAGGTTGCACTAGGTGACCTTTAAGGATCAATTCCAATCCAAACTATTCCATGATTCTTTGTTAATATACTTTTCCATTTTGTCATTTCAAACCTTTTGTTTTGTTTTATGATGCTTTTACCCTTCTATTGAGCATGCTAGCTAGGAATTATTGGTGGCAATTTATAAACAGTCAGTGTGAGACCATTCAACTAATACTGACTGAGGCTGGAGGCAGGGCCAGAGGCTGGGCTGCAGCTGCTTCATGTGTGGATTCGTGTGCATCTCACAAATTGGCTTCTGAGAGTATGAAACGCTATAAAAATTCACTGACATCTCAAACCACGCACCTCAGTGGAGTCAATTGCATAGACATTAATGACTATACTAGTCCACAGTCAAATAATTTGTTAAGATCTGTAATAAGCTCATTGTGAGAAGTGGAGATCAAGAGCCTCATCTTATCCTCGTTATATCCCCTTTTCAGCCAAATTTAAAACGGGACTTGTTTTTCAACAAGTCAATAGAGTATTAGGCAGAGTCAGGAGACGTACATTCCTCCTTAAAAAATATAATAATAATAAAAGAAGAAGGAATCAGAAAAGAGCTTTTTTCCTGAACAGATATTAACTATTATCTGCATAACCATGATCAGCACAATGGCTTTGATGAGACTCAGCCCACACAGTTTGTTCCTCTAGAGCAGACTGAGTTTTCCGCCAGCCATTCTGTATTCATTACATCCCAACCTAATAAAAGAACCTGAATGAACTCTTATGATTGATGCAAATAAAGCCAAATGCTGCTACAAAAATATTTCAGTCTTTATCAGTCACTGTTATTCTGCTGAGAGGGAATATATTCAGCAAACTTCATGCAAAATATACCTAAGCGAAAATGTGTTGCCACATTTTAAATCATCCTTCAGGAACTCTGTCCAGACTGCCATATAACACATTATTTTGTAGTATGTACTGCTCACTGTCAGTGTCGGTATAGCCAGTTCTTTCATCTCCACAGGTGGTTTATCCGGATTTTCTTCATAAATTGTAACATAAATACCTAGATATTTTAGCTGGCTCTGTACAGGTCAGCTCAGGTTCAAGCAGAGTTCATATTACCCGTGGAAACTTGAGCATATGCTTGTGTGATTTCAGCACAAAAAAAAGGGTAAGGAAACTTTAGAAGCTAGAAGCCTCTAATTCAATCCCAAAGTATGTTGTCAACTGTTTTATATTGGCCTGCAGGTTTAATGTAGGGCCAGAAAGATGCGACCAGAGAGAGACTAATGTCTGCTAACACTGTTACTAACATATTGCTTTACTCATGGGTTATTTCACTTTGTATTTTATTATCAGTGGAGCGGATAGCACTGCCTATTATTAATATTGTTGGATGTTGCCCTTGAAACTCACCCCAGTTTCTTCTATCTTTTTCAAGCTTTTAACTACTAGTGTTGAAAATTTTTACGCTGATAAGGTGCCTGCTGCTGGCTGCTTTTGTAAGTTTTATTTAGGTATTTATTTCCCATACATTCCAGCTGTTTTGAAGAACAATGCTTGAGAAACATAGGTTGTTTCCCGTAAGTTTAAAAACAAAGTGATTCTTGACAGTCTCTTTCGTTACGCGTCAGTAATTTTTATTTTCTTTTCCTCATCACCTGAAGAAACATCAAGAAATTGGATGGGGGGAGGCTGTTATAACAGGGAAATACACATATTTGTATAAGGAGTAAGTGGTTTAAAAATTACCATTTAGACATGGCCATTGCTAATATGCAAAATTCCATTCCCACAAGAAAAGGCTGCTTCATCTTAAAGCAAGGGAAGAAGAAAATAAATCTGTGGAGAAAAGAGGGTTTTGTCAAAGTTGTTCTCAGGAAAGAGAAAGAGGGGAAGAGGCTGGCAAGAAAAAGGGGAAAAAGATATTATGAGTGGGATGGGAACAAAGATTAGTAATAAGGAAAAAACAGCGCTGGATGAAGAAGGTGAAGGAGGGTGGACAATAAATACATTGAGGTCTTAGAATGCAGTGAGGAAAATGGAAACTGATGAGTAAAGAAGCATTAAAAAAAGAGCCCAGACTGCCCAAATTTAGAAACAGACTTAATCTATCTATGTTAAAGTACCTTTTGCAAGAGCTAGGCTTCCCAGTTTATAGAGAATTCTGAAATCCCATTACTGAGGCTTGAGGGAATGTTCTGAAAAGGCAAAGGAAACTGAAGATTTGAAGAAATCCACTTTTCAGACTAAATTGTGAAGAAAAAAGGTTAAGCCAGGTGACAGGTTTCACACTTGTGAAAAGTGTGAAATGTTCAAAAAGTTGAATAAAGTTTTGATATTTATCCATTTAAGCATTGTTACAATGTAAAATAAAATACATTTAAAGCAAGTGATTTTGAATTACAGATGGAACTGTAGTATTTTGAAACTGATATTCTAACATTTTGTAGTTAAGCAAAAAAAAAAAAAATTCAAGCCAGTACATTCCCCAAAATTATTTGCTTTCAAATATTTGCTTACTGATTTACAAGATAAAATTTTTCATATAGAGAAGCATCAAATCTGTTTAGGTTCAATTTTCAGTTTCCTGGTGGTGTGCAATTTTTTTTATGAATTAAACTTCCTTTTCCGTAGGACTCCAGCCACAGAATTTGGGAGACATGCAGGATTCGGAAGAGGTGCAGTTAATGAAAAAAGGCATTGCAGAAAGAAAATGCAGGAAAAGGCTCTGTAAGAAGAAAATCATATAAAACAAGTATTTTACAGGTGGTCTTTTTACTGTGTTTTCTTAATTTTCTGAGTGTCTGATTTGATACCTCAGGGTCTCATTTGCAGAAATAATGACAACTTTCAAATGCTGTTGAAATCCATGAAAACTGTCTTTTGATACGCTAGCTGCGATGCACACTAAATCCTTCAAAAAAGTAGATCCAAGTTATTTCAAATGGAGCAACCAGAATTAGTGGGTATTTTTCACGTTAATTTCTCTGAGTTAAGATTTCCCCTCTGTAAAACAGCAACACTGATAAAATGATGCTAATGGGTGGCAAATGCAGTATCTCTTATTGGTGGAATGCTGAGCTGTATAGCTACAGTGGTTTTCTTTCAAAGCAAGTTTTCTTTTCTGGACTGAGTATGAAAGAGTAATTGCTTTCTTTCTATGATCATAATTCTGTGGAAGAAAGTCATGTGAACAATCTTGAGCCTCTCACAGAGGAGACCTGGAAAATATTTTTAAACTACTGAACTCAAGTCACTTAATCTTTCCCGCTTACTGCAGTGTATTGAATTTTTGAGACCAAACAGTGTAGACTTCAGCTAGGTTTATAGTCTTGGTTGTTTACAGAGCATTTATCTAAAAGAAGAGTAATGCAATACAGATGCTTCTTAAATATACCATAAAATGAATAAATTTACAGGAATATTAAGAATAGATATGTGGAACTATTGCATAATGGTTAATCATTCTCCATGAATGAATAACATTTATGACCTTTATTCTTCAATTAAGAGTATACATGCATAAAGACAAAATTGCAAGAGTTCTGCGAATAAAATATTTAACTTAAATATGAAATGAAAACCTTTCAGATACCTAACAATGGGAAATTAGGATTTACTCTCTGAGAAAATGTAAACCTGAAATATGAGAAAACATTTCAGTGTTCTATTTCCCTCCAAATAAAAGCTTCTGTGGGCTGATAAAAAAAAATAAAATAATTTCTACCAAATGCTGTTGCCATCATTTTCCTTCTCATTCTGTGTAATGCATTAAAATTATCAATAATGACTCTGAAATTGTAAGAAGCAAGGCTAATTTGTGTTTATCAGGCTTCTCAGTTGCACAAATTGCTGTGAGATACAGCTTAAAACTTTTCCAATTACACTCCATATTTCCTACAGTAAGTAATGAAACTGAAGGCTTGATTGCTTCTGACTTAGCTTCCAGCCCTTATCTTTCTCTTCTGCTGTATCTTTGTGGCTGCCATTTAAAAATTTCCTTTGGATTTGTGTCAGCACTTCTGGTACCATGTAAAGATTAGCAATAACTCGGAGCAGCTGTATTATCTAAAGCAACAATGAGGGCTTATTATTCAACTCTTGTCAGTGAGGAGGGAACCATGTGGCAGCAGCACTTTACCCTAGAAGTGTTCACTTCTCTCAGCATGTTGAAGAATGGTGCTATTATATACTTGCTCCATCATCTCCAAGGCTGGCTAGTGTAGCGGCACCATCAGAGAGCTTCCCAGGTTGACAGTCCTTTCTCACACGATACAGCCATCCTGATTTGTTGAGATGGAGGACAACATCCATCCTAGCATGTACGTGCTGCTTCTTTGGTAAAAGTGCACAGGAGCAACCTTGTTTTATCCAATCTGCTCCTGTATTGCTAAGACACTTTTCAAGAAGCACCATTTATTACTGTTCTTTGTTTATATGTCATGTGGCTTTAACAAGAATCCAGAGGTGCAGACTCATTTGGGGAGAGGACTGTCTGAGCTGCCAAAGGCAAGGCAGAGTGTGCAGCTGGAAAATGCACAGAGAAATTAAATTACTTGTATACGGTCCCAAAATAAGTCAGGGTCTGTGGCAGAATTAAGGTTGTCCAACTGCCAGCACTTTTATTTACTACCACACCACTCTGCTACTGGCTGGTTTCAGAGGATTTCGACTTCTCTGTGCTTTATTATGTAAAACTACAGCAGAGCAAAACAAAGACAGCTGAATAAGTGCATCTAGGAGCAAAAAGAAGTTTGTTAGGGCTTGCTGCTACATTGATACAATAGCTATTGCAGTTACTGCCTGGGGAGAGTGTGTTTGCAGAGTGTGGCAGCAGCAGGTTCTGCAAGATGAAGCACTCTATGTTTGACCACCATGGTTAGCAGTTTTTCTGTCAAGTAAGCACTAGCAGAGAATATAGGGTGTTTCTCTAACAGCCAGATTTGAGACATTCTGTTCTCCTTCCAAGTGTGGTCTGTGTTTCCTCATGAGCCACTCATTGCCATCCTGTTAAAATTTTCTTCAGTACGACACTGCCTGTACCCGGTAAAAGCAAAACATGGTGCAATTCCCCACTGAAAGACTGTTTCAGCTCACACTGTGACCCACTGACAACATCCTAGCAGTGCCAGGAAGATATGAACAGATTTATTTTTTCCAGGTACACTTTGAGGTCCATTCACACATGCAGCAGAACATAAAGCAACCTCAGGGCAAACGAGAATTAGTGCCATTACCTCTGCCTGTAACAGTCCCTTCACGACTCGTTTTTCACCTCTTGCTTCTTTGTGGCGAGCCTCAATAATTCTGGAAGAGAAGTAGGAACGCCTTGCTAAGGGGAGCTCTGTAGTCATCTCATTGTGAACAAAGAGAATTAGTTAAGACCAAGTCATTCTAGTTTCACCCACAATATTTGGCATGGCTGAAGTAATTTCTTTACAAAGGAACTGGCAATAGAAGGGTTCCCTCTTGATGGAACTGAGCCGGAGCTGATCACTGAGATGAAACTTTATTACATTTATAAGGACAACTAAGAATTGAGCGAAGCAGAGATAGGTGAGGGAGAAACAGAGGATCTACAAGTTTCCTCCTCCTCTGGCAATTTATACCAACTGACATGAACAGTAGCTAGTTCAGACCTCAGGGCTTTGTCTTTCATTGGCTTTGCATCGGAGCTGTGAAGGTGGAAAACAGAGAAGGAAGGGATAGAGGGATAGAGGTCAGTCGGTCCTAAGCAGGAAGCAAGTGCCGTTCCATGCCCTGAGCTCAGACATGTACCACAAACACACCAGGCTCTCATTCATCTGCCCTGGCACCCATTCCCTCTGCAACTGGGCTATGCTGTAAATGAGTTGGGGATCCCTTTCTAAAGAGCTGCTTGTTTAAAAACTTTGGTGGAGTTTACCGCTTGTAATCAGACAAGTATTGCTCACTTTTGGGCAGTCCTCTGTTGTAGTTCTCCAGCTCGTGGGACGGGAGTTGAAGTTTCAGTCTCAGCGAGGACCCAAAAAGTTGAGCTGTTCTGGGCTGTTGTTAATAGAGTTTCAGAGGTTTATTATACTTCAATGGATACATTCCAACTAGGACAAAGTTTTCTAAACTGCCTATTTGCTTGCAAAGATCATTGAAGGTTTTTAGCCTCTTCCAATTTTTCTGTTCTCTTTCTTTACCCCATCAAATTTCTTCCAATGTTCTTTCTGCCTCTTTTCACCAGTTTGACACCACCAGCTACAGAAAGGGATTGAGTAGGATGCTTATCTCCTAACTAGCAGCACTGCAGAGCTCTTCTAGTCAATTCTACTGTTTTACAAAGGTACTTCATGGAAAAAACAGCAGAAAAAGAAATGTGCAGGTGCATGTTTCCTGATTCTATATGAGAAAAAAAAAAGTACATTTTCATGGTATATAATATATATAAACCTCCCACCAGGGGACGTTTAGGCTGGACATTAGGAAAAAATTCTTCACAGAAAGGGTCATTGGGCACTGGAACAGGCTGCCCAGGGAGGTGGTTGAGTCACCTTCCCTGGAGGTGTTTAAGGCACGGGTGGACAAGGTGCTAAGGGGAATGGTTTAGTGTTTGATAGGAATGGTTGGACTCGATGATCCGGTGGGTCTCTTTCAACCCTGTTATTCTATGATTCTATAATTGCTGATGAATGCCTTCAGAGGAGAATATACCTGAACACAAAAATTAATGATGTGGGAAAGCATCAGTATAATCCTATCAGTTTGCTGTGGACCTTCTTTAGATCATACTTCTTCTCTACTTTAATACAATTAATAATCCTGATCTTGCATTTATCTTTTGTAGAAAAGCATAGAGATCTCAAGGCCATAGCTGCATGGATGCGCAGCTGATTCATTAGCAGGGTTTTGACAGAGAACCTCCCCCTGAAAGCTTTTTCTGCAATGATACAAAAGGTATTACTCTGTCCTCTAATGGAAGGTGATTTCCTCTGAGTTTGGTTTGGGTTTTTTTTCCCGGAGCTCCTGTGCTTGTCATGGAAAAATTAGATATTCACCGTATAAATGGGCTTGGGCCTGGCTCTGTCTTTTACTAATGAGGATCAAGGAAATTTGAGTACCATTCCTGGCCTTTATTTAGTTTAATACTAAATAAAATAGTGTAGATTTGAGAGTTAAGGTGGCATTTGTTGTAGACTAGGTATTTTAAATATGTCACATGAAAGGGAACGGTCCGCTAAGAAAGATGAATAACATTCCTTTATGGTATAATGGTTAGAGGTTACCTGGAGATGGAATCAGATCCCTTTAGAAAGAGGACTGATTTTAACTCAGGCCTCCTACATCCCACAACCAAATTTTCTAGCTGTAGAGCTGTTTTCCAAAAGCCGAGGGCTTTCTCACACCCCCTCTCATTTTGTGTGAAGCCCAGCCAATCAGGTGGGACCAGCAAGGCAGCACCGGGTTTGCACACTACAGCTGCTCAGGGCATTACTGGTGGGTTTGTGGGACCTTTTCCAATAGGAAGCTGAGCACCTCTGGGCTCACACACTCTGCCCAGCTGCCCTTGGGGCCATGATTCAGTGTCTCTTTCAAACTACTAAGTAAACAGCAAAAACGTGCAGTGCTGTTAAACTTCAGTTTCAGGCTTCCAAAATTACGGTTATTGTAATTCACATTTAATTAAATGCACACACCCACTTGTAAAGACCAACTTTACTGTTTTGTGTGTCTTGAACATTTGTATTGTCCCGCCTGATCTAGTGGGACATGTTTCTGCCCATCGCAGGGGTTTGGAACTAGATGATCTTTAAGGTCCTTTCCAACTGAAAATATTCTATGGTTCCATGACTCTATGACTCTATGATTCCATGACTCTATGATTCTATGATTGTCTGCGTGCCTTCTCTGTGGCACAAGGTTCAATGGGAGGGGAGGTACAGGAGTAAGCACCACTTTCCCCACCTCACCTGGTCAAGATCATGGTCCTGAGCTGGCTGCCATGGGGAGAAAGGAGGTGCGGCAGTGGGCACTGCTCCCCCAGCCCCCCACCTCCTGAAGGAGCTCCTGCACACGTGTGGCAAGACCACCCCCTCCCTATGTGCTGATAGAGCACAGACGGGCCTTATAAAAGAACTTGCGAGGAACCACACAGTGCACGTGCCCATCACTCCTGGAAAAAGTGGCATGGAAGAAGCTGCGGCTGGAGATTCTGCTGGAGTGACCACATGTTCCAAAGGAACTGGTGGCTACCCATTGAAGTGGTGACCCCCTTCCTTTAATTTTCTCTCTCTTCTTCCCTGTCCTCCTCTCTGCTCTCCTCTCTTTCTCATTTATCTTTTCGTGTTTTCTTGACTGGTATCAGCACGTGTCGGATCAAATCCAAGTGACCTTGGCTGTGTTCAGGGGTCAGATTGTAATCTGACCAGATTGAAATCTGTTTTCTGCAACTTTAGGAAGTTGTCTCTCCACCCCCCAACTCAGCTGTGCACTTGAGTGTTTGGTTGAAGCCAGAATAAATTTTGCTTTTAATTTTTGCCCTGAGAGTGACCTTGTTGGCTTCTGGATCACCACACAGATAAACAAACCACCTTCTTTTGAGGTCGAAAGAAGCCTCAAACATGAGCGTGCAGCTCATGGATTGGTGCATGACACCACAGTCCCATGTATAATTCAGCCAGTATCAGCCACCATGGTAGATGCTGCTGGCGAACGCTCCTGACACAGTGAGGATTTTAATCTATTGATCTCACAGACCTCTGGCTTGGCTATACAGAGCATAGCATGTAACAAGAACAACAACAGCTTTCTTCACCCAGTAATGATGTACAATACTTTGAGCTATTTAAATTAACAACTGTATTCTTCAGCTTTGTCATATGCATCCTATGCTTCAAAGTCACATTCTCACATTTGACATTTTTCAGGGAAGTTGCTCATCAGGCATGTTGGCACCAGCACAGTCAGTCTGTGATAGAGTGATCCACCGAGCTAACCAAGATTGCAGAAAAGAAAGTGAAGGCAAAGCCCTGACACAAAAGACTGCTTATAGATACGAAGAGGGAGTAGATAGGGAGAGCCCCTTATTTTCACAGCTCAGTGCTGCATGTGCGTTGTGACACGTGGGGAGGAACAGCTGATCTGGGCAGCTCAGCTTTATCTGACTGTGGCCAAATAGATTTCAAACAAATCCCACACTTGTAAAAGTTGGCTCGACTTCCACTGATCTTAATAACAGCTACACGAGAACATCAAAAGAGCAGAATTTGGCCCCATGAAAGGCAAGAAATAACCCATTTAAGGGTCTCGTTATAAGGTATTAGCAGTTTAAAATTACAGTCATTGTGTGGCACAAAGAACATTCTGAACAATCCATTCCCTTATGGATGTGATTTAAAATTAATTCATTCTTCCGCCTCACTCCATTATTGCCAGCAAACCAGTGATGTGGAATTACTTACTCCTAAGCCATATGGTCTTCTGAGGACAGATACCTCCTTAGCTTACTCTAATTAATACATTTCATGTATCAGAAGTTCACTCTGATATTTTAATTTTACGCTAACTAAACTGAACAAAAGGAAAAGTAGATTTTGCCATTAGGTTAGAGATGCTTTTTGTTGTTTTTATCATTTCCTATTTACATTAAAACCAAAGGGGCTTGCATCTTGGCATGTCACTGCTTCCTAGCAAAGCATTAGAGTATGTTGGAGAAGGGATCAAGTAGTGTTCAACTCGTCTTTTTTTTCATGCTTCCATCTAAAATTGTAATTCTTTAAAATCGTTTATTGTTACGGAGTCACTTCTGCACGACTGTGTGAAGAGCTAGGATCTAGACCTCTCTTACTCATTTAGTAGAGATTTCTTGATTTTCTTAACAGCTTGGGTTTTTGTTTCGTTTCTTTCCCTGCTGTTTTAGTTTCCTGCTGTCAAAAATAGAGAACGTGCAGCCCACTATGCTTTATATAATGTATATCCAGCTGAACAACATAGAGGTAAGCATAGTCAGAGGGGCAAAACACCATCGTAGCAAGTGCATTCATAACATTTTCAAAGACTAAATTCAGTGTCCTGAATTGAGGAACATTTTAAAACTATTTCCTGCAAAGATTTTTAATGTGAACAGTAATATGTTTATGTGATACTCAGGTGGAATTTGGTGTTGTAATAGTGGACCAGCAGAATATGCCATTAAAATATCAGTGGATGTGTAAACCAGATCAAATAGGCCCCAAATGAATTCACGCATTCTCCTTTAAATGTATTTTTTCCACCTTTCCACTACTCTGTATCTCATTAATCGAGTACTGTTTCCATCTTCTTTTTTCTTTACCTATGTAATTGCCCTCTATGGGAGTATATTGTTTCACAGAAGACCCTTCCCTGCCACTGGGCAGTAGTGACAGCCCATTTTGAAGGTTATGCCAACAATTAGAAGGGGAAAATGAGAAGTCTTACTGGAACTGTGAATGGGCTGCCAGTGTGAATTCTCTCCACCCATTTTCTTGCCTTTAAAATAAAACCACTCTGAGGTTTGTCCTTATCATCTAGTTCTATGTAAAAAGGTAAACTGGAAAGAAAAAACTTTCCATATCAAACCTATTCACTCTCAGTACCAGTGAAAACTAAGACTCCTGAAAGGGTCTGAGAAGTATGCAGAGGTCTGACTGTGCTGACAGACATTTCGGACCACTGCACAGTCCCACATCAATATTTAATAATTAATTTAATATTTATTTATTTATTTTAAGGCAATCACTAGTTCTGCATGCATGCAGAAAACCTTGACATCATGAACCCAAGAGAAGACAGGGGATGTTTCTTACTGGTGACTTTGTCTAACCCTGGCAATTGCACTGGAGAGGATTAAAAGCACCCATTCAGTCTGTTGATGCAAGTCATCCATGGGATGCAGAGCATCATTCTCAGAAGAAGTAGCTGCCGATATCACTACTTCTCAATCCCCAACGGCAATTCTGGTTAATCCCAGAGCCCAAAGAATCTCTCTTCTGAATATGAATGCCCACAGAGAGAGCTAAAGGAGCAGAAATAATGCAAGATAAAGTTCTATCATACCTGGTAAAGGCACAACCTCCCGACACAGACATGGCCCTATAACACATCCTCTGCTTTGTCTGCTAGCCCTGTGCTAAGATTTTACACCCTGTGCTTTTTGGCTATCATCGCTGCCTCTAATAATTCATTCCCCCACAAGGCCTACGAGAATACTGATGAACGTAGTACTAAGAAAGGAAATTGTGATATCAGAACCTGCAGGGAAAGAAATCATATAATGTGTGTTTGGATGACCCAAATTATAATAATTTGGTCATTCTGCTACGGCTGCATACATGCACGTATTTGTATCTGTTAACATAATTCCCTTGGCTGTTTAAAGGTTATAGTTAGTGTTCCACATTTCCTTAAAGAATAATTTATTTCTAGCCTTGAGGCAGGCTCATGAAATAGCTGACAGCTTTCTATATATCTGCAGCACACTTAGATCATAATCCCAGTTTTAGGAAGCATCTGTACCAACCTCAATATGTTCATAATGATGAAATAATTATGTTAGTATTAAAATTCATCCTTTCCCAGTAACAAGCTGCCGAAATCTTGAATGCTCCCAAGGCTAAGGTTCGCAATCTGTTTAAATTGGCCTTTCACGGCACAAGTAAACAGCTTTAATTATCTGGGCAAATAATCAAAGTATTCTTAGATCTGGGGGTAAGGTTATATTAATCATATCCTACCTCTAGAGAAGGTTCAATTCTATCAAGTTCTTCATGAAATGCAGTAATACAGTACAGTATACAGTAATGCTTACTGTATAATAACACTAGCCTTCACTGATTATGAAAACATTATGGATGTCATACTGTCAAATCTGTAAAGCTGGAGCTTCCTAATAACAAATTACTGAAGGTCAGTTTATACCATCAGCAAAAAGTACCAAAAAAAAAAAAAAATATATATATGTACCACCTGCATTTATCATAAACAAGAGCTACTTCTGAATAATGTGCATATGGTATATACATGTATAATGCACAACATATGCCAGAGGCAGGCAGAGCCCCAGTGTAGCTGGTAAAATAGCTTTGGACTTACCCCAGGTAATCTGAAAAAAAGACAGGGCATTGCACCACTAAGATTAATGATTGGGACTAAAAATCCTTTCTCAATTCTCTCCCTTCCCCAGTAAATCTGCCCCAGAACTCATTTGCACAATATTTAAGCAGCTGAAATGGCATTGGTCAACAGGTACTATACCAAACCTAAGATTTATTGAGGACTACATTTATGTTTTTGCCTTGTCACAGGCTTCGAAATATCTTATGCAGTGCTGTATTTATTACATTACACGTCTGCTAGAGCTTTCCAGTTACTTCTATTATGTGAACTCAGAGGAGAAATAAGGTAGAAATAAATATACTGTCACTTTTCCAGATGAATCGCTCAAAATGTTAAACTTACCACCTGAAATTTACAGCACCGGGAACTAAATTACATAATAATATAAATTTGGCAACATGGCTTTTTTTCACTTCATATATTGCAGTATACTGCCTGGACAACACCCCTGTGGAGTTAAACAGTGACCCTGTTGTTATATTACCTGTAGCAATTTTGGAAGGAAATTAAGTGAAATGTAAGTTCAGCATGTTTGAATTAAGCTAATGATTTATTAGAAGGTGTCTTTGTGATTGCTAACAAATGGCTGGGTGAAACCTCTGTTCCCCACCCATTTTTTTCTTGACTTCTTCCCTGGAGAGGCTTGGAAACAGAGATCCTTATTTCTTTTGCATTAGACTTTAAAAGGACTTGTATGCTTTGTTAGAGACAGATTGTCAAAGTATTTCAAAGCTTATCTGAACACCTAAGAGAGAGTTGCTCCTTCACAGATGCTTCGATATCATTGCTTTCAATTGTAGTGGCAGACTATATGTAGAGATGGGAACAAGAATACAGTTAGGAGGGTGTTGAGCATCTCTAGGGATGCACATCTTTGTTGAGCTCTGTAGCCTGCCTCTTTCTCCTATATTTTCAAATGCATTTGCCACTCAGTAACAGCTGCTTTTAGAAAACACTCCAGTGGTTCATTTGCAGCAGGATTCTTTTACATTCCTAAACTGACTGCAGGCACTGAACACGTATGAAATAGTAAATTGTAGTAGTTTAGCCTACGTCCCTAGTGGAGCCAAAACATCTGTTGACTACATCTACAGTGCTCAAAGGGAGTGATCTCCAAAGCGTGCAGTCTTTGGAGCACAGTCTTCTCCATTTCAGGCTGCTCATATAACTGGCATTGCCTGTGGGATATGTGTCCCCTGTGTGTGACAGGGGCTCGTACAGCCTGTGATTTGAATCAGACCAATGGGTCAGTGCGTTGCTGGTCCATGTGGTTATTCTTGAGATACTTGCAGTTTGATTGTTAGTCAAACCCATGGAAGAAGGGCACCTAGGAGCCTTTGAGCATCTATATTTTAGCCATGGGGCAGAGGAGGTAAAAAGAGTGGCTAAAAAGGACTAAAAAGTCCAAAGGAGGCCTGGGGGACACATTCCTTCATGGCATTATTCTTGTGTGCCAGGAACCTGGTGCAATAAGAGCCATTTTTGGGCATGCTGGGGTGTATAGGTAGCTTGCTCCAAAGATATATGTGTGGATAAGTTTACTGCTTCTGTTTCCTTGTCCATCTGAACTTAGGTTCACAGTAACCCATGGACACATGATCAGATTGGTTATATTCATACCACAAGGGCTGTGGTTGGGAAAGGCCTTAGGCTTTCCAGGGTTGCCTTGTCCCCTCCTCTATTTCCATCATATATATATATATGTGCAGTAGCACCACAGTAGCCATGATTTCAGTCCAGAAATGAAAATTAGTGAAATTTTTCAATATTAAAAAGTCTATCCTGCCTACTTAATGTTTTCTGTGATCTCTTACTGGCAAATACCTGTTTCTTAACAAACAAATGAACACATCTTAAATGTCAACCAGAAGAGCTATTAGCTTTGAAGAGAAAAATCTTAAATCTAGCTCAAAACCCCCAGACAGGCAGAGCGGTTTTGTTTCGACAGGAATTGTCTCACAACAGGCCTAGTCTTATTATCTTAAGATGCATTATGTGTATTAATGCTGCTTGTGTCTCATGATATTGCTTTAGTAAAGCATCGGTAATCAAAGGAGTGCATACATATGTCCACTCCACTTCTGAAACACTTTCTAGCTGTCACAGATGCAGATTTTGAAAACTAGCATTTAGAAGTCAAGAAAAAATAGGGGAAATATATAAAAGAAAACCACTGTCTGATTTGATTTAGATTCTCATGATTTCAAAAAGTATCTCACAATTTATTTGAATCTCTTGGCATCTGAACGCATAAGGTTGGTACATATTTGAAGCCTGAACAAAGTGCCACACAAATCAATAGAAAAGAGACCTTTGACCTAGAAGTAAGTTTAGTTAAAAATGGTGAGAACATTTATAAAAAGTGCTGCATATGTTAGACATAGAACAGAAAGAAATTACCTAGATTCCTTATCTTTCATATTCTTGCTTGTTCTAGTGACTTTCCTTTGCCCAGTACCAATCCAACCTGTACTGATGCTGTTGCTTCTGTCTTAAATAGTGAACTGTCCTGAAGCAGAGAATAAGGAAATTGAGCCCATCTATAACACATTTCAATAAAGCATGAAGGTGGTATTGGTTCTGTCACCTGCACATTAAAGTAGCTGGTTTCGTTATAATTTGATAGCATTTTGTTCTCATTCTATTATTTCACCGTATTTTATTTAAAAGAAAAAGAATTGAAGATATTTAAAAATACATTGCCATTACAGAAAAAGGCAATTACATTAGCTTTTTGCTGCTGTACTTCTGTCTCAATGTGAAAATTCCTCAGTTTTAAAGTAGGTTTTACTTTTCAGTTAAGCAAGGTGGGTACAGACTCTCCTTAAATCATCTGTGGATCCTCCTCCTTTTGTTTCTGTGTTTTTATGTTAACAGCATAAGAAATTAGTCTCAGAACCAACAATGAAACACCCATTTATTTCACTGGGATGATAACATCTCACCTGGGTTTAGTGTTTGCTGCCTGACATCCCAGAGGTGTCTAAATTTCTGTGAATGGATGAAGTGAAACATTTTCTCTTTAAAGACTAAGCTGATGATTTGGTTTAGTACTTTAAGCCTCTTGAGAATTTCCATGAAGGGCCTCACTGGAAATCCTCTTGAAATAAATGGCAAGACTATCCCTTATATTGATAGATTTGAGCCCAACCTTCACACGTTAGCAGTGTCAGAAGTAGTACTAGACCCAAATCCACAGAACTTGGGATTTAAGACCTTGCAGTGTATCTCCAGTTACCTGAGTCAATTTATTTCCTGTGGGGCACATGAAAAGTTGAACCAAGCTATTGTCACTATCTATTCCTGTAAATTATTGATATGTGAAATGCTGATGCTTCAGCCTGTGGTTACAGTAAGCATTAAGGCTTCCTGCTGTATTATTTTTCTTACTGGCTCTTGTCCCAATTTTTGGCCTTGTCCACTTCTAGAATAAGCAGTGATGGATTGTGATTGACAGATAATTATTGCTTGTGTATATATGATTATTTGTGTTCATTTCAGGAATATCAGAGAAAATGCAATGTTAATTATTGATATCAAGCAGGAGAAGGCAATGCTTATGGTTAACAGCACACATCTTTGCAACTACAGTAAATTAGACTTTAAAAATTTGAGAACTTGTGTTTATGTATTTTTGTGAAGACAGAAATGCTTTTGCTAGATTCAGCAGCATCTCTCCCACTCTTCTCTGCTGTTCTGCTGCCCAGAGAAAATCAGCAGCTATTGCATTCTCTGCTGTTAGTGTAGAACAGAGAGCAGTAAGTTAAAGCTGGCTGTCTAGGTCTTGAAGAAAGGAGCTGGATTTTTTTCTGTTTGGAAGAGAACGGCTGCTGCCGATCCGATCAGGGAGGATCTTCCCTCTCACAAAAAACAACCCCAAACAAACAACAAACAAAAACAAAAAAAAACCAACCAAAAGAACACCCCCCCCCCCCCCACAAACCCCACACCACCAAAATCAAAGCAGAGTGCATCAGTACTCTTCTGTGGGATGGAAGATTGTGTGCCTGAGAAGCCTGAAAGCACAACAGTAAATTATTATGTGTAAAGCTATTGGGATGGATTGCTCAACCTTATTTTCCTGAGGAATTTTATCATGTTCTGTCAAAGAGAACATATTACAGTAAAAACTGAAAATTTGGGGATGGCAGGGTACTGAACAACCCATTTTACCCTGTTCATATCAAGAGTAATTAAGAGTACTTGGATCTCAAAAGTTAGGGGTCTTGGTGATTTATTTGAGGACATACTGAAGTCTGCAGGTGAATTGATCCATGACGTTTTTATGAAGCTAAAGCTAGTTTTATGTTAGGCTGCCCTTTCCTGGTATCCCATTCTCAAATGGCAGGGAGCTCTGGCTCCATTCCAGCAAAGCATTTAAGCACAGCATGGAATATGAACTCAAAACCCATAAACACAGGGCTTGCCTTAGTAACTCCTTGGGGATTCGAATTACATTTCAGCTTTGCTGGAATGGGCACGTGATGGGTTCTTCTCTCTGTTCTCCTGTTATGAATGCAAGGAGAGATGTTTACCCTCCTAGAAGAAAGCATGAAATCAGCTCCAGACTGCTGATAATCTGCCTGAATGTTTTAAATGTTTTGAGGGTAGGTAGTTGTTCATGTACATTCCTGAAGTCCCAACAATGTCCTTGCAAATATGGCATTATTGACTGTCTGAGGCTCTCCATATTTTCTTGTTTGAAGCACGCTACTGCCAGGACAGTTTGGATACTTCCCTTGGCATCACCCTGTCTCATACTCTCCTGCTTCTCTGTGCCATCTTTCTTCATCCAGAAACCCAGTGAGCTCTAGCTGTGGTCTGCAGGGGCAGGGGCAACATTGCTGTGGAAATAACAGGTCCTGACATTCAACTCAAGGAGTGGGAAATCTGCCATCACACCTTCTGCTAATTCAGAGCAAGCTTTCAGACCTGAATTAGACCCTCAGCCCTGAAAGCCAGGCTTGAGTGTCTGCAAGAAGCTGACCTGGACTACTCCATGGTCACAGTACAGGAGGACATCTTGTGATGCAATCATACGCTGAAGTTGACGTAGTGGCTTGTGAGGCAGACTTCTCCCTAAGGAGAGTGGCGGGTATCTTAAATTATGTCTAACGGTAGTCAATTTTTAGCTTACTAATCTTACAGAACACTCATTAAGTCCTGTGTTTCTTTATCTGATGTAAAGGAGCCAGCCTTTAACTAATGCTGATGATGCAAGCTGTCTGGATATGCCAGCCTCCTTTTTGACCACTATTTAAAATGCTACATGCTGTTCTTTCCCTTTCCTAACTTCCTCATCCTTGCTTCTGTATATCATTACAAAAAGAATTTCCTTCATCTTCTATTCATCTTTTAACTTACAAGAGCCAAATGTACTTACAAGAGCCAAGTGTACTTACAAGGATCCGGGTATTTCAGCACTAAAAAGGAAAAAAAAAAAAAAATTATTTACTACTTTTCTGATATCAGAATTAAATTGTGTCTTGCCAGGCTTGCTTAGCTGGCACTAGGAAGATTAATACACCCACATTTGGCTTACTCAAGTTACAGACTGTTTACGCTAACAATTTGGGGAAAATGACACCAGTGGTCTCCAAGAAGCAAAGTGCCAACATAACAGATTTTAAAATCTGCAAGAAATAAAAAGATGGGCCTCAGTAAGAAATGAAAACCTTGCATGCTGGATTAAAAAAGAGGAAACTCTTCATGGTATATAAAATACAATGTGTGTGCAGGACCTGCTTGCTAATCCAAAGCTGTACTGGATCTAAAATGTTTGGCTACTACCATTGCTAAATGCCTAGGAAACCCAGACATGCTACTGTATTAAAACGTTCCTTCAAAATGGCATTTTCTTGCATATACAAAGGTCCCTTTCTAATCGAATCTCCATTTAAATCCACATACTGCAAATGCTTCTGCACATCCCTAATTCAACTTGTGTACATAAATACTTGCAAGATTACAGCCTGGAAGTATATATTTTTTAACCTTTTTTCCTGACCTTGCATGAGTGAAGAGTGGGATTTTCAAGCATGCTTAAGAAAGCAAAGTATGCAGCTCTCCTTACTTCTTATATTGGGGGCCTGATCCTTAAAGATCTTTAAAAATTCTGACCAGAATATTTGAAGGAGGAAAAGAGTGTCCATAACTGCAGACTTGAAAACAGTTTTTAGGAAAAGGTGAATGCACTAAAGGAACCATCAAGAGAACAATGACTAACAGTTGCAAGACAAACCAGACTTGAGTAAATCGCATGTTTGTACATGCCAAGTACTCCAATGCAGAACATTTATTTTTGTATCCATGTGGGGAGGGAAATGTGTAGTAAATGACTCACCCTCACTACCAACTGCTTACAGACTTCACACCATATTTTCATCTAAATTACTATAACTGTTCCAATAGTCTATAAAGAATATGCCCTTTGAGTGTAACGATACAATTAAAACAAGGGGATACAAAGGATAGTTATAAAGATTTGTAGAAAGTTTTCATCAAAGCCCAAATGATCAGTTTGTCAATAGTGTCTGTATCACTTAGCTATGTTTCAACACTAGTTTTCATTTCTGGCCCAATCTTTAGCCCGTTAGAGGCGGTGAAAAGATTTTCACTGAGAACAGCACAGACACAATCAACTCCTAACCTTCCAAAGCAGAGGCTGAGCTGTTTTCCAAAAAAAGTTCCAATGGGGGCAAAAATAACTTTCCTTTCTTATAATTCACAAGTTCTCATCTCAAGACCAGATAATCATAGGTATATGCAATAACATACCATCAGCCTGTTTCCAAGATTTCTAATAAAGTCATGGAAACCCATGGCTCTTCCAAAAAGCCACTGACAATTTTTTAACTAATCCATCAAGCTCTTTCGTGGTCTCAGTCATTTCTGAAAGCTCTCTCTGTTGGGCTGTCTGCAGAGTGACAGTGCAGCCTGAACTGCTGTTAATGCTCTGGTGAAGTACCTGGGGAAAGGTAGTCCTTAAAACAAAATATAAGCAAACAAAAACTGTTGTCTTAATTATAATGGCACAAGCTGTGGTTTAAGTGGCTACTGAGAAGGCAAAATAGGATGCTAAGGGTGGTCTCTTAAAATCTGTCTCTTCTCATTGCTCTCTACAACTACCTGAAAGGAGGTTGTAGAGAGGAGGGTGCTGGCCTCTTCTCCCAAGTGACAGGGGACAGGACAAGAGGGAATGGCCTCAAGCTCCGCCAGGGGAGGTTTAGGCTAGACGTTAGGAAAAAATTCTTTACAGAAAGGGTCATTGGGCACTGGAACAGGCTGCCCAGGGAGGTGGTTGAGTCACCTTCCCTGGAGGTGTTTAAGGCACGGGTGGATGAGGTGCTGGGGGATATGGTTTAGTGTTTGATGGGAACGGTTGGACTCGATGATCCGGTGGGTCTCTTCCAACCTGGTTATTCTGTGATTCTGTGATTCTCTGAGCAAGTCTAGTAAATACCACTAAAACACTGACGTTATGTCTAAAAGCTGTCAGAGAAGCTCAAAAGAGATATGTTAGGCAGTTATAGTGAATCCTTTAGCCACAGAAAAGCACTATATGAGACAACAGTTCCCTTCAGTACATTAGCTGGTCATGACAAATGATTCATAAAAAGAAACTGAAATAAAAACACGGTTCTAAATCTCTCCCTCGTGTGTTGAGGCTGTCATGGATTTTACGGAGAGAATATTGCCCATAAACTTTAATTCAAAAGAGAGCTGCTTTCACTAATTCTCTTCTTACTGGCCCAGATAACTCCACACTGCATGAGGTAGTTGAGCTTTATGTGCCAACAGTCTGTTCCTGTGACTTTATTCACAGGAAATGTTGTCATCTAAACATACAGAGTGGATGGCCGAAAGATGTGAGGTGTGACTCTACACATTGTCACATCTGAGCAGAAAGCAGAGTATCTAAATGCTTTCACATCCACTGTGCTGCCTAAAGAGTGCAAAAAATAGAAAATTAGCTCTCTTCTCTTTTTTGTTTCGTATCATCTGAGGAATAACAATTTAGTCAACACAAGTTAATAGTGACTATAATTGATGCTAACCAAGGCTGTGTCTCATGGAAATCAGCTACTGGCAGTCCCCAGATCAGTGGTGGTTTGCCCCGAGGGAAGAAATGACACTTGGGAAAGTATGGGACACATGGGAGTTTGAAGATTGAAGTTGTTCATCGGAGAAAAAGACCTTGCTTCCAGACCTTGCTTCCAGGTGTACTGTATAGAGGGTCTCAAGAGAAGAAAACTGTTGCTCTTGATTCTGCATTAGAGCAGAACTTGATTGTAGTTGTTTAAGTATGCCAATACAGCTTTTCAGAGAAGACAGAAAAACTTCCTGCAATGGAGGCTTTGAACAACCTGATCCAGTGGGAGGTGTCCCTGCCCATGGCAGGGGGGTTGGAACTGTATGATCTTTAAGGTCCCTTCCTACCCAAACCATTCTATGATTCTGTGATGCTGATTCTATGATTCTATGAACATTAAAGATTTGTGCACATGATCTTGAGCTATCCCTTGACCTGATCAAAAATAAGATATTTAATGTCTTGAAACAGCAGTGGGCAAGCATACCTGTTAAAACAATATTGAAGTGGAAAAGAAAACACAGAGCCTGAATTTCAGCAGCTTCTTGCTGAAATACAAAGATGGAGAGCAGAACAAGGACTGAATTCACAAAGGATGCAAATCAAGGGGAAGTTTAACATGCTTTGGGAGAATGACTTAAGTACAGCCATTTTTTAAGTAATTTGATGTATGGTCTAAAAATTTTAAGACTGGGTAAAATGAAACCTTCAAGTGCATTTTTGTTTTGAAAAATGGGAGCCTAAAATGCTCCCTCTTCTTCCCTTCACGTGAGTGCAGATATTTACATTGAGGTCTCTGTCTGCTAACTTCATGGACTAAAAAAATATTGCTTTATTCTCCTAATATTCTAGTAGAGCTGGGCTCCACTGTATACCCACAGGACTTATTAACTTAGCTGCAGCTGCAAATTTCACTCAGTGTCATTGAGAACATACCTTGAAAACAATAGAGGCTCTGTAAATACAGCAGACATCTCAATTTATTCCACACAGCCTTAATTTCTTTAGTTAGGACCCTCAGTAGCTGGTTGAGTTTACAAGACTGCAATTTAATACCAGTAATATGAGATCTAAAATATAGAAATTGAGAGACAATAAACATGAATGTCTTCCTTGCCACGTTTGAGGTTTATTTTACAAGCATCTGCACTCTGAACTCCAGAGGAACAATCATAGATACTTATATATGTAAATACAACTTGAGTTAGCAGGGATGTTGGCATATTCATGTGGAAGTTCTAGGGAAGAGGTAATAAATGAACCTAATGAGCCCATACAAGTTGTATCTTATGTCCCAAATTAAATTTGAATTTTTACCTGGTTTAGTTTTATTTAAACTTTGCCCTTTTCATTTGATTTCCCCCCCTCCTTCTCTTCAGTTTTCTTTTCTACTTCCTTCTGAAATAATCTCATAGCTAGCAGGTCTCCCACAACTTCCTTCTTCTTGATGAACTATCTTATTTTTTTCCTTCAACCTTTCAATTTGGTTATGAGACAGAGACACTATGCTGTCTCTAGAATCAAATCCTGACAACCAGTTGCTCTGACAGCTCTACCTACAGTGCACAGTTGATACCTTTTGAGTTTCAATCAGCCATAAGTTGTACAGTGAAAAGATGTTTGTATAGTGAGGATGACAATGGATCAAAACAACATACAAACATGGTGTCAGCATAATACGAAAAGCAAGAGTGATATTATGCCACACTGTCATTTTTACAAGTGAGAACTCATTGCTCTCACAGAATCCCTCACTTGATTATTGGTGCCACATTTTTTGAAAGACAGACAAATCGAAGAAAATTTAGAGATAGCAAAGCATTAGGAAATGGTCTGGAAAATAAGAATGTACAAGGGCAAAATCAGAGTTGGGCATGTCAGGTCAAGAAATCAGATGATCAAGGGGAGATATAATTTATACATTAAGCATGTTGTAGTCATGGACAATTAATTTACAGAGGAAGAGAAATTCAAGGCTTCAAGCAGAGAAGGAAACACGCGAGTTTGATATTAGGGAAAACTTTTGAGTACGAAGCAAAATTGACAATTAACAAACCATCAGGAAATATCATGTAATTGCTATCACTGCAGAAGCTAAACGTCAGGTGAGAGATCCCCATCCATTTAACGTCAGTTAAGGAGGACTAAAACATACCTGCCCTTTACGAGGACAACCCAAACCCAATCTTCCTCCAAAAGTCTCTCATCAATAATCCTCACGGGTAACCTGTCTTGTGCTTTTGTCTTAATGCAAACCACAAAATCTATTTAAGATTAAGTGTTTGGATTTTTGAGGCTTAAAGAAATTAGAATATTCTCTACAGGTATGCAGAAATCAGCGCAATTCAGATAAATAGGAAATACCATGAACACTCAAAAAGAACACTCAGCAGTTGATGGACATACCCAATAGCAATTCCTTAAGTTGCTTAACGTGGTTTAACTACAGACAGCCTACTTGATAGATCACACCTGGCCATCCTCTGAGCTTAAATAAAACGCAGATGCCTGAGAGAACTTTGTAAATGCTGATGGTGTTCCCATCTGCCTTCTCTGTTTTGTGGGTCTGGTGTTAAGGTTTGATAGTTGCATTAGTTGGATGAAAGTGCTGCTCTGTGTTTTTATAGTACAAGAGCTACCTATCTAGATAGCAATTGTTTTATTGCTGCAATTCTGTTGTCCTTCAGAGGGTAATAATTCTCTCGGTTATTTTTGCCAATTGTTCTTGATGATCAGATTTCAATGGACCCTACAGGAAAAGGGTAATATTTTCTTTACATGTAATCTCAAGTTTTCTGATTCTGCTTAAGAAAACCCATCCTGTATATTATTGTCAGGCTTATGAGGTTCAGATGCAACTTTTGAAAAAGGAATAGTGAGAAATGTGCTGTCATAGAAACAAATGATATAGGTACAAATGTGATGCTGGATGCTGACCCTGAAATATATGTAACAATCTCAAAGCTGGAAATGTTTCATGATGCACAGCAACAGAAGAACTGCTTAATAACTTTTGCATTAATTACTCATAGGATTCCAAACATCCCTTGTAATGTTAACACTGGCATTGAAAGTTTGTTTACCAAAAAGCTCATCTAAATGAGGTGGGATGTGCTCTCATTTAAACTGACTACAAACTGTTAGCTAGTCAGTAGAAAGTCTTCCTAGCCCTGAAACTTATTTCTGTATATGTTTTGCTGAAAACACAGAAGTCTGGCCTGTGTTGAGTTAAAGCAAAAGGCTATTCATGTACCAAAAGGTATATAGAACCATAGAATCATTAGGGCTGGAAGGGACCTATAAAGACCATGTAGTTCCAACTCCCCTGCAATGGACAGGAACCTCCCACTAGATCAGCCTGCCCAAGGCCCCATCCAACCTGGCCTTGAACACCTTCAGGGATGGGAGAGCCACAACTTCCCTGGGAAACCTGTTCCAGTGTCTCACCACTCCCATGGCGAAGAAATTCTTCCTTATACCAAGCCTAATGTCTGTCCCTGGCCAGTCTATATCTGGCCCCCCTTGTCCTGTCACCACAAGCCTTTATGAACAGTCCCTCCCCAGCTTTTCTGTAGACCCTTTCAGGTACTGGAAGGTCGCTGTAAGATCTCCTCGGAGACTTCTCTTCTCCAGACTGAACAATCCCAACTCTTTTAGCCTGTCATCATATGGAAGGTGCTCCAGCCCTCTGATCATCTTTGTAGCCCTCTTCTGCACCCATTCCAAAAGTTCCATATCCGTCTTATGTTAAGGATTCCAGAAAAGGACACAACGCTCCAGATGAGGTTTCACAAGAAAGGAATGAAAGGGTAGAATCATGTCCTTTGCCCTGCTGTCCACACTTCTTTTGATGCAGCCCAGGATATGGTTGACCTTCTGGGCTGTGAGCGCACACTGCTGGCTCATGTCAAGCTTCTCATCAACCAGCACCCCTAAGTCCTTCTTTGCAGAGCAGCTCTCAGTTACTTACTCTCCTGCCATCCTTTCATGCCACTATGGAAAACAAGCTTCTGTTGAGGTTTTGGGTTTACTTAGGTTTTTGAAATTGAGTTGGACAATACATGGTATTTCAGGGTTATGTGGTCACAACCAGCTACAGCAGGACAGAACATAAATTCTGTAAGGCCACAAATAATGCCCTGAAGATGTTATAGACCACCTCCCCCTCCTCCTTTCAACTGAACTCTGGAGACCTTTTCACTGAAGGTAGGAGGAGCAGAGGTAAAACAGGTGATGTTGAGGCTTAAGGTGAGTGGAAATGAATGTGGATTTGCCCAATTAGGTGACTGTGTACCTCAGATTTTAAAAACAAGCTGCTAGGGGTTATGCAGAGAATTAACCATTTTATGAATTTAATTAAGGGGTAAGTCTTTCATGCTGACGGAAATATTTTTAGATTGCAAATAAGTGGTTTGAATTTTACTTGTGATGTTGAACATCATGTGCTCAGTCCTGTCAACCCTCTAATGCTCTGCCCACCCTTTTCAGTGTTAAATCATCCTGTGCCTACTGCTGTGTCGGCTTAGTCTGTAGTTGGTCAGTGTATTTAGGGCATAATGCTCTTCACTGGTAAAGCATATGCTGTACACCTGCAAAAGTACATCCATAAGTAAAGCAAAAAGTGTGATAGCAACTGTGTGCAAACACAAGCCTCCCACAAACTGATCTATTTCTCTGGAGAGAAAAAGGCGATTTCTTTTCAAAACTCTCAGAAATTTTCTGTTAGGTTTATGGGTTCTCTGAGATCTTTTCTTTCCCAGTGTTCTTTTATGAACTCCAAGGTCAAATCGTGCAGGCTGAATTAGGTAACAGTGTCTAGAGAGAGGATGACTCAGTTTATTTGGGCGGCACAATATGAGCTGCTCACAGTCCCAAGAGCCACTCTCAGCATGTCAGGGATTTGCAGGCAGTATTTATGCTTGTCTTTTTTCTCTTGTAAATTTTAATACTGGAGAAAAAAAAAAAAACAAAACCAAAAACCTAAATATTCGCTTGTTTTATTTGGGGAGAGAGGGTGGGATTTAAGCAATCATCGGTAATGATGGAGGGAGGTTTTCTGTGTTCTGGAGATGAAATATTTCTTTTACTTATTGCTGGTTACTTAATGATCATCTTTGATGCCTAAGTCAGTACTTAAACAATCTCCTGGCATCTGTGTTTTGAGTAGCATGTCACAGCAACCATGGGGTGGGTAGTGGGGGTGGTGCTGGGCTGCAGGATGCGTTGGACCTTATGACAAGTCTCCCTTCAGTTCAGCTTCTCCCAGTAGGTGATGCAGCCCTGTTATGCACACTGAAGCAAGACGTCTGTCTGGCCCTGACTTGTGCACCAGATTTAACAGGTTGCTGTGCTGGGGGAGGCTGACCTAGCTTACGGGGGAGCTGAAAAGACAGCCTGGAGGAAACGTGTGGATCTACATTAGTGCACAAAGAGAGCAGAGAGCTGCCTTAGAGAGGTGGCACCACCCTGCAGCAGGGATGCAGAGGGGAGCTACCTCAGGTAGTGAGCACGTCAGCTGCACTTGCTGTAAATGTTGCTCCCTTAAAGAGGGAGGTAATCAGCGTTAATAGTGGCTAAAGCATTTTAGCTCCTCTCTTGGGAGACAGATGTAAGCATATATTTTTTTTCTTTTGCAGTTCGTGGTTGCTAAATGCAGAGCAGACTTCAGCTGCTTTCTTACTTGAGCCAAACTGGAACATCTTTTTAACTGAACCTAACACAATTAGAAGCTTGCTGACATTTTTGTTAGGAGACAAGCAACCCAATAAATAATCTGGAGAGTGTCTCTATGATAGATTGAGTCACTGTTTTCTGAAATAGGCCAAAGATCATGTAATTTATGTATCTGATCTTCCATCTGGCTGTCTTTAAAACCTTTTAAAACTTAAGCTGCAGGAGAAAATATGCCTGATCTTGTCTCTTGTACTGAGCAAACAGTTTTGATTCCTGGAACTGGTTGTACCATTAAAAAAAGTAGGTGATATTGTCTTATGATGCGATCAGAACAGTTCGGGGGGAGGAGAGGGAAATAAGCTTATTGTCACATAATCTTTTTTTTTTTTTAAGAAAAAATCAGGAAGTGCTCATCTGATGTGTTTTCACAAGCTATCCAACCACAGGAGTGGGTAACGAGAGAAAGCCTGTTAATTCAATATTTTATTTGCAAAAACTTGTCAATGAGTTTTCAAATGCCTTTGTCCACTACTGGCAGTCATTTTTCTTGTGTCTGCAGTCTAGTTTCTTTTATTAAGGGGATTTAAGAGTTTCAGCCTAGCTTAATTTTTACATGCTTCCAGTTAAACATCCTCTATCTCATATATTTATTGCAGCCTTGTGATTGTTTTTAACTAAAAATGTTTTTTTAGAACTGAATGTTTGTCAAAGAAACTGTTTATAAAAAATTTCTCTGGACACTTTCATCAGGAATTTCTCTGGTGGGTACCACATTCCCTCCAATAACTTTTATTAGCTTGCTTGTTTTTGTATTATGAGGGGCTGCTTGCTTGATTGTTTGTTTGTTAAAAAAACCCAAAACAAACACAGAAAGTCCCATGAGCTTTGAAAGCTTTGTCTGAGAAAAACATTAGTAATCTGCAATAGTTGTTAGCATTCAGCCCTTTTACCACAACAACCAGTTCACATCTTTCACACTCAGTTCTAATAGGGCTTTTCTTAACTCTGATATGATCAGCTTCTTTCAGAGTGGAACCCTATCAAATAAAGAAGTTTGTTTGGTTTTTTGTTTGGGTTTTTTTGCCTCCATATTAGTCAACTCTAATCCTGATTTGTTTTCCTCTGTTAACCAGAAGAATTCACTTAGTCCTTTTATTTCTCTATTATTTTGTTTATTAAGGAATATTAGTTTAAAATATCTCTTCATACACTTGGCAAAAAAAAAGTGGTTTAGTTGTAAAATTATGAAAATCAAACTCAAAGAACCAGTATCATGAAATTGTAGGTTGTGCTGCATTAATAGCTGGTGTCCTACATTAAGAGGAGTTAATGCAATGATATCTTATTGCCTCCTGGATCTGCCATGGGAAGCTGTAATCTTTTTCACATGTGCAGTCTCCACATTTTCAGGGTACTGAGGATGATTTCTGAGATACAAACCCATATGCATTCTGAACTCCTCAGAAGGTAATACAAGAAGAGAGTTATTTTTTAGTTCAAGATGAAAGTCAATAAAAACCCTGATAGACTGAGTTCTGAATTATGATGGCTGTTCTGTTAGTTTGACTTCTTGGCTTTCTCATCTGTGTAGTACGGTCAAATTCTTCCTGCAGAAAACCTGGGGGAATGGAACTTTTATCACTTGTTACTCTTGATTGAATGAACATAAAACAATGTAACACAATAGCTAAGAAAGCCAGCTGCAGAACTGATATTATGAGATGCTCACAAAACATAATAAAAAAAGAGAAATGTAATGCCTAATCATACCTTTAGAGAATTAAAGGAGCCCGTTAGTGGAGCTAGCACTGATTTTGTCCATTTTTTTACCGTGG
Organism: Phaenicophaeus curvirostris; assembly: GCF_032191515.1. Taxonomy (NCBI): domain Eukaryota; kingdom Metazoa; phylum Chordata; class Aves; order Cuculiformes; family Cuculidae; genus Phaenicophaeus; species Phaenicophaeus curvirostris. The sequence continues at coordinate 11,456,605 of NC_091394.1, forward strand.
AAGTTAAGCAAATTGGTTTACTGTAACAGGTATCTGATGTATTTACCATCAAACCCCTATTAACTCATCTATTTTATTTTTAAAAAAGGGAGGTGGGAGAAATATTTGCTAAATCATTGTTTTACAGGATTTACTGCCTTACAGATCTTGACTTCTGCACTTCTTTTTCTCCTTGAGTTACTGAAGAAATGGATGTTTCACAATAGTTTATTTCTTAAGCTATCAACACAATTTTTTCCATGTATCTTACACAAGTATACTTCCTAATGGTGCTTTTACTAGGGTAGCATTTGCCTCCAGGCTTACAAACCAAATTGGCAAGGCTTTCACTTGGAAAATGTATTGTAGGTACAAAATCAAGTTTGTTTTACTCACGCAGTTAAAAATGCCATCCCAAAACTTGAATAGATAAATCATGTTTGCAAATACAAAAGGCATAAACTAAATTAAATGATTCACCTACTGTATATGTGAGTACAATAGTCTTCTCGAAAATAGCTATTTTAAAATCTAGGTTAGAACTATGTTAGATCTTGTCCACCACAATTGTCCAAGTAACTCTTCTGAACAGATCATGTGTTACCCAATTATGAAGCAGCCTATGGGATTTGCGTCATGGAACTCAAACCATGTGTGATCTGGCTAAAAGAAATGAGAAAAATAGGAAGGAGTTGTTTTTTAAATACTGCACTTTGGAGTATGTACCATTAGCACTTTCTAGAACTGCAAAGTAGCGTAAAATCGGGTTTTAAACAAACTGATTTATTATGCCAACAATACATCTGACCTAGTTGTAGAACTTTTGCTTTTAATAGTTCTGCAGTGCCAGAACACCAGCAGAAGTCAGTAAAATGATTAAAGCATTCTCTCTAGATTTCAGGGGATGACTGAGGTATATTGCAGCTGTGATGGACAGGAATGATTTGTACCAGCTGTGATAAGCTTGATGTAAAACTGGCAGGCCACAATTTCATTGGCTGAAATAAACCATAAGAAATATATTTGGCAATACTAGTGTGGTCCTGAATGAGAGAAAAGGCTGGCTGTTCCCATCTTTGTAACAAAGGAGAATAATTTCCATGAAAACCAGCAAAAAAAAAAAAAAAAGTGGTCTCTTAAAGAAATGTGGTCTCTTACTTTCGAACTGAGTCTTTTAAAATAAAGATTCCTTTCCCTCGTGCCATGCAGACTTTTTATACACTGAGCAAATCTTCTCTTTCCTATTATTAGCAGAGCTGCTGCAATGTATAACACTATTTCCTAATTCCTTTTGGTAAGCTCAGAACTCTTTTTATGAAGAGTCCACAAATGCAGTGCAAATAAATGTATACACCATAATCTTTTGAGAAAATGAAACTAAAATAGGTTATAGGTGTCTGCATTTCTTTATATGTTTAGTGCAACCTTAAGCGGTTAATACTAGAAGACTCCTACTGAATTTCAATAATATGTTTGCATCTGTGTTACATTGTTTTAAAAATTAATTTGGTCAGTCCCATAAGCAGTCAAGACATGGACTAGCAAAATAAATGCCCAGTGATACATTCCATAGATTCCCCTCCCCACCCTTGAAGTGAGTTAATTGAAAACAGTATATAGGTATTGACTGGGACACCTAGCCACTATATTTTTTAACAGAACCATAAACTCAATAATGATTAAGTTTAATAGATCGATATGAAATTTACTAAAGCTCTGTTAAACCTTAAGCAGTTAAAATCAATAGTTAACCTACTGCAAACAGATATGGAGAAGCCCTTGATTCCCAGCAGAGTTAAATATCTCCTTTTAAAGAAGTGGTGGGTAGAAAGCTCTTGTATGTTCGTATACTTGTCAGTGTCATGCTGTTTCTGGACATCTTATTAAGAAGAAATGCATTTGAGGACTACTATGCTAATCTGATTTTACAACAAGAGTGTATCCAAAGCTGTGGGCATCGCCAGCATTTTCAGGTTCAAGTGCAGAGATTTTACCCCGCCTGCTGTTCGGCGTTACCAGGCATATGGCTCCTGTTATTCTATGGCTGCAAGTCTCTAGTCAGCTCCTTACACTGTCACTTCTGAATCTTTAACTGACCCCAAATTCTAACTGGCATATCACCAGAATTTAAGAAAGCTTGAACCTGATCTTGAACATGGTACCTTAAGCATATATCTATCATTTCTGCTGTTTCTTTTTTTCTTCTAGACCTTTTTTTTTCATGCTTAAAGCCCTAAATACTTAGAAATGCTCACAGTATAAATAAAGTACTGCTAGAGCTGCACTTTTTCATGTTGCCACCTGCTGTACCTGTACTGCTGTGAAAGGTGTTGTGTCTGTACTTAGTTCTAAACTAGAATGGATGCTTGTAACGCTGCACGTCACAACCCAGGCTCTACCATGGTATGCAAAAACAATTTAAGTTCTCACTGATTACACCCACGAATCTTAACTTGTGAACTTCTCTTAATCACAAATGCTGTCTTAGTTCCTCAGATATGTTTTTTACAGCATTTTTAGAATATTCCATGTTTTTCAAGATCTTTTAGCTAAGAAACTGTCAGGCAACCACGTCTTTAATGCTAAAAGGTAGACTAGGCTTAAAGCGATGAATAATATTGAAGTCTAGAATCTACTTGTCGGCAGACCTTGCCGTCTTTATGGAGACCTGTATGTTTCCCTGTGGGTACAGATCTATGGGTGCAGGATAAGGAGATTAAATTAACAGTGAGGCTTGAGCTGGATGTGTACAAGACTGAAGGAGAATGGGGAGGCAGGAGATGAAGTACCTGTAATGGGTGTGATGAGGATACTTCTCATAATTGAGGAATATCTAACTTCAACTAGATGAAGTAACATATTCAGAGAATTGGTAGCAATTTGGATCGGCCTAGCCAAACTAAGAGTCTCCAGTGCCTCTTGGTTGGTGCTATCAACCTTCTGCCATGCTGAATAGCTTCATAATTCATAGAAATACTGGGCTGTAGAAACAGAGGGGATCTATTGTAGGGATTTTACCTGAGGACAGAAAAGTTTCTTGGATTCTTTTTAAGGTTAGATGAGTGAAGCTAAGGATATATATTGTTCTATGCCCTGCTGGAAAAGATGAGCTTGCATAATCAGTTTAGTCATCTTTCTAGGGGCTTCACTACCAGCATGTCACTGGAGATGGACACTTCAGTAACACAAATGCTCCTCTGCTGTGTTGTTTTATTGCTGAAAGACCACACAAACTTACCATCAATGAAGAAAGGGTGGGTTGTAACAATGTGATAGGACTCTCCATTCTCCCTCAGTGTAGGGTGTATTATGATAACTTGGAGAGCAGTTCTTATTCCCTGATGTATATTAGATCTTTATGATAAAACCATTTCTTTGGGGTTAGTTACAATTTAGCTCCAAAACAAAGCTCTGACACTAATCACTTTTACAAATCCTTTTTCTAGGGCTTGAGTCAACTCCCTTTGAAGTCAGCGGAAGTCTTTGAATTTACTGAGTTGAGGCCCCTACATTATAAGCAGGACTTGGCTGATTGGATTTTAAAAAAAAATCAGAAACCAGTTATATTAACTGAACTTACACGCAGCACTAAAACATTTGAACAACAGCCTTCTAATAAAAATATTAATTTCTAAAACATGGGAGCCTAATTATTATTCATCTACACTTGCATGCTGTGCTACCTCTTGCAAAGCTTTCTGTCTCATATATCATGTTGTAATTAGTAAAACAGGAAAACACATTCATCTCTTCTTCAAAGCAAAAAAAAAAAAAATCGTACTTCAATCTTAAGTACATCATAATTAGCAAGAGGAAAAAAAGGCTGGGGGAGGTACCTGAAAAGTACCTCAAGAATTTTCCGTGCACAACATTTTTGTTAAGGAATCATTTCTGCGTAGCTCTTTGCTGTATTATAAATTGTTGGAAAAAATAAGGGATGGGAACAACAAAAGGAGCACAAGGACTAGTGTGAGGATGAGGCATCAAAACAGAGAAAACTGCCCTGTATGGGGAAAACCTGCATTCCCTGTCTTTTAGGAACAAAACTGAAGGATATTGAGAATACTTATCTTGCTCATAATGCTGTCTCCCTTTCAGAGCCAACAGGTTGTGGTAAAAAGGATTATAGAACCATAAGGAAGAGAAAGAAAATTGAAGTTAAAATTTGGACGATGAGGCTGCGGTGAGGTTGTGGTCCATAGGATGTTCTGATGGTAAATGTAAGTCCATTGGTCTAATGTTTTGGAATCCCTGGTTGAAGAGTTGCTTCTAGGCAAAAAATACCAATAAGACAAAAAGAAAATCCATATTTTTACAGCAATGAAAGAAGAGGATGATCACATTGGTCCCTGTAATAGACTTGAATATGATCAGGAATTCAAATGTATAAATCAATTTGGACTGCAATTTGATGCTGTTAATATTTCTGATACAAACAGAGTACTGTAATATGATTAATCATCTGTCTAAGGAATATTCAATTGGGCTGAATATTTAACAACAAAAGCATTAGGGGATATATATTTTTAAATAGTGTAAAATGAATGCAAGCTTAAATATTACCAAAATGGGAGTAAAAAGTGATACTATATGCTTCCCAGGTGTCAATGTACTGAGGATTCCAGAATACTTTAAGCAAACACCATCTGAAGCTCCAACCCACAAACTCTCTAAGCTTTAAAATGTGCTACTTTGGAAAATTAACAGTATTAGTTTGGATTTAGGTCGGACTTCAAAACTACAGGAAGCTAGATAGGAGCCAAGCTTACCTACCAAGGACAACATTTTTAGTTCAAATGTCTCACCCAAACTTAAACACAGAGTTTACTCAGCTGTAAATGTGATCTAAGTTTTGTTAGTCTTCCTCTCCCACCATGTCAAATCCTGGAACCCAAATGTTACAGGATTGTGCAAAGTTTGCACCTGGTTCTAAGTAGTGAAATTAATTCCATGCTTCTGTGAAGAATCAGACTGCAGCAGAGACAGAGTTGAATGTCTCCTTAGAACAGTATATGAACTGCCTTTTTCACATTGTAGTAAACTGAACCCCCATACACACACACTTTAGGTGTCAATTGTCTACATTCTAGCTCTCCAAGTCAGCAATTGGAGCAAACTTCTACCCCTTATATACCTGGCCCAGTGTTTTCAAGCTCTTAATTTTCCATCATCTTTTAAAAATATATAAACTTCGCTTGCAGCCATGTTCTCCTTAGAAATATGCCAGCTTTCATTTAAACAGTCTATGGAGCAGGAAGAATTGGGCAGGAATTCACCCAGACGGAAAGCCTCAGCAGACGAGCCCCAAGGAATTGGCTTGCTCATCCCCTTGGCATGTTTAATGTGTATATATTATAAGCAGGACATTGAGGTTTTAGGGTTGACTTCACGACGTTGGGATTAGGATGTTTTCTTGTAGGTTATTTGCTTAGCTATCTACAACTTTGGGCAAGGTACTCGACTGTTTTGCGGCCTGTGAAAACTTCTGCTGCTTTGCTACAGTTTATGAAGTGTCAGATATACTTGGACAATACTCCAGTACGTAAGTGGAGGGTAACAGAAATCCTTCGTTGTACCAGAGGGCACACTTCTGTAAAAGAGTCTTTTCCAACCTGGTGATTCTATGATTCTATATGATAGGTATCAGCTGTGCACTGAGGCTGATGGGAAGCCCTGCTGCCTGACCTGTGAATATCAGAGTATTATATTTTGTATAGGTCCTTTTTGTGGTAGTAAGCTGAATCATTTGTGTTTGATGAAGATAAGTTGCTTTGTTGAGGAGCAGGCTGGAGTTTGCCCTGCCTCGTGCTTTGAAACTGTTGTAGGTGAGTCTGCCCCGCAGCAGCAGGATGCTGAGGTGTGGCTCTGGGGCAAAAGCCTGTAGTTTGGAGGTTGCTTGTGTGCTTTCAGGAGGGTGGTGGGCACTGTGGAGTGCCTTCAGCCATCGCTCTGATCAATGATCTTCTGCTTGACAGCGAGGATGAAGTCACCTCTCCTTGAAACTTGTTCCAACAGTTGAACGGTTTTCAGGGAAGATCTTAGTTGAAATAAAAATTTGTTGAGTACCAGCTTGCAGGTACTGACCCTTTCTTATCTCATTAAGAACCACCTCCTTAACTCTTTTCTTTCCCTGCAAAGGAGATAAGATCATGTCGCGAAGCCATGTTCTATTTTCTTCTCTGATAAAATGAACTGATAGAATTCTTTCAAAGAAGGGCATTTTCTCTGGTCCTTCTGTATTTTTTTTGTGCTTCTCTGTCCTTCTAAATTTTTCATTATGCTTTTTCGCCAATGGACACTAGATTTGGACAGAGATTTTTAAAACAGGAAATGATAGCTTTGTGGTTATAATTCAATGTACACAAAGTACTACAGCCAAGAATGTAGATGGTAGGAAAGAAAGTGTAAGTTAAAATACACAGAACTTTGTCTCAGTTATTCCTGCCTCACCACTCTTTGCAACAAGTAACTTGCTTTGAACATATACCCATTGAATACTAAATTACACTGCTATGCACATAGACTTTAGTTCTCGACTCAGTGAATCTTGGTTACCAGCCTTGCCCTTTCAACAAAATGAATCTTGTTGCATATGAATATCTTAATTCAGTAAAACAAAACAAATAAGTAAGTTTTAGCTCATTAGACAAAATCATAGAATCATATAATAGTTTAGGTTGGAAGGTACCTTAAAGATCATCCAGTTCCAACCCCCCTGCCATGGGCTGGGACACCTCCCACTAGACCAGGCTACCCATGTCACCATCCAACGTGGCTTTGAACACCTCCAGGGATGGGGCAGCCACAGCTTCCCTGGGAAACCTATGCCAGCGTCTCACCACTCTCATCGTGAAGGAATTCTTCTTTACATCAAGTCCAAATCTACCCCTCTCCAGTTTATATATGTCCCCTCTCATCCTATCACTACAACCCTTTGTAAACAGTCCCTCCCCAGCTTTCTTGTAGCCCCTTTCAGGTGCTGGAAGGTCACTATAAGATCTCCTCAGAGCCTTCTCTTCTCCAGGCTGAACAACCCCAACTCTCTCAGCCTGTCCTCATATGGGAGGTGCTCCAGCGCTCTGATCATCTTTGTAGCCTCCTCTGGACCCATTCCAACAGTGAATATGGATGTTGCTGTTGTATGAGGGAAACATTCAAGCTCCATCAGACATCAACTTCCTGCACAATGCTGTGGTCTCAAGGAGTCTGGAAACTGAGTTATGAGCATAGCCCTTCTGCTTCACAGCTTTGTAATTGGTATTTCAGACACAAGACTTCGAGATTACAAAAGTTACTGAGGAATTTTTCTGAAAGCAACAAAACAATTCCAACACTAATGCTATTGATTTGATTGGAGTTAATTTATCACACATTTTCAAAAAAACTCAGCAAATCTTTGACTGGGAAATAAAACAAGTATTAACACAAATCTTAATGGCATGCTAATTTCCCCAGGGGGCATAGACACTATAGATTTTTCATCATGTGTATCTTTTGCAAGAATTGATGAGTAATGATAAAAAATGTTACTGTTATAGGAAAGTGGCACATACATTGCTTACTGATTGTATATTTTGGGGGGCGGGAGAGGGAATTGAGAAGGAGAGGATTTTTTTTCTGGAAGATGGTACCACAGAAATATAACTGAATGCTTTGTAAGAAAGCTCTGTTATCATTACCTAAATCTTGACTGAGCTGTCCCAATCTCTCTTCTATAAATGGAGCTTTCAACTTGCCCTTACACCTCTACTAAATAGTTTACTTTCTAAAATACAAAATTATTTTTCTCCATCCTTCTTATGTCTTAACAAGGCTTCAGAGTCAGTAGGCTGGTAGCTACCATTAGTTCCAGCTCCAAAGCCTGGAGTCAACCTATACCCTGAAGTACCTAAATTTCTCCAGATTTACTACTGGACATAATCAATCTGTCTTGCTAGCACTAAACAGACCAGCACTTAAACTCATATTGAGATCTCCATCCCAGGCAGTGCTACGCTGGTGTAGCCTGTGAGGTCTGAGTGGGAGCACAGCTGCTGACATGAGCATCACAAAGGCCAGCATGGAGCAAAAAGGTCTCCTGAGTGAAGTGTTCACCCATAAGGCAGGAGAACTTGTCTTTAATCTGCATTTGGGATCTGAATCTAAGACAACCATCTATTTACACTGCAATCAGCTGGCTGGAGCCCGACAAGACCCTGGGTATTGGTCTCTCCTACTGAAGCCCTCGCATTTTGAGTAAAATACTTGCTGACCAGGTTAAGTGGTGGGAGCCTGGATCTACCTCACTGGCCAAACCAGAATAAGTCTGTTTTTTTTCTATGCAGGCTTATTAATATGGCATATAAACAAGGAAGTGTTCCACTCTAGAGATTGAGAGTACAAACTCAGTACTCTCCCTGTTTCTTTGTGGTTAAAGAACTCCTCTCTGAATTTCAGTGCTTAAAGTGAAGACCCTGTTCTAAAATGAAGTCTCTCACAGCTCAGCCATATGCTTTCATAGCTGGCTCTTGGTGTGGATGTGTAAGAGCAGACTGGGGTCAGCTTTGCCCCAAAACTTTGGAAAGAAAGCCCAGAAAAGACTATGCAAGGTCCCAACTTTATATCCTTTACCGTGCAAATCCTAAGGATACTTGACTATTTCATAGGAGCTACAGCTTGAACCAGAATCATCAAGGTATAGCAGCAAACTTATATGATAGTCCAATAGGACTGTCTAAGAAAATGGTTCCACAGGCAGTAGCATCTAGTAAACTTGTCCTTTTCAATCCTAAAAAAGCCATGTTACACATATAGGGCAAGATCAGGTGATATTTTTCAGATGACTGACAGATGATTACATTTTTTGGAACCTAGAGTTTTAGCAACCTATCATTAGTTAATCAATAATAGTGATGCCACCCCAGCTGGTTGCTGGACTTTAAATCCTGTCACTGAACAGGATGATAAACTATTATTTTCATTGACATCAGATCCCACGTTCTGGGATCAATATGGCATTTCTCACTAGCCTATCTCTTACACCTCTACGAGTTGCCAGCTTCCTGTTATCCCAGACACCAGCTGAACATACAATAACCAGCACCCCAATGAAGTAGTGAAGTATGTTTTCTGGCATGTTGTGTCCTTGTTCAGTGGATACTTTGGAAATGAACACCACTCTCCCTAATAAAAACCTTTATAGAGTAGGACATCACAATTTTGGAGGTTTAATATAACTAGAGACAGAAGCTCCTCTTAGTGATTTTGGAATAAACAGGAGAGTAATAATCTGCAGCTAAAGGCTTGCCAGCAGGTGCATTCTCACTCGCTCTGGGACCCTGCTAGGGTCCTGCTTTCCATCCCTCTGTCTACTTTAGCTTATCCAACTTCTTTTGTCCATCTCTCTTGCTCACTTTTCTTTTAAAAACTTGCCTGCCATTGCAGTAGTAATAGAATCATAGAATCACATGGTTGGAAAAGACCCATCGGATCATCGAGTCCAACCATTCCTATCAAACACTAAACCATGCCCCTCAGCTCCTTGTCCTCCCATCCCTTAACCACCTCCAGGGAAGGTGACTCAACCCCCTCCCTGGGCAGTCTCTGCCAGTGCCCAATGACCCTTTCCATGAAAAATTTTTCCTAATGTCCAGCCTGAACCTCTCCTGGCGGAGCTTAAGGCCATTCCCTCAAGTATGCTATAAGGACACTTTATGTAAATAAAAATTGGATGTTGGGGAACAGTAACAAAAAATTAGCCTAAAACTATGCTGAGCACAGGAAATGTCAAAGGTTTTTGCTGGTGAGAAATACTTGATTCACGTCATTGAAAGTTTGTTAGTTTCATACTAAAAACAGGGCACATGCACTGCCTTCTCTGGAGTCTAGAATGCAAATCCAAGTGGTAACATGCTGGAGTGCTGCTGACTGCAGAATAAAAAGGAAGAAAATGCTGAGTAGCCTATGGTACAAAGGAAATATACCTAATCTGTGATAATGTAGATCTGCCATATGACCGAGACATGCTTATTTTCCTTTCTTTTTAAAAGAAAGAAGATCTAGCTTGCCAGTTGAATGCTTTTTGAATTATTATGTTTTTGCATGTAAAGCAATAACACAGCAACCAGGCTATACAATAACATGTTCTGTGTTCCATAATCAGATGGGACCAAATGTATTCTTGGTACAACTCTATTAACTTTGATGGGCTTACAGAAGAGAAAAGCACAGACCATTGACATTAAAAGGGGATTTTTTTCCTAGGTAGAGAGCTGCAATATCTCTATAGGTAATACTGTTATGATTGTTCTGTGTCTTGGAGGCACAGTCATTACAATTAATGGAGTGAGTCAACATGATATACAGCATTTTGTTGTATGTCTGTTTTTCATTTAGTAGGCTCACACTACATTTTTACGTGTAGTATTTCTGTTCAAGAGTAATAGCTGTGTTTTTCATGTTCTTGCTGCTCAGCGTGCAGTCTCTGAACTGAATAGTAGGAGTGTTTCTAAAGAAATAACATTACTGAGGACAGTAACTGCTAAGCAAATGATACAGGTGGATGTGTTTTTACTGCTGACCAAGTCTCATTTGAACTTTTTGGCACACCTCTAAATTAACTGAACAGATGGATTTTTAATTAGTTCTGTCATTTCATTTTCTGCATTTTTAATACATGTCAGGCTGTATGTCAGGGAGTATTAGCATCAATTTCAAGTGATACAAAAACATTCATAGCAAGGATAAGCTGATAATAACAATAACATAACATAATTAGAGTACAAATTGGGAGGTGTGTAGCTTTATGAACATGGGAAACCTAGATTTATGTGACTTCAGAGATTCGTTTAAAATGAAAAATGCATGAAACTTGCTGCAAACCAATTAGTTCTATGCAGATAGAGAGCAGGATTTTCCAGCTTCCAGTCAGTGGGCTAGACCTTGCTCATGTGAATTGGCTGAAAGGAGCCACTGAATTTATGCAATTGATTTATCTGGTTCCACCTGCCCCAAAGAGCAGAAGCGCTTGCTTGGGAACTAAAGTACTTTTTAGCTTCAGAGACAGTAGTAAAAAATGTAGTTAGTTATTCTTTCCTCCTGACCAAAGTGATACTTGTTCAAATGCAAAATCCTTTCTGGCTGCGATTTGCAGCCAGACCAGTGGGACTGTTTTCAAGGCCAAGACAGCAGCAGAATCTAGTCCAAGTATAATAATATGGCCACAATAGTTGCACTCCCATATAAAATTTAAATGAATGATGATTTCTGAGCACAGATAAAACAACACAATATTATAAACTTGGTTTACAATGTAGTCTTTCAGAATACTGATAATGTTGTTTATATGATGTTAGTTAACAAGATGAAGTGCAATCTACGTAAAACCAAATTCCCCACAACTGTATAGAATTAAGATGCCACACTGTTCATATAGTTTAAGCTACAAAGATTGATTTTTATGCATTTGTAATTTTTCATGTCAAGCTCTGGAAAAAATACTCATTTCCTCCAGATTTATCTCTGCAGGGAATACCTTAGAATTATGGCAGGCACTACATCACAAGCAGTATCAACATCTAAGTTAAAGCAAATAGCTTTAATCATAGATTTCCAAAATATGTTCCTCTTTGGATCTACAGGAAATGGCTAATGTGTAAACAGGCCTAATCAGAGCAATAACATTTCCAGCAGCAGGATCCTAGAGAAATCAAATAGGAGTCATCTCATCAAGGGGATATAAAAATGCCCGGTAGAATCTCGATCCCTTGACACATTTCCAGCAATATAACACAATGTGCACATAGCAGGAACTGTTTGGTTTAATATACAACATTAAGACTGGCATGAACATGTTTATTTAGGAACATCTTTTGTTGATTTACAATTAACTGGTTAAAACTTACACAGAAAACTGTTGCTTTTTTTTTTTTCCAAGAATAAGGTAAGTATTTAAGCCTGAATGACTTTTCTGCATGTGCCAGTTACTCCCTGATTATCTTGTTCAGTCTTGCTACACTTGCTGTCCTTTGAGCCAAATCTTCTCAGCATCTTGTGAAAAGCAATTGCCAGCAACAGAGCTTCTGTTCACAGAGCAGGCAACATGCTGGCTACTAAGGAAATGATCAAATGTTCAAATCTCCTCTCCAGTTCAGAATTGGGGCAAATACCTAATCGTAAGGTTATTGTCTCTTCTGTCATGGGGTTTTTTGCTTGGCTTCTTTTGCTCTGGCCATTGACAGCATCCTGAATATCCTACAGCCAGCTCTATGTTTTTCTGAGGCATTTCACTTCAAAAAATGGCCTTATGCGGATTTTGAAAAACTTACTCTTGGAAATTCCCTACTCAGATCTGAGGCTGAATATCGTTAGTTACCGCTCTATATTGTCAGAGGACATGTCTGGCTGTCTTCAAACACAAGGGTATGCTGAGCAGCCGTGAAGGTTTCACGTGTATTCGGGCTCTGATAGATGAGCCCTGTGTGCAGGTTTCTTTTACTGATTTGGACAGTCTCAGGGAGGTCTTTTCAGGATCTGGACTAGTTCATAGCCGATGCTTTAACTCATAATGGCAGTGCAGGATCTGGTCTTCATCAGCTCCTCTGCCCAGAGGGTTTGACAGATGGATCCTTGCCCGCATGTGAGCGGGCTTGGGTGTCTCTGCACTGTTTCCTCTGCAAGGAGCACACTGTGCCTGTGCAGCACTTCTCAGTCTACAAGGCATCCAGAGTCATCCTAGGAGGACCTGAGACAGTCTGGCCTCCTCCCGGACAGATAAATCAAAGTTGTTGCTTTAATAAGGTTTGTAATTTGCGTGCTTTTAGAGGAGAGGCAATGTTAGGGAGACAGTCTTTGGCTGCAAATACAACTAATGCTGAAAGGCAGTGGTTGCAGTCTTCACATCAGAGGACTGGGCAGGATCTCTGCAGTAGCCCTGCTCTCACCTCCACCCAGCCTGTTGTTGTTCTGTCTGTTTGTCTTTGATAATTCAGAGGTGACAATGATCTCATTGACAACATGCTTTGTGATCTGATATATAAAAGTCAGCAAATATTTATTTTTACAAGAATAAAAGGTTTGCATGTACAAGGACTACAGGGCATCAAATAAAACTAGTATGGACCAGGTTCAAACCAAACGGAACTGACCTGTGGCACAGCCCATGGCTGAGCTGTGGAACACCTTGCCACGGGGTGCAATGGATCCTAAAGTTCTCAAAGTTTGAAACAGAACTGGACATGTTACTGGAAGAAACACTAATTAAGGTTATTAAATATTAAAGGCACTGCCTCTGCTTCAGGAAGCCCTCAAAGCAGGTAGCACCCAAGGTTAGGAGAGGATGCTGGGCCATTGTCACTGTGTGCCTTCTTTAATTGTACCTTGGGCATGAGTTATTAGCATGTTACTGGAGGCAGGTGCTAGGCTAGGTAGACCTTTTATCTAACTTAGTACTAGTTTTCTTATATTTTTATGTACTCTGATGATCACCGATGTCCAAAAAAAAATTTCAGGGTAGAGAAATCTCTTGTATTATTTTCCCAAAACAGGAAAAAATTGGAGAAACGGCGAACAAAAATCCCTGTAAGGACATACAGTCTCTGTCTCTTCTCACAACTGATTAAACTCTGAGAGTGAAAGGACAACCAGTTGTGAAACAGAAAGTAAAGGTGAAGTAAAGAGGAGACAACAGGCACTGGAATTGCATGCCTGCTTCTTCAAGTTCCCAATGCAATCAAAAGTGTTTTCATCAGCCTGCTAGCCAGGACCATTGATGTAAATAGCAGTCTACTTAAATTGTAATGATCAGGCTGCTGAGGTAGCAGCCAGGCTCATCACCTCAGTAAAGAAAGTGCACATTGCTGGGAAGACTTGTACCACATTATTCATGTAACATAAAAGCACATTCTGAATAATTGTGTTGTGCTAGGCTTAACGTTGTGTTTGTTTCAAATTGTCTGAGGCTTGAGTTAGAGAAAAGATTTTTCAAAACTTTTTGTAGCACTGTGGAGGAAGATCCTTAAGGGACAAGAAATATTAGATGAAGGAAATGTATGTTCATCGATACAATTCTGAATAAATTGGTCTGTGGCTGTTCTTTAGCTGTATTATTTTTTGTTTGTAACAACTGTCAGATACTCTTGAAAATGTTCATGAGTTCTGGATGATTCTTGATTCCTTGGCATTGGTGATTTTTCATCAAATGGTTCTTACAGAAGCATGGTCTTTATCATTCATTAGTTCAGTATTTGATATTTATTGTTTTCTCATCTTTTGTTTTAGAAGTTTCATATACTTGATTAGGAAGCAGAAATATTGTCTGATATCTTAGGACTAGTTATGAATGAGGAAGGGCAAGCAGACAAAATGGAATAGTTTGCTGACATCAAACACAATATGTTCAAACTAGTTGGGAATACCTTCCTTTAAATATTATGTTAATAGAAATGAGTATTTGCTTATAAAAGTTGGAAGCAAGAAAAGATACTGATTGCAAGCCAATATATATTCACACAGTTTTAATTAAATACTCTTATGGAATAGGTCTCTTGTTAGATGCCCTGGAAGATGGTGCTCATGAAAAATATGTTAAAGTAAAAGCAGCTTTATATTTGGACACATTGCCCTGCACAGTGTAGTTTCAAGCACAAATGAATGAAATTTTCACGAGGCTGATAACTTTTTTCTCTTGTTATAAAGTTGAAGCACAAATGCCAGGTGGAATTTTGTTTTGCTTTACTTTAATTATGACCCATGTTACATAGACCCAGGAGGAAAGGCTTGAAGCTTAAAATGATTCATAGATAAGTATGTACCCTACATGTACTCTACTTTGTGGGATGGAATTTTTTTTGTGACACATCCCTCATGAATCCCTTAAAAGGTTAGTTTATGTTCATGTTAGGTCTAGTCCAAACTGTGGGAGCAATGAAAAGGGGGGAATATAATTGTTATATTTTGTACAAAGTTCATTAGGGCTATGCTTAAGGCTTTTGTGTGCAGAACACTATAGAAGCTGGCATACAGTATATCCTATCGAAAACCACACCAAATTCAACATACAGTCTCAATGGCTTCTTGATATGACGGTAACGTGTTATTAATGTGTCCTTCCACATTAGTTTCTGCCTTTTGCAGATGGACTGTTGTTTCCTTTTGTGTTCCTTCCTACTCTACAGTCACAGTGACTGGTTCCTCACCTAGAGCACCAACATGTCATGTATATAACGTTTTGCCACAACACAATATTTTACCTCCCTCCCCTTTTGGCTCCTCAAACCAGCATGTGGTCAGATCTCCTCACTTTTCTCAAATGGGCTGAGTTTCACAGAACCCTGAATGTGAAGCATCGTAACAGGGTATTTCTGAGGCTATAATTACAGAGGTGCACGAGTGAAGCCACTAAGTGATGCACTACCAGATTTTGAACAAACTGCTGAATGACTTAGAAGAACAAAAGCAATCAAAGTTCTACCTCCAGCAAGGCATGCGAGGCAAATTAACTAGGCGTGCATTGATTCTGAGGCCTCAGTTTCCTCTCTGCTGCACAGTCCCAAGCTGATAATGGAGTACCAAGGATATCTTATGAAAAGGATAGCTTATGAAAACCTGATCTTTCAGTCCTGTGATTAATCATCGCTCAACTTTCATGCACATCCAGTTAGCAGCACTGTGGGATGTGCTGGTAAGAATCTTTTGTCTTACCACCACCACCACCACCTCTTTGGTGATGAATGCTACAAAATCCTTTTACTTTGAGTGTATTTCTGCCATGTAAGAAAAATGGTAATGAGAACTTAAATCTTTCCTCCAGTGAAGAATCACTCTTCTTGTGTATATTTAGAAGATCTCTTTTCTCTATTGCATCTTCCATTGAGAGACTACCTTTGTACTCGAGTAGGAAATGATAAGGCTCCTTGTCATCTTGGGAACTTGCTCTTCAGAAAGGAAATGATCTTTTAACTGCTCTGGATCCCAGTGGTGGTGGAGATGCAACTGCTGTCAGAAGCAAGAGGTTTGTGGAAAGAGAAATAGAAAAGTATATCACTTAGCATTGTGATATGGTAGCACAGCAACATAATACTTATGGGGAGCTATCTATTCAAGTGGGATCTCCTAGGAGTCAGCAGTCCCACTCAGTGGGGATGCAGGAAGATGAAGGGGGATGTGAAGAGGTCAAATTTCCCAGTGACCTGTCAGGCCAAGCAATGGTTGGTCAACAGGGATTTATTAAACACTGTTTTTTTTCTGTTTGTGCAAATTTCTTTCCTCCTCCAGCAAAAGAATATGGCAGCAGTGCCAAAAATGGAAACCACGAATCCAAGTGACCATCACAAAAGAATCTGCTATTCTCTTTGTGAAGGGAACTGGACATACTTGGGGGATGGAACTAGCTGATCTTTAAGGTCCCTTCTAACTCAAACTATTCTATGATTCTATGATTCTATGATTCTATGATTCTATGATTCTATGATTCTATGATTCTATGATTAGAGTAGGAAGCTAAATACAATATTACTGTATTTACAATGTAACTCTTTGGAGAAGGGGATCTTCAGTTTGTGAAGGAGAATAACATTTCAGAGGGTTCATTGTGAAGGATTACATAGGAAAAGACAACTTGAAAATCATTATACTATCCATCCATGAAAATTTGCACAATGATTTTATTAACTTTGTTTTTTCAAAGCTCTAGCAGCTAAAGTCACTGTAATTGTATAAAGGAAAAAAGAATGTAGAGACACATGCTTTTGTCATGCTAACTGAGGTGATAGGAAATTTTATGTATGTGTGTACAGAGCCACATTCAGATTGAATTCAAATGGTATAGAGGAAAATAAAAGGCATATTAATCTTATATATTTTAATTATTGTTTTACTGGATTACATTGGCAATAATGTCTTAATAATTCAATAAGTCTCAATTTAGTAGTTCAGTCTTAAATCTTGGGCAGCTGGTGGAGATTTTAATAGAATTCAGCAATTTAGCCGAAATATGAGAACTGAGATAAGCAAATTAAGATCTACCAGTGATCAGATATAAAATTAGAGACAGTATAATTTTTGATGGCCATGACCTCAGCAGCCTTGGGATTGTCATTTCTCTGTGAAATTAGATGAACGGATAATAAGGCAATTACCTTGTGAATTTTGAAATTATAAACAAACAGCAAGGCTGCAGGACAGGCAAAGTCAGTTACTTTCAGCATCTGGAGAACCTGCATGCAGTGCAGTTTATCTTTGCCTGATGCAGTTTATCTTTACATCCCAAAAAAACCGTTTAAATCTGCACGTGTTAGTATAAAAAACTAAACCCAAGTATGATTTTTTTCCTCTCAAAGGCGCAGGCACATTTCTTAGTGACACAAATATGAATAAATAAGTCTCTTTAAAATAGTTTACCAGTGACAAGTCAACCAAGCTATCTTATAATTTATGTATCAAATTCAGGTGGCCAAGTAATTACCTTTATCATATTTCTCCCAACGATATCTGAGATAAGATACAGTCTGTGTTTTCCTTAGCTTTCAGTGAAATGACTGCTTTTCTTTAGCAGGAAATTAAGAGCATTGGGAAGAACTGAATGTGTTCGTGCAGTGGCTTTGTAAATATGAAGTCTGTCTGCCTTTTCTTTACCTTGGGTGCAAATGTATGGTCAGCAGATTAATTCTGAGCTCACTGAAATCTAAGGCGTGAGAAAGATCCTTTCATAAACCTCTGACTGACACGACAACTGGCAAAGTCTGTTGTTCCACCCTGGAGGGCATGAGATGTTTAGCCACTGCAGCAAAGGACAGGATAGGCAAGTAAATGGTATTTTATCCTGTGGTGATTTGAGTAATATGGACTTCACGCACTTCTCAGTCTGTGCAGCAGGTGATTTGACTGACATATTGCTGCCAGTTTTAGACACAATTTTATTGCAAACAGACATTTGGTTGACTCTGTAGGCATTTGTGCATTTTCTCTGAGTATTTGCAAGTGCCTTACTATAGGTGCATCTTTATATAATCTTCTTTAGCACATTAGACATGTACTTAATGAAGTGTGATCTTTCAGTAGGAGTTTATGATAACTGTTCCTCCAGACAGGCAGTAACGCATTTGGGTGATCATGAGAATATTTGCTGTCTGGTCCACTCAACTCTGGAGTTACTGAAAAGGTGGAAAGGATTGCATTACCAAAGAGGTAAAAAGTAGTGTTATATAAGACCAGACTACAAACTATAGCTCTGTTTTAAAATATAAGGAGATTAGTGATAGCAGGCTTTTTCTTCGATTGGTAAAGGTCAGTAGGGCAGGGAGGATAGGGACAGCATTCAAAGTAGAGGAAAAACCTTTATTTGCCTGTTCAAAAGCTTATTCCCCTATATTATGAGCGAAGCAAAACTGAAAATATACGCAGACCAAAACAGAATTTCCTCCTCTGACCCCTTTAGACTTTGAGGAGCCAGATAATCTCAGACTTCATTAGTCTTTTTTCTCCATGATAACCACAAATGTGAGATAGGAAAGGCAGCATCCAAGAGCTTAACTAGGGTGTTTGGTCATTGTGCCCATCTCAGCCTCTTGGTGTCAGTAGGTTGATAGAGATGTTAAAATAAAGTAGTACAGGGTTGAATGGGGTCCATAGTTTCTATACCTGATTTTAAATCTTTTTTTGAGATTATGCACAGGTGTAAATCATGAATAAGTCCTCACAAATACAGCTGTATGAATCTATGGATTCTAGTACCAGATATCAAAATTGGATGTTTTCTGTATGCTTCCACTTCATCAGAGAAGCTTTTACGTTTCCATGCTTCTATTTGCGTTCCACAGCCAGGCAAGTATTTAAGGCCAAATTTACCATTAGGCACATCTTTACCTTCAGAGTGACTTTGCTTGAACAGAAGCTCTGGTCACTGGAACCACTGTATGAAAAGCCAAAGAGATTTGTAGAATTTCAGAGTAGGATCAAAAAGCCTTGGTTTGAGTAAGGCCACATTAGGAGTGTCAGGGGTATAAGCTGTCAAGTTTCCACCAAATACATTTTAAAGTTCCTGAGTCAAAGGAATCTTTTGCCTATTACATCACAAAGTGTCAGGAAAAGAAGGAAAGCCTGCTTACCCAGAATACAAACAAACTGTGCTGAGAAAGTCATACCAGAGGCTCTGCCTGCATTAGATGTGCCCAACAGGGCCAGATGCAAGATTTGGAGAACTTCCTAAAACACCAACAGAGAAACACCAAGTGGGATGGGGTGGGGGCAGAATATGATGCCTTTGGAGGACAAAGACAAGACTATTTTCTGGAGAAAACCTATTAATCAGGCTTTTCTGCAGACTTGTTGTCCTCCAGGTTTCAGTCAGGATCTGCATTCTTCCCCAACTCCCAAACAGTTAGGACTCTCATATATTGCCTGTTTTACAGACAATGCTTAGAGTAGCTGAATATAAAAATGGAGAAGTTCTTATCTGTGTTACTACAACTCACTCAAACTGACAAAATCAGCAAATTCTAATACTGACTTGCACCAGTGCTATTGGTTATCTTTTGTATTTGCTAATGATTTTTTGTAATGGCTAAATTCTCCAAAATGAGGAAAAAAAATTCCACTTATTTTTCTTTTACTTGGCTTTCTAGTTATTTTACTTCTAGTTTTTATAGTCTCATGGTGTTGTACTCATTGGATGGAAAACATTGCAAGGAATTGTTTTGATACAAATGAAACATTCCCTATTCATTTTCTGAACCAGAACAAATTTTTGGTAATATTAGATCTTGTAAACTTCTTAAAAGAAACTTAACTTTGAGAGTAAACCAACAGCACCACCTTACTGGAATCCATATGATGCGTATACTAAAAATGCACTGTAGTTTAGGATATTCATCTTAACAATATTAACCTTTCTCTAGAGAGATGTTTCAGTCTGTTCCATCTGCCTATTTCCATTTTTATCATACTTATCCCTGTTTCTAAATTAAGTTTGGCTCTCTTGTTCGGGTTTCTTTTTATTCCCACCTCTAAAGATTTCATCCATCCAGTTGCCGATGCAAAATTTTCATTTATAGGAAGAGCCTCGTATTACCATTTAGTTAGGGGCAATATCTCAGATTTATCCCATCACTTCATAATTTCAGGCTACAGTAGGGTGTCCCTATTTGTTTTAGAGTTTCAAAAGTAGCTACCTTCTGTTCAATGGGAAAGTATAATCCATGTATATGGCAACTTTGCTACATAATCTTGACATCCAACTGTGTTTCCATCAGCATTAAAAACCTCCTTTTATGGTACCATTCTGGGTTTATGAGCACACAGATGATAATGATGATAAAGAAATAAGTACCACCCTAGTAAATGTTGCTTACCCAACAAGAATCTGTATGACAGAGAAGCATTTATATAATTGATGAAAAAGAGTTGCTTCAACACTTTTCACAAAGCCAGATTTCACATGATCTGCAGGCAGACAAGGCTAAGTAACTCTCAGCAGAATCTAGTTTTCAGTGCACCACTCCTGACTCTTGTCCCGTGCTGCTTCCTCCTTGACCCAGCCTCCATTTAGTGACCTTCCTAACTCTGATGCTCTAAGTATGATTTAATAACAGAATAATAGTATTACACTGGAATCTCAAATAACATTTCACAGTGGATAGCTTAGGGTGTGAATTTACTGTGGAGACAAAAAGAATGCGTCACCTAGCTGGGCAGAGGGAGGTTCAATCCACCAACCATGGCCTTTACGTTCTATTCATTTGAGAAAGAAATTTTTTCAATCTCTGAAGGCTGCAGGTGGGTCTGCAGCTGATGGAAATGAATGTAGCTCTAACAGACCACAAAGAGCTATACTTGCTTATCCCAGCTGAGAGTCTACCCAAATCTACCCCAACTACAACAAACCAGGTTTTACTTTCGCTCAGGTCTTGTTATAATTGGTGATGAAAGCACAGTGCAGGAGAAGCTGTACAGTTCTTACGATACCTGTCAAGAAGAGAGGAATCCATACAGAAACTACAAAGAAAGGAGAGCAAACTGTTAGCAGGGAGACTGAAATTTCCTTTTGACCTCCAACTTGGCAGATGCAAATATGGTCTTGACCAAGGAATTTGCACACTTCACACAACAGATTTTAGACTATCTCAGAGTTCACAGGCAGAGTACTTAACAACCAAAGTCTGAGACAACTTGCGTCAATGGCATTAAAACAACAATGAAAAGCAATGAAGCTGGTGAAGGGGCTGGAGAACAGGCCTTATGAGGAACAGCTGAGAGAGCTGGGGTTGTTTAGCCTGGAGAAGAGGAGGCTGAGGGGAGACCTCATGCTCTCTATAACTACCTGAAAGGAGGTTGTAGAGAGGAGAGTGATGGCCTCTTCTCCCAAGTGACAGGGGACAGGACAAGAGGGAATGGCCTTAAGCTCCACCAGGGGACATTTAGGCTGGACATTAGGAAAAAATTCTTCGCAGAAAGGGTCATTGGGCACTGGAACAGGCTGCCCAGGGAGGTGGTTGAGTCACCTTCCCTGGAGGTGTTTAAGGCATGGGTGGACGAGGTGCTGGGGGGCATGGTTTAGTGTTTGATAGGAATGGTTGGACTCGATGATCCGGTGGGTCTCTTCCAACCTTGTTAATATATGATTCTATGAAAACACAGACTGCTTGAGATACCACAGCAATGCACTGCATTTAAATAGAGGCAGGGAAGGGAAACAGCATGTTGCAATCACCACCGGTGGCACGTTTGGATAGTGGTGAATTACTTTCAGACAGAATAAACAAGATGGTCATGCTGTACCAGTTTCATCTGCTTGGCAACTCTGTCATCAGTGGTGATGACAATAACACTAGCCATAGAGGAGACTTTTCATTTTGACAGCGAAGTCCTCATCTCCTTAAAGAGACTATGCACGTCTCTATCAATATAAACTGTTAAGATTGGTGTCCTCTTTCAATCTAACTTATTGAAGTATAGGTGTCTCCAAGATTTAGTATCTACAAGCTTCAAAGAAGAGGTGGCCAGGCAACGGACATTTCTGTTATCTCTGTTAAAGGAGAAACTGAAGTATAAAGTCTTCCCTATTGCAGCTGTATAAATATATATGCACCACCATAGGGGAGTGACACTAGTCACAGGATAACTCATACTAAATAGTGCACCTTTAGGTGCTTAAGAATTTCATCTTGGGAACCAAATATGTATGAGATTGGCCATCGTCATCACCCACCAAATTACTGTTTCCTGCTTGAGTGAAGGTGGAAGATGTTTGTCTTCATTTCCTGATTACAGGGATGGCTGTTCTGATTAGCAATAGCCTGCTCTTGAGTTCAGCAAATCGAGTTAAAGAAACTGGGAGAAGCAATCTCAGAAACTGGACAACACTTCCACTGCCTGGCATAAGGCTCTTAAGAGGGGAGTGACATGAGCTGGGGAGCCTGTGGATGACAGGAAAGGAGAATCAAGGTGTGAAGGTGTTGATATGTCCATGGGGAGAAGATACAAATCTGCTCAGGAACAAAATGTATTTTCTCACAGAAGTGGGATGAATACAGCTAAGAACAACTATACATTTTACTCCTTGGTCCCTAAAGTCTGCACTCCTCAAGGCATCTGATCCCACAGTATCAGGGGCTAAAAGCTGTTTTGTGCTGTTCTGTGTGTTTTGTGCTGTTCTGTGCTGAGCCCAGCTAGGCTTTGATATACTGTTTTTTTCTGATGGCTTAGTTAATTTGTTTGTTGGGTTTTTTTTGCTAATGAGGCATTTTCCCACCTTGAACAAAAATGGCATGATCCTATGATGAGCTAGGGTGCAGTATTGAAAGGAGGAAGAACTCACAGACACCGAAAGCATGTCTGTATGTACAAATTGAACATTACCCTGATTACAAGATAAGGAACAGAAGAAAAGCTACTTATTTTATTTAAATCTATACTATTGACTGAATTATCACAATCATGGGCTGGTGCTGCAGCAACTGAGGCTCCACAAGGTACGGGAATCACAGATAATGGAAGATGACGACCATCTGAAATACTGTCCTAACAAACAAGTAATACTATAGCAGCTGGCCTCTACTACTTCAAACATTTTAATAGCTAAAAATAAAACAAGAAACAAAAGAATAGACAACAGATTAAAATAACTTTGTCATACACGTGCCAGGCTTAGCAGAAGGTAGTTGCAGAACTGAAATAATACTGGATCAAATGTTCCCCTCTGCTTCTGCATGGCAACAGCATAAGCTCCCTGCCGGGTTCTGAAGTTCCCCACCCACAGCAGACACTCAACATCAGCAGACGCTGTGGCTCCACTTGATATGTGCTATGGCAGACTTAGAGATGTTCTGGAGGACAAAGGAACACTTTGTGGATGTATTTTTTTTTTTTTATCCCTTGAAAACAGGGCAAGGTGTTATTTGGAACTTTTTTTATGGTAAAATCTATTTCTACTTTCATGTGAGCAAGTGGAATTAAACAAAAAAAACCCCAGGTAAATTGCTATACCAACACACTCGGAAGTCTCAGATCACCTTTTCAGGATACATTTAGTGGAAAAGAGTGGAGTTTTTCAGTCATATCATTTTGTCAAGAAGAGTAGGAAGAAACAACACAGTAAGTGATCATACTTTCAATAACCGATGACCTGTATTAGCTGAGCTGATGTCTGGTTCCACATCTGAAATTTTTTCATTAAAGTCATCTTTATTTTTGTTGGAAGAAGTCCCCTAAATTTGTCATGAAACTAAAGTTCACTGATTCATATTTTAAATTATAGTTACCTAATGAAAGAATAGCATTTCTCAGCTCAAGCACAGTCACTGGCAGGATTTCTTTTTCCTTCTTGTTTAGAGAACTGTATGGTAAAAACTTGCACAAGGCTGCTTTGCACCACACACATGACTGATAGGACATAATGCCGTCGGTGTCTCTAACCCCAAAGGACTGAGGTCACCCCTCAAAATAGGAAGAAAAAGAAGTGTAGACATTGCTTACACTGTGTATTGCCGCTTAAAATCAGACATATAAATCACTATAGGAAAAAAACCAAAATAGTTATGGTAAAGCCATTATATTTCCTAATGATAAGGATTTATGTATTGCTGTAGATATATTTATAGTTGGCTTATTCATGACAGTATATATAGTATTACCTTGAAATTCTGAAGTGGAACAAAGCAGGATATGATTTCCTTGCATGAGGATAATTTTCAAATTGAGAGACATCTTTGTCCCAGATTGGTAACAAAAGTCAATGTCTAAAATTTACATCTACCAAGAGTACTTCAGGATAGATTAACTAAGATACCTGTGTTAAGTTCAATCCTTTCTTTTGAAGTCATACCTATGAGAAATCAAGGATAACTTCAAAAATATATATTATTTTATATACTGAAGTGAAAAATTCTCCTAATTGTATATTAATCCCCCTTAACTTTTTCGGTACAGAAATTTGTTACCTAGGCAAGTGTGTAAAGAGCACACTTGAGAAGTTTGAAACTTTTAAAGAAACAAAGTTTGTCTCCAGAACATTTTTCAATAAGAAACTGCCAAGGGAATGTGAAAATCAAAGCTGTGCAAAACTGAAAATGCTCTGAAATTCTATGCTAACGTGAATGTTTCTAAAGCAGTCTTTATGACATTTGAATGCTATTTATGTAAAAACCATCATGTATTCTTCTTGGAGGTGAAAATAGAGGCTATCTATATTAAGGCCTCCCTATTACCCTAGATCTATGACAAATAGTCCTGTTAAAATCAGCAAGAATTCACTAGATCCAGAGCATATTAATAAGGGTGGTAGAAATAGATGTGCACTTGTTTTGCTGAGTGGGAGCTTTTCAGGGATTGCTTTGAGGCACTCTATTCGTGTTACTTCACATGCTTCCAAAGTAGGTTGGTGTTAGTGTTGGAAAAATTAGATCGGTCTTGAGAGATGAAAGAAGAGCTGTCTGTATGACAGTACTTTCAACTGGAAAAGAGGGAGGATAACTGGGTTAAGCCAGCTCTGTGTCCTTGATAAGAGCTGCAGACAGACCATCAGCAAATAATGACATAGTTATAGAAGTGTTGATTGGTAGGGACCTCTGGAGGTTGTCTACTTCAACCGCTGCCAAAGCACAGTCTACTTCTATCAATAAATAGCATGTGTCTCCAGGACTGGTCGAGAGTTTAGCAATGGTTTTATGTAGCCAAGTAAGTAAAGCCTCCAAAAATTCTCATCATCTCCAAAACCAGCTTATTTCAGTGCTGCGCTACTCTCCTAGTGAAGAAATTTTTCCTGTTGAGTAATCTGAACCTCTCAAGCTGCAGATTTTGGACATTTCTCCTTATTTTATACCATCTGCCATTGCTGAGAAGAGGTGGGTTCCATTGTCTTTTAACTTTCTCACGCAGTTGTAGGCTGTTAGCAAACTACCCCTAAATCTTCTCTTCATCAGCCTAAGCCCAGTTGTTGTAACACACAGCTTCTAAGGAGCAGCTCTAGGACTCAGTCATCTTGATGGCAACCTACTGGACCTTCTCCTGTTTCTCAGCATCTTTCTTGGACTGAGGGACCAAAAATAGGATGCAATGTTCCAGCTGAAAAAATCAATGAAAACAAAGCTTCATCTCATGTAGCCCAGCACTAGTTTTCTGTATTGGCAATGACAGCACAGAGTTAGGTCCTGTTTGCGCTGATATTCACTGTAATCCTCAGTTCCCTTTTAGAAGGGCTGTTGCTCAGCCAGTTGTCTCCCAGTCGTGCCGACACATGAAATCACTTCATCCCCAGTGTGTGTCTGTGCTTTTTTCTGAGCTTCTTGAGGCTCCTGTTGGTTCAGTCCCCAAGTTCCTCAAGGTCTTTCTGGACTGAACATCCTTATAGATTTGCTGAGAGTGTGCTCTGTTGCTATCAAATTTGCTGATCAAAGTACTGAACAAAATGGGCCCTACCACTTACCCATGGCATGTTTTGTTTCTTAACCATCAGCTCAGCATCAAACTATTGATTTCTCTGTGTGTGTGTCTTTTGACCTTGCTGTCGTGGAGCCAATTTACAATCTAGTGTTGATACCAGTTAAAATACTTGCCTGTGTAGCATAACAGTGATATGTCAACGGTATCAGATGCGTTAAATCACACAGTATTCAAATCTGAAGACTCACTAGAGTGGTTTTAAGTTGAGATGAATATAATTCAGTTCCACTATTTTCTCAGATTTTCAAAATCCTATATTAACATAGTTTATATCTGAAACAGTATTGATTAAAATTACTCTAGTTAAGCTTCTCCAGAATGCTTCTTTTCAGACGCCTGTCCAGATGTTTCCCAAGACTGCTGTGAGGAGGCTGACAATGAAATGAAGTATTTCTTACTGATTTTAAATAGCATGAAAAGGCAAGGAGAGTTAGTAAGCAGAAGAGATCTTTCAGAGTTAAGAAACTCAGATTAACCTCTGCTCGGCTTCTTCCAGATGTTGGTCTATTTCTCCCTCTTTACACTAATACTGTTGTGACAGAGATAAAATTTTTATAAAAAGTGGGATGCTGATGACATATTTAACATCATTTATTTGCCAGTTACGCACAGAGGCCTGAAAGATAACGGCCCTAAATTTTTCCTCATATTGATTATGCTTTTCAAAAAAGATAGCTATTCAATTCCAGAAATGCTTGTACTTGTAGCATTTAATATCAATGCAAACACTGTTCAGAGTAATCATGTATTCCATATTTCTTTTTTTTTCCCCTGTACTTCTACCTGTCCTTAAAAAATTGCAATCTATTAGTGGAAGAGTAAATTTCATGAGCGTAAAGATAGTCATTTAGATCCTGAAAACCACTCCTAGTGGGATAGAGTTATTTCATCTAAAGTATAGTGCTTTTCTGAAATGAACCTACATTAAAGTGGTGGGTTTTCTCACCGCATCTCTTGTAGTGCATTTTCAGGCTCCCATCTGCTAGTTTGAGTGACACAAATACACTTTTGCTATGCTTCATTCCTGTTTGCCCTGCAGAGGTACCACTGCTGAGAGACACTTTAATTTCTTTTTCTTGTACTTTATCAACAGAATTGTTTGTTAAGAACCATTCATGGAATATATCAAAGGCAAAAAAGAGGATAACTGTCTGCACACTCAGAGACCTTGAGGCTATGCAGGAATACCTGACGACCAGATTTGGCAAAAACCCATTAATGGCTAATGAGTATTGTTTGAAAGGAACCCAGCAGGATTATGAAGAACTGAATAGGGAAAGGAGCAAAGAGAGAGTATTTGCAAACTGAACAAGTCTGCAGTGCATTTATGGAGATGCACTGAACAGACTTAGCCAAAGAACAAAATGTCCATTCCATAGGAAATGGCAGGATGTGTCAAAATTTAATTTCTTCACTGATCGGGATGAGAAATATAAACAATGCAATCCATAGGGAAAATGTTGATTTGTGAGTAAATGTGCATTTGACCTTTGTGTGTGGTTAAAAACAAACCATTTCAACTGTATCGAGATGCTGTGATAACTTTTTTTGTCAGCATTTTATAACACTACTCCATGACGCACAGCTAAATTCCATTGACTTGTCATCTTTCAGTAAAAAACTACCTCCCTAGAAGTTGTTTAATCAGCTTACAGATGAAATAGTGCACTATAACACTATAAATGTTTTCAGTTTCTTGACATTCTTCCCTGTGTGGTGAGTGCTTGACTCACCAAAATCAAAGGACTTGATCTCTTATCACTATTGGTGCCCTCTTCACATTTCCCCACCCATTCCACTTTAGCATCCTCCTTTACCTTCACAAATGATTCGAAGGAGAATGAGAAAATATTAAGCTTCCTGAGTAAAATTTTCGAAGAGCAGGCATTTTGTAAAAATGCATTGAGAATTTCTTTTAAGGACAACCATAGACCTGAACTATTCCTAGAGGAAGTACGACTTTTTAATTTAGTTTTTAAGTGACTTTCTATTTTAACATAAAGCTGGCCCTCAAGAATGGAGATCCAAAGAAGAATTCAGCTGCTGTTCTGCTAAAGAGCTCATCACTGTGGATTCATGCCACCAGGCACTGTTAGGATCTCAGGATAAAAATTAAATCTTTCAGCTCCTGAAGGCTCAGAAAAATAGTGAGCTTGGAGACTGCAGGGATGTGCTTCCCCAGACTCAAATCCAGAAATATTAGTGAAAGTAAAAACTTTATTCTTATAGTAAGAAGAAATGACTGTTGGTCTTAAACTTGGCACAACACTTCATGTTCCTAGATATGGTAAAAGAGCTCACTCTCTTCAAAAAAGGCCTGGAAGTTCTGCTGATGTTCTTGATGACCAAGTTCAAGGAGATACTGGGCTTAATTTGGAAACCTTTTATGACACAGGTTTCCTGGAATCATAAATATTAATGAAGTCAATATTCTGTATTATCTTCTAGCCACAAACCTTCTGGAAAAACATTTGTTATGAACCAGCATTTAAAGTAAGTTGAAATACAAATGCCGCGCTAGATGGAATGATAACAGAGACAGCATCAAAGATAACATTTTCTGAGGATTCTGATTGCTCATCTCTGTAGTTTCACAAGCAATAAGGCTAAAGGTCTTGACTATAGCATTGAAGTGACACTAGACTATGTGGAGAATTTACCTGAACAGCACGTCATCAGTATTCAACAGAGCTTTGTGTTTAGGATGTTTTCATTACAAAATGATGCTTTGGAGATCAAGATTCATCTTCAAATACAGCAATGTCACCTGTTAAATTAGGATCCTAATATTACTATGTTCATTTTGGAAAATAGCAATAATACTTGATTATATTCTATTATGTTAGATCTGATCTGTTCTTTAGTTTATAACCATGAAGTAACTGAGAAGTGGAATGACTTCCCAAATGCTGTTGTAGACTACCCATAACTGCAAGCTGCTATATCAAGATTGTATGGGGTTTTCTTTTTCCCACAAAAGGATCTTCTCTAGTCAGAAAAGGCATTAATTCAGGGGATTTCTCTGGTGTGCATTGCATGGTGTGGTTG
Organism: Phaenicophaeus curvirostris; assembly: GCF_032191515.1. Classification (NCBI taxonomy): domain Eukaryota; kingdom Metazoa; phylum Chordata; class Aves; order Cuculiformes; family Cuculidae; genus Phaenicophaeus; species Phaenicophaeus curvirostris. The sequence continues at coordinate 11,485,543 of NC_091394.1, forward strand.
CGGGATCACAGCCAGTGATCCCACCTGTGGTCTTACAACCTATTAATGTCCAGTGCATAGATAAACCTACACAATTGGCACTAGACCCAGGTCCACCGGATGGCTCCATGGTGACTTTAAAATGTGTTGTATAGTAGTAATGCCAGTTTGTGTCACAGGGTAGTTGTGATGTTCATAGTGCCAGCATTCATAGAACACTTAAAAATTAAAAAAACACACTGGATTGTGTGTTCCTGTAAATAGGGAAGTGGTTTGACTTAGTTGTGAGTGATAAAATTTAGTTATGTGGAGTTATCAGTAGACTGAAACCTGCTTGGAAAAAATTACAGAAATCTCCTGAGGGTTAGGACACCTTGCTAACAGCCACCTCATTTCACAGTCTCAAGCCTAAACTGGAAATATACTCACCTTTCTCTCAAGCTGGCTCTGTAGCCCAAGTGTGAGTGAAGGGGCCATCCAGTTTTCATGCACCAGGCTCAAGTAGAGGATAATGAAATTGTAAAATGTCTTCTCTGCTTTGTTTTGCTATTGATGACTGAAACCAGACACCAACAGCAAAATAAAGATTATCCCATGAAAACAGAAGTGAAGGAAGCCTATTCCTTTGAAAGGAGTTATAATAGCATTTTAGGGTGAGACAGTGGAAAGATTAAACCCTTGTCCTGAATATGATCCTGAAATGCCTGTCTCTATGTATATACAAACAAGTAAATAAATAGCTTAGTGTTGAAAACTGCTGAGCACATTCAGTAGTTGAACTCAGTGGGATTACAAGTGCTTGCTGCCTGCTTTACTATTTTAATATCCATCTTGAAGACTTTAGGAAAATTTAGGATCAGCCTTTTATGCCATCCAACAGTAAACTTTCCTTGTCAGACTGTAATCACATCCTCAGTTGTTCTCCATCAGCCTAGCCACAGAATTCGCAACAATTACAGCTGTGCTGAAGTCCTGGGGAGGGTAACCTTCCCTTCATCCTGAGACAAAAGTCTCCTGACTCCTCAAATATTTGTGTCTCAATCTCAAATATTTTGTTGGCTTTCTGGGACAAGTTGAATTTATAAATATGAGATGAATTAAGCTTGGTATGGCATAATACTTTGGCCCCATCTCTACAATTAAAGCTGCTCTTAAGGCCCAAACAGTAGTTACATGTTTTTCTCCATACTCTGCTGAATTCCACAGAAAAACAGTTTCACCCATCTTTTGTGCTTTACTGTGGTTGTAGATAAAACTGGGCTAACACGGATTCTTCTTGTGATCTTATTTTTTTCCTGACATTGCAATACAACAATAATTGCAATAATATGTGGAAACCTAGGATTCTGTACACACTGTATAGGCCAGTCTCAACTGATTGGCAAGGACGTGGGAGATGGCTGGTTGGTGCAGCTGTCGTGGATGATCTGAATGTACTAGGGAGACAAGCCTCAAACAGCCTTATACCAACCCAAGTTGTGCCAGGCTTATAAATACGAAACCTTTGATGGGAGATGAGATGGGGAGTGGTGTGGGAAGACCGAGACACTGTGTCTTACTCTTTGCATGTTGTCATCTCAGTGCTCGGTGCTCATCTGAGGTTTCAAGCCACTGCTCAAGCCAGATAAACTGTAAATTCTGCTTTTGACTTTAACGTTTATCCTATTCTCCAACTGGATGTTTCACATAACTTGAAAAAAAAAAACCCAACCAACTACAAGATTCAGCTAAGGTTTGCAAATTTGGATCTCACAGCTTCATGTAATTTTAAGTGATAGTTAAGGAATTGTTTCTTCTTGGATGGAGGGGTGCAACCTCCCAACCCAATGCTGGAGTGTTTGTTGGCAAACCTCAGCTTGCTGCATGTCAGCCAACATCAATAACAAAATACCAATGAATTGCATCCCAAACAGGACTTCACTGTTTCTAAAGTGGTTTAATACACACAAACTCTGGAACGAGTCCAGAGAAGAGCAACAAAGCTGGTGAAAGGGCTGGAGAGCAGGTCTTACAAGGAGCGGCTGAGAGAGCTGGGGTTGTTTAGCCTGGAGAAGAGGAGGCTGAGGGGAGACCTCATTGCTCTCTACAACTACCTGAAAGGAGGTTGTAAAGAGGAGGGTGCTGGCCTCTTCTCCCAAGTGACAGGGGACAGGACGAGAGGGAATGGCCTCAAGCTCCGCCAGGGGAGGTTTAGGCTGGACATTAGGAAAAAATTCTTCCCAGAAAGGGTCATTGGGCACTGTCAGAGGCTGCCCAGGGAGGTGGTTGAGTCACCTTCCCTGGAGGTGTTTAAGGCACAGGTGGACGAGGTGCTGGGGGGCATGGTTTAGTGTTTGATAGGAATGGTTGGACTCGATGATCCGGTGGGTCTCTTCCAACCTGGTTATTCTGTGATTCTATGAAACCAACACAAGTCCATACAAATACATATGTAATACCCACCCCTCTACATTTGCAGATAACTGGATATTGCCATGTTATTTTTTATGCCACATTTTGACTGCCATTCTATTTCAGTTATTAGAGGCTTGGGGTGTGGGATGCAGTGCCTGTTAAATCTAATTACCCTTACCATTATCATCAATTAACCCCGATTAATGTCAGATAGTAATGCAAAAATGTCAGACTGTTTTCTGCAATTCAGTACAGATGAATTCAGGGGAAGTGGTAATGACATCTTCAGGCTGTGCACAAGAAACTCAGGCTACTGAAAAAAAAGTAGTTGCTTGTGTAGGCCAAGCAACTGGTGCTTTCTGTTGTCAGGTCACTCAGCTCTTCAAATGGGAGGTGATTTTGGCTAGATGGTGAAGCGGGGCAATGTTCTCCAGCATGACAGCATTGGCAGCTTTTCTAGCAGCCTGACAAGGAGGAGTACTACTGGCACCACCTTCATCACTTGGCTAATTTCTCTTTGTCTTCTAGTATTATGGATTAATTTTCCCAGCACAAGGCAGTTTGTTGTAGAATGCTGATTTTGTTAATCTTATAAATATTTAGTATATAATGAAAAAAATCTGATTGAGTCTTTTCAGGTTTTGAATTTTGCTCTTATAGACCTGTTTTTTTTCTTTCTGCTTCAGGCCATGGGGGCCTTGCTGAGTAAGGATTAAGCCTTCTGCTTTACACGACATCTCACTGGAAGTGATGTCAATGCCCTTGTCCTAGTCCATTCTTCATACTTGTAAATGAAAGGAACCCCAGTTCAGTTGAAAGGTTCTGTGTGCATGGTGAGAATCTCCTGAAGGACGGCAATGGCTTGCAGGCCAAGGGAGTTGGGTGACAGGAGTGAGACCAATTTAGCGTTGCTAGTGTAACACTTCAAGATAAAAATTAAGAAAAAGCATTAAAAGGTGAGGAAAACAGATTCTGCCGAAGAGAGTTACTTCCCCTACTTGTTTAAAAAAAAAATTAAGTAGCTCACTCAACAATAGGTATTATGACATCAGTGTGTACAATTTTGCCATAAGTGCTTTTCATACATAGCTTTGCTGTTAAACTAAGAATGGAAAATAGAGTCACTTTTACTAAGTTAACATTATGATGTTTATTATAGTAGTCATATATAATAGCACAAGTTTACTGATGTTATTGGCTCATGAACAGTAAGACTCAGCCAAGCCCAGTCCTGGCTATCACTCTAGGGATGATGAATCTAAGAAAGGAGTTGCTCAGAATGCTCAGATTTTCTGCAACTTTTCCTAAATCTGTTGCTTTACCCTGGCTGCAGTATGTAGCTTGGAAACCTAGGGCAGAGTTGTGCATTATGGGGATAAAGCACTGTTCAAAATATCCTCTGACTGCATCTGCCAGCATATCTCCTCAGCATCCTCTACCATCACTCATCACTTTCTGATCCTTTCTATTGACATAACCTGCATCAGGATTTGGAAAGCTTTCAGGGATGATTATTGCATCTGTGCAAGGCAAAGATGACTGTTTCTCATTATTCTGTTAGGATGTAGCATGACACATATGACAAATACTTTAACAACTATGTCTCTTTTGTTATTTCCACAGATTTAGTTATTAGTAGTTGGTGACAAACATCCTGAATTTTTCACTTTTTTGTAATGCAGCAAGGAACATCAGTAATTGAAGAAAAAGATTACTTTTCTAATGACAAAGACTGTATATGAAATACAAACTGCTTTAAGAATGGAACCCGTTTCAGTACCCAGCAATACAAAGAAACCCCACTAGTTATTTTATGAAAGATTATAATAAAAAAGAATAACATACATCTATTTGAGATATATAGATATATAGTAATACTTCATTTCTTCCTATGCTACCAATAGCCTCAGTTACAATATTTTACACTGTATCTGTGAAACTGCTGAATGGCATTAGGTTTTAGGGAGCGCAAGTGTGATCTACTGGTCAAAGCACAGGTCTGAGAAAGGGGAAGTTTATACTGTAGGTCCGTGTTTGTGTCAATGTCTAAATTATTCTATCTGATCAACTCAAAGGCAGTTTGGTTATATACAATGGTATCTCAGCCATACCTCACAGCTTTCCTATCTAAAAAAGGAGTAGGAACAAAAATCATTATCTCATTGACTAAAACATTGTTTGGTCCTTAAGAAAGATCAGTGATATGTGCTCCACAGAAAGGCAGAAGAATACTAAAGTAAAGACATTTTGAAATAACAATTTGGAATTTCCCACTGCTGTTCTTTTTGCTTCATATGTAGGCTGGTTTGTGCTGTGGAGTACTGAGGCTTTAAATCCCTTCTGAATGTTAAGCTTTATGAAGTATTTTGATAACTTCAGTTGAGAAGCACTATATAAGCCAAAGTAGTATTATTATTAATTGCTTTATTATACAGTACTCACAGATGTCAAGAAATATAAATACTGGAGTTTCTTTGGCAGCTGTAGGCCTAGCAGGGTTTGCACAAACTGGAATGAAAGGCTTGTACTTTTTTTTTTTTTTTTCCTGAGTGTTGTTTGCAGAAATACATATTTCAAGAATTTCACTTTTCAAGTTCTTACAGTATGAAAGAGATTTCCTTCTGTATCCCTGAGATAAATGTAACTATCTTTCTCCTCACTAGAAAGGGAGAAAGTAAGTGAAGAGAAGAGAGAGCCTGGCTTCATCTATTGCTGCCATGAAGCTGTCTCAGACCCTTGAAATGTATTTTTTTTTTAACATTTTCTTGCTGTCTCATGTAACAATAAGGATCCCGCACTTGTACTTTGTCATGTTGTCCTACCCGAGATTACTGACGAGTAAAATGATGTGGGAATTTCAAAATCTCAGATAAATCCTGGTTCTGCATTGCACAGGTTCTGCATTTTACTTGTCTCTTTGTGTAAAGCTATTTTTTTTTTCACCATTCATAAGATAAATGGAAGTCTGCAAAGTAGAACAAAGCATATATCTACTAAGCCGTTGATATTTTATTGAGTCACAAAACCACGCATACTCCTCCTGTGATAAACAGCCTGTCCTACTCCTGAATGTCAACTTTGCCATTGACTTAGTGGAAGTGGTGTGGTCCTGATCTTGATTCCTTTCTCGCTCCCTTGAATCCTAGCAATATGTGCATTCTTATGACAGAGGCAATATCCATTTTGACTCTTCCCTTTTAGCTTGCTTAACAGTTTACTAAGAGTGCCAAGAAATTATTTTTGCCTCCATAATCCCTTCTTTATGAGAGCACTCATATATTTTTGTAGTATTCCTAAACTCTGTTGACCTGCAAAGGAAGAACCTTGGGTTTAAGAAAAATAACCTCTCATATGGTAGGTGTATGCCATTAGAAGTGAGGGGCCAGGGCAGGTGATTGGAGGTTGGGATCTACTAAGGCTGAATCCTTCTTTGAATTCCTGTATACAAGGCCAGTGATGTTGTTAGCTTTATCTTTATGATCTACACATAAATAAATGGTATACAACAATGTAGTTCACAGTGGTTTGGAAGTGATTGCCTTTTTTAGCAAGAAATGGTTAAAAAAATCAGTAGTCACTTTTGTAATTCTTTTTCGGTGCTTTATGCTTAGAAGCTTGTTTGTTGTTATCAAAGGCAAAGTCTTGATTCACTGTAACTGTATGACCTAATTAGAATCAAATTTCTATTCACACATATTTCATAAATAAATTAAATGACTTTGCACATTCTTTTCTTCAACTTTTGGAGACACGTATCCTGAGTAAAAAATGTAATATTGCAAATAAATTATTTTCTTTGAAATAAGAATTTTGCAAACATTGGCCTAGTGCTGTCTCTTTTGCTGCAAGCTAATGTCTCTCTTTATTACCATGATAAAAACTGGAACACAGAGGTGTGACATTTTCTTTATTTACACACAGTTTCAATGAACAAAAATGTAGGTTGTCATAATTTGTAGGATTTGCGTGGTGTTAGTTCTGATTACGTGCAGGGGGACGTATCAGTGATTTTGTTAACATTAACTACTGCACGGTTGCTGCTATCAAGAAATTCTTAGACCACAACTGAACACAAAGGGCCTTGGCTGCATATCATCAAGTGAAGTAAATAATCTTTTCCGTCAGTACCTGGCCACGGCCTTCTGACTGAGGAATGATGTATACAGGTGACTTTGAATGACTTGGTTGCTGAAAAATTTGATGTGAAGCTGTGTGGCAACATTTTTCCAAAGTGACAGTATCTTTTCATTTCAAATTCAAGAATCTCTCATTCTTAGAAACAGTGGGCTTTTCATGTTGTCAACACAAGGCTGTGAGCGCTGCTGCCAGACCCATGCAGCGAACACGCTGAGATTGCCAGCAGAGAGAGATTTATGTGTCCACCGTTGCGGTGAGCTACGGAGAAGCTGAGATAGTCTCAGGTATGTCATTCAAAGAGAAATCCCAGGAGTAACTTCCTTTTGCTGTGGGTAATAGGTTTTCATTTATATTAATTATATTCATGTCACGACCTTTCTGAGACTGATTTGATTTCCCCCCTTTGTCTTATTTACAAAGGCTCCCTTTCCTTCTATTTCTTTATTTGCTGCTGTCTAAAAGGCCCTTGTAAAGGCAAAAAAATAGTACAAATTCTGAGCAGTATCAGTGTAACAAATTTTCAGACTTGCCTGTCAAGGTCTGACATTAACTCCTTTCGCTTACATGACAGTTGGCAGGTAGATACCTCTTTGTTGTTTAAAAGGGAGCTTGTGTTGTGTTTCTCTCTGGCTTTTCAGTTTTATGCAAAATTCTTATTTCCTTATGCTATAAACATTTTCTATGAATTTGAAGGAAGCCAGAAATTGCTCCTCTTTCATTTCCTTTTCACGCATCCCCTGATTCTTTGTTGTGTACTATAAATACCATCGGACTGATTCCAGTGCTCCACCCAGATATTTTAGCAAGCTGAAGAGATGACTGAGGGCTGCTGCCTGCCAATCAGATGCTGTAGAAGGATGTGCCCATGTGCACGGAGGCAAGATGAGAGACATCCTGGCAGGGTCAAGTATGCATGTTCACTTTGCCAAGTGTCAGCTCCAATTACAGAATGCTAGCTACCTCCCAATGTTTTAAAAAATGCAACTCTTTCTAAAAGTACAAAGAATACTTCTTAATTGAAGGAAAACTCTCTTTCTTTTAATTTTTTATAAAGAGAGCATAAAAAATTTAAATGAAAACTTTTAAAGGGTATAGCTTGAAATGTAGAAAAGTTGGGAGTGTTGCTGCGGTATATTTGACTCTAAACCCTAACTGTAAATTGGCACTTTTTATTGTGCAGTAATTTAACCTCATTTTCATTATGTATCTTCTTCTTAGACCCGACATGAGGTGATTATTCCTCTCTTTGGCTAGGCAATGTACCTCTTAACCATCATAAACCACAGATTTGACTCAAACTCTGAAGTCATTACACTAAGTCCAAGAAAGTGCTTCTAATGACACTCACTAGATGCCAGTGATCTTGGGATCAGATCTTTTGTTAGAAATGGTACAGTCCTTTTCTGTCCAGAAATAGACAATGCACAGAGTTAAAAATGTGTTTGACAGTGAATATAGAGTGGGAAGAAAGTTCAGGACACAAAATATTCTGGAGTCAGATTCACCGGGTTTAACACAGTCCACTAAAATAAAATATTTTTCTGCGGTATGCAGCCTGCCACCAGATTACAAGATCTAACGGAATCTCTGCTGCAGAAGACCTAGTGAACTTGGTGTTTATAGCAGCCCTGCGAAGTATGATTTCAAGTCCCTGGTTTGAATTAGGGATTTGGACATTGTGCTGCAACCCTATCAGCACTAGCATTCAGGGTTTATCACAAGCACCCAGTGTACTTGTTCACAACATCAACTGGAGGAAGCAGTTTCTTTCCAGCCAGACTTGAGGCAAGCGTATGATGAGGACAGAATTTTGTTCTCTATAAGTTAATGTCAACAACTTCTGTTAATGTTTTGTTCCTATTAGTTTAAATTGCTTCCTGACAAGCTGATTTCTGCGTCTGCTTCCTTAATATGCCAATGGGTTGCAGGAAAAAGCCTATGGGGATTTTTGGAGATGACCCTGCCTCTAACCGGCAGAAGACTGAGATGCCGCACTTCCCGTGTTGAAATGCCCATGGGAGCCAAGACTTTGTGCCAGCAGTAAATGAGTTGTCTGAAGCTTCACCAGTGAGTCAGACCATCACTTCTCTTTAGCAATTTTATAAAGTGTTGTGCTGATCTAGTTCGCTGAGGTTAAATGTCACCCTTGACAGAAAAACTGAGTGGAGATCGGCATTTACACAACTGCCCTTCTTCACTAGCTTTCAAACGCCTCCTCCACACAAAACAGCAGGCTAAACAAGAGGGCTTTGTATCAAAGCCTACTCTGAAATACTTCTGAAGATTCTCTGACTAAGTGAAAATATGCCAAAGACTTAATGTATTTAGAAACTTGAAACTCCCACATGCTTTTCTAACTGCTTTAACAAAACCCAAGTCATGGAGGTCTGCATTTTCAGAGATGTTAAAGGGTTAAACATGAAATCCATGGGAAATATGAGTATTAAAATTATTTGGAACCTAGGACTTTCCCTTTTCTTTTATCATAATTACTGTGTCAAGCCCAGGAGCTTCTCTCCCTTCTCTGGTGCAATTTATTTAATTATGCTGGAGAATTGCACACTAATATGCTATGTTTTCTTTCTCTCAGTTTAGTTTCACCTAATAGACTGCTTACAGGTATGTGAAACCCTAGCCGCTGGTCAGTGTATCATATCTTAACTTACTGATCACTGCTGATGGCATATGTTATATGTAAAGTAAGACTCCTAAGCAATATTTCTAAAGCCATGAATGATAGCTGCAGTGCCTTTCAGAACACAGTACAGAAGAATTTCAGGTAGCTGAGACTCCACCCAAGACAAGATCCAAAATGGGTTTTTTTTTTCAGTTGTGAGCTAGAAGAAATCACTTTGGAAAGGCCTAAATTAAACAGACTAGCCATTATCACTTCTTTAAAGCTTCTAGTCCCAAGGTGGAGTTAATCTGTTTTTACAATGTGTCTAACATGCCCAACAAAAACAATTAACACCTAGATCTTATGTCAAATTCTGTGTGTAGATAGAGGAAGTATTTTTATTGTAGTGAACCGTCTACTATAGCTTGGAGCCCATCTGCAAGCACAGAAAAGACTGTCAAAACTCACTAAGAATAGGATTATTTTAAATTAACAATGGTGATTGTTGTTTTCCCCATCACCCATTTGCACTTCAGAAACTAAGGATAAAAGTGTCTCGAAAGTGAAAGCTGTTGTGTTTGGAAATTAATATTTTTATGCGGAATATTTTGTATCACAAACATTTCTCATGAAAATCACTATTCACAATACCTCAGTGTGCTATCAGAAGTGGCAAAATCGGTCAGCAGCATCAAATATACTTTAGCTTTGTACTTGAAGAGAAATGTCAAATATATAACCTAACAGACAAAGCAAGTACCTTAAAAAAAACCCCAAAAATAATTCAGAGTAATATATTGGAAATAACGAAGCTCAACTGGTAAAAGTAGCTCATATATTTGTTTCGTATTGTTTTTAATTCTGCACAAAAGATTCTGAGTTTTTCAGGGTGAACAATCAAATGATAACAGAAAGCCTTTTAGGATAGGGAGTGGGATGAGAAACATTATTGCTTATTTAGGTACATATTTAAGTCTAGAAACCTATTTCAAAGAAGGAGAGAATTAAATTTTTGACAAAGTTGCCAGCATGTTAAAGCTGAACTGCTGGGAACGTTTTTTGGTAGCTTGTAATAACAGGTATAAATTGTAAGCTCCATGGTTTTAAACAACACATATGTTGATGTGTCACATTTATTATGCAGTACAGAAATCTCTGCACTTCTGTGTGTGGATATACAAAGCACTTTGGATTTCCTAACTGTAAGAAGATGTTTTCATTTAAAGTCAGTATCACTAAGGCTCAGCTAGCAAATTATTACTCTCCAGTCCACATGAACAGTGTCAAATACCTTAGTGACACTTTAGCACTGTCAGAGATCCAAAGTGTTTATATTTCTGGTTACATCATACTAAAAGCAAAAAGCACCGGTATGCTGAATGCATCTACAAATTGTACTTATGGCAGAAGTGCTATCTATTGGGCACTGGAACAGGCTGCCCAGGGAGGTGTTTGAGTCACCATCCCTGGAGGTGTTTAAAGGACACGTGGGTGATGTGCTGAGGGGCATGTTTTAGTGATTGATAGGAATGGTTGGGCTTGATGATCCAGCGGGTCCTTTCTAACCTAGTAATTCTATGATTCTATGATAAGAAACCCAGTTCTGTATCATCCCTCGTGTTGATTTCTGTATGTCACACTGATTTGTAACAGGCATCTCATGACAAAATTGCCCTGTCTGGACAGCCGATATGGGTGAGGAGAAGTGGTAAAACCTGAATCCCAGATTACGCTCACTTCTGGTCTCCATATGAGGCATGAGGTTCTTCAAACACATTGAGTTTGGTCCCTCTTGTTAAAATAACTTTTTGGGTTTGTGCTTCCTTCAGTCCTTCAGTTTACCTCACATCTCCATCCGGTACCCCCCTGCCTGAGTCTTAGGGTGACAAGGGGTTCATGAAAACGTCTTTCCACTGAAATCTGCTTTAGCCAGAATGACTTAATGAGAGATGGCCTAGCTACTGTTTGTCAAACTCACGCATGTCATATTTGCAACACAATCAGACTCTTGAAAGCAGAGGCTTATGTGATCAAGTCTTCCTTTGAACTTCTGGATTCTCATTAGCAACACAAAGCTTTGTCATGCTGTTGCAATAAATCATATTTTAATAACTGTTAAACCCTTCGAGCATAAAGTTTAATAGTAACATTTGCAGGAATTAAATAGTTTCAATGAGTATTAGTGTTTATGGCCTAAACCCGTTAGAAGCTCACCACCTGCTACCTCAGGTGGGGACTGAGGTTTGCCTTGGAACAGGGGCTGATTGCATCAAACACTGAATAAATGCATTGAGTAATGGTAGAATAAAAAAGGTTTCTGTCCCAAAGTTTCCATGTTAAAAACACAGACCTGGAGAGGAGTGTGGAAATGGAGCAGAACGTGCCAGCTATGATATCGAGGGATTCCTTTCCCATGTCATAAGAGTTGCTATTTTTTAAAGGGATGGGACTCTGTCTCAGGATTTACCACTGGCAGGCAAGAATTAGCCAAATTTCAAGAAACTGTGTGCTGCAAATAGACTGTAGGAGGAAGGGGGTAGCAGACACAGACTGAGGCTACAAAGAAAAGGTGAACATTAGTGGAATGGGAGGGCAAAAAAAGGCAGGGAACCGAAAGGCTATCCATCCTGCTGGCTGTACAGCTAGACCCACCAACTCACCACAGTACTTGTGTTTCTGCTCAAGCTTCTTGCTCTGCTGGCTGAACTGGGTCTGTTTAGAAACCTTGACCTCCATGGGGGAAGGATTAAGCAATGCAACTGTTTGCTGCATTGGAAGCAAATGTCTTGGAAGCAGTTGACCACAAGGGGTTGGAGGACACAGAGGTTTACATGGTTATGACTCTACCAGGGCTGCCTCCTCCCCACAGCACCCTGCAGTGGTGTGAGGAGTTGCTTCTCTGCTTGCTCTCACATTCCCCTCCTAAAATGCTTCTTCTTAGCTATCAAAGTGGCACTAAGTACCTAATGGGTGCCATTAGTCACAGCCCTGACAATGTCAGGGGACACGCAGTGAGCCAGCAAGCAGGGACAGCTGTCTCTTCACGCAGTGATTCTTCTGCTGGTAAGCTATTTAAGAGCAAATCCCAAGTCCCGCTGAAGCCTATGGCAACACTCTTGCTGGCATATTTCAGAGCTGGAGTTAGTCCTTCGAGTGCTTGATTTGAATCAATAGCCTACTTCCACTTAGGCCACCAAAACTGTATTTTCATACTTGCTTCTGCTATAACTGCAGTATAATTGATGTACAGGAATTTTTTTTTCTTTCTTCTGAGTGGAAGATCGCCACAGACCAACATTCCAAACAATTCATAATGATCAGCCCTAATGTCCATTTTTATTACTAAAGACAACAATTCACCAGCAAAATAGAATATCAGATGTCAGTGAAAAAATTGCCAGCTTTTTTTTTCTTGTGTATAATTAAAAAAAAATGTGCACAGGGATAAACTACAAGTTGTAATCTTGACTTTTGCCATAGATGCCCTAGTAGTCTTTTAAAACTCGTAGGCTCAAAGGGCCATAAAAGAAGTAGATTTCTTGTAACCAATTGTAAATGTAGTGAATTAGAAAAAGCTTTCCTGATAGTCAGTAAATAACTGTTTACAGACAATAAGCAACTGCATTAGAGTTTCTGATACTGCACATCTTTTCAGATCCACCAGTTAACTAACCAGGGACTGGAGCAGTGTGTGCACACATCGGAATGTATCTGCAGTGAGCGAAATAGCCTTTATTTTATTGTTCCATGACAAAACATGAAAAAAAATATAGCAGAGTAAAAACTCATTTTGGGTATAATGAACAAATATGGGTTGCAATAAGCTAATAGTGCTTCTCCTAACATAAAACCACAAAAGCAAGGCTGTGCCTATGCTGACCTCCGTGCAATCATTTAATGGCTGCAGCATTCATTTCCACTAATGCTTTTAGTGTCAGTGGAGAATGAGAGCAGAATCTGGCTTTCTGTTGGCAAAAATTCTCCCTGAGAGCAAAACCTCTCCATTCCAAGACCTTTCTTGCAGTGTTCACACAAACTGCATTATGTTCGTTCTTAATATTCTGCATGCTTTGTGTTACACAATTCCAAACCATTTAACCCTTTAATACAATGTCAAATCATGCCTATAAACTCTGATTCATAGTTTTCATTAATTTATACCTAAGGCTATTTAGTATAAAGAAGGGGTGAGCTCTCATGCTTATACAGTAGACCAGTGGCAATCCCTGTTTTCAGTACACAATGGGGGATGATGTGATTGAGAGCTACCCTGCAGGGAAGGACCTGGGGGTGCTGGTTGAGGAGAAGCTTGACGTGAGCCAGCAGTGTGCACTTGCAGCTCAGAAGGCCAACTGTAACCTGGGCTGCATCAGAAGAAGCATGGCCAGCAGGTTGAGGGAAGTGATTCTGCCCCTCTATTTCTCTCTTGTGAGACCTCATCTAGAGTATTGTGTCCAGTTCTGGAATCTTCAACACATGAAGGATATGGAACTGTTGTTACGGGTCCAGAGGAGATCAAAGATGATTTTAGGACTGGAGCACCTTCCATATGAGGACAGGCAGAGAGAGTTGGGGTTGTTCAGCCTGGAGAAGAGAAGGCTCCAAGGAGATAGCGACCTTCCAGTACCTGAAAGGAGCCAACAAGAAACCTGGAGGGGGAGTATTCATGAAGGCTTGTGGAGACAGGATGAGGGGAAACAGGTATAAACTGAAGAGTGGCAGATTTAGACTAGACATTAGGAAGAATTTCTTCACCATGAGAATGATGAGACACTGAAACATGTTGTCAAGAGAAGTTACAGCTGCCCCATTCCTGGAGGTGTTCAAGGCCAGGTGGGATGGAGCCTTGGGCAGCCTGATCTAGGGGGATGTCCTTGCCCATGGCAGGGGAGCTGGAACTAGATGATCTTTGAGGTCCCTTCCAGCCCTAACTATTCTATGATTCTAAGTTTGTGTAGTGACTCTTCTTGTTTCTTATATTGCTTTCAAGCAATTGCTAGAGCAAAAAAAGCATCATTGTCACACTGCAATGAAGGGATTAAAATGCCTTTTTTCTGTTTTGTAACATAGAATCATAGAATCATAGAATAACCAGGTTGGAAGAGACCCACTGGATCATCGAGTCCAACCATTCCTATCAATCACTAAATCATGCCCCTCAGCACCTCGTCCACCCGTCTTTTAAATACCTCCAGGGAAGGTGACTCAACCACCTCCCTGGGCAGCCCGTTCCAGTGCCCAATGACCTTTTCCATGAAAAATTTTTTTCTGATGTCAAGCCTGAACCTCCCCTGGCGGAGCTTGAGGCCACTCCCTCTCGTCCTATCCCCTGTCACTTGGGAGAAGAGGCCAGCTCCCTCCTCTCCACAACCTCCTTTCAGATAGTTGTAGAGAGCAATGAGGTCTCCCCTCAGCCTCCTCTTCTCCAGGCTAAACAACCCCAGCTCTCTCAGCCACTCCTTGTAAGGCCTGTTCTCCAGCCCCTTCACCAGCTTTGTTGCTCTTCTCTGGACTCGCTCCAGAGCCTCAACATCCTTTTTGTGGTGAGAGGCCCAGAACTGAACACAGTATTTGAGGAGCGGTCTCACCAGTGCCGAGTACAGAGGGAGAATAACCTCCCTGGACCTGCTTGTCACACCATTTCTGATCCAAGCCAAGATGCCATTGGCCTTCTTGGCCACCTGAGCAAGAAGATTCTGATTGGCCATTATGAAGGATGAACTAAGCCCTGTACTGAGAAGTGGTAGCAACCCCCAGGGATCAATGGTCATCTCCAGATTCCATGCAATGTGCAAATATAGCACATTCCTAGTTAGTACTACATCTACGTATGTGTTGTTTCCAAAGAGCTACTCTTTCAAAACCAGGAAAAGAAATTGAAAAACAAAAAGATAAATTGATTGTGATGAAGTATTTTTATATAAAAATGTGAATGGAAAATACCTCTTTAGAATGAATTTATTGTAAGATCAGAAAGCTGCATCATCAAGGAAAAAGGTTATTTTGCTGAAAAAACTAGTCCTGGTTCAATAAGGAAGTGAAAACAACCATTGAACATACACAATATATGAAAATGGTGTGGGAACTAAGCAGAGTGACCAATATAAATTAACTGCTCTGGAAGCTGAGAACAGGAAACTAGAAATAGGGGGAGGAATCCATGACAGGTATTTTCTACATATCCTTGCAGTAGAAAAAACACAGTGATGGGACAAGACTTTCTAAATTGCAATGTATAAATTATTAAAGTAAAAAAGGTATTTGGTGCTGGGGTCTGTTTTTTTAAAAAAAAATACTTCAGGAGATCAGCCTAAAACATTTCTCTACTTGATGGCAGTTGGTTTTTTTTCGACAGAAATGTTTTGTTTGCCTGGAAGGAAATGCATAAAGTATAGTCGTATAGTTCATTTGGTAATTAGTTTTGGTGAGATCATGAGCTAGGACAAAAAATGCATTTTGGGCACGTGGTGTATCTGCTAAGCCTATCTCTCAGGACTGCTGGAAAAAGAAGACCCAGGTCTCCTTCTGCTATGCAAACTGAAACTGGTTTGGGATGCAAGTTTCCGGCCATGGTCCCTTGATAGTCCTGAGAGTGCTAAATTTTCACACAAGGCTATCGTGCTTTGTGAGAATTGCACTGAAGCCATCTTCCTGACTGATTTGCATAATATAACAAGTTCCTGTTAGGTGAAGTTTATTATAAAATTATGGTATATGTACTTAGTTCTGTGAGAGGTGCAGGCTTTGCCCCAGATGGTATCTATGGGGTGTGATGCAAATGGTCAACGTGGTTTCAAAATTTCTCTGGATGTGCAGACAATGTGAACATGTTCCTGATTACAAGTTTGTATTTTTTTTAATAACAGTGAAACCACATTTGCCATGTGAAAAACACAAAACCAAATCCTTTCTCCTAAAAAAAAATCTGATTCTTCCACTGAAGAAATCATCTTTGGATTTTCGCGCTACCTTCTTGCTTCTTTCCTTCTTGCTTTTGGCCACATCAAAGGAAATAGCAAAAGCTCTTCATTATTGTTCTGAATATATTTTAAAATCTTGTGCTCTGTGAACAGCAGAAATGAAGCCTGGTTTTGTATTTATTTGCATCTTTTTCCTCCAGCATCCTCTTTCTCATGTAGGCTAGCACAATCCCACTCTGCAGGGACTGGCAAATCCAGTTGCTATTCCCAAACCTTGGGGGTGTGGGCCACCTGGCAGCTGTCAAACAAAGTGTACAGTGATTTGGTGATCATGATGTGCTACTCTTAGTTCCCCTACCTTCATTAGTTCATTAGCACCTTCATTAGTTCCCTCACTTTTCATTCAGTAGGGGAACTAATTGAGGCTCCTCTCCGCCATCTAACCACTGATGTTTTTTAAACTCTGAAGCATCCTAGCAGTCTCCCCCATATGATTAAACTGGCAAGTTAGTTCAAGAATTATTAATAATTACTGATGGAAGCAAGAAATGCCTTATTTTCTGCAAAGCTCTCATTTCCTTATGCAAGTACTCTGCAGGCAAAAGACGAGGCAGTGAGGTACTGTTTCTGTCCACATTGTATTCTGGTGACTCTTTGAAATTTTAGGCTGCTTAATGTGTGGGCCTCAGAGCAAAAGTATGTGTGCAACTTGGGACATTTATAATGTTTATATAATACAAGCTAGTTGTTATGGGGATATTATTTTAAATAGAAACATATTTGTATTTCATTAATACATCATACCAAAGTAAAGCAATGGATTTTGTAGATGATAAAATGACATCCTTTTATTTCCCCTAGTTTTGGCATCTGGGGAAAAAAAAACCAGGGTACAAGCAAAAGATAGAGGTACAGTATGGGTGATGACAGGTAAAGCAGACTATTAAGACTAATCCTGCAGCAGGTAATTATGCCCAGCTATGACACACAGTATTATATACCTGTCATGACCGTGATTACAGGTCTTGGACAACAATACTACATTACAGAAATGTTCCTCAGTGGCTCAGAGTCTAGGTTGTGTTCTTAAATTACAAAAAAATTCTTAATATATAAAGTAGGGTGCAGATTAGCATGTTTTTTTCATGCCAGACTAATTTTTTCTAATTTTCTACATGGTTTTTATTCAGTATATGAGTGCAAATCTTCATGGTTGAGTTAGGGTTGAAGTTTTTTCTTAGTAGTTTCGCATTTCATTGATGACCTGTTGGTAGTACTACAAACTGAAGAGTCTGTCTAAACCAGAATTCAGGCACAGAACAATCCTAACACGTGCAGTTCTGTTTTAGTACTGGACTAGGGGGTCATTTAACACTATATGCAGATTGCAGAGCTGTGAGCAGAAAAATTAATTGCAAATAGTGTGTCAGGAATAAAACATTTAAAAAGAATAAACCCAAAACAACAATGAAAAGACAAGCCTCTAAACTCTCAAAAAAACATTTCCTTGACTAAGGCTTTTTTATGTATGTCTATGGTTATACTTCATCCTTCAAAGCAATGGTTTTTGTTTTGTCTTCTCACTCCTCCATCTTAATACTTTGCTTTGCATCTTGTTGCTGTAAGTAAATCCTGTTACTGAACTCAGGGCAACTCTGGGGCACTTGTGATGAAGAAAAGAAGGCAGAGGAAGGCGACAAGGGGGAAGGAAGGAGAGGAAAGGAGAGGGAGGGAAAGGAAGGTGAGGAGGGAGAGGAAGAGAGACAAAGGGAGAAGAAGGTGAGAAGGGAGAGTGATGCTGTGAAAAGCCAAACTCAATAATCAATGCCAATTTGATTATTAAGCAGGTATTCCTTTAATAAACGGCACCCTAATGTGTCCAACCATTGAGCCTGGTTACATGACTTTTATACTGATATAAACATACATATTCATAAAGATTCCTGGAATTATGTTACATGTCCATTTTTTTCCAGGAATTTATTATCAGTCTGTCACCCACTCTTGTATGCACGTAACAGTTTCTTTTTGCCTTCAGAAGCCTCTGATGCTCTTTATCTTATCTCCTTCCTCACTGTGTCCTCTTGGTGAGCTCAGGTCTGTTGTTTGTTCCTGTTGTGGGACTGTCCTTTCAATACTTGATTTGTTCCTTGTTTCAACTAGTAAACAAACTAAAGTCCTGTTATAATCACATTGTTTCTAACTGCAAGCTGGCCAAGATTTGATTCTTATAATTGCTTAAGCTAATTACTTCCCTTAACATAATGATTTATTCCTTCCCTCAAGATGAAGAAAGGAAGGTGAGGAGGGAGAGGAAGGAGAGGAAGGAAGAGGAAGGTGAGGAGGGAGAGGAAGAGAGGGGAGGGGAAGGGAAAGGAAGGAGAGGAGGGAGAGGAAGGAAGAGGAAAGAGAGGAAGATGAAGGCAAGGAGGGAGAGGAAGGAGAAGAAGGGAGAGGAAGGAGAAGAAGGGAGAGGAAGGTGAGGAGGGAGAGGAAGAGAGGGGAAGGGAAAGGAAGGAGAGGAGGGAAAGGAAGGAGAGGAGGGAGAGCAAGGAAGAGGAAAGAGAGGAAGGTGAGGAGGGAGAGGAAGAGAGGGGAAGGGAAGGAAGGAGAGGAGGGAGAAGAAGGGAAAGCAAGGAGAAGAAAGGAATGTGAGGAAGGGATAGGAAGGCAAGGGAAGAGAGGGAGAGGGATGAAGGCGAGAAGGGAGAGGAAGGTAAGGAGGAAAGTGAGGAGGGAGAGGAAAGTAAGAAGGAGAGGAAAGTGAGGAGGAAGAGAGATGAAGGCAAGGGGGAAGAGGAAGAGAGAGGAAGGCAAGGAGGAAGAGGGAGAGAGAGAGACAAATGCAAGGAGGGAGAGGAAGGAGAAGGGAGAGGAGGAAGAGAAAGGGAGAGGAAGGAGAAGGGATAGGAAGGACAGGAGGGAGAGGAGGGAGAAGAAGGAGAGGAGAGAGAAGAAGGGAGAGGCAGGGAGCTGAAGGCGAGGGGGCAGGAAGGGAGGCTGCCTCCCCCCGCTCGGAGCCGCCCTGGCGGCGGGGCGGGCGGCGGGAGGGGCGAGGCGCGGCGGGGCCGGCGGCGGCAGAGGCGGCGGCAGAGGCAGCGGCGGGCAGGGCCGGGATCGCGGCGCCGCTCGGGTCGGGGCGCTCCCCCCGCAGCCCCTGGCATGGCCGGGCCGCTACCGCCCGCGCCCCCCGCCGCCTGCCCCGCCGCCCTGCGCAGCCTCCGACAGCGCGAGTTCCCACGGCTCCGAGGTACCGAGCGCCTCCCCGCGCCCGCCTCGCCCGCCGCTCCCCCTATCGCCCCTGCCTTCTGCTTCTCGCTGGGCTCATCCGTCTCCTTTTCCTTTTCCCTCTCCTCCCCCCCTCCTTCTATCTCTCCTTCCTTGTCCCTCTCCCTCTCCTCCTCCCTCTCCTCCTCCCTCTTCTCCTCCTTCTCCTTCTTCTTCTGAGGTGCTAAGGGGCATGGTTTAGTGTTTGATAGGAATGGTTGGACTCGATGATCCGGTGGGTCTCTTCCAACCTGGTTATTCTATGATTCTATGATTCTTCTCCTCTTCCTCCTCCTCCTCCTCCTCCTCCTCCTTCTCCTCCTCCTCCTTCTCCTCCTTCTCCTTCTCCTCCTCCTCCTTCTCCTTCTCCTTCTCCTCCTCCTCCTCCTCCTCCTCCTCCTTCTCCTTCTCCTTCTCCTTCTCCTTCTCCTTCTCCTTCTCCTTCTCCTTCTCCTTCTCCTTCTCCTTCTCCTTCTCCTCCTTCTTCTCCTTCTTCTTCTCCTCCTCCTTCTCCTTCTTCTTCTCCTCCTCCTTCTCCTTCTTCTTCTCCTCCTCCTTCTCCTTCTCCTTCTCTTCTCCCCCTTTCCCTTTCCCTTTCCCTTTCCCTTTCCCTTTCCCTTTCCCTTTCCCTTTCCCTTTCCCTTTCCCTTTCCCTTTCCCTTTTCCTTTCTCCTTCCCTTTTGCCCTTTCCCCCTTCCCTTCTCCTTCCCCTTCCTCTTCCCCTTCCCCTCTTCCTCTCCTTTCCTCTTCTCCCTCTCCTTTTCTCCCTCTCCTTTTCTCCTTCCTCTCCCTCTTCTTTTCTCCCTCCTCCTCTCCCCTGTCTCCTTCTCTCTCTCCCCATCTCCCTCTCCTCCAACATGAGTTCAGTAGCAGGACTTACATACTGCAACAAGATGCAAAGCAAGATATTAACAAGGAGAGGTTGGAAGATATTAACAAGGAGAGGTTGAAAATTGTGAAACAGGCCCTGCCTGAGTAAAGGTTTATCCTGAGGTGGAACTTTGTAAACAACTTTGGCAGCTTATATAGATCCCCCCCCAACATTAAACGCTTCTTGAACATATTACTTCAAATCTAATAATGAACGATATATTAAAATAATTAATTTTACTTAAAGACTTATCAATGCCCATGGTATTAGCTCATTAAAATACTTGGGGAAAAAATAGAACAGAGAGCAGAGTGAATGACATCAGTTTGGATGTCTTGAACCTGTCATTTAGGCAACTGTCAGTTAAGAGTCTTGCTTTACTACTTCATTTTGTCATTTCTTTGATTTTTAGTGATAGAAAGCAGGAGTGGCTTTCTGACACATGGGTGTTTGGGCAAAGAATGGAGTTACACACCTAGTTACCCTTTAGAGGGATGTGGAAAACACCTATTTTTGAGCATCAGTTTGAGGAACTTTAAGATTCAGAAAGTTAATTTCACAGTCTGGTGTTAGTCAGTTGCATCAGTGGAATTTTGATAACAAGAAGCTGCTTGTCCTAATTTCATGCCAGCACTCTGAAAAGTTGGTGTTTTGTAACAAACATTGTTTGAACACTTTATCAGTTGACTTTTCAAAACTCCTGAGAACCAGGCTTGTTTTTCCAAAGCTCTTTGCTATACCAAGGTTTTGAAATAAAGTGTATCTGATGATGAATGATGTCTATGTTCCCAAATGGAAGTCACTGTAAAGGCAGCATATTAGGAGTTTACCTTCATTTGAAGATGCCTTGGCTACTGTAGGCTACTGAATTACACTTCATTAATGCAACCTAGTAAAATAGCATGTGGATGATAGATAATTTATATTTCCTGAAAAAAATAAACAAAACCAAACACAAGTTTGAAACCAACGCTTTCTTAATATTAGCTAATTGCAATCACATAGCAGTCTCTGGTAAGGTGACCTAGGTTGCAATTTCCTTCTGCCTTTGTAACTAAATGGGGCTTCTCCAAGTGACATACAAAGGAATTAATGGAGCTTTCAGGATTTAGCTAGTTAAGCATTTTCAGTGATCTGCCAGAACATGCAGGCTGGGAGATGAGGTAGTTGTTTTACTTCTCTGGTGGCCCCAGGTCAGCTTTATGGATAAGTCCTGCCTGTACAAACACTGCTTCTCAAAGGAACCTGTAGCTGTTCATGGAGTTTATCTCTGCTGGTTGTGTCCCTACTCCACAAATATGCTGCAATTTAATCTCTTCTAGTAACCAGTAATCCTAACCAGTTCCACTAGGCAAAACAGAATGAACACGACATTTTTTTTTTATTTAAGCAGACCTCAAAGATCTTTCAGTCATTAAAGGTGGATAAATATTCAGATTTTGCTGCTTGCTTTTTATGTGAACACAAATATTTTTGAGTCCCTGTCTAGAAATCCATGACTTAAGCCTAATGCTCAATTTTTGAAGCAGCATCTTCTGAGCAGCATGTGATAATAATAATTATCGCATGTTGATATTTTCACGGCTTTCTGATTGGTGATATTTTGTGGCATGACCCAAGGACATCTTGTGCAAAGGGTACTCTCTGGGGAAGGCAGAAGCCTTTTCTGTGTCATAAACCTTTGCTTGCATGGCACTAGTGCATGGCACTATTTCAGCTCTGATATGAGTAGCTGCACAGGTGCCTTTTGAGAAGAAGGTACAACAGAAGCGTGTAGGGAACACTGGCTACCAGACACACTATAAAACCAGGATTTTTCAAAGGTGGTCAACCTGTGGTCCTTGCAAAGTCTGGGGGAGTTTCACTCTTGGCTTTATCATAGGGAAGGTGAAGCTTATACTGAGTGTATTGGGCATCTCCCTTTCAGGTTTTGTGAAGGGATAAAAGAAACTACTTTCCTTCCTTGAATCAGCAGGATCTGTCTGTTTTGGCACAGAAGCCTTAAATTCTACCTTTTAAGCCACGGTTTATCTTCAGTTCTGTAATTCAAGGACTGTTGGATGATGACTGGAGCAGCCCCTTCTAAAAATATATGTGCAGTCTGTGAAACGGATCCCTGTTTCACAGGCAGCAGTGTATGCGCATTATGTGACCTTGACTTTAATCTTGTGAGCAGTGTATCCTTATCTGCAGTGTAGGATTGTAAATTACACTTTAGAAATGGATAAAGAAATCAGCAGGAGTTTATAGGTTCTGTTGTTAAGTAATGGGGATGAATATGCTTCTGTGATGTTTATCAAAGCAAAGAAAATACCAGCTTCAGTTTGTATCATGGTTTTAAAAAAGAAAAAGCTGACGTGATTTGTGATCCAGTGTTTAATCCAAAAATACCTTTCCACTTTCAGTTTTGTGCCAGCATCCTCCTCTAAGATAGCTACGTCCATTTCAGTGGGAGCTTTCCAAGAGTCATAAGCAGTGGATACCTATCCCACGAATAAAAAACAGCGCATATTACCAGCAGAGATAAAGAAGTCATTATCCCACTCTAGTCAGCACTAGTCAGACTGCATCTGGAGTACTGCATCCCGTTTTGGTCCTTGCAGTACAAAAACGGGATGCAACGGGCTGGGGAGAGTCCAGAGAAGGCCTACTAAGATGATCAGAGGACTAGGAAACCTTCCATACAAAGTAAGGGTGAGAGAACTGGGTTTATCCAGCCTTAAGAAGAGAAGACTTAAGGGAGACCTTGTACCATGTACCAGTACATAAAGGGTGTCTACCAAGAGGATGGAAACTACTTTTTCATGAGGAGTCACATAGAAAAGACAAGGGGTAATGCGTATAAGTTGTTCCTGGGGAGATTCCAGCTGGATTCCAGAAGAAATTTTTTCAGCATGAGAACAGGTAAACATTGGAACAATCTCCCCAGGAGAGTGGTAGATTACTCTACACTGGACACTTCTAAGGCTCAGCTTGAAAGGGTTCTGGGCCGTCTCATTTAAACTACCTAAAAGGCTGGAACTTCTTTAAGGGTAGCTGACTATTTGAACATAGTCTTTACTGAGGCAAGATATGCTGTCATATTGAATGTCAGGTGGGTCATTGTTCCATATTTCAACAACACTCATGTAACAAATCATGAGTTACCTTAGTAGTACAAACATTTGTGGTATGTGTGATTACATACAACTGACAATAGTAAAATAGTTTGCCTGTTAAAAAAAGAAAGGCAAGCTAGGCTTTGAGTGACAGAATAAGCCTTTATTTCTTTGAATCTTGAATGGTGTCCCAGGAACTGGTCACCTGCATGAGAGCTTATTCTACTGTTCAGTTAAGGAATAGCTTCTTACACACCTTGCTGGTAATTATTCCCATCAAGGCAGATGCAAGAATTAATTATGAGTTCCCTCAAGCCCACACAGCTGGCCAGAATTAAGCTACCCAGCTAGAGTCCTAGGAGAGACAACACCTCCTGGAAAGGTAAAATGATTTCATCCGCATGCAGAGATTGACATATGCTAATGTTAATGCAAATGTAGTGCTTACGTTGCCTACCTAAAGGCAGCAAATGTAATGTGTAGGGGAAGGATGAGGCTGCTTTTGTGGTCTTGTTGGAAGATTCTGGGTAGCTAGGAGTGCTGCTAATTGTGCTGGAGAATAAGTCTCACTGAGTTACCTCATCTCTAGCTTACCCTGAGCAGAAAATGAACCTTCTAAACCTCTCATTTTGGTGTCTAAAGCTGAAAGCTCCTCTTCCTACCACTGTGCAAAACTTGTTTATTCGCTCTTTCGTCAACAGCTGTGAGATCTCTGGCTGATAACCTGCTCCTTTCCTCTATAGCCCCTCTGTGATAACATGATCTGATTTTGAGAAACCCTTTTTTTGGGGGGGGGGGGGGGGGGGGCAGGGAAGAAGAGGGACGAGAAAGCAAAATAAATTATATTTATTGAAGGGGGCTGCTGGTGGGCAGTTTGAAATGTTGGAAGACATCTGGTAAGATGCATTTAGTGGGTGGAGAAGGTGTAAAAAAGAAGCTGTGACATGGGAAGCGTAACTGCACAACTGTGTGTGACAATTGTTTTGTAAAAATCAATATATGTGCTCAGTAAAGCCTTAATGCTTCCTGTCGATTTCAAGTCAGCAGTAGTTATCTAAATAAGCTATTATCTAAAGAAAAAGAGTAAGCGTGTGTGGAACATAAAGTAGATTTAGTACCAAATGCAGTAACAGCAACTGTGTTAGTTTCAGATGGTTTCCTCTGGCTACATAGAAGTAATGGCTACTGTTAAAGAACTTCTTATCTTGCATATCAGGGTTCAGAAGGCTATTTGTGTTCTGCTCTGTGCTGGACTGGTCTTTCAAGTTATCACTTGGATGTGGGAGATCTTTTACTCTTCATGATGGATATAGCTCTTGGTGAAGCGTAGTCAGTGATACTGTCATTGTAATGTTTCAGCACTGAAAAAAGTTTTAGTTACTTAAGAGAGGAAGAAAATTCCCTCAAAGATACAGATATTGTCTTCTCTCTCTTGAATTATATTACTCACAGTAATATGTATAATTCAGATTTAGCTTCAGATTTGGTGTTGTAAATCCCATATAAACATGTTCACTGCACCACTACACTGGCTCTGTAATTGCCTATGCCACATAGTACAAGACATTTAAGACTGTGTCTGGAAATCAAAAATGCTGAACAAAAAAGCAAAATACCAAACCCCCAAAATACCAAACCTGATACAGCTGACATGATCTCAGAATTTCCAGGTGTATTTTAGAAATAGTCAATCGCTTGGGACTGGATACATTACAACAGGAACTAATTATATAAATAGACATTATATTTTTTAAATCAACATGTAGAGATTAATTAAAAAAATTCTAGATTTGGAAAGATACTTTATGGAACTCCAGAGATGCTGCAGGGTATCAGACACTCATTGAAAAAAAAACTTGCACTTTTAATTAAAAGATATGCTATCTCTAAAATTAATGTCTGCACAAGATGTATATTAGCGTATGAAAGCATTGAAACAGGCAGATGTTTTATTTAGAAAAGCAGAAGATGCTTTCTTATGTCTTACTCAGAAATTGGAAATGCACCAAAATCTTGTTCCTACAAAATCCCACATTTGTGGTGCTTTCCTTCTTCTATTGCCTTTGCTTCCTCTTAAATTCTCCTCTTTGCCCTTGTCTCTTGTTATGATGTTGCTATATGTGAGATGTGCATTGATTTCTTCCCAGCCTATTTCTGTATATTTCCATGGGATGTGCATCTGGGGTTTTTGTTGCAGTTGTGTGGGCTTATTTAATATGAAATGTAAGAATATTAATTGAATAGTATATGAAAGTTTTCAGACAGATGTGATCTGCTTCTGGTGTCCTTGCTTTTATACTGGAATTTATTTCCTCTGCAAAATCAGAACATGGCATGTGACGCTCTTGAAATTTGCATTATTTCACTAGCAATTCCCCTATCTGAGCTGCTCACCAGAATTCAAGGGTCTGAGGACAAAGAGACAAACAAAGAGACAAGAGGTCAGTTTTTGTTGATCAGCTTGATTCATTGCATACTTGATATCAGAGAGCTGCTGCAGAGGCATTGCTTGAATGCGTAAAAGTCAGACACTGAATTCGGGAAGACCATACTGCAGAGTCCTGCATAGTAAAAAGCACTGATACGAAGGGTTGATAAATGGATGGACAGCACAGTATATTTGCAGAGCAGGAGGCTATTGGGATGTTTAACTTGGAGATGGTATTTAGGAAGTAGGATGCTGAGCTTTCAAATGTCTCAGGCTTTTTATTATAGGTTGTCTTGGCCAAAGCCATCAAAGCAGATGTCTTCCTTTATGTGACATTAAAATACTAGTAAGGTGAGGGTTTTTCTGGTAAAAAATAACTTCACTTAACTTAGAAACTTAACTAAATGCAAAAGTTTCTTCTTAGAAATATGTTAGGTTGGGGTTGGTAGGATTTTTTTTTTCTCTTTGTAAGTTAATAACGCTGATGGCATTACTGCGCCTGCATATTGAGAACCACAGAGTGGTTCCTGTCACATCTGTTAGGAGGAGATGTGTTTCATGGAAGTATTATGAACAAGATGGTGTCAAGAACTGAAGGTATGGGAAAGGGATGCCAGAGTTATGGAGAAACGGGAATAGTAAGGCAGGGAGGCATAAAGACAGACTGTAAAGCACTAAAAAGCCAGGCTTAATTGGCTTCATTGATAAGAAGGCAAATTGTTACACTCAAGGAAGGATTCATGGCAGCCCAGATATATCCTGTGCTGTGGTGCTCTTTGCCTCTTCACCTTCTGTCCTGCCATGGAGAAGTGATCATGTGCGAGGTGCCTGTGATGCGCATGTGGCCACAGGCAGGCAGCTGTTATGGGAGTGTCACGCAGGAAAGTGTTGGGTTTTTTCCAGCATGGGAAATACAGATATAAAACTGGAAGGCAGGTATTTGGAACTTCCTCTTCCTGCTATTTTATTTTCCCCTTCTTGCCTTCAGCATTGTACTGACTCACTTCTCCTTTCTTGTCGGAGCCAGGGGAATGTGGCTTTTACAAGAGAAGTAAAAAAGGTATGGTTTCTGTGCCCATTCAGATTATTCCCTGGAGCAACAGGACCTAAAGTGCTTGTAAAAGAAAGCTAATAACATGACTGGACAGAATTTTTGTCACTTACAATCCTCTTAAAAGAAAGAAATATCCAAGGATGTGATCTTCTGGTGACATGGTTAGCTGAGGAAGGACAGGCACACAACTAAGCTTACTTCTTCTAGCCATATACAGAATAATGTTTGGAGAGATGACAGGAATCTAATTTGAACAAATATTAATTAATTAAATTAATGTTGTGTAAATTAATTTCATTAATGCACAATTAAACACCAAATATCACTGTCTGTACCATTTACAAACTCACGAACAAGTCAGGTGAAGTTACACAGTCATCAGAAAGTTTGTCCTGTAACTTTTTCCTGAGAAGAAATTGAAGCCCAACCTTTTCCACATTTTTATATTCAAGCCACAAGGTGCATTAAAGTTGTCATAATTCAGTAATTTGGAACTGATGCTATCAGTAATGAGTACAAACAGACGTTGACTTCCTTTTAAAAAAAGGGCTTCGTGTTGCGTAAAATGCGCTGTTCATCTGCTGTGCCACTGATTTCCCAAGTAATATATTAAAGAATGTAACTTATTAAATAATTTATGAAATGTGTGACTGGGAGTCACATTTTTATATTTTGTATATCTGCCTTTAATTTCATTCAACGTAAATAATTAGAATTGTCACAAACCAAAATGTTATTCAGCTGCTCTGGCAGTATAAAATGTCTGAAAAATCTGACATTGTCTTTGATTCATCCCACGCTAGGAAAATATTTGTTACAGATTTAATCAATTCAGGAGTGCGTAAACCCAGTGAGCAGAATTGGGAAGCTCTTTGTAATACCCTGTCTTATCTCAGTTGTGATGGACAATTTGCTTTGATAATGGATGTTGCCTTCTCATGAGACTGGATAAAAGCAGATAAATAAAATAAAACTAGCTAGAACTCGTTACCTGCAGGAAAAAGGAGCCTTTGCCAGATGCAGAGTGGATACCGCCCCTCACCAACCCCCCCCAATAAACTCACCAGTATAGCGTAGCAGAGAATTAATGTTCAGATGACACTGTACAGAGATTATTGCACTCTTGTTACTTGATCATAGAGTTTATGGTCATGGACAAATGAGACATTTGATTTATGAATAAGAGCTTTTAAAATGTATTCACTTAAGGATGCGAATATCTGAGAAGTGTCATGGAAAGTGGTCATGAAGCATAGCAATTTAATAATTGTTTTCCTACAAGCTTAGCATAGATGTTTAGCGACAGGTACAGTGCTGCTGGGACAGCCTAATAATACAAATGCAGGATGGCTGGTTGCCCTTTTAAAAAGATCATTTAATACTACTACGAGCAAAGAAAAACATACGTCGTTTAAATTCATTAGAAGTGAAATGAAAGACTTGCAGTACATAAGAAATAAACTAAAAACCCATGTAAGACACGTTTTGTGTAACATGACATATGCAAAAGACATTAAAAATGCAAAAATAACCCTCAAGGGATTTCTGCCAAGGTGTATTTTGAAGTCAGAATAGGGAAATAAAGAGAACAACACATCTAAACTGCACTGCAGCAAATTTTCCTTGTTTACTGGGAGAGAGCAGTGCCTGTGAGAACTCTCAAACTCCTTTCCATTCTGTTTACAACTATTTCT
Source organism: Phaenicophaeus curvirostris (assembly GCF_032191515.1). Lineage (NCBI taxonomy): Eukaryota > Metazoa > Chordata > Aves > Cuculiformes > Cuculidae > Phaenicophaeus > Phaenicophaeus curvirostris. Next base: position 11,514,002 of record NC_091394.1, read on the forward strand.
GATTTGGCTGAGGCATATGTTCATGCCAGGTGTTTTTTTTTGCCATTAATGAAATTAAGCCCTCTGTTTTAAGGATTGTTAACTGTCCAGTTAACTGTTCAGTGAACTGTCCTAGTATTTCTCCAGGCTCACCAAGAGCCAAAATATAGAAGGAAGTGGGGGAATAAACCTGACAACTTCGGATTTGGGTTTTTTTTTTCAGTTGATAACAAGAAGTTAGGATTTGATACCATGAAGTATTTTCCTTGAGAAAGGTTGATCATGAGTGATGATTCTCATTTCAGTTGCGCTGTTTAAGGCTCTCTGTGTCTGTAAAATGCTGAGCTGAAGGAAGAAGATGGGTGTGAGTAAGGGGGAAAGGAGACAGATATCTGGGGACACAAAGTGAGCTTCTTTAGTATTCCTTTTCATACCGCAAAAAGTCATTTCAGCGGTTACTTTCATAGCTTATTATCAAGATCAGTTTTAAATGTTCAGTTTTTCTGTCTCTTTAGAGACCTAGGGTTTTTTTTGATTGGAAAATGGAATTTGAAGTGATATTTGGATGATGAAGTACTGCTTGGATAGGAACCAGACTTCTGGGAGTGAGCAAGGAAGTAATAATGATTTTGTTAGAGTCTGCCTTATGTTCAGTCTTGGAGAAGCTTATCTGCAGAGCACAGTTAAGTGTCACGACACCTCAGGGTCTTCAGGTAAGGACTACTGTGGTCCCTGCTTCATCTAACCTTCTAGGAGATATTTGGGCATAGAAGACAAAGCCTTTCTGTGGTGCTATGGTAGCCCTCCTTGAGATGTAGACTGCATAAAACTGCATTCCTCCACCCTGTGTTTTTTGATATCAACATGCCCAAACGGTGGGTCTAGTCCAATGAAATGCTCTTTGCTTATCCGTAGATGCCTGTAACAACACAATGTTGAGAACTTTGTGAATGATGAAAAAGTATAAATCCTAGTGAGTTACAAAATTCTTTTCTTTTTCTACTGAATTCCCTTTCTATCTGGTTAGTTTCTGGTTTTCAAGTGTTGGGAGAAATTTTCCGCTGTACCCCCTAAATGTCAAATTTTAAAACACTTGCTTTCTTTGGAATTTTTATATTCTGATTAGCTTTAATGAAAGACAAAGCCAGCCTTTTAGCTTATTGGAGCTGAAGCTGCGCGTTAGAAAGGAAATAATGAAAATCTCCGTTCCTTTAAATGTGTGGACTGTTGCTGAGTTCACAGTGTGTAATGCTTGTTTGGAGGCACTAGGTCAATTCTGTGAGTTTTTCATCACTGAGCATGACAGCTCCTAAGAGATTAAATAGCTGTTACCATCAGAACTTTAATTCCATTTCTGCAAGTACAGGGAAGGATAGGTGTACTTGCAAAGCATCATGAGGATTACACTGCAGCGCTGCTTGGATAAACGTCAGTGCTACTGAAGTGGGGGAAACACTACCAACTAATCTCATGAAGGCTGTTATGTTTCCAAAAGTGCCCAATCAAATCTTCGAATCTGAATGCTGGATATCTTACAGGTACATCCAACATCTAGTGTCAGTCACTGCGGCTTCTGCTTTCTTGTAGTAGAAATGTGGCTACGCACTGAACTGATCGAATAGCAGTTCATTTACAGTGATCTTCTTCGGGTTTTGTATTTCAATACTACATGTAAAACTATTTATAATAAGTGTGTAGTAAGAACTTGGAGGGAAAGCTTGCCTTTGGCTAGTTCTAACCTCTTCTAATGCTTCCTAAAATTTATAGAACTTACCGTGGCTTTAAAAATTAAGTTCTTTTAATACTAGCATAAATGAGACTAACATCACAGGTGCCATAAATCCTACTTTTATTTAAACAGAGAGCATCCAGATGAACAAAGTAAAATTGCAGAGGAGAAGAGTATTTGGCTGAATGGACTTGCATTGAGCTGAGCGACATTAGAACTTAGTCCCCTGTGCTGGAATTGTCTAGTGAATGGAAATTTATTCAAGTTAGAACTGTGCGTAACTCTCTTCAAAGATATCCACCAATAGTTATGGTTAACTTAGATATTTTAGATACCTTTGCTTTGGTCTGTCTTATTTGGGGGACGAGACAAAGTGAAGTATCTTTTCTGTCTTTAACAAAAGAAGCCCTGAAAAAGAAATCCCACAACTTTGTTGTGTTCCCAAAAGTTGGTATTGGCATTGTTGAGTGTTAATGCTGTTCTGTAGACTTTAATTTTGATTAACTGAGACTGAAAGCAGAAGCAATGACTTCTAGGTTATCACTTTGCCAAAAACCATCAAAATGTATAGACAGAGAAGGTGGAAAAGAGTTTATAAGGGAAGAGAGTCTCTAGATTTACATCTGCTTTTCCTTGTATTTGGCAACAAGAAGCAAAGTAAAACTCTAATTATCCTCTTAAGGGAATACTTACATATATATATTCATATACACATCTCAGTCCTGTATACAAAGGCATATTTGTAAATAAAGTCATATAATATGTACATAGAGGAAACACTCAATCACTTGGATGGTTTGAGACACGTCTGGACCCATTCTTTGTTTGTTGTAACTGACTCTAGTAAGCTCATTTATGTCATTTTGAGATTCTGTTGCCTCTGTTATTATAGACCTCCTACTCTTCATGTCAATGGATTTTTAAAGATGATGTGCATTTTGAATTGATACTTGGACTTCTAGAGAGTGCATGCATACCGCAGAGACTGAAGATGACCTGTGGACACCGTATAGCCATATGAGAAGCCCAGCATATCTTATTCAAGAAAGAAAAATTTCACTTGTTTCAAAGGTCATTTAAGCTTCTGTGCGGATCATAACCTAACTCTTTGACTTGGCCTGGAACCAAAAAGGTAATCAGTGCAGTATGTTTAGGAAGTGCTGATTATAGCGTATTTGTTAATGGTTCAACTCATAGAGTCCAGCAAATCCTCGTCATTACTTAAAAGGCTCTGAGTCAGACCTCGATGCATGTTATCAATTTTGAATAGAGCTTGCTTCTCTTTCGTGGAAGCAAGGTCTCTATGACCTGAAGGCAAAGTTCTACTCTGGTTATTCATTGTAGTACTGTACTCAATCAGACCTCGCTTGAGTTCTTTTTTGACTCACTGGACTTTGGAAAAGACATTTTTTGTCCCATTGCAGACCTTCAGGAGTCAAAGAAACTGACCTCTGCAATGGTAATGTCTGTAGCCAATGCAAAGTAATGTCTCTGGAAGAGCCATAAACTGCTCTTTACAAACAGCTGTTTAGAAGTATCCAACAGTGGTTTTTTTCTGTCTAAAGTTAGATTCAGAGTAAGGACTAAACCTCCAAAAGCTGTGTCACAAGTTAACAGTACTTTAGAAAGAGGGTCATAAACTATATGCTTGTGTCAACATCTCAAGTGATTTTTAATTTTCTTTTAGTATGCTGTGACATGCCAGACACTAGGGAAGTTACAAAAAAAATAGAGTATCTAGAAGCTGCATGCTGTTATTCCTATTAAAAGCAGGCCTGCGTTAGGTTGGATTTCTCTTGCATACTGCTGTGTTCAGGCCCAGTCATTAGGAAGCTGGTATTTTGTTACTTTTGTCAGAACTAATTAACAAATCTCTGCAGTTGTCTTACTGTTTCAGAATTAAAAGCTGTGGTTTTCTGTAACATTATTTTTTGATAAATATTCTTTTTCATTCCTGGCACTTTCCTCAGAATGGAGGTTGAAGACTTTGAATCTATGCTTGATCCCTAAGAAATGGAAAATAATCTGTAGAAACTACTTTAGGTCAAATACAATACGTTATTAACAGAACATTTATACCAATGTATAATTATTTTCCTATTAAATTATTGACATAAATGTGTTTGTTGGCTATTTATTTTTTTCAGTGGGAAAAATCTTGTTTTCCAATTAGGTGATGCTTTTTGAAGTATTGCATTGTGTGTGGAGATATTCGTAAATTGCAGTTGTCGATCCTGAAATAATTTTACAAAATAATTATACTTTCAAAAAAATCCCCAAATATGAAATAAATTTGTTTAGTGAGTTTTGTTATTGATGTCTTTATATCTAATGCAGTCTATGAACTTCAGTAAAGGTGAAGCAATTGAGCACAATCTTATAATTTAGATTGGTCTGTCTATAGTTGAATCAGTTTCACTTGAGGTAGCAGTTTGGATTGAATTACTATAAAGTAAAAGTTAAACTGGCTTGTTCTGTGTGGAATCACTGCCAGAAGATTTTATGATGGAAAAATATTTAGATTAACTCAATACATATACACTAAAAAGGCTTATACATAGTTTTTCATGCATGCTTCCCATGTGCCTAGTAAAATTTCAGTATTTCTGTGTTTTATTGAAGTGAAATTTCCACGATGCGTTATATTCAGGTAACTACTGAGGTAGTTACTCAGAAGTGATATTGAAACTCCTGGACTTAACATTTTTTCTCACTATTAAAAGCATGCTGAAAAATTGTTGTTGTCTCCTGTTTGTGGTTTCCTTTTACACTGGTGACTGTTTACTGGTGAAAAGGTGATAAAGAAAATGTTGGTCAGGTGTTTCACATGGACTTTCCAAGTGTTGAATCTCTCCCTGGTTTAATAATGCTGTTTTTTCTGACTACTAGAACAATTAAGAGTGTAAACCAGATAAGGAGTAACAGGTAGGAGTGTAAGCCAAGAGATGTGGATGCAAAGGTCTGAGCAGGTGTTTTTCCAGTAAAGTTAGGGAAGATTAATCTAGCTTTCCAGAGCTCTGAGATCTTTTAATGGAATATGCATTCTGCTCCCCCACGCCATGCTCTCCAGCCCTCTATCTACCCCAGAGAAAGCACTTCCATCTGGAATAGGTGCCACTGGGACTGGGTTGTCAGGTTTATCATGCATTAGAAATAAAAGAAGATGGCATTTTTTAGCCAGATCAGGTGGAGAGGGTGAGTCTCCCTTAACTGATTTGTCACAAGGGAGAAGTACCTGTTGAACCTTAGTGGGTAAAGATAGGTATTAAAACAAAAAAAGATGCTGACATGGGAAATAGAAGAGTACACTGACATGATAAACATAGTCTGGAGGCAAAGATGTAGTTTCTTACTAGGATGGTGTGATTCTGAAGCAGTGTTCTGGTTTGAGCAAGGTATACTAATAAGGTACTAATTTTTCAGATGGGAATGGCTTGGTTGATAAGTGTAGTCACCTATTGTAGCAAAGGTCTACACACTGGAGGCCAGGAGAGTCTTCTCAGACCTCTCGTTTCATGAGAGGACAACAGTCCTCACTTTCTTTGTTTCACAGTCTTTGAATCTGCACAGTTCCTCTTGATAATGTCGTTACTTGGTTTTATATGTTTGCCTCTGAAAGATAGTCCTGATATGTGCTGAAGGAAAACTTACGTTTCTTTTATGCCTATATTCCTGAAGTTGATCCTCACTATCTGTTCCTGGCAACAGACTATTTGCAGGATGATATAAGTTGATTAAGGGCTGTAACTGTGTGTGGGGAAACTTCTGTGAAGAACTTCCTTTGGAGCATAACTTTATTACTGGTGAGCAGTAGCAGCCTCTTCTCTTGCTGGAAAAAGCCAGCAGAGGGAGGTGCTGTTGTGTTTGTCTACGAAGGCATTGCACGTTGTCTTGTCATCAAGAAGCTGGGAAGTACTTCTGTAAGGCCTCAACAGTCAGGGTTTGCTGTTTGTCATTCACTATTCATTGCATGTGCCAGTTCCCATGCAGGAATTACTATTAATTATTCCTATGATTGCACATTCAACCCAGGGCTCTGGCTCCCAGAAGCTCATAGTTATTTTAGTGTTTCTGTGTAATAAAATGAGTTCTAAGTGAAAGGGATAAAGAAAAGAGTAACTTTTTGGTTTTCTGTTATTTTGAACTTAGTTTGTCTTTTCCTAGTGTTTTTGGAAACCCATAAAGTAATTAATAAGACCTACTTCTATATGTCACTGCACATTTCATTTGATATATTTTGCAGGGAATGTTTAAAGTCTCTGATTTGTCCTAGATTTTATATGAATCCAATTAATTCAGGTCACAAAGAAAGAAATATAAATGACTAGAAAAGTCAGTTTCAAACATTATCTTGACATGTTGCAAGCCTGTGGCTGTTTTATAGGAAATATGTGAAGAAAAGAAGAGCAGGAGAATGCTACTAGAATGTTTAGCTAATGACTGCTATTATAAACCATTATTATTAAGATTCCTTAAACATTGCTTTTTACCATCATACTTTTGTCCTAGTGGAAATTCTGAATGCTTTTTTCCTACACAAAAGTGAATGTTTCTGTGAAAATTCAAGCAATACCAACAAAAGCATTTTCCAGAAACAGAAGAACAGGGAATATGTTCTCTTTCAACTCTTCTTGCATTTGATCAATTGCATCAGAGAGAAAGGAAAGAAAAAGAGCCTGAAAGATGATATTATGCTCGCTAGGGAGGTGTGAAAGCTAGTTTCAGTTTGGGTGAGCTACAGTTGTTTGAAGACTTGCATAAATATGAATCACTTGTGATTTATATTTTATCCAAAGACGATGAGACAGTTGGCTGCACTGTGTTATTCGCATGTAGGTGAAGTACCTCTGATTCATGCCCACCAGAAGGGCTTCAGCTGTTCTCACACAAACTGTTAGAGGTGTCTGTGGAAATAAAATTGGAGGTCAGTTGGTATTTAATCATGCCCTAATGAGTAAAAAAGTGAGCACTGAATGGAGTCATGTATTACAGATAGACCACATGAATGAAGGTGGGTGCTGACTGATCCCTTTACTGCGGTCTCAGCACAGGAGCTGGCAAATGATGAAATTTGATGGCATGCCTTTATTTTTTTTTGTTGTCTGCAGCTGTGAAAGAGATTTCATAGAGTTAGATGTGACTTCTTAATAAGTGGGAAATCCTTGCTTTCTAAGCGATCACACATACCTCAATACCAGCAAGCTGTAAACTATAAGCTGCAAGTAGGCGCCTGTGTACACAGAATAATGCCAGTGCTTGCTGGAATAACCCCAGACAACTAAAGAGCCTTTGTGGAGTTGGTATGGGTGCATGGTGTTGACTGTAAACTGTTTGAATGTTCTGTGTGGTTAGCTGTAGGTAATAACTCAAGGAGAGCAAATGATGCAAGCCAACAGCTTGTGGAGAAAAATAATGTGAACTTATTACGGATAAATGCAATTGCACTTTTCATGCTTTGCTTTTTGTAATCAGTCCGTCAAGTCAAACACTAAAATACATTAATTAGACATCAGTTTCCCACAGAACTCAGTAGCTTGTTAGTGGTCCTTAAAATATTGATACCATTATCCAGGTTGCTCACAGGCAAGTGCGGATCAGCATTTGACAGTTGGGTCGAGCTGTGATTACTTGAGTTGATGAACTTGGCGTTCTGGCAGTGGGAAGCGGAATGTGGCCCGTGGCTGCAGGCTGACTGCTGTGTTACTTCGCCAGGCCTGTGGCAATTAAGTCAAATCATGCTGGGGAACAGCATCTCCTTTAACTGCATGGCAGCTATTCAGGCCGCGGGCATCTATGGCCTTGTCCATAAAAGCACTATGCTTTTGTGGTCTTTTTACAGGCTCCTTGGCCTTAAGCAAGGAATACAAAACATTACCTTGTCTAACAGAGGAGGAGTGTTTAGGTGAGAGGCATGTTGTTATTCAGAAAACATACTCTGGTTTTGATAGCTTTTGTCTAAATTAGTGCTAAACAGGAACTGAAGATACAGATAACAATATTCACGAAATACTTAATCCAGAAAATATCCAGAAGAAGCAAATCTCAAGCCATAATAGTAGGATTTTTTTTTTCCTTTTGTTTTTCTTTTAAAGTACTTCATTAATGGTTTTGCAGAACCAGGAACTTTATGTGTCTATACAATGTGTGGGCGTATCATGTCCTGTGTCATTGTGTGATTTTGGACACTTATAAAAGTCATGTCTGTTACATAGTTAAATCTACTTTTGACATTTAATTTAGGAGCATCCCTGGGTGGAGCTAAATTCTTCTATGCAGTCAGTGGAAAGAGGGAGTTACCTCTAAGGGGCATCTGACTTACATGACAAAAATAACCTGAGATACCTGATGTGATTCTACTACCCGTTAAAACCTCACTGTGTCCAAATAATATTTCACTTGTCTACAACCTCTGTAGAGCCCTCTCCTCCTATTTTGACACTTGGTTGTTCCAGTTTTCTCTTGGTTTTGTTTTGGTGTATGAAAATCTCTCATATATATCTTTTGACTGATAATGCTTTATTTTGCCTTCAGCTTGCTTTCATATAATCTGTTTCATACTGCTTTTGTTAATATTGCTGTGCTTAAGATATATATTGTCTCCCCAGGGCACTGGCAGTATCTGCTTCCCAAGTAAAATTGTGTACATAATCCCACTGAATTGCAATTATATCCACCAATCAAAATTTATGACTCTGTACAGTTGCTGCCTCGTAACTACACATTTCATTCTTCATTATGAAATGTTTGGCAGTGTAACTGGCAGCCTGTAATCAGCTGGAGTGCAGGAATTTTGAAGTACTGGGGCAGTGATAAACCTGTGATGCCACAGTGCAGGTTGGCTTGTTTTGGAGACCATGGTAGAATCACAGGACGGCAAAAGATTTAAGTGGTGGACATGGAGCAGACACATGCTATGTAAGTAAATTGGTTATTTTTGGAAGTGATCCTCAAGTCAAAGTTCAGAAAGGTGTAGTACCAAGAACAATTTCAGGGAATAAAAGAACATATTCCATAATATTAAAGTGCTAATAATTTAGCCAGATAGGAGCTGGATGACCGGGCACGTGTTTAGGGGTAAAGCGTGAAGGAGGAGAGAGCTTGCTCTCCATGTGCCACCAGGCCATTGTTGGATGTGCCTCCATGGTCTCTCTGTACTCCTACTCCTGTAGACTGTCCTTTGGATGGTAGATGTATATATAGCTTAATAGTTACTGAAACGTGTAATAAAGACGTAACTGCCTTGTTCTACTCTCAGTTCATCAAATAATGTCTTTAAATTTCTTCAAAGTCGTCTGGAGTTGCTATTTAGGGAAGTGTGCTTTTGTCAGAATCAGGTATTTGGGCTCCAAATGATTAATCTGGGTATTTTCTTTTTGCCTTGTGTATTTTGCAGTCAGTTGGACTATTTACAGTTGACTGTTCTCACTTGGTCTTAAACTGTAATTTTAAAATGCTCCAAATTAAATGGTCTTTATATTTTTCTCATTTAAGAGATAGAAATGTTCAGTTAAACTGAATGGTCCCCTGGCATTTCTGAGGCTCCATGTGCATGTGCGCTTATGAAGTTCTACAAGGAGCCAAGGCAGGCACACAGAGGTGGTGGATGCTTTATTGAGAGATGAATTGTAGCGCAGAAGGAGAACAGAAAGCTGGGCTGGGACTTTCTTCAGCAGGACAGAATGGTCCACGTTGGTTCCCAAAGAGTTTCCCATGTAAAATTCATCTGCAAGAGTATTAGCATATGAATATTACAGCTTATGAGCCACTACTCTTGCTGAATAACTTTCCATAACTAATGCTGACACAATGAATGGTTTTCGATACTCCTATAAAAAAGCCTACTTCTGAAATGTGATTTTATCAAATAGGTGGTATATTATTAGATCAATGAAGTCAGTTACACATTGCAAACATAATAGCATGTAAATTAAATGAAAAGTTAATTTTACATTTTCCCTGAGCAATGAAACCACGTCCTGATAGAGATTGCATTTTAATTTTCCTTTGGCTGGTATTATTATATTTTCTTTCTCCTATTACTTCCTGTAAACAGTATAATATCATAGTGCTGACAGCTTATATACTAAATATCACAGTGAAATAGGGGAAACTGTATTATTCTGTATATACTGACAAATCTTTTTGGTTAATGTGCATTCAATAAAGTTAAAATAGCAAATGTTATTAAAACGGGTAAGAGCGCAATGAAAGTTATTAATGTTCTTTTCTTTGCTGGTGTTATGCATGTGCCACATTTTTTTTCTTTCCTTTAAAAATATAATTTCTTTGAAATAAGACAGCAAAGAGAAAACTACAGTATAAGAGTGCAGTAGCAATAAGGACATTTGTTTCAGCGTGGTCTTAAACAATCAGAGCCTATTTCTTTTTTTGGGCCGCGGAGGGAGAGTATTAAATGCTGTTCCCTGTTTTCAATTAAATGGCAGCATTAAAGAGAAAGTAAAAGTTTAAGAATTAATAATTCTTTTCTTCCTCAACCAAATGCCCTCCCACATTTTCACAGTAATATATACCCAGAAGAGGACTTCAAATAGCGACCAGCTGGAGTTTTTACCTCCATTTCACAAAACCACAGTATTGTCCTTCGTAATGAGCTATGTAATGCATCAAATTCAAAAACTCATGTAAGGTGCCTTTACCCAGAGATCTTTTAGTCCACATTGCCTCACAGGGAGGTCAGCTGGGAGGTTGGAAGTTTAAGTGCCCGTCCTTTCATGGGAGAAGGGTTTGTGTTTGAGGACCCTCAGCTGGTTGCTCATTTTTCGCTCGTGCTTTCCAGTTGCATCATCACTTCAATGCTGTCAGCCTCCTTAGGGCTGAAGAATCCAAACCTGGCAGTTGTCTGCCTCTGGAGGAGCATTGCTTGGGCAGGCTTTTGGTGCCTGTAAAATCTAATAAGCCAAATGTCATTTGTGTGCAGGCTTTGTTGAGAGGGAGTGTTTGCCACCAGTGCCTCCAGGATGGCAGTCGTTCCCCCGTGTCTGGTTCAGGGCTACCTTTTCCCTTTTTCAGCTCTAGGGCTGCCTTTGCCAGTGCTGTGTATAGCTCTGACTGCTGTCATCATGCTGGGTCCTGCTGTTGGGGGTCGTGGCTGTTACTCCCTGCATCAACTCCACCCCAGAGCAGAGGCATTCAGTGCCAAGCTATGGGTTGCACGGCAGGCTCTGGTCTGAGGACACCTATGGTCTCTCCTGCCATGACACAGTATGTCTCTCTCCTTCCAAACCCCCTGCTCAGGTCGGAGCTGTGACCTCTCCTGTCAGAAATTGGACTAGAAGGACGCTCGTGTTCATTGAGACCCCCGTTTACTTCTATGTGCCGCCTCATACTGCTTGGGAGAAACTTTCTAGGGTTTAAAGAAAAACAAGTAAAACTCTGAAAAGTCTATACTGTTAATAAATAAATCCATTTTTCCCCCTCTTCTCCACCCCTCAAAGCATCCCAAAACACTTGATTAACTTCAAGCCATCATTAAAATCCTGCTTTTGCTAGACACTGTAATTGGGGAAATCCTGAGGCAGGGAGGGCCTCAAGATAATAAATAAGAGAAAGGATGGGTGTCTGGATTCATTTTATCATTAGCACTGCATCACATCTTTACCCAATGAATCACGGCTACAGCAGCATAATATATAATTATATGTATTTCCAAGTGTGAAGGCTTCTCATTTAAAGCTTAACTCAATTTTAAATCCCCATGGAAAGTGAAGGCCTTTAAAATACTTAAACAATTCTAATTTTAATCATATTCATCGCTATTAAAATTTGAAATAAGTTGAAATACTTAAGGTAAGTGTAATGAAAAAATGTTATGAAAAGCATGAAACACACTGGAGAAATGAAATAATTGTTAAAGATTAAGAAATCTAAAATAGCCACACGTGAAAAAGCCTTCATTTCCAATAAGCTTTTATTAAAAAGTTTTGCAATAGTTTAATGATATAAAAGGAGATTTAAAAAATGAATTAAATGCTAAGTGCAGCAGAGTGGAAAAAAAATATGTAAATACATTAAAACTTAAACTAGTCCTGTCTTTGTGCTTCAAGCATGATTTAGACCTTGTCACTTCTTGAAAGAGCTGCTTCATCTCTCAACAAGGGGGCAACACTACTATGGTTGCTATTAAAAATAATTGTTATCATTATGGTCATAGTAGTTTTCATAAGCAGTGCCTGTAGAAACAGGCTGTAACAATATACAGTGACTGTAGGAACCAGCTTTGCAAAGTCTTCTACAGCCAGAACAAAAGGTTCTTTCTCTTCCAAAGAACGTGTAATCTGAACATGAAAGGAAGGACCTCTTAAAATATTTTATTAATTAAAATATTTAATTTATTTATTAAAATATTTAATTAAAAATTATAAAGATGCACTAGAAATGTTTGGCTTCTATTGCATCCTCCTTTTTTTTCCTGCTGTTTAATGAGAGATGCCTTGCTGTTAGCATTGCCTGACTATTGGAACGTATTTGAGAAGCATTTTTTGAGAGCTATAGGGACCTCTAAATCAGGCAGAGAAATACCACAACCCAGGAACTTCAGGGAAATTGACTTTTTGTGTGGTGTACTGCATACACTTCACAGTGTAGTCTGTGGGGGAAAATTGAACTAAGCATTTAAAAAATTGAATCTAGTAATTTTATTCTGTTTTAGGGATTACTTACCTTGACCATGCCGGTTCAGCACTTTTCCCAGAGAGTCTTCTTAAAGCTTTTACTGATGACCTCAGAAACAACGTTTATGGTAAGTGCAAAACAGTGTTCCCATTAGTCTTCTCAAGTTTCCATCTAAAAAGATCAAAACTGTGCCTCTTGAGTTGTTGGAAAAGTACTTCTGTGGGTTTTTAAGCTCTGCTATTAAGTAGTTAGAAGACCAGTGATTTTACAATGGAGTCAGTCCATTTGTGTCACCCCTAGATTTATTCTTTGGTGGCCAAGAATAAACAAAGACAATGTACCTCTGAGTACTCTGTTCAGTCTTTTTTTTTTTTTTCATTTTCTGTCACAAAATGCAAAACCAATTTCTTATACAAGGACCAGAATCCAGAACCACCCCCTTCACAGTGAGAGTCGTTAAAGGGACCTTATACTATGGCTCAGTAAAGCATTTTATTTAGAAGAAAGCTTAGTTCAAAGACCCAAAATTAATTTGGTCAGGGTATAGGTGCTATACCTCTCCCAGACTACTGGACTTAGGTGCATCATCAGGAAGGAATACTAAAGTAATCTTGCACATAAGAATATGAGTAAAATATTTCTGCACAATTGTGCAATATCTGGGTGGAGATTTAGCTGTTGCGGTTGTGGATGTGGAAACTTCAGCGCAACTTGAAAGTATTTCTGAGATCCTCTACTTAAACCTTTCATCTCTTTTGAACATTATTATCTAGCCAAGAGCCACACACTGAATGTGCGTTTCTACAAAGGCAGCAGCATTTGTTGTTTAGGAAATATTGTTACTGTGTGAGACAGTTTACATTAGAGTGATTTCAAACAGAACCAGAAAAAAAGTACAGTGTACAGTATTATCTATATGTGCTGCGAGTAGTCCCACTGAAGTAATCAAAATTTCCTACTGTGTGTTACTATCTGTGGGCTATGTGTCCTTTTTTATAGTTTTGCGTCTTTCCTGTGCTCCCTGATACATAGAGCAAAGTGATTCCTCACTTGGGAGCTAGGTACTGCTACTTTAAAAGAAAGCTGCCTTCACTCAAACACCGGCACACTTGTGCTTATCACCTGGGTGAGCCACCTGAGAATTCTGGGTAGTTTTCATTTTTGATGTGCTGTTCTACGTGTTATTTCCCCCTCTCTTGTTTCCTGAATGCTGGCAAAGCCAGGATCTAGAGCGTGGATTTAAGTTCCACTATGAAATAGATGCTATTCATGATTGGGATAGGTTTTTTTGCTGTTATAACAAGATATGTTGATTTGATTACATTCAAAATCACCCATTCAAGTGCATGTCAGTGATATTAAAATTAATGTTCTGTCACTACAGCCATTGCAAAGTGAAATGTATGCACTCTGATCTTAGTCATTTCAAATGTTGAGTTCAACCCTTATAATAAGTGCCATCTGTGGCAGAAAAAAATTGAACTTGTGAATCAGTTGAGTGCTTGTGAATAGAAATAGTAGTGCTGCCAGTCTGGAGCAGATTTGTATGGCACTCTATAATGTTATGGGAGAACAAATTGTATCTTTTTTAATACTGCTTTCATCTAAAATGATAATGAGATCTCTAGTATGGTCAAATCTCTTTTTCAGTTACATCTCTGATACTCTGAGGGTAGTAACTATTGTATAAAAAGAGTTTATTTAACAGACAGAGGTGTGAATGAAGAGGGATTCTGACTTGCAGCTTTTTTATATTTTCTTGATGATAATCCGGAGGCCCAAAGAACTGTAGTTTAGCTGTTGCACGTGTAAATGGGGGAAAAGAATGTACGTAAGAGAGATTCTCACTTCTAAATTGAGAATATTTGAATTGGAACGTGCAGAAATGAAGCACCAGACATTAAAAGTTCAGGTATTAATTTTGGTTTTGAGCTCTAAATTTATTATTCTTTTCAAAACCTTCCCTCAATAACTTTCAGCAGGGTGATATTTAAATTTAACAAAAAAGAGCATCTAGTATTGCAGCTTACTGCAAAAGCTGCATTAATATGGCAATTTGTTTCTTGTTCTCTTTCCAAACTGTTTAGGCATGTTTTTTAAGCATTTAGTAATAGGAAAGCATTCTGTTTCTGTGTGGATATTGCTGTAATCTTTTTTGCTCAAGAAGATGAATTCATTCAGTTCTTATGTTCTGTCTTAATTAATACATGCCTGTGCTCAGCTGTGCTAAGGATGCTACTAATTTTGCAATGAAATTTATATTTTCACGAGATGTTTGAATTTTAGAGACTAAAAAAAAGAGGTTTATTCTTGGTGTCCAGTCATGAATGTCTATTATTTCCAAGATGCTGTATCTTCTAAATTGCTTCTTAGCTAATGCACAAATACATTTATGAATGTACATTTGTCTATAGTATTTCCTGGTATGTTTGTGCATATGCAGTTGCATTTTCTTTTCAAGCGAACTGCCTAAGTATTAGTAAGAGATCCAGCTGAAATTTCAAGGTCTGTCGTAATTGCTTTCTTCCGTTAGATATCCCTCGTCTTGACTAACTGCTCGAAGGGCATTGCTGTGAAGTATATAGTAAATCTCTCTTTGTCATCTTTTCAGGCTGCCTTGGTGTAATATTCTGATAAAAGAAAAAAAAATAATATCAAAATTGTGATTAATGATTAACTTCTATATCTCTATTGTCTCCTAGGCAACCCTCATAGTCAGAATATCAGCAGCAAGCTGACATATGACACAATTGAGCATGTCCGATACAGGTAGAATAATCTTTCTTTCACGTTGTATGATGTACTTAATAGTTTTGATTTTGATAAGACCTGTGCTGTTTTGATGGCTTTGATGTGCTTTCATTTTCTGAGGGGTCATCTGTCACATCTAGAGAAAACACCTCTGTTTTAAAACACTACGTACTTGGATAGGCAATGTTGGAAGAAGTCAGTTCTTTTTCTCCCACATGCCTCATTTCTCAAACTCCTCAAGTTAAATTAGTGCTGTAATATAAGTCCCCAGTTTTAATTAAGGTATAGAAGTTGGAAACTCAAAAGTGATTATTAGCTGGAGTCCCTCCCATATGAGGACAGGCTGAGAGTTGTTCAACCTGGATAAGAGAAGGCTCTGAGGAGACCTTATAGTGACCCTCCAGTACTTGAAGGGAGCCTACAAGAGGGTTGGGGAGGAACTTTTTAAAAAGGCAAGTAGTGATAGGATGAGGGTGAATGGGTATAAACTGGAGAGGGGCAGATTTATACTAGACCCTCACGATGACGGTGGTGAGGCACTGGAACAGGTTGCCAAGGAAAGCTGTTGATTCCCCTTCCCTGGAAGTGTTCAAGGCCAGGTTGCATGGGGCCTTGGGCAGCCTGATCTAGTGGGAGCTGTCCCTGCCCATGGCCAGGGTGTGTGTGGAGTAACATGATCTTTAAAGTCCCTTCCAACTCAAACCGTCCCATGATTCTATGATTTTATGGAATATAACTTTATTGAAGAGTATATATGCTTTGAGTTTATTTGCCTGCTTTTAATGGCACTCTTTGTGCAATGCAAGAAGTGTCATGGATTCCTGTTTGTTTCGTCATCTTCCTTAAAAGCCAAGATTTCTCCAAAATACATCACAGAATTCAGATCAAAAGCAGTGGAACTATAGCATTGCAATGATCGTAGTTATAGTGAAGAAAACCTGTCTTACACTTTCCTGTGGCTTTTTCTCTGACTGCACCTTTATGAGGGAGTAAAAATACCAAGATTTCTAGCTGGAAGTTGCTGGGGGCTATAAACTGTTCCTTGTCCTCCCCTCCCTCCCCCACCTCCTGCCCTGCCTTTCCCCTCCTTCACTACCAACTTTCAGGAGAAAAACTCTCTTATGTTGTGCAGGATGGCAACCTATTAATGTGGGTTCAAATGAAAGGAAATAGACCATCTATGAGGAAAAGCTGTTTTCAAAAGCAGACACTTACAGCCAGGTACAGCAATACCTACAGCCCTGCAGAACCTCCTGAGCATACCTATGTGCTCATATGTAGCCTTAGGATTCTGGTTTCCACTACGTAACTTATATAGATTACTTAAAAAGAGGAAACATCTTCAATTAGTTCTAACTTGGATCCTGCTTTAAAAATCCCAGGGTAAGGGTTAGGGTTATAAGGTGAGGCCTTTATAGGAGCAGGATGGGAGATGACAAGAATCATACCCGTGTTTGTATTGTTTGGTTTGGGGTTTTTCTTGAACAAAAATATAAAGCCTGCTGCATCCAAATGAACATTTTCAGTATTGCACGTAATAGAATTTGTCATGTATCCCTATAGAAATTCAGCCATTATTCCCCAATAAAAATTTAAAAAGCACAGTCATCAAAAAGACATAGTCATAAAAATTCAGGAAGAAAATGCCCCAAAAACATTGTCAGTAAGTCAGCTATCTAAAAGGCAATAAAAGTATATTAAAAATCTATACTTCCATGCCATTGCAGCTAATCAAAATAAGCAATATGACAAGAACGGGAGACAGGAAGCTCTGTCCTGCATCACAGTGCAGAGACTGGTTTTCTTCAGTGAAAGAGTAATTCAGTGGGTAGTTTCAGAAATCTTAAAATTAATTGCTTGCTGATAATTTTGCTTTTCGCACATGGCTACAGCCTGAAGTATGGCTTTTTCTCAGTATTTGATCCTAAGACAACATGATGGTTTTTTTTAAAAAAAAAATTAATTTTCCGATGAGATGACACAAGCAGGTAATTAAAGATAAACACAAAGCTTAATTTCTGATTTATATTTGTCAATATTAATGATAATAGCACCAGAACAGACCTTCCTAATCTGGCAGCGTACACTGTTCCACAGCACAAAACTGTATGATTTCATTTTTCTTTCATATTTCCTTGACAGACAGAAAACACTCTTAGAATATGGATTTGCAGGAGAATAACATAAATAAGTCAATACTTGAGTTAATGGATGATCTACAAAATTACAATAATCAAAACAACTTTCCTTTTGACCAACTCAACTACAATAAGAATAAAAAATAACCATTCTTAAAAGCATTGCTTTTCTTTATTTGAAATGAAATGCTGAGGTATTTTCAACATTACGTGTATCTCTACATTAGCCATGAGTGATGCTGAGAAGAAGATGCAAGAAATGTAATAAACCTTACCTAAATCTATTGAATGTATACATCAAAAGATTGTAGATCCTTTTTATGATGTTGCTTACAGATGTATGGAAATGACATTGCTCCACTTCATACAACTAAAGAACGTGAGTGCAATATCTCCTTATGACGCTGCAGAGATAATGCAACTCAGAAATTCATTACACTGAGTATTAAATAACCCTCTTCCCATATGCAAGCCTTTTAAAATACCACCTTTATGAGTATTTTAAGACATTGTCCTTGTAGATCTTACACTTGCAGTGTCAAATAGTGCAGCAGTGTCTTCTAACTACAGCCAGACTGAAGTTTTAGTGTTGTTTTATGTTTTATGTTTGTGGTGTGTTTAAGATATACAGCAGGATGCCTTTTTCATTTAAACACAGTGTTGTTGAATTTAATAGAGTTTTGATGTTCATCCTTGAACTTTCAGGTTCTATAAAATGTTAAACTTACGCATACTTTGGGAATTCAAATCCATTAAAAAAAAAAAAGCAAGAAATTTCAGCTAAGGTTTCAGCACCAGGCATCTCTTAGACTGTGGCAATATGTGTATTATAGAATTTTCTCACTGAAGCTAAAAGGGTTTGGCATTGAGCCAGATGGGATCAAGTTTAAATATAGAACCAAAATGTGTATTTCTGTAAAGGCTTCTCTCAAAATATGCCATCTAAGTGAACTGTAAGAGAATAATCTCTGTGGTCTGTGTATATGAATGAAGAAAAGGTATATTGTGTGGGCACAAAATTTATGTGAAGAGCTTAGTGTTTTTAAAACAATATTTGTTTCCATAGTAAAACACACAGATTGTGCCAGATTTTACTAAGGAAGCAGTGTTGTAAATGTTGTTTATGATTTTATTTTCATTGTATTAGTAGAGATCATCTCATGATAGTAAGGTAAAGCTTTATATTTCTTCTATAAGCATCATACCTTGCTTATGAAATAAGTTTCCATTCAAAGTCTTCTTTTTTAAATTATCACATGTTCTGAAATGGTGCTATGTGCAAGATAAGAACTTTTGCCTTCTTCCCAGGTTTATGTAGTTCTGTGTCTGAAAACAGTAAAGTTAGAGCTGATACATACATGAAAATTGGTTGACCTTTCCTACACAGTAAGAAATGTTAGATACAGTATCTGCTTAGTATTGATTTGTCCTTTGCAAAGGTCATCAATGGGAGATTGTATGGATGAGTGACATCCGAGCGCTGCATCCTGTCCTCTGTAAGGGTACCTATCAACCTGAAACCCTTGTTTTAAAACTAAGATGGTTCAGCCCTTTTGCATGCTTGTTTTAGAATGCCATTGGCACATGCTGCTTTTCCTAATCCCAGTGCTCAGCTGGGCAAGTCTGAAATACCATAGTCAGTGAAGTCTAGCAAAGGAGACACTCTCTAAGTGGCAAATAGGGGAAGCATTAGAAGATAATTATGAAAAACAGATAGGGGGTTTTGGAATAGTTTGATAATAGGCAAGTGGGTTGATCTTTTTCGTCATG